>NW_022111320.1:48608220-48630670 GCF_000313985.2 Echinops telfairi
AGGAGGAAGCAGGTGGGAATTCTGACTGCAGGGCACCGTGGAGTGCTCACACCCCTGCACACACAGGTGGGCACTGCTACCTGTGCTTCTCGCCCTCCTCCTCCTCCTCCTCCTCCTCTTCTCTGAGCTGCTTCGTCTTTGGTTCTGCTTCTTGCTTGTCCTGCAAAGGAAGAAGGGAAACCGCCTCCTGAGATGAATAGGTTCTGGGAAGTGAGGGGCAGGACACCGCAGGAGCCAGGCGCCCTGGGCAAGGCACACCTTGGGGCTCTATGCAGGGCACGGCCTGCTGCCACCTGATGGGGGCTCCACTGGAGCCTAACTCCCCACCCCTCCCTGCCTTGGAGCCCACCCCAGCTTCGGGCACACAGTGGTGGCCCTCAGAGAGCTCTATCGGGAGCTGGTCTATGTCATGGTCACTAGCCACCATTACTGGAGAGGCTTCTCTGGGGACACCATTTACTTCTCCTTAGGGTCAACATGAGGCATCCTGGTGGCACAGTGGTTAAAAGTTTGGCTGCTAATTGAAAGGTCACCAGTTCAAATCCACTGGCAGCTCTGTAGGAGAGAGATGTGGCAAACATTCTTCTGAATCTGGTTTTCCCTCCCCTCCTCCTTCTGCTTCTCCCCCGCCACACAATTACCACCAAGGGCATGAGAGGCTCGGCAGACCAGCCTCTGGCCTCTGCAGCCAAGCTGCTGCTCCTTCCTGGTGGTGACCTGCCACCCTCTCTCAGGGCGCCGTGCTCCCAGGCGACAGCAAGCCAGCTGGCGTGCATAACCAACCTGGGCCAGCTTTCGGAGAGGTTGAGCATGCACTGACAGCTGCACGCGGGCGGAGTAGCATCTGCCTATGCGCCCCTTCCTGCCAGGGTGTGTCCTCAGTCCCTTGGCACCATCTCCTGCAGGAGAGCCAGCATGATCAACATGGTTCTGGAGGGGCGGGAGAGGGCGGAGGGACGAGAGGGGCTTCCTGATCCCGGACATGCAGCACCTGGGTGTTACAGGACTGGGAGGCAGGGGCAGGGAGCTAGCGGGGAGCTAGCGGGGAGCTAGCTCTGCCAGAGCCTACACCCGGGTGTTTGGAGCAGCAGGAGGAAGGAGAGCGTGGGGTGAGGCCATCAAGGCAGGTGAAGGTGAACCACGGAGGGCTCTGGCCAGTGTTCTGGAGCAAAGGCGGGGCTTGGAGCCGAGCTGGGCAAAGAGGGCAGGATGCTCATGCTCTGAGAAACAAGTTACATGCAAACCCACTGCTCTCAAGTCCACTCCAGCTCAGAGCGATCCCCAGGACAGAGGAGAGCCGTGCCTCACCGGAGCAGTCTCCCCTTTCTCCCCTGCAGTGACTTGTGGGTTCAAGGTCAGTCCAACACATAACCCACTCTGCCACCAAGGCTTCTGATAAACAAGTTTGGGTTCGCCAAATGGGTCCCAGGGCTGAGCTCCTCCCTGACTTAAATGCTAACCAGTGAAGCAAGCCAACTATTAACATTCCAATAAAAATTCCCCTCCCAAATGCCAGTCAGCAGACTCGGCGCTGGTCAGAGGTGCTTGGCCTCCGTGGGTGAGGGAAGGAGGTAGGAGAGCTTCAAGGGCTCAGTGAGTCCATCTGGGGCCCCCACTCCCACGGAAGGCTTCTGTCCTACGGGCTCTGCTCACTTGGAGGAAGGGACAGCACTGGGTGGAGTGGGGACCAACCTCTGGAAGCAAGCCCTTTGCAAATGCCACACCTTTTCCGGCCCCTAAGCAAGGTCAAACCCAGCTGCTGCCGCTGCCATGGTTACCACCACCTCCACCCTTCTGGAGTCCAGGCACCTAAGTGTCTCCGCAAAGACCGAGTTATTCATTAATGACTGAGAAAACACCCCACCAGCTAAGTCACACTTTACAAAGTGCCCAGCAGACGGTCTGGTGGGTGGAGAGTCACACAAGCTCTGCACAGAGCTTTGTGGTGAAGGATGACCGCAAACTGCATGCTGGGTAGAGCAGGGGCTCAAGAAAGAGACGGAAGGCTCTAGCGATAGGGGAGCAAGTGAACACAGGAATGGGCCACACATGGGGGTTCGAGGTATACCCCAGCCTGCCTACAACACATGGTGCCACGGACAGGAAATGAACATCTCTGAGAAGGAAAACAGCTGGGGGGTCGGGGCGGGGATGGGACCCTGGCCCAGGTCACCAGGTGGAGAGTGGCAGGGAATCCCACTGCCAGGAACAGTGGAAAGAGGCACAGACCAGCCTCTTGGCCGCACCCCACCTGAGAGGCTCACAGGACCTCAGAAGTGGAGGGCTGGCAGCCTCACTGCATTCTAGGCCCTCGGTGCCAACCTGGAGGGAGGCAGATTTGCCAAGGCCACTCCACCTGCAGTGGGGACAGCGGAGCTAGGCCGAGGCCTCGTGACCCCAGCTTGTGTTCTTGCCAAGGAGACAAAAGCGAGCGTATCAAGAGCGTCCAGGTTTAAAGCCAGCTCTGGTCACAGCTGCCTTTCCTGTGCCACCCACACCACTCAGACCTGGGGCCCAGAGCCAGCCAGGTGCACACCCCGGCAGAGGCGCAAGCAGAGCCCAGTCCCTGGGGACTCTAGGCACCACGGCCAATCTCGGTCTTACCCCTTCTCCCTCCTTCCCCATCCCTCCCTCTCTCCACCAACCACCACCTTAACCGAGGATCCACCACAGCTCAGCCCCTCTGGCCAGGTACTTCTTCCCTCTGTCCCTGACCGGCCTGCCGGAGTGCTACAACCACACAGCTGGCTGTCCCTCAGCTCAGTGCTCACCGGCTCCTCACACCACTGTGGCAGCAGCCAGCCTCCTCACCGCCCCCAGCATAGTGGACTCTCCCAAGGTCCCAGCACCCACCCACATCCCATTCCGAATGAGCCCTGCCAGGACACCATGACAAGTGACCCTCTGCCTCAACTCCCGGAATGTCCATTCTGATAACCCATGAAAAAAACACCCTCTGGCCAGTCCTGGAGGCCCAGCTCAAGCAATACCTCCTGAGACCCCCAGGCAAAGGGCCCTCTGGCTCCTCTGGGCCCAGTCTACAACAGGTGGCCATTCCGGTTTATATCCCCCGCTTATTGACCTTCTCCAGGCCCCCTCAGGGTGGGGCACAGCCTCTCCACAGCCTGGACTAGACAAGCTCCAACTCCAGGAAGGGCACTCTCGGGAGTGCAAAGCCTGCTTGCTTCTGCCCACCCAAACTCTGCCCCCCCTCCTTCAGAGCTGACACAGGGCCTCCCAGAGCAGGGCTTCTGGGAGTCTCAAGGAAGCCCGCCCTAAGTGGAGCCTGACCCACTTCCCCAGAGACAGGAGGAGCCCTGGTAGGGCAGTGGCTTCGCACCAGGCTGGGATCCACATGGTCGGCAGTTTGAAGCCACTAGCCACCTCTCAGGAGAGAGACGGGGCTCTCTACCCCTGTCAACAATGACTGACGGTCTCGGGACCCCCAGGGTTGCTGTGAGTCAGCACTGACTCCCTGGCAGCGGGTTTGGGGGTTTGTTTTTTGACCAGAGACAATACTTTTTAGTTGTACAGGATCATATTATTTCTATAATGTTTCATAAGACTTCAGTAAAGCCTTAAATTTGTGTGTGTGGAAAGGTTATTAATAAGACATAGGGCTATTTGGCTTTTCTATTTCTTCTTGAGTCAGCTTCTCAAGGAATAGCAACTTTGTGTAAATTATTGAATTTACTGACATAAAATTGTTCACATTATCCCTTCTTAGCCTTTTCACGTCTATGGGATCTGCAGGGCTGCCCACTGACAGTGACCTGGACCTTCTCTCCAGATCAGGAGCCCAGGGCACAGGGCTTACTCAGTCGGCTGCTCACTGCAGGGTCCGTGGGTCCTCCGTAGAGAGGCTCAGTCTTGGAGGCACAGGGCAGTTAACACTGTCCTACAAGGTTGCTACTAGGGGCATGGAATGGACAGCAGTGAACTTTGGGTCTGAAGGTCGGGCTGCTACCAGAAGCTCAATGCACAACCAGGAAAGCAGAAGGGGTTCCTCTTCCCATGCACTGCACCTGCCCCCCTTGAATGCTGGCTCTACACTGGGCACAGAGTAAGGGAAGCAAGAACGCTGCTTCACAGCAGCTGAGGTTACTCCATGGGCACACAGACTTACCGGTTAGCTCTGTGCCATGAGTGGTGAGGAAAGCTTGATGACATGTTTGCACAGCTGGGGGACTAGCTGGGGAAGGAGGTAACCCTTAAACTCAATGCTAAATGTCCAATAGGGGGATTAGCAACCAGGTGGCTGGAGAAGGCAGGGCACGCCAGTAACTGCTGGACAGAGACCCGAGCATAGTCACGACCCGCAGAACTGACGGACATAGCGGAGGTCAGGAGGAGACAGCCGGCTGGCAGAGACTTCCTCCAGTGCTGTGGGAGGTGATGCGGAGGTGAGGATCAGCACCCTGACAGGGCCCTCTGGCTGTCTAGAAGATGAGTCACAGGAGGAGAGGAGGAAGTCAGAAGCCAGGCAAGATGCTCCACCCCCAGCTGGACCTGCCCCGGCCTGCTGCCGCGCCGTGCCTGTGCTGAGGAGAGTGGGGGGCTAAAATGAAGGCTGGGACTGTGGCTCAAGAAAGAAGGGGGCTTGAGTTAAGGGGCCAAGGAAGAAGTCTCTCAATATCCTAAGACTTGGCAATTATACACACACACACCCCTTACCCACAGATAACATGCATAGCACACATAAAATACTAACCGCAAAGGGATTACTTGAGTGCAAAATAGTGTAGCATGTGCATTATTTGTGCAAAACTGTGGTACTCAAGCTTTGAGGGGCTGCGCCCAGGGGTCTAACCTTCCAGAAGAGAATGAGGAGCTCAGGACAGGGTCAGGAGGCGGCCACTGCAACTTCTGGTCAACATTCACCGCCCTTAGGATGTCCTCAGCCAGCTAGAGACGCAGCAGAGACTCCCAGGCGCAGAGACACTTTGAAATGCCCAGGCAAACTGCCTCATTAGCTCTGAACATGCCGGCATATTATCCACAGGAAGGAGTCGTTCTGTTCAACAATGGAGAGAGATTAAGACCACCACCCCTAAACCCTAGTCCCCAAGATGAAACTGGCCCAGCCTGGAGCCAGTCCGGTTCTGATCTGGATGTGGGGTGAGACAATCAAAAAGACATGGTCCACAGAGACTGCAGGCCTCCCTGCTCATGGGGCAGTTAGTCTCTAAGCCCCCCGTCGGCACAGGAAGAGGCTGACAATGCTGAGGGCAGTCGTGGCAGGTTTCCCGATTTCACCCTGTTGCCTGTTATCAGAGGCAGGGCTGCCCCACACTGGGACAGAGGGACTTCCCGTTGGGTGAGGCAGTGGCGGGAGTTGTGTTTCAAGGGCACATAGGGGGTACAGCAGTCACTTGAGTCTGACTCATTCTACAGATACCATGATAAGCCTTGGGCTGACAGCCACCATGCCCAGGACCAGAAACTGCTGGGCTCTCCACTGCCCGAAGACTAGGGGGAGGGAGGCCGTGCCACCTCCTGGGCAGGGGATGATCCCACTGGGCTGCAGTGCTTCTCCGTCTGGGTCCTAACAATCGATGGCCAGCTAGGACTACCTGCCTATGTGCCTGCCATGTGCCCAGTGGCCCTTGAGTAAGTACTTGAAAAAAGAGGCTCCTCTTACCCATCTCTGTACCCACGGCCTGGGTGCCGGCTACAGAAGACCCAGCACGGTGATACAGCATGTGGGCTCTGGGTCAGAGGGAGACAGCAGAGCCCAGCTTTACTCCCCTGACTGCGCTGTGTGATTTACCACCTCGCCTGACTTTCCTTTCCTTACTTATGAAAACACTGACAGCAGCCAGGGCTTCAGGAAGGACTGCACTGAGACCAGAGAAGGGGAAACAAGCCCGTGGCCTGGTGGGGCAGGGCTTCTTGGACCAGGAGAGGCCACGGTCAGCATTCCCTTTCATTGCTCTCCTCTGACATTCCCAGCAATCCTGCGAGGAGGAGGCAGGGCAATGAGATGACGGCTGCTTCATGAAGACAACACAAGATGTGTCAGACAGTGGGTGCAGGGGCGGCAGACCTGCTGCTCCCCGAGGCAATGGTTCCGCAAGAGCCAGGCTCTAAGCGGTGGGCAGGGTGCGGGCAGGGCTAACAATGGGGAGGCAGGGCTTACTCCCTGCTCCCCGGTGATGGGTGGTGGTGGGTGCGGGCATTTGAGAACACAGTGACTGAGCTGGAGGCTGGGAGCCCAGTAAGGAAGCTAGAGATAAGGGCTGGAGATAAGAGCTAGAACTGGGTCAGTGGCGATGTGCTAGGACAAGGGGGTGCCTGAATGCTGTGGGGAGACAGGGAGGAGTCAAAGGGCTTTAGTTCTGGCCATGACTTCCTGAGAGAATGAAGGCGCCTTAGACAGAAAAGGTTGGTCTTGCTCAGGACACAGAGAAGGTGCAGCAGCTTTCAGGCTGGCCGACTCAAGCGTAGGCCTGAAGGCCAACAAAGGCCAGTGCAGACAAAGGGCCAGGCTGGGTCAAGGTGTCCTCAGGGACTGAGGTGTCCTTGGCAGTGAGGGTCAAGGCCTTGCCCTAGATGACCACGATCATCCTGTGTGTGTCAGAGCACAAGCCCCAAGCTGCCTGTGACAGGGCAACTGATCCAAGCAAGACACCAGCCTCGCTCAAAGGAGGCGGCGCCTACCTTCTCCCAAGGTTTCTCCAGGTCAGCAAAGACTGACTGGCTCGCTGGTGCTGGGTTTCCCACTCTGGGTTCTGAGGTCAAGTAGGCCTAGCGATCAAATAGACCAACAAGGAAACGAAAAAGCAAGCATCCGGGGCTCCCAGACGAGGTTGGGATTCCCAAGGTCCAAGATACCAGAGGCGCCACTGGGAGAAGCTACATTTTCTCGATAAGAATCCAAGGGGGATGGGGGGTGGGCGGTGACCCAGAGAAGATAAACTGTAGGGGAGGAGGAAAGAGTGGGGGTTCTTTGAGGGGCACCTGAGGGGCTGGGAGGCTCCTCAAAGGTGGTTCCTCGTCCTGCATTTTAAAGGAGAAGTGGGAGCAGGGGCAAGAGCGAAAGGAGGACCCTGCCCACTGGCCAGGCACTTCCTTGTCACAGCACAAGCAGGGAAAGACACACAGAGGGGACCAGGCACAGTCCTCTCCTCTTCCTGGCCTGCAGCCAGTCCAGACCAGTTCCTCCGGGCAGCTAGCGGAGCTCCTGAGTTCTGCTGGAGGCCCTGTGGACACCCTGGACAGCAAGAGTCCCCTGCTGAATGTGGGGGGACCCCGGGGTAAACTGCAAGACTTCTATGGCACAGGCTCTCCTCCTCCTGTAAGGTGGGGCCGGTGCGATCAGCAGGATGTTTGAAGAGTAAATGAGTCCATGATTCCCTCTACTGCTCGGGCATGTGTGGCCCTCCCTCCACCAACAATGAGTCTGGCTCAAATGCTGGCTCTAGCTGCATCACTCCAGGGAAACCAGACATTTCCTCTGTTCTCACCACCCACCCTGATCCAAGAAAACAGGCCCTCGAGCTGAGGGACCACAGTAGACAGGAGCGAGGCCTAGAAACAGACAGGCCATTCCTGTGCTAGACCACCCGGCTGTGGTAACGTGGACAACACAGTGGCCACCTCCTTCTCTGACAGTGCTTGTGGTGCCTGCAGTCAAGCTTCTGGGGATCTGAGGGTAATCAAGTTCATTCTTCTTAAACGAGGCTCAGAAGAATAACCCGTCGGAGGCCCAACCTAGAAGAAGAGGTACCACATCTGCAAGGCCTGCACCCACACGTTACCTGAGTCCTGCACTCACCACTAACCCCCACAACCAGGGGGTAGGGTGTCAGCATTTCCCCTGGCACTGCCATTCCCAGGGGCCTGGGTGTTAACTGTCCCGGAGGCTTGATTTTACCTGGCTGTGCTCTGAAGATATGGTTGCCATCTGTCTTCCTTACCCTGGCCCCCAATGCTACTCATCTCTGTCCTCTGGCATTTCCGAAAATGACAGTCACTTTTCATTGTTAACAAAGTGCCAGATAATTGAGCCTAGATTTTATTCAATGAATTCCTAAACCCTAATATGGCCAGTCATTGCTTTCTCATTTTCAAAGGTGAAAAAAAAGGGAGGCCCAGTGCAATTAATAACCTGCCCTGTCACCCCACTCGGACGTGCTAGGTCCCAGATGCTGGCGCAAGCCTCTAGCCCAACATCTCGCAAAACATGGGTGGCTTCACTGGTGTCTAATGTCACCTCGGCATCTCCTCCTGGTGCCCACAGACCGACACAAACCCCAGGAGCCCCAGATATGGCCATTTGGGGGCAAAGGAATGCCAGCCCTGGAAAATCACAAGGAGATAAACAACAATACACACAGAGGTATTTATAGCCGTGTTCCTCATTGACGGAGAGACCTGGAAACAGGATGCCAGTCTGTTAGGCACAGGACGGACGGCCAGCTGTCCATGCGACTGGCCACCGCAACACCAACATGGCAGATACACACACCCCCACAGCACACACGCACAGGAATGTGGGGTCCCACACAACCTCAGCAGGGACATGAGCACACAAACAGTGTACGTGAAAACAGCTAGAGCCCCCATGGGCTCACACAGCACGACTGTAGGTGCCATTCCCTCCCTTCCTCTCATTCTGCCAGCTGACTTGAGAAATGCGGTGAGCAGGGGACCCAGCTGCAGTGACTCACTGTCCTGATGGCACCCACCCCTGCACAGAGCCTCCATAC
Organism: Echinops telfairi; assembly: GCF_000313985.2. Taxonomy (NCBI): domain Eukaryota; kingdom Metazoa; phylum Chordata; class Mammalia; order Afrosoricida; family Tenrecidae; genus Echinops; species Echinops telfairi. Next base: position 48,616,932 of record NW_022111320.1, read on the forward strand.
CTCACCTGGCACTCATGGCCCATCGAGAGGCACTTGGACAAGCCAGACATGAATGACCTTTCTCACGTGGGAAAAAAAGGTGTGGGGGGGGGGGGGCAACTGCTGGGGCGGTTGGAGAGGGGGGACTGCGGCCTGCATATCCCACAATCCCTCTGCAACCTGGAACTAAGGAGAGAAGCAAAACCAACAGCCACATGCAGCTTGGCCCTCTAAGTCAGGACAAATATCCTTATTATCCACAGCTAGAAATTTCGGTTAAGAAAATAACTGATGGTGAACAAGAGGTTACCTCCCTACCGTCTTGCCCTACCCCACCATTTCCCTTTTTTTTGGAGGGGAAAAGCCTGCTTCGCCACAAAGCAGAACTTGCAACCACCAGGACTTCCTCACATGCTAAGCTCACAACTGGTGCAGGAGGGAGTGAACCACAGGCGATGGACAAGGTACATGCAGCTGGAAAGAGCCCCGCCCTGCTGGGGTATGGCCTGATGGCATTGGGGCCACGCGGCTGGCTGGTTTGGGGGGGAACAGCAGAATCTCTGGTCCTGAGGAACTTCAGGGCTGAAGAACCAACAGGCCTCCCCTTTCCACATCACCTCGGGCAGGTGTGTGGGCTGGGGTCTGAGCCCAGCAGGAATTGGGGAGAGCCTATCTACTGCGTGCTTACCATCCTCAGGCCTGGGGGGAAAGCAAGCAACTCAGGATGCACCTGCAAATGACTCTCTTGTGCCTCCCCCACATGCCCTTGCCAGCTCCCTGGAAGGCATCAGCAGCCATCACTTGTGCCTGGTCACAGCTGCACCAGCCTCGAGTATTGATGCCCTTTCCTGTGGGTAGATTTATTCTGGAAACAGGGCAGGCAAGAAGGATGGCAAGTGTCATTATTTATTCAAAGGCTAAGTATTTATTTCCCAACCAGTCGACAGCCACCACCACAGCTGGGACCACATCAGGCTCCTGGTGGCCACACCCTATCCCTGGCGTGTTCAGAGCTTGGGAACAGTTAAAGAACCCAGGTCTTTTCCACGTGGGGAACTGCTGGAGTACCCTCCGCCTATGTTCGAACCACACCTTCCAGAAACCTCACCCAGGCATGACTTCACAATCACACCTAGGCATCCGCCCTGCCGGTAGCCCCGCAGCCTGCAGGCTTTCCCAAGCTGCTGGCTGCCTCCCAAAGGGCCAGTCGGCTTCACCCGGAGAAAAGGCTCCGGCAGCCAATTCCAAACTCCATGTGCCTGCCTCGCTGCCTTATTTCTTCACTCAAATATTTATACTGTGCCTGGATCTTGTCATCTGGCAGTCAAAAAGATGACTAAGCCCCGACCACTGCCTCCAGGGAGTGCAGAGGTGAGTGAAAGAGGAAGCAACAGGTGAACGTCGGGACACCACACCGTGTGGCCAAAGCGAATGCTGGGTGCTGTGCGAATGCTGAGGACTAAGGGAAGGCTAACTGAGATGAAGAGTTCACCTGAGCTCACCTGCAAAGCCAAGGGCAGCCCAGAGTGCTGGAGAAACGGAAAGAGTGCGTAGAATGAGGCTGGGGGAAGCAAGAGCGGTGGGACTGGCAGGGAAGGGCCTGCCCAGTGGGCTGTGGAGTCTGTTGCCACGATCTCTGAGAAGGCACAGACTGCAGGCTAGGAGGCGGCAAGAGCAAGACGAGGGTGCTGTTTATAGCAAACAGAAAAGCCAGAAAGGGAGGGGACGACAGTAACTGGTCGGAGCCACTAGAGACAAGCTGGATGTGGGTCCAGAGAGACGCCGTCCCAACCTCAGATGGCAGACGGCAGCTGCCTCTGAGTCTTCTTTCAGTGCTCCCACATCGGCCGGCACTTCACTTGCCTGTGTACCAGGGCCGGGCCCCCAGCATCCCCGGCCGGCATTACTATGCCAGGGGACAGGGCACCGGCTCACAGTGAAGAGGTTTCTCTGGCTACATCATTCTCTCAAGACTTCAAATAAATTTTCCCAAGACTTGGGGATCCTTTCTGCACAACACCCACAAGAGTCCATTCTTAGACCAAATGGGAGAAATAAGCAAGCCACAGACTTTGTGCTGCAAATGCCTCAGATGTCATCTGGGACAGGACGAACTACATCCAGTGACCCGGAGATCGTGTTATAAATAGCCACTACTTCATCAGAATCTTGCAGGGTAAAAACTGGGACTGGGACTGGGACTTCCAAAGCTGCCATCACAATTCTACACGTGCTCCAGGCTGTGGAGTCTCTGTCAGCTCCCATCCTTCCCCTGGAGAGCTAGCCCGGGAAAGGAATGACCTGGGCTAGGCCACACCTTGCTGAGGGCCCTCTGTGGTCACCAGGTGGGCCCTGGACACAGTCACTCAGACACGGTAAACAGCCTGAAGGCCAGAGATCCAGGCTGTGTGGGGCCTCTTGACCCCATGTACACTGCTCTTAGCATGTTGCCTAGGGCGGTGAAAGGCAGTGACACCAGTGTGTGCTCCAAGCCTGGAGAGGCTCCAGCTGGAACACTGAAGAGAGAAACCACCTCCCACTCCCCCGCCGCGGGCTTCCGACCAACCCCCAATCAAGGCTAACCCACCGCCAGCGAGTCGACGCTGATCCATCGCAAGCCTATGTAAGATTTCTGAGACTTCGCCTCTCTCCTGCAGGGCAGCTGGTGAACTTGAACTGCTGACCATGCAGTCAGCAACCCAGCACCTAACCCACCTGCCACCTGGGCTCTTCCCCGCCCACTACAGAAGCCCAACGCTCTCCACGTTCACTTTCCCAGCCCACCTGGGAGCAGGGAGGACAACTGGGTCTTGCTGATCCAACAGACCCACACCGGACTGCATGGGGCATGGAGCAGCTGCACCAAGAGGACAGCGGGCCGGAGGGGAGCAGACCACGCTGCAGTGTCGTGTCCTGGAGCGCAGCAGTGGTTTTCTTTTCACACCATTGCCCCTACAAAACGCTGGACTCCTGGCCAGTTATTTCTAAGTTGGCTCTCCTTTTAAGCGGCCAAAAGCCGCCAGGATGGAATTGTTGCTGCTATTCCTGACTTGCAGTGATGAGACTACTGACAGAGAGTGTACAGCACTCTATGTCTCCGAGCTGTGTTAAATTCCAGTTCATAGATCCACAGGCAGAGCCTGACGTCACAGTGGGGCAGGGATTCTCATGCCCATTCTGCAGAGGTAGCAGCTGAGGCTTGAGCCAGTAAAATACTGTGTGGACGTGGTCCCAGCACCCCCTCTAAGCCTCCCTGACCATCTCATAACCCTCACCTACACACGTTTCCTCTGGAGGCACTGAGCCTCCTTGACCCAGGTGCTTGCCTGCGAGGAGGCGCCCGTGGGTCGTGGGAGACACTGCAAGGCCAGCAGTTGGAAACCCGAGGAGGCTTTCTACGCCAGCGGAGAGTGGCAGTTCTACCCTGCCCCATGGGACTGCTAGGCGTCAAAATGGACTCAAAGGCAGGAGCTGGTTTTATCTGAAGAGGGCAGTGCAGGACGCCCCAGGAAGCCACTGCTGGCTCTGCTATCTGTGTGCTGCGAGCCTGGAGCACACACGCCCTTTAGTTTCCTCAACGGCAGGGTGACCATGACTGAGGGAGAGCGCTGATGTGGGGAGCTCTGTGCCGTGCCGGGCAGAGAAAGGCCTGACGGACAGGTGGCGATGACACAAAGCTCCACACGCAGGCCCTCACCAAAGCCCACACAAGGCCACTGGCACAGATGCCCACATGAAACCTCTTTCTCAGGTCGCCTAGAGTGGCCAGTGACCAGAGGAAGACCCAGCCCTTGTCAACCAGCAGACCACAGCTCAGAAGGGCAGATCCCACACGGCAGGCAGGGCAGGGCACACCAGAAAAGGCTAGCCATGGCGTGCAGGGGGGCAGAGAGGGGGCAAGGGGGAAGGAGGGATATGGACTTCCACAGATGGTCATCCTCAGTTCGCACCTCCATCAAGTGATTACCCCCATGTGGCCACTCACTCCTCCAGGTCAGGTTGTCTACGGAATCATGTAACCTGGGGCCCGCCAAATGGAGACAGTCCCTGCAGGTCAACTAGTGAGATAAAGCAGAGTGTATCCACACTGGCTCAGCAGGCCGAGCTCCCCACCCGGCCCCACAGCACAGGAGCACACTGCATTATCACTGGGGGTCCAGGGGTCAGTCCCCGTGGCAGTTACATAATCTTCTGTCAACTTGCAAAGGGGTGGAGTCTAGCCTGTCAATCAGGTCGCAGTTTAATGACCTCATTTGGAGGCACAACAGCAATAAATAGTTCACTGGAGGCCAGACTCACTCTATCTGCTTCCTCTTCCTGCAGACAAAACACGGGGAGCTACACTGATGGAGCCAGAGCCCTGGAGCTAGAGAAGCCATGTGGAGACCCCTGCTAGCACTGAGGTGCCTCTACCGCTACTGGAACCACAAGACTTCCCACCCACTGACCTGTGATCTTCCTGCATTTGGTGTCATGGCATGTGTTGCGTGAATCTGAAGAGGAATTCATAGATTGGTATGGGACATATGGGCTAATATCGGAGTTATGGACTTGACTTGGACTGGGCTATAATGTTTTCGTAATATATAACTACTCTTTATATAAAGCTCTTTCCTATGCACGTGTCTATGAATTTGTTTCTCTAGTCCACCAAGACTAACAGTCCCCACTGTGTCCCAAGCCCTGATCTTGCTGGGAACCCAGGCTTGCCTCAGTGAGCTCATTCCCCAGGCCTGGCACACAGCTGGTACTCAGGAACAGCAGTAATGACAGAGGGCTCCTGTGTAACGGAGGCCTCACCCCACTAGGAGCCCTGCTTCGGGAGGCCTGGTAGTCATCTCACTACATTCATCCCCTAAGCAGACAGACCGACCTGAGTCATAGGTCCCAGGACCCAGTACAGGAAGGTCCCGCCTTCACCACATGACTTCCTCTCCCGGTGTCAAATGCAGGTGCTGTTTCTTTACAGTGCAAATGACCCTGAAAGAAACCTAGTGGCGCCCTGCCAGGAAAACACAGTGGGGGCAGCAGAGGGGGCACCCCTCTCTGCCCTTGAAAGGACAATGTTTTCAGGCCCCAGCCACTCACTTTCTCTGGACAGAACAGCTCTGTAAAGCCCTGAAGCAAAACAGCCCTGGAGTGTGGATTCTACTCCCTCGGGGCCCTGGTTGCCACAGCAACTGTTTTCCCTCTTGGAATTCTTTCAAGAGTACAAGCGGTGGCTTCCCTCCAAAACAAAACTGGAGAGAAGCCAGGGCACCATGGATTAAGGAAAGGGGCCTGAGGGAAGTGGGGGGGGGGGGGGGCAGCCCTGGTTAAGCCACATTTGGGCACCTGGACCCTGGTCTGCAGCGCTCCTAGTACCTGCTGCAGGAATGGCCCTGGAGGCTGTGGGTTGGACCTGGGCTTACAGGGAGACAGAGACTGAGAGAGAGAGAGAGAGAGAGAGAGAGAGAGAGAGAGAGTGTGTGTGTGTGTGTGTGTGTGTGTGTGTGTGTGTGTGTGTTTTCTCGCACTCCCACTCCAGGTGGGAGTGGTATGGGCAGAAGGGTGTTGTCGGGGTCACAGAGGCAGGATGGGAGACTGGAGGAGGAAGGAGGAGGAGAGGTATGGTGGGTCTATCTTGTGTAAGGGAAGGTGTGGAGCTGAGTGGGGGTGAAGGAGTAGAAACTCCAGGGGCTTTCCTATTGGTCCCCAAGTGAGAAAACCGGGAAACCAAAGCAAAGTGGCAGAGCCAGCTGTCTAACCAACCTGTGGTGCAGGGCACCTGAGAGAGAGCTGCCCGCCCGACTCAGCAGTGGCCTGGACTTCTGAGAGGGCTGGTGAGAGGGTGGGCAGGATGGGAACAAGTCCGGCTTCTCACTCAGGGCAGTGCGTGCTCTGCCGCCTCTCCTGTGCCCGCCCACCTGCTGGTGAGCCCTTCCTCCAACCTCACTCCACATGGGGGGCAGGGACCCTGCCAGGTGTGCCAGGTCAGACAGGATCAGTGGGTTGCCCTACCTTGGCCATACTTACTCTCACCCTCCACACCACACATCCCTCAGGAGGATGGGTCGCAAACACACCTCTCTCTCCTCTGGCACTGAACAGCACCGGGCAGGTACACGGAGCACCTGCTGGAGATGTCAGCCATGAAGGCCCTCTGCCCTCCCTCAAGGCTCACCAAGACACATGATGTATGGGTGTTCAGGTAAGAGATGTGGTGTTTTGTGAGCAGGGATGGCGGGGAGTGCGTCCTCCAGAGGCGCCCTGGCCAATGAGGTCATCACAAGGCACCTGGGACTAGCTCCCCCAGCACACTGCCCTGGAGTCAATTCTGGCTCAAGGTGAGAGCCCCTTTGGAACAGGGAGAACTGACTGCCCCTGTGGGTTTCCAAGGCTGTAACTCTTTTCAGGAGTAGAAAGCCTCGTCTTTCTCCCAGGGAGCAGCTGATACTCTCAAACTACTAATCTTGCAGCTCACAGCCCAGTGCCCGAGCACTATGGCACCAGGGCTCCTCGCACGAGAGGGGGTGAATGTAGGCCAGTTACGATTTCTAACAGGTCACATTCACCTCATTTCAAGGGCTCCATGGCTCGTGGCTCCCTCATGATGAGCCCAGGTGACAGAACGCTGCCTGCTGCGTCACATAAAGTTCTATGCACGGTGCTGCTCTAGTCTCCACAACCCACCTCCATGACTCTCGGACAGAGCACAACTCTGCCACAGGGTTTCCAAGGCTGTGAATGCAGACGGCCACACCTCTCTCTCCAGGAGTGCTGGGAGATCTGAACGGCTGACCTACCTTTCCATTAACCATCAACCGAGTGCTCTAACGACTGCACCACTAAGGCTTCTCACTCTAGTCTCTAGGGTCAGGTTAAAAACAGGAAGTGCCGCTAAACAAGCAGGCTGGGTGCCAGTCCTCAACCCTAAGGTCCCCAAGGTCACACCCAACCAGCTCCCCTCTGTCTCAGGGCAACAAAAGAGCGCAATCCAGGCCAAGTGCTCCGGAAACCCAACAGTCAACCGGCAAGTGTTTGTGCCAAGTTAATCCATCACTTCTTGGCGCCTCCCGGGCTGCAGGAGGGGCACCGGAGGACACGGCAGCTGCACGCCGTCCTGCCAGGCTGCACCACAGAGGGACGCCAGGGCTTCACATGCAGAGCCTCGCACCATTCACCTGTTCCCCCAGACCGGCACTGCCGAGGAGCATCAACAAGGATGCTTCAAACACAACACAGAAACTTGTGTCTCACCCGGGGTGCAAACACTGGCTCCTGCAAAACACGGCTGCCAAAGCAGCCCAGCTCAGCTGTCAGCCGGCCCCCTGGCCCTACCACTGCCAAGTGTGCACCTCCAAACCTCTGAAGTCTCCAGGGCCCTGGATGCTCCCATCTCCCAACAGTCCCCGGTCCTTTCCCGCCTCCTCAACCCGCTTCCTCCAGTCACAGCTCAGGTCAGGCCCCCTTCTGTCTTCTTGAACAGTTTTCCCTGCCTCAGCCTGGATGTCTCAAGAAAGGAACCCCAGGGGTACAGTCTAGTCCTGTGGTCTCTTCCTCACCTGTTAACCTGGCCCTGCTGACCTCAAGCTGCTGCCACTCTACCAGGTGCAACCTCCCCCCAGGCCTGGCACGAGCTGGAATCAGGGCAGCCTTCACTGACGAACTCCACAACCCTGGATGGCACAGCTCCTCTGTAGCCCTCGCCTTGTAGTTAGCTCCACAATGAAAACGATGCAGAAACACGAATCCGGAATCCCTTCATCTGCCACAATCTCAGAAGGGGCTCTTCCACGATCTCTTTAAATTGAGAGTCTACGCCCTAGTGGGGAGGGGATGGAGAGCGGCTAGTGAGGGGATCAGGCCCAGGCTCAGAATCCTGACACCTCTGGCAAAGCCACCTACACAAGGGTCCTCCAGGATGGCGTTGCCACAGCTGGCCAGGAGACCAGCCAGGAGCCACCCCTGAAAGGCAGGCAGGTACCCATTGGCAGGTTCCGGCTGAGATCATGCTTGGCCCTGCAGCCAGGGTTACGGGTGCCCAGTTGCTGACCACAAGGGCCTGACCTAAAATTGAGGAACAACTTCCTGAGAGGAGACTCCTCAGAGCTTATCTGCCAACAGCAGGCAGCCAATGCTTCCTCTCCTCTTAAAGGTCCTGCCAGAAAGGGCTGTGGGCTGCGGATGGAGCTCAGAATTTAGACTCTTGACTCCCTCTCCCCAACCCTTGACCCCAGTAAGCGGGCCAGTGAAGAGCTGGAGAGGATGAAACTACACCCAGGTGACACATGAGGACAGCCTGTGTAAGGGCCACCACTCCCCCAATGTGAGAGACTTCACTAAAAGTGTAACTGAAGTGCGTTCAAAGGCAGACTTGCGTCACTAGGGGAACAAAGGGCCCGGCGAGGGTGTACACTTTTAGCCCGGCCTTCTTGGCTTAGCTGTCACAGCTCCAGAAAAGTCTACAAGGCCCTTGCTCTCACGAAGCAGCAGGATGATCAAGGTGTGGAGTCACCCATATTGTAAATAAGGATTTACAATTCCGTATATACTCGCAGATAAGCTGAGCTTTCCGGCACATTTTTAATGCAGTTTTTGTGGTAAAATTAGGTGCCTCGGGGGTACATAGTTGGCATGAACATCTCGCCAATGGGAATGAGAGTCAGCATCTGGACACAAGGGCAGTAAGGTGTGTATATGAGCGGCTTGGCCTCAGCTTCATGGTCTTTTTCCCACTACAATTTCTTGAGCAGGTAACCCACTGTCTTAGTTACTGGAGGCTACTATAACTGAAACAACCCAGATGGGTGGCTTTAACAAACATAAATCAAGTTTCTCATAGTTTCCGAGGCTAGAAGTGTGAATTCTGGGCTCTGGCTCTAGGTGCAGACTCTGAAGGAAAGCCCAAGTCTCTTCTGAGCTTCTGTTCCTCACTGACTGGGTAGCTTGGCGTCCATCCTTGCCCTTCAGAGACTCAGGCTCAGTTCCCTGCTTAGTCTGCTCCCTTTCTATCTTTGAAGACCCTGACTCAGGACATACTAGATTCAAAAACTGTCTTAACAGCATAACCCAGAAAAACCTTTTCTACATGAGATTATCATCACAAATACTGGGGCTAGGATTTACCATACATGTTTGGGGAGGGAGACACAATCCAACCCGTAACATGCACAAAACCCAATAGATATCAAAAAGCACACCGGATATAAAACAGTAGGTATAAAGTGCTTCCTGCCCGGCTCCCACCCTGCATGAGGTACCACTCCAGGTCAGTACACAAAGCCACCATCTGTTCTCAAGGTCCCTATAACCTTAAGACAGGGACGCCTTCTAGCCATGTGACCCTGGGCAAAGCCACCCAATGTTTACTGGCTTTGGTGCTTCCACCTATAAAACTATATAACAAATCCCTCTCATTCTTCCTTCTTTTCAAGATTGTCATCACAACCAGGTGTGAGAAACCAAGCAGATGGTATTGTTTACCAAGTTAAATTTGAAAACGCCACTGTCTATAGTAGAGAATATTAAATCCTTAGAGCAACAGAGACAAGCAGGCGCATTGTGTACTCCCCACCTTCCTTTCCTTCCAGCACTGTCTCTATCGACCCCTGAGTATACAGTATTTTGCTTGACTCCATCGCTGCAGCTAAAAGGAAGCTGCCTGAGGAAGAAGCTTGCTATTGTAGCTCCAGGGCTTGAGTCGTAGCTATACTGGGTGCTCAGTCTGAAAACCCAGCTTCAAAACTCTGTCTCAAATCAAAGCACATGCCACTTCACCACCTGCACTCATTCACCATGGGCGCTACACACTGGAAACAAGCAGGGAAAAGGAAAACAAATCCACTGCCAGTGATCTGAGTTCCGACCCAGAGCAACCCTGTGTCACGGCGCTCACTCCTGTACCATCCTCCTGATTGCTGTTACGTTGTGCCTACTGGTGCGGGCAGCCTCTGTGCCAATCCATCTCACGGAAGCGCTTCCTCTTTTTCACTGACCCTCTACTTTTACCAAGCACGGGACCTTTTCCAGGGACTGGTCTCTCCTGATAACATGTCCAAAATAAGTCTCACCATCCACGCTCCTCGGGAGCACTCTAGCTGCCCTTCTTCCAAGACAGACTGATCTTTTGGCAGTCCGTGGCACTTTAAAATGGCGCCAAAGTGTTTCGGAAGCCATCCATCTTTACTCAGAAACAGACTGTCATATCGTTTCCTACAGAGTGCATGATGGGTTCGAACCGCCAATCTCTGGATTAGCAGCTGAGCACTTTAACCACTGGGCCACCAGGGTTACCCAAAATTCTAACTTCCTCTTTTTAGCTAGGAAAGGGGCTAGGTAGAGTGGAAAAATCAGGAGCTCCTGGATAAGAGGCATGCCAGGAAAAGGAAAATGCTTCTAATGGAATAAAAAAAAAAAGGGGGGGGGGGAGAGAGAGGGGGGAGGGGAGGGAGGGGGAAAATGAGGAGCTGATGCCAGGGGGGGGGGAGCTTCAGGACACCACCTGTTTCTAAAGAGGAGGCGAGGAAACTCCCCTGCCAGTGAGCTCTCAATTCCAAGAAGCTTGTGATTTCTGAAGGCACATATTTCAGACACCAGTTCTCAGACAAGAGCTTTCTGAAGCCTAAACTGTGCTGATCTTCCACGATTAAAAGAACAGCTAGGCCCTATTTTCATCCCATTGAGAGACTCCCTTTAAAGGCCAAGTCGCCTGATAGCCCCGGGGAATGCTTCTCACCTTCTCAAGGCAGGCAGTGGGCCTTTCAAGATACTATCTTGCTTCTAGTTTTTCCAATACAAACCCAGACCCAATCTTCTGGGCCCTGACTCCCAGTGAGAACATCATCGGGAGTGGAGCAGCCACTGTTTGTAAGGCTGAGGTTGAGCTCCCAGGGACCAGTTTGGGAGGGAGAACTGAGAAGGCAGACTGCTGCCTATGAAAGCAAAAGCCAATGTGGCCAGCTTTCAACTAGTACTTCCTCTAGTGCTCAGTATGAAGTCCCCCACAAGGACAGGGGAGAGCCAAGTAGGAAAAAATGTAGGGATCAGGTTCATCACCCTAGTTTTTCAAGTTGAAAAGTCGAGCACCCCCACTCCCTGCATATATTTAGTACTCTGTACTTGTCAAATTCAAAACTCAGTTTCCACCCACCCACTCAGCGGCAGCAGAGCCAAACTCTCACTGGGTCCGCCGCCCTCCTCTCTACAGTCCTTTCACACAGATTATCCTGTTAGGTCTCAAAATAATCCAGTGTAAAGGAAAGTGTAAGGGTTGTTACCAGCCCCACCCCGTCCCAGGAGTCATGGGAAAAACAGGGCCCAAGGGGATGAAGAATCTGCCTTGCCCAAATCTACTGCCCCCAAGAGACCAGGACGAGGTCTGCTACCCCTGGGGAGGAGACTTCAAGATCTCCTCAGGGACTTCGGAAAAAAATGAACAAAGTTCAAATGAAATCAGGCTATTTGGGGGTGACACCAGAGCAAGAAAAAATGCTTCCGGGTTAGGCAACTACTAGGACTAGGAGGCTTATCCCCAAGGGAGGGGCTGGGGAAGAGCGAGGTACCCTCCTCTTGGTTTCCCAGTGTGCCACACACAGAGGTCCTTCAGGTGTCTACACTCAACGACTCCATCTGCGCGTCCTGGGGACCTGTTACACCCCCAACCAAAGTGCGCCGTGGAGAGCGGGGGCAAACCCTGAGAATCGAGATTGGAGGGTGGGAGGCCGGCCTGTCGGGCCTCGGGGAAACGGAAGATTCGAGGCACTCGGGCTGGAACAGGTCACGTCGAACAATTGAACGAGCACCCGAGACTAAAAGCAGAGCCAGCTATACACCTGTGCAGCACTACGGAAACCAAATTCACTGCCATCGAGTCGACTCCGACTCCTAGCGATTCCAGCCGACACAGTATAGCGGGTTGTGGGGGCTGTTAACTCTTTACGGAACCAGGCAGCCGCATCTTTCTCCCGCGAAGTAGCTGGTGGGTTTGAACCACCGGCCTTGCAGTTAGCAATGCTAGGCATGAGCATAAGCGAACGGTCTCCGGGAACAGGGACTTGTCGACCACAACCACCACCATCGGCCCCCCTCAAGCCCCAGCGCGAGCGCCACAGCCGCATTAGCAGTGGAAGAGCCAAGCGCCTGCCTCCCCTAGGTTTGGTGGGCGGGTGCCGGCTCGGCGCGCATGCGCTACTCCCTCGCGCACGCTTGGCATTTGCCTTGCACTTACCGTCCACTGTTCTCCCGCGCGTTCCAGGCCCCCATAGAAACTAACCCCACCACAGTCCCCACTCCCCACTTCTCACCTTGCGCCCAGTTTTCTCCCGTAGGGCTTTCAGCCGTTCCTTTCGCCGCAAAGCCTCTTCTTCTAGCCGACCCACACCGGCCCCAGCCGCCGCCATCTTGTCCGCCCCCCCTCCCTTCTCTCGCTCTGTATTACGCAGGTCTGAGGAGAGGAGATGGAAGTCTTACAGCCAATCCAGAAGCGAGTCTGAGAAAGCAGGAAGTTCTAAAAACCAATCGATTATGAGTTACTAGGAGAGGGCCCGCCCACTTCCTTCCGAGCCACTCACCTAGTGGGCGGGGACCTGAGAAGATGAAAAGCCTGTAGGCTCGACGGGTCCAACGCCGATCAGTGGGAAAGCAGCGAGTGGAATCAGACCTGAAACGATGAGGTTAGAGCGCATCGATCGACATGGTTTTGTACTCTAACCAAAGTTCATTGGTTCTGGCCTCTTGGAATGCCGTCCTTGTCCATTTATCCTGTTTCTACAAGGTTTGACTGCTTCCAAGAACCTTCCCTTGTCCTCCATTTCGACCCTGGCCCAATAAGAAGCCTGCCTCCTCCCTCTTGCCCTCAAATTCGTGGCTTCCTGAACTCAGCTACCCCAGTGCCCCAGGGTTCTCTCTGTTCACTCAACTCAGGTAGCCTGTGCAGTATGGAACCTAGCTGGCTCTCTGTTTTTCTTCCCCTCCCACCACCACCCCGGAAGGCGCAAAGTACCCCTGGGGTAGGGGGTGGCGTGTGAGCCCAATTCCTCTGGAGAAAAGATGGCCAGAACCTGGACCCAGCAAGTCTTCAGGCCCCCAAGGAACCTCCTGAGCTTAAAAAGAACTAGCTTTGCTTCAACTGGAGCAGACGGCCACGAGTTCAAGAGTCTTCTTGCATTAATCAGTGTGCGATATAACAGACCATTTTGGCCGAAGTGAAGATTGAAGTTACAAAATTCTGGCAACCTGTCTGGGTTCCCAAAACCATGCTCCCTCCTGCCCTCTAAGGTCCTGCCAGGAGATTTCTTGGCAGGTCCTCTCTCGGCTAGGTTGTTCTATTCCTGGGGCAGCCCCTTCCTGGTGGGTTACAGGGAATACCCACTCCCCTGTTCCCAATTTCCTTAGAGATCCCTGAGCCATAGACTGGGACTCCCAGCCCAGTCCTCCCTACCGCTTGACCTCACTAACCACGGTCCACTAGCACCTTCCCTCAAGAAGGGAACACACATACAAAATAAAACCCACTACCTTCCAGTGATTCCAACTCATAGTGATGCTAAGTAGGGTTTCCGAGGCTGTAAATCTTGATGGGAGCAGACAGCCTCATCTTGCTCCAGCAGAGCCGCTGGTAGGTTTGAACCCCGGACCTTTCTGTCAGCAGCTCATACCCAACAGGGCCACCAGGGCTCCTTAGCGGTTTCGGTTCCTCTATCTGTAAAATAGAGGACTGAAATGCTCCCCTCCAAAGTTAAGGCAAAGAAAAATGTGAAGCGTATGTAGGGATGGGGGGG
>NW_022111320.1:48632920-48635708 GCF_000313985.2 Echinops telfairi
TAACTGCCCCTGTAGCCACGGACAGGTGCTCGGGTCTCATTTCTTCACCTGTGACCAGGTGAAGGGAGGTTGATGAGTCTGAGGAATGGATGTGAATGGGGTGTCCAATGGATGCGAATGGATGCCAGGCTGCTGGCGGGAGGGAGGGGAGGGGAGAGAGGTGTCTTGGCCCAGACCCCTGGGATTATACCTCCAACATCTTTTCTTCTTACTGCCTCTCCTAGCTAAACAATGTACCTGGTCAGCAGATAGCTGTGCTGCCCCCCACCTCCTCACTTCTCTCTCAGCCCCTCATCTCACAGGGCATGTTTGGGGCACAGGCTGGCCAGTGTGGCCTTGGAGGCCTGGGCAGGCAGGGGGCAGCCTGGGTCTGGGTCAACAAATCCAGGATGCTGCAAACCCAGGAGCCGGGTGGGGCCAGGCTGCCTAGGGAGAGGAAGCCGGCCAGCCTCCCCGCACTGCCTTCCTGCTCCCTGAACATGGGAACCTGGTCCCCACCCCTCTGTGCTTGGTTTCTTGGGAGGCGTGGCTCTGTGCAACCTTGAGCCCAGATAGGGACCCACAGGAGGGAGGCTTGGGAATGCAAGGTAAAGGGGTGGAACTGATGAGTGTTTAGAGAGCTGAGTACGCCGGGCAGCCAGAAGGCTCCCCAATACCTGCGCCCCTCCCTTCAGCCCTGGAAGCTGACATCAGCTGGCAAACCTGTTTCCCTAGTTGTGGGCCTGGGAGGGCGGGGACCCCAGCGAGTTCCCCCCCTTACTTCCCTTCCTCTCCCTTCCTGGACCCCAGGTTCAGAGCCGCCTACCCCCTTCCCCTGTCCTCCCCCTAGCCAGGTTTTGCTGGGGGTAGGTGGGAACACAGGTAAGGCAAGGAGGGATCTGGCGGGGTTGGGGAGGGTGGCTGCTAAGGGCTGGAGAGGGAAGGGCTGGGGTGCCCCTGGGCCTCACTCTGTTGAACCTCCTCAAGGCCCGAGTGGGAAACCGAGGCAGGAGTGTACTAAGGTCAGTTGGGCCAAACTCTGGGCTGAGCCTCCACGAAAAGGCGCCGTCCTCTGGGCAGGTAGCTTCTGGCAGGTCTCTACCCTGGTCAGCACATGCAGTTTTCTCTGCTGGGCGCCACCTCTCTGGGCTGGCTGAAGGAGGACTTCCTTTCCTCACTCCCCCAGATCAAGCTGGGCTCCCACTCCACTCCCGGCATGCCCCCATTTGAATCTTCCAGTCCCTCACATCTAGTAGGGGACCCTTGGGCGTTGCTGGATGACAGGACTGTGGAGATCAGAGGAGGCTGCTCCTGGATAGAACCCTGATGTCTGAAAAGGCGGAAACAACAAGGACCATGGGACGTCCCAGAAGCAAACTGTCCGGAGCTGGGGGTGGGGGAGAGGTCCCTAAGCCAAGGAGGCCTGGCCCATGGGTGGGGACACAGCCAGAGGACCCTCAACCCGCCAGGGCTTCCTCAGGGAGGGTGGAGCAGGAACAGAGGGCTAAAGACTTACCAGACAGATGGTCAGTTGGGAGCATGTAAATGCTATGCAAATAGTATGTAAATGAGTTACCTCTTTTCAGGTTACCCTCTCCCCCTAGTGAAAAGGGGTACTGGGGAGAAGGGGCACTCATGCCAAAGTCACCCCCTCTGTAAAGCGGCCCTCAGGAACTCCGAGTGCGTCAAGCAGGTCAGGTTAGAGCTGCTGCTGACCACACCTCTGCTGACCGCACCCCCCAGTCTCTCCCCCAGGACCACTGAACCCTACTGTCTCATGTCAACCTTGGCCAGGCCTCTGTCCCTCTCGAGGGCTTTAGCTGGATCACTGTCCTTTCTGGGCCTCAATTTACCCTCTTGGATGGGGATGAGGAAAGTGGGAGGGCCTGTGGGTGCTTGCCCCCTCGGAAGGGCAACTTAGAGGTTTCTGCCTCTTTGTCTTCGTTACCAAGGCAACTGAAAGGGGTGGGACCAAGGTGATGCGATGGGGAGATGAGCACACAGTCCATGACTGGGGAAGGGGCTGGTAATCCCTAGAGTTGTTATGGCAACTGGGGAGCTGATGGGGAAGTGTGGGGTGCCCATGGAAACAGGTGGTTACCATGGGGACACTGGAAGGAAATCCCGGTTTGCATTGGGATAGGACAGGGGAGGGTTAAGACCTGCAGACTGTCGTGGGGACCAGGAGGTCCAACCCTTTCAAAGCCCTCCTACCTGGCCACTTGGGCATTCTGACCACTATCCGCAGTTGTCGCTGCCCTGGGCAAAGTTCCCTTCTTCCTGCCTCTTCCTATAACTGAAGGGCCTTCCAATCTGCCCTCCAGCCCTCCTGAGGTAATCATAAGCCACCCTAGGCTTGGCATTGCCCCCTCCCTCTTGATGGTTCAGTGGGGAGGCCCCCAAGCCTGGGAGAGGCTAACCAGAATCGAGCCCACCCCACCCTGTTCCATTCCTGCTTGCCTCTCCCCAGAGCTGGGGAACTCACTACCACCTAGGCAGTTCTGACAGGGAGGAGCCACCCATCACTGAGCAGCATCTACTCTCCCGATCTCAACCCAAGCCCAACTGTTCCCTTTGCCCTTCCTAGAACAGGCAGCTGGGGAGGCATGGTCTGCCATTCATAGAGGTGTGTGGGAAGGAGAATGCCAGGACCTGGCAAACGTGAGCACACCTGGATTTAGGGAAGAAACTTCCTCTCACCTTAACGAAGGCTAGGTGGGCTCAACTCTTGCCCAGTCAGCAAAAAAGGAAGAGTTCTAAAGAGGCAAGTGAGGCTGGAAGAAGCCCCCTGGCACTCGACAAGGGCGGT
>NW_022111320.1:48636444-48644028 GCF_000313985.2 Echinops telfairi
GATCTTGGGAGAGGTACTGGTCCTGTTGGTAGTGTTGAGGCTTGGGGGGCATGGCGTGGGTAGTGAGTCCCTTAGGCTGGGACATGCAGTGGCTTTAGCAGGATGCCAAGGCGGGAGATGAGGGGAGGGACCTCCAGAAAGGGCTTCATATGCTGGGGGGAGCTGTGAACCCGCTCTGCAGTGGATGGAAGCTGACCAGAGGGAAGGTGACAGGGCAGTGAGCAGTGGTGGGCACTGATGGCTCCTGAATGCCTGCTGTGTGTGTGGCGGGGCTGCCGGTGGGCTTTGCTTAGTTGCCCCTCTGAGAGCCCGGGGTGAGGTGGTGGTGAGGTGGAGGTGGTAGGTTTGAGGCTTGCACCCCAAGGTGAGGCCAGGGCAGGCTGAGGCTGGGGTCAGGGGCTTGGTGATAGCCGATTGGCCTGTGAGTCCTACCTCCCTGGCAGACAGCCCTCCCACCCTCTCCCCCTGCCACCAGTCTTGAACCTTTCTGGGTTACCTTTCCTCCAGCCTTGAACCTTTCTGGGTTACCTCAGAAGAGTGGACAAGTGGCAGTCCTGTGCCCTGGATTGGCCACCCTGCTGTCTGCAGCTCTCACCCTCCCTAGTGCTCTTTGAGTGTCCTCTGGGCTGGGTTGGTACAAGTGTGAGGTCCCTACGGAGGCACCATGAGACCCCCGTCCTCCCAGGGATAAGGACACCCCACGCCCACCCCTATAATCTTCTTCCTTGTCTCTGGGCTTCCACTTACTGGTGAGTCTCAGGGCTCTGAGGAGGGCTTAGCACGTGTGGCTGCTCCTGACCTGCCCCCAGGGACAATGGGGTGAGGTTGGGACGAGCAGAGTCAGGTCGGGGCGGGGACTGGGCCAGCCCTCAGCTGGACCAGGGAGGGAGGAGCCGCTGGCCCAGGCAGAGTGGAGTGCAAGCCAAGCCAGATCCCCACAGCCATTCCTTTCGGGCTCTGGACTCTGCACGGGCAGCATGCTGGAGGCCCCCTGCCCACCCTTCCCACCAGGCCCCTACCCCGACAGAGACTCCTCCACTCCTCAGCACTGCATCCCCAAGCCACCTGGCCCAGGTCACAGCTGGGCTGGGGCCTTCCAGAGAGAAGAGGTGAGACCTACAGAGGTGGGACAGCCATCTGCCCTCAAACACCCCCCCCCCCAACATACACACACAACAGGTGCTGTCTGTTTTACAGACCCCTCAGAGCCCAGGACAACAGCAGCTTTGATGGCCCCACTCGAACCCAGCCCAACCCAAACCTGCTGGAGGTTCTCAGGACAGGACTGGCTGGGGGTGTGGCTCTAGGGAAGGAAAGTGAGTGCCTGCTGAGTCTTAGGGAGCCGCCCAGGTCTAGGAGGCTGGACCCAGGGGCTGGCCACCAGCAGTGTAGGTGGGAGAGTCCTGCTTAAGGACCGAAAGCCAGTTCCACTGGGTGCACTGGGCTGGGGTGCACTGGACACGGAGGCCTGAATCCGTGATCGTGGGGGTGCTGGAGACACGGGCACTGGTTAGACTTGGGGTCCTGAGGGCCACAGCCAGCCCCTCCAGTGAGGTGAGGGTGGAGGAGAATCCAATCAGGTTTGGGCTTTTAGGTGCTAAGCTGAGTGGTAGCAGGGTAGCAGGCCAACGGTCTGCATTATGGGCGACTCCAGGTGAGAATCTGGTGGCATAGTGGGGGTGTTAGTCCGGGTTGACTAGAGAAACAAATTCCTAGACACTCGTGTATAAGAGAGAACTTTATATCAGAGAGTAATTGTACATTAAGAAAACAACCCAGCCCAGTCCAGATCAAGTGCATACGTCCGAAATTACCCCATATGTCGATACTAGTCCTTAAATTCCACTTCAGATTCATGCAACACATGCAATGACGCTGAATACAGGAAGATCACAGGCCAGTGGGTGGGAAATCTTATGGATCCAGTGGCGGTGGAAGCAGCTCAGCGCTGGCGTGGGTCTCCACGTGGCTCCTCCAGCTCCAGGGCTCGGGCTCTATCCGCGTAGCTCCATGTGGCTTGTCAACAGGAATGTCTCGCAGGGAGTGTGGGTGGGTCTGGCCTCCTGTGAGCCATTTATCTCCATGGCACCTCCAAATGAGGTCATTGAGCTGCAGCCTGATGGACAGGCTAGGCTCCACCCCCTCGCAAGTTGACACGCCTTGGGCTCCTAATCACTAGTTTGCCTGGGTCTCAGATCTGTTGTAGAAAGCCCACCGCCTTGCAGGGGGGAAAGATGAGGCTTTCTGCTCCTGCAGAAGAGTCAGAGCCTTGGAATCCACAAAAGTTGTTCTATTCTGTCCTATAGGCCGTAAGTCAGATTGGACTCAGTGGAAGTGAGTGAGGGCGGGTGAGATAGCCTAGTGACTGAACTCAAGTGAGGATGGTTTGGGTGAATAAGAAGGGAAGATGGTGGTGGACTCCCGTTGAAGGTAGCCGAGGGGTTTGGTGGGTCTCTGAGGCCGGAGTCCAAGGTCACATGGTCAGTTTGGACTAGTTGGTCAGCAGCCAGGAGTGGCCCTGCCCTGGAACAAACATCTGGTTCTCAGCAGCCCCAGAGGTGTAGCTGGAACTGTGGTAGCGGCCAGGGCCTCCTGCCGTGGCCTCCTTTCCTCACCTGTGAATGGGAGAGGGGTTCAGAAGAAATGGTCCGGAGCCCTGGTCAGCACCTGTACCTCTGTGTTCCTTGCTTGTTGGTGGGCGGATGAGCAGGTAGGCAGAGGGTAGGGAGCTCAGCAGAGGTGACAGACATCCTAGTGGTGAGGGCTGACCTCTCTGGATTACCTACGTCTCAGATCTGTGCTAGAATACATGGAGAAAAGGACTCGCCCACAGGACCACCACCCAGGGCTTAGAAGTTTTAGCTAGTGACGGTCAAGCCAAGACTTACTCAGTTGTTTATGTGCCCCTAAGCCAAGAGATAGGCCTACTCCCAGGTCCCTGCAGCTGCTGAGCTGCAGTGAAGGGCGCTGTGGTAGCAGGGGTCCCAATCCCTTCCCTAGATAGGCTCCACCCCTACCTCCAGGCTCCACCCCCAACCTATTCTATTGGTCTCTGGCTTGCAAACCCCACCTCTGTATTTTAGCCTCACCCCATCCAAACTTAGGCTCCGCCCCCAGCGTGGCCTCCTTGCTGAGCCTTGGGTGCCCCGGCCAGGGGGCCCCCCCACATCCCTGCGGTCTGCCGGGAGGAAGCGGCCCTCCTCCCCCACCGTGACTCTGCGCTTCCTGCCAGGGCCCCGGGCGGGAGGGGACATTTCCCGTTCACACCAAAGTTTCCCTGGTGGCACCCAGACTGGGGCTCAGCCGCCATCCCTCTTGCCCATGGAACTGGCTGTGGGGCCTGGGGTCCAGGTAACCAGCGAGGGTGGGCGGAGGTTCCTGCCGCCGCGGCACCGGGCAGCTGGGTCTATGGGCGTGGATGTTGTGTGTGCGTGTGCATGGGTCCGTGTGCCCGATGGTGTACAGGATTCACAGACGAGGACGGCAGGCTGTGACTGCCAAACTGGGAGAAGGTGCAGGGTCCAGCCAAGCCCAGGGCTCTGTGTAGGGGCGGCTGGCAGCGCTGATGCAGCCTGATCCACAGGCATGCCCCAGGCCCTGTACGCACTTGGGAACCTCCCCTGGCTGTCAGTGCTGCCAGCACCCCACCCCCTCACACACCCCCTAGGGATGTGGGAGGGGAGACTGGGAGGAGCAGATGGGGGACCTGGAAGGAGTCTGCATAGTGCCCCCTACTCTCCTGGTGCTGACCATCCCAGTTCCTGTCCTTCCTCCTTGCTCTCTCCCCACCCATCTGTTCCATGTCCCCCTCCACTGGCTACCTGCCTGTGCCCAGTGAGTGCTCCGCCTGCCCCTCACTGTGTCCCCCTGGCTCTGTGCTTGCAGAAGGACCTGGGCTACCTACAGCAGTGGCTGAAGGCCTTTGTGGGTACCTTTGAGAGGAGTATCTCGCTGTCCTCTCTCGAGCCCCGCAGGTGAGGCTGCCACTACAGGGAGGGCTGGGCTGGGCAGGGCGAGTGGGGGGGTCCATTTTCCAGTAACCCACTCTGCGCAGGCTGGAGGAGACAGGCGCGGAGGTGCCGCTGCTGCCCCTGGATGCCCTGCACGTGCTGGCCGAGCAGCTGGACCAGGGAGACCTGGAGCAGGCCTTGCTGCGCCTCAAGCTCTTCATCATCCTCTGCAGGTGGGGCGAGCGTCCCTGGGGAGGGGAGGGGGCGAGGACCACAGGCCAGAGGGTCACTGTGACCTCGCCCGCCCACCATCCACTCTCCCAGGAACCTGGAGAACGTGGAAGCAGGCTGGGGCCTGGTGCTGGTGCCCCGGGTGCTGGCCTTGCTGACCAGCTTGGTGGCCGAGGTGAGGGGGCTCCACCGTGGGGCAGTGAGGGCAGGTGGTGTCCACTGCCTGGCTGACCCCACCTTCATCCCTTCTCCCACAACCAGCTGAAGGATGCAGTCCCCCCACAGGAGAGCCCCGGGCCTCCTCGCCCCCTGGAGTATGTGGCCCTACACGCCCTGCTCCTCTGTGAGGGCCTCTTTGACCCCTATCAGACCTGGCGCCGCCAGCACAGTGGGTGAGACCCAGCCCTCAGCAGGGGACAGGGAGGGGGACAGGACTTGGGGTGGGGGCAGCCTGGGAGAGTGTGGCAGTGGGGGAAGGCAAGGGCAAAAGATGTGCCAACAGCTGTGAGGGGAGGGGAGGCCCAGGAGGGGTGAGCCCAACCTTAGCCCTCCCCCATCTGCCCCATTCCCCAGGGAAGTCATCAGCTCCAGGGAGAAGAGCAAATACAAGTTCCCCCCAGCAGTTCTGCCCCGTGAATTCAGCACCTTCTTCCAAGGTCAGGACCGGGCCCTTCCTGCAAGTCCCTGATTCCAGCTTGATGCAGGGCGCAAGGGTGGCTCCCGGGGGATTTGAGGACTCTCCCGCAGGAAGGCCAAGTGCAGGGGCAGAGAGGGGATTAAGGGCACAATTGGGCAAAATGCTCAACTCCTCCCAGGGAGCAAGGGCCTCCGACATCCTCTCCCCTCCCGTCTCCTTTCTGCATCACGCAGCCCATGTGGATCGATGGGGATCCTCGGAGAATCCCTGCCCATTGAGCCCCTCAGTCTCCTCAGGTCAATGTTTCTACTGCCTGCTACTCACCGAGGAGCTGATCACCAGGGCACCTCTGATGACCCTATGTCTTGGGTTCCTCCGAGACAGCTCCCCTCCCAGAGCTGTCTCCCCACTGCCCCCCAACAATCCAGACACCTCGTAACTGCATGGAGTATCTTAGAGACACTGAGACACCTTAATACCCCACAGCAGATCCTGTCCCCATCTGAGCAATGCCTCACCCAGAGCCCACCGCAAGTCCTGGCCTCACCAGGAGCCCCTGCCCTGCCCCCTTCTCCCCACAGCCTGGGCACTCTTCTTAAACAGACCTCTCTCTCTCTCACTCTCTCTCTCTCCCACTTTAAATCCCTGGATGGTGGCTCTCCAGACCAAATCCTCTCCTCCCCACAGCCTCTTCCTTCCGCGCCAGCAACTCTGTTCCCCCACTACGCACGCACCCATCCTCTCATTCCTAGAAAGCAATGGGCTTTTCCTGGGGCCTCGCCTCCAAAGCCCTGTTCCCTGTGCGTCACCCCACCTCCCACCCACCCCAATCCCACCTGCATCTCTCCCCAGCAGCCCCATGTTCTCCGCTGTCATTTGCATTTTCCCGTCCAGCTTTGCTGGAGCCAGGCCAGGTGACCCTCCCACATACGAATCTCTGAAAGCCCCTAAAAGCCCCTGGATGGGTGCAGGAGGGGGACGGAAGGCCATCTGTACTGCAGCTACAGCAGGGTCCTCACAGCAGGGTTGGCAGGGTCTAACGGCCACAGATCAGAGGGTGCAGATTTGCATCTTAGAAACTAAAGCTGGGATCACTCTGAGGAAGTGGGACTCCCCCCGCCGCCCCCCCCCCCCACACACACTTTGGATCTGAAGTCATCTGAGACCTTCAAGGCTAGACCTTCAAGGCCAGATCCAAGCCCCCTGAGGCTTCCCCTGGGTAGCAGGTCCTTTCTTCCTTATACACCCCAGCACTCTCTGTAGCCCCTCAGACCTCCTGGAGCAGAGAGCCAGGCCTCCCCCTCAGATGAGTCTCCCAACCCTGTTACTTGTCTCACCGTCCTCCACCCCCCACCCCAGCCACCTTGGTGACACTGCCGTGCCCTCTCCCATGCAGAGAGCCTGCAGCTTGCCGAGCACCTGCCTCCCACGCTGCTGTTGCGGCTCATCCACCTCTTTGGCGCTGTCCTTGCAGGAGGGAAGGTCGGTTGGGTGTGAGCCCATTGGGCCGAGGGAGGGTGGGTGCCCTAGGCTCTGCTGCACCAGCCCCAGGCCTACCGCTCCTCTGTCCACCGATGCAGGAGAATGGGCAGATGGCTGTGAGCGCCGGCTCCGTGCAGGGCCTGCTGGGTGTGGTGCGGGGCTGGGGGCCGGGGCCTGCCCGGGACCCCCACCTCATGCCGCTGGCCCTGGAGGCCCTGGTGGGTGCAGTGCATGTCCTGCACACCAGCCGCACACCGCCCCGTGGGCAGGAGCTCCGTGCCCTGCTTGAGGGCTACTTCTGCGTCCTTAATGCCGACTGGCCCACGGGCCCGAACCCAGGCCCGGAAGAGACCCTTGTCAGTCTGCGGGTCAGCATGCTTGGTGGGTATGGGGCTCCTCTGTTGCTGGGGTGGGCACCCTGGAAGCGGGAGGTCTGAGTGAAGATGCAGAGGCTGGACTGGGGGCCAAGATTTAGTGGGAGATGGGGAGGGCCTGACCTTTGACCCCCTCCACAGAGGCCATTCCCAGGATGCTGGCATGCGAGGACCGGCCAGTGCTGCAGGCCACCTTCCTTAGCAACAATTGCTTTGAACACCTCATCCGGCTCATCCAGAACAGCAAGGTGGGCTGCCAGGCTGCGCATGCCGGGCGTGGAGCCAGAGGCTAGGGACACAGACTGGACCCAGCTGGTGCTTTGTGGCCAGTAGGAGGGGAAGGCTGGAGCCCAGACGAGGGCCCGTCCTCAAGGGCTGCTGTCCGAACTGGGGCTGGGCCTCAGGACAGCTCTGCACCCTACGAGGGGACGGCGGGGGTGGGGGTGCTGGTGTTCTAGGGCAAGAGCTGCCTGCCCCTTGGTCTCCTGTTCCCCAGCTTTACCTGCAAAGCCCAAGGAGGAGGGCCCTGCTGCTTTCAAATGTGGTGCCCATTCATATTTGCCCACTCACTGCCCTCTGACTCTCCCTGTCTGGCCAGACATTATGGGCAGCTCAGCCCCCAACTCTTGCCTAGTGCCAGGTGGGGGTACTTGGCTGGGGACTCACACATCCATCTGGGGCAGAGCCCTGGAGGCTGCCCCAGGTTCTGCTCTAATCGCCCCCTCCCCTATCTCCCTCCTCCTTTCTCTTCCCTATTCCCTCCACCCGTGCCCCTTCCCCACAGCTGTATGTGCAGGCCCGGGTACTCCCTGAGGGGGACAGGGACCTGGCTACCCGGTTACTGACCGAGCCCGATGTCCAGAAGGTATCACCCTGGGGTTGGCCAACTCAGGCACCCACCCCTCTGGGG
>NW_022111320.1:48644291-48669480 GCF_000313985.2 Echinops telfairi
AGGCCCAGGTAGACGCAGGAAACTGGCTGCAGTCTTCTGCAGAGAAGGGATCTTTGTGTCCTTGCCACCCACCTTACGCAGGTGGCCTGGAGTCCCTCACCCCCTCGGATACCTCCCTCTGGTGGCTCGGTCTTGTCCAGTCCCTGTGGCAGCACCGCACGGCCACTCACTGGACCACGTTCCCAGCGCCTGAGTGTCTCTTCCTTCACAGTCAGTGCAGGCGGGGCACGGGCCGCACACGTGTGTGTGCGTGTCCTCTCATGGATGAGGAAACGGGGGAGACCTGGAGGGAAGGAGCTTGTCTGGGATCCTTTGGGAGGTGGGCAGTGCACGTGGCTATCACATGGTCCGGCACCTGCTGACACCCTTCCCAAGCCCTCCTGATCCCCATCTTCAGGGTGGGGTAGGGCCGGTTAGTGTTGGGCTCAGCCAGGGTGCACCCCCCCACACCGGGATAGGGGATATACACGTTTCGAAGGTTCTTCTGGTTCTACTATCCTGTGCTTGATGATCCCTAACTCACCCACCCCTGTCAATCATCCTGGGTGACGGGGCACTGTCTGGCCTGTGTGTGTGTGTGTAGCTTGGAGGGGGATGGAGTGGGGGCAGGATCGGTGAGACCACCAGGATGTGGTGGGACAAGAGAGAACTACCAAGAGGGTGTTTTCTGACCCTCTGCTGCCGCAAGACCCTGCCCCAGCCTCCGGTGGGCTCTTCCTTGGCCTCGTGCTCAGGTGCTCAAAGAAGGACCTGGGCTCCGGCTGAGGGTCATGGAAGTCAGAGCAAGGAGTAGAGGGCCCGTGCCCCAGGCAGGGCTGCCCATCCACTCCCATGCCCTGAGCCCCTGGGGCTGGGGCATGCACCCCTCGTCCCGAGCCCTTTTCCAAAGGGTGCTTTGAGCAATGCATCCCTAGTGCCTGCCTCGCCTGCCTCTCCTGATCGTCCCCTCACCTCCCCAAGGTGCTGGACCAGGACACAGATGCCATCGCGGTCCACGTTGTCCGGGTGCTGACCTGCATCATGAGCGGCTCGCCCTCGGCCAAGGTGAAGACTCTGGTGCGGCCCCAGTAGTGGGCAGGTGGAAGTGAGGCTGACCCCATGTCCCCAGAACGGACCTGTCAGGGGCTATGCACCCAGCTTCCCCAAGTAGACCAAGTGACCGTCCTCTCCAGAGGGCAACTCAGCCCACTGAGCAGGTATTGACTGGTCAACTGCGCAGCTGGGTCAGGGCTGGGTGAGGGAAGGACACTTGTAGCTGACCACTGGCTGTAGCCTCCTGAGGCGACCCCCACCTGCACTGAGACTCAGAGGCAGAAGCAGGCAAGGGGTCCCACAAAGATTAGTCCCCCTTCCAGGGGTTCCCTGTATTGTGTGTGCTGCGCAGGCCCCTCCCACCCCCACCCCAGGACCCACATGATGCTCACTCTTCGCCCCTCCCACCCTTGCCCAGGAGGTGTTTAAGGAACGCATCGGCTACCCTCACCTGCAGGAGGTGCTGCAGAGCCACGGCCCCCCCACCCCCAGGCTGCTGCAGGAGCTACTTAACATGGTGAGGGCAGAGATGGGGGTCCTGGTCTCACGGAAGGCAAGCCTCCCACCTTGGAGGGCTGTGCTGACCTGTGGCCGGAACACACCCCATCCCCACCTGGGGTGGTGATGCCGGGCTGCGGGTGGGAGGGAAGATTTGGGGGGCCTGCTGCAGGTTTGCAGGCCCTGGAATTGTCTGGGGGACGTGCAGTGGGGGTGAGGCCGGGCCTGTGGTGAGGCAGGGTGGAGGGGCGGCCGTGCTGAGAGGGCCTCCACGTGCCTCTTCCCCGAGGCTCCACCACACGGCCTGTGAGCGGGCCTGTCTGTGCGTGTAGTTGATCCACGCCGCCGGTAGGCAGGTAAATGGAGGCAGGAAGTCCCACCTTGCCTTGTGGCAGGCCTGTCTCAGTCCCTCCACCCACAGGCCGTGGAGGGCGAGCACAGCGCGTGCGTGGCGCCCGCCATCCGCAACGAGCAGCCGCTGCTGGTGCTGGTGCGCTGGCTGCCGTCGCTGCCCACGGCCGAGCTGCGGTGCTTCCTGGCACAGCGCCTCAGGTGGCTCTGCGACAGCTGTCCTACCAGCCGGGCCACCTGTGTGCAGGCGGGCCTGGTGGGCTGCCTGCTGGAGACGCTGAGCGCGGGGCCCGCCCTGGGGGCCCGGTGCCAGGAGCAGCTGCTGGCGCTGCTACAAGTCCTGGGCAGCGTGTCGCTGCGGCCCCTGGAGCTGCGGCGCCTGCTGCGGCCCCCGCCGGGGCTGGACTCGGACGGAGCTGAGGCCGCGAAGGCCCAGCACGCGGCTGCCATCATCCGCGCGCTGTCGGGCATGGCCAGGCACCAGGGCCCCGCCCGCGCCCTGCGCTACTTTGACCTGGCGCCGGGCATGGCCGGCATTATGGTGCCCCCGGTGCAGCGCTGGCCCGGACCTGGCTTCACCTTCCACGCCTGGCTGTGCCTGCACCCCACGGCTGCGGCGCCTCCCCTGGCCTCCCCCAGGCCACTCCAGCGGAAGCAGCTGTACAGGTGGGTCGAGCCGGGGCCTGGGGGCACGGTGGAGGGGGGGTGGGGCAGGAGAGCAGGCGGACATCAAGGCCTGACCTGCCCCTGCCTCCTCCCAGCTTCTTCAGCAGCAGCGGCTCAGGCTTTGAGGCCTTCTTCACTGTGGCTGGGACGCTGGTGGTGGCCGTGTGCACGCGGAAGGAGTACCTGACCGTGAGCCTGCCCGAGGTGTCCTTCGTCGACTCGGCCTGGGTGAGCTCCCCGGCTGCTGGCGAGGCGCCGCAGGTGAGGTGGGGGTACCCATACCCACCCTGCAGCCTGACCTCCTGGCCTCCGTTCTAGCACTGCGTAGCCATTGTCCATGTGCCCGGGCGCCGGCCTTTCAGCCAGAACCTAGTCCACATCTACAAAGATGGTCACCTGGTCAAGACTGCACCCCTCCGCTGCCCCTGCCTCAGCGAGGTGTGCTGGGCTTTGAGGGCCTGGGGCTTGGTGGGGCGGGGAGACCTGGAGCAGGTGGGCAGGGTGGGATCTGAGGCCGTTGCAACCCTCCACTCCCAGCCCTCAGGTTTCCGGAGCTTAGTCTGTGCAGCGGCCTGGGGTGCTGGCGGAGAGGGGCTGGGTGTAGGAGGTGTCCCAAGCTTTGCCGTGCCCTAACCCGGCCCTCTGGCTCCGCAGCCCTTTTCCTCCTGCTGTATCGGCTCTGCTGGGCACCGCACCACGACCACCACGACGGGGCCGCCTGAGCCCCCCCCCACCGCCTTGGTTCATGCCCACCCCTCGATCACCCGCTCCCTGTCAGTCCCTGCCTCCGCCTCCACTGGGCTGGGCTGGGGATCGGGGCTGGCGGCCCCCCTGCAGGAGGGCGGCATCAGCTCCACTCTGGCAGGCACACAAGACACCCGATGGGGCAGCCCCACGTCCCTGGAGGGTGAGCTGGGGCCTGTGGCCATCTTCCACGAAGCCCTGCAGCCAGCGCCGCTTCGGACCCTGTGCACCCTGGGTATGCAGCACCCTCCACCTTGCCTGCCCGGGCCAGACACTAGGGGCGAGACAGGCTCGGGGTGGAGTGGGGTGAGAGGGCTTTGGTCTGAGATCCAGCCAGCTCTGAAGCCCCTGCCCACCTCCAGGGCCCAATGAGATGGCGCCCTTCAAACCCGAAGGTGATCTGCATGAGCTGGGCACCAAGCTGCTCCTCTATTACTCACCTCAGGTACGGGGGTGGGGGCTGACACCTCCTACTACACCCCACCTGCCTGCCCTTCCTCCACTCACCCCTCCGGCCTGCTCACACCTCCACCCCCAGGCCTGTAAGAACAACATCTGCCTGGACCTGTCCCCTGGCCACGGGCTGGATGGTCGCCTGACAGGACACAGAGTGGAGACCTGGAATGTAAAGGTGGCTCTGTGTGTGTGTGTGTGTGTGTGTGTGTGTGTGTGTGTGTGTGTGTGTGTGTGTGTGCGCGTGCGCGCAGGGTGGGCTGGCAGTGGGGCTGTGCCTGGAAGGGGTCCCTGAAGCAGGGCCTCCATGGGGTGTAGCAGGAACCTGGCCCAGAGCTGCCTTCAGACTGCTGCCCCCTGTCCCCAGGATGTGGTGAACTACGTGGGGGGCATGGGTACCCTGCTGCCCTTGCTGGAGCGAGTGGCCCTGCAGCCTCAAGAGGTCGAATTGGGCCCAGCCGAAACACATGACCTCGTGGGGCCCGAGCTGACCAGCCACAACCCTCAGGGCCTGCTTCTCCCACTGGGCAAGTCCTCAGGTAAGAACCCCAGGTTCCTGGGAGGGGAGGGGAGGCCCAGAGGAGGCCCAGAGGGCAGACCCTGACACACCCGTCCCACCCCTCGTGGCAGCAGAGGAGCGGATGGAGAGGAATGCAGTGGCTGCCTTTCTGCTGATGCTCCGGAACTTCCTGCAGGGCCACCCTGCAAACCAGGAGAGCCTGGTGCAGTGCCAGGGCCCAGCCATCCTGGGGGCCCTCCTGCGTAAGGTGGGGCCTGGTGGGATGGAGAGGGCCACCCTGTCTGACCAGAGTAGGCCAGGCAGGCACCCAGGGGGGTGCACCTGATGCCTCACCCTTCAGGGAGACCCTCCTGACAGGGCCTTGGTGTCCCCGAGAGGGCCTGGGGATGGGTATTCCCAGCAGTGGCAGTGGTGGAGGGAATGACACAGGTGAAGCGCTGCAGGCTGAAGATCAAGCGGGCACTCAGGAGGCAGCAGGGACCCCCAAGAGTTGGGAGCTGGGCAGCCATGGTCATGCCTGTCCACCTGCGCAGGGAAGGGGTGGGAGCTGGGCGGCTCTCGGGCAGGCCCTGGCTCCTCACCCGGCTCCATCTTCCACCCCAGGTCCCGAGCTGGGCCATGGACATGAACGTGCTCATGTCCACCCAGCTGCTGATGGAGCAGGTGGCGGCAGAGGGTGCCGGGCCCCTCCTGTATCTGCTCTATCAGCACCTGCTCTTCAACTTTCACCTCTGGACCCTCAGCGACTTTGCCGTGCGCCTCGGTGGGTGAGGGCACATCGGGAGGGTGGTGGAGGCTCTGAGAGGTTATAACCTCTGGCCCAGCCCTAGCAGGTCTAGGAGACATATCTGCCTGGGGGGTGGGGGTAGGGGTGGAGAGGTCTATGAGCATACAGCTACCCCCTGGGTGTGAGGAGGGCGTGGGAGGTCGGACAGGGGCCTGGCCCCACCGGGGGGTGCCTGAGGGAACCGCATGAGGGGACCCAGCTCAGGCCTCTGTGATGCCTTCTCAGGCCACATCCAGTACATGTCCAGCATCATCCGTGAGCACAGACAGAAGCTGCGGAAGAAGTATGGGGTCCAGTTTGTCCTCGATGCCCTGCGCGCCCATTACAGGTGAGGGTGGTGGTGCAAGCGGGCCCTGGGCGGCGACACGATGGCCTCTGACCGAGGGGTCAGGGCAGCCCCCACCCCCAGCTCCCCAGCCCACTCTCCCTTTCTCTCTGGCTGGGATGGCCCAGCTCACTGCGGGAGCGCCCCCTGGCGGCGGACGACCTGCGCGTGGTGCAGACCTCACTCCTGGGCCTGGCGCGCGAGTTCCTGGTGCGGAGCTTCTCTGCCGATGATGCGCAGGTGGTGCTGAGCTTTCTGGCTGCCGCGGGGGATGACGGCCAGGTAGGCTGAAGGGAAGGACGGGGAGCCCTCGGGCGGGGGTTGGGCCACTTGAAAGGGCTTCATCGTAGTGTGAAACTGCATCCTCCAGGTGGTGGGCACCCTGGACCTCTTGCTGGCGCTGCTGCAGGGCTCTCCGGTCCAAGAGCCCCTGGGGGCCTTCCTGCTGGAGCCCGGGAACCTCGAGGTGCTGCTGGCCCTGCTGGTGCGGCCGAGGTCTTTGCCCCTGCTGCCCGACCGAGTCTGCAAGGTACAGCCGCGGCCCCCGCCCCCTTGCTCTGCAGTCCCTGCCTAGGCTCTAGGTCAGGGCCAGCAGGTGCAGCTGCTTTCTCACGCCCCTCCTGGAGACGCAAGCAGGCGTAAGAGCGCTCTCTCTGCCCGCTACCCCCCACGCAGATCCTGCGCAGCCTGCTGCACAATGAGCGCTTGCCAGAACGCGGCCGGCAGCGGCTCCGCCTGCGGGAGTGTGGTGTCCAAGGCTTGGTGGCCTGCCTGCCTGAGGGGACCGCTTCCCCTCAGCTCTGCCAGGGCCTCTACAAGCTGTTCCTGGGGGCAGGTACAATCCCACTGGGGCCAGGAGGCTAGCTGGGTGAGGGCTGACGGGCCTGCAGGCATTGGGGCAGCTCAGGATGGGGAAGGTGAGGGTCGAGGGGCCAGGTTTGAGGGTGCAGGGTGACCCAGCTCCTCCTATTGGGGTTGGTCTCTCAGATCCCCTCTGCTGTCCCCCTCAATTGCCCCCCCCCAGATTTCCCGAACCTCTCAGACCTGATGGCAGTGGTGCAGCTGTCCCTCCAGGCCGACCTCAATGTCCGCCTGAACATTTGTCGCCAGGTCAGTGTGGGGTGGGGCAGCCTGCCTGCATGGGGGAGCCTCTGGAGAATGTCTCTGCAAATTTCCCGGGAGGAGGTTCTGGTGCAGGGGTCAAATGAGCTCCTCACTGTGATGTGACACTTACCCCCTACTCCGCAGCTTTTTCACCTCATCTACGAACAGCCAGACATTGTTCGGCTCCTGGCGCGCCAGGCCGGCTGGCAGGATGTGCTGACCCGGCTATATGTCCTAGAGGCTACCGCTTCCCCGCCCTTTGTCCCAGAACTGCCCACCTCCCCAGAACTAGCACCCCACAAGCCCCCCACAGAGTCACCTGACGAGCAGTCTGATGTCTTCCTGCCTGCTGGAGGCCCCTGCCCCGACCCGGAGGCCTTGTACCAGGCCCTTTCCCCATTCTGCACACACTTTGACCTGGGCCTGGAACGGTCCAGTGTGGGCTCCGGCAACACTGCCAGTGGTGGCAGCAGCAACGGGACCCTGACTCCCGCCAGTCAGCCTGGCACGCCCTCCCCACTGGATGGGCCCCGGCCCTTCCCTGCTGCCCACGGCCGCCACAGCTCCAGCCTCTCGAATGTGCTGGAGGACAGCAGCCTCCTGGAGCCCGCTGTCAGTGGGGATGACACCTCAAACACCAGTAACCCTCAGGTGAGGCGCCGCTGAGCACCCAGGGGTGGCCTCGGGGGCACGGACTGGCGGTATAGCCTCTCCAGAGGCGTGGTCTAGCCCCAAATCAGCTGCTGCTGCTCCTTCAGCCCAGGGCTGTCCCCTTGTCTCCCACCTGCAGCTGTGTTGCCAAATGGAGTCCCCGTGTGGACAGCCATGCCAGGCTCCCCAAAGGCCCCCAAGAGAGCCTGAAGGCAGAGTCCATACTGAGCAGGGGGTCCGCACTTGGGCTCCTGGGTTTGGGGAGGGTCTCTGCAGTGTTTCCCAAAGTGAGCAATACCATCCTCTGGGAAAGGGTGCACTGAAAGGATCCAAGGGCCTGCGAACACAGATACCTCCCCTTTATCCTGGACCGTGGGCGCTATTGGAAACACACTGAGTAATTCCGAAAAGGTGGTAGGCCAAATAAATTTGGGACCAGTGTCCTAGAGAATTCTGAGATAGTGCACCACATGAGGGCTGTAGGGTCATTTTGTGAACTGCCTCATCTCCTTCCCACCATCAACTGAGACTGGAGGATTCAGTTGGCCGTGGCCATCTTTTGCTGGACGGGCTAGCTGCTCTGCCTCATAGGGAGTCAGGTGGGTGCGGAGCCCCTCCTTCCCCAGCCCACCCCATACCCCACCTGTGCCCACAGCAAACCTCGGAGGAGGAATTATGCAACTTGCTCACCAACGTGCTATTCTCCATGACGTGGCGGGGCGTGGAAGGCAGCGACGAGGCTGCCTGGCGGGAGCGGGGCCAGGTCTTCTCGGTTCTCACCCAGCTGGGGGCCTCAGCCACCCTGGTGCGCCCACCAGACTGCATCAAGCGCAGGTGAGGCGGGCAGCTCAGCAGCGGGAGGGGCCTAGCAAAGCCGTCCTGATGAAGAAGCTGAGACCCTTGCCCAACACAGCCTCCTGGAGATGATGCTGGAGTCTGCCCTGACCGACATCAAGGCAGCCTCACTAGGGGTCCTGGCCAGCCTCACCCAGCAAGCGCTTTGGCTGCTGCGCCTGCTGCAGGACTTCCTGTGCGCGGAGGGCCATGGGAACCAGGAACTGTGGAGCGAGAAGGTAGGACGGCTGCGGGGGTGGGGGGGAGGCAGAGGGTTCCACCGTGCTCTGGAGCACCTCCAGAGGTACAATCCAGATGCCTCAGGGTCACCCCAGGGTTGGCATGCTTGGGGCTGAGGTGGATTGCCTGGTCTTGGGGCGTGGGGGGGTGGGAACCATGTCCGCGTGTGTAAACCCTCTGTGCCCAACGACCCTCCCTGTGGGCTTCTGGCCTCTCCTGATGACCTGTGTCAGAAGGGTGTCCTGTGTGGCAGCTCTTCGAAGGTGTGTGCAGCCTGCTTGACCGGCTGGGGGCCTGGCCGCACCTGGCCAATGGCACGGCAGACCTGCGGGAGATGGCACAGATCGGCCTGCGCCTGGTGCTTGGCTACATACTGCTGGAGGACCCGCAGGTGGGCATGCGGCGGGGACGGAGGTTAGGGTAGGGTAGGGTAGGTAGGTGGGGCAGGTGTTCGGTGGCCCCAGGAGAGGCTAGCCGCCCCCACACGCCCGCCCCCACCTCTCACAGCTGCACGCCCAAGCCTACGTGAAGCTGCACTCGCTGCTGCAGACGACGGTGCCCATGCGCCGCGAGGAGGCCTGCTACGTGCTCTCCAAACTGGAGGCGGCCCTGGCGCGGGCACTGAACGCCTCCTACGAGACTACCGATGGGCATGACGCAGAGCGCCCAAATCCCGCCACCTCGACTGAGCGCTGCTCATGGCTGGTGCCGCTGGTGCGCACGCTGCTGGACCGTGCGTACACACCGCTGGGGCTGCAGTGGGGGCTGCCCTCCCTGCCGCCCACCAATGGCAGCCCCACCTTCTTTGAGGACTTCCAGGCTTTCTGTGCCACACCTGAATGGCGCCTCTTCATCGACAAGCAGGTACCTGGCATTGAAGGGGAGGGGGTGGGGAGGAACAACGGGAAGCCGCGCCCCCTCCCCCCTCCCCCATGGAACACCCATCCATCCCCTCTCCCTGCCCCTGCCTCTAGGTGCAGCCCACCATGTCGCAGTTCGAAATGGACACATATGCCAAGAGCCACGACCTCATGTCTGGCTTCTGGAACGCCTGCTATGACACGCTCATGAGCAGCGGCCAGCGGCACCAGCGGGATCGTGCCCACAGCCGCCGGGCCTTCCAGGTGTGCGGCCCTGGGCGTGGGGTGGTTCGGGGCAGGGGTCTGCGGGGCGCAGGGGCTGCTCCACACCCTTGCCCAGCCGAGGAGAGGAGGCTGACGGCACGGAGTGGCGAATGGAACCGGGGCAGGCAAGGCTGCAGCCAGCAGAGCTGACCCTCCCTCTGCCTCCTGCCCCGCAGGCTCTGGTGCTGGAACCCGCACAGCGGCGTGCGCGCCTGGAGGGGCTGCGCTACGCAGCTGCGCAGAAGCAGCAGGCAGCCCAGCACTCCACGGCCTTGCTGCACTGGGGGTCGCTGTGGCGCCAGCTCTCCAGCCCTTGCGGGGCCTGGGCGCTGAGGTGGGCCGGGCTGGGGGCGGAGTCAGGGCGGTGGGGCGGGGCTTCGAGTAGAGCAAGCCCGTGGAGAGCCACGCTGTATTTGCAGCGGGTGTGGGAGGGTCCCTGAGGGCAGGGAGCCATGAGTATGAGTGCCATAGCCTTCTACCCTTCCCATGACCACCCCTGGGGACATCCGCAGGGACCCTCCCACCCCCCGCTGGAAGCTGTCCAGCGCTGAGACATACTCCCGCATGCGGCTGAAGCTGGTTCCCAATCATCACTTTGATCCTCACCTGGAAGCCAGTGCCCTGCGAGACAACCTGGGTGAGGGGCTGGGCCCAGCCGGTTTCACCCAACGCCCTGGGTCACTCCCGCGGAGCTCTGACTGAGTGTCCTTGTCTCTGCTGCAGGGGAGACCCCGCTGATACCCACGGAGGAGGCGGCGCTGCCTCTGGCAGTGACCAAGGAGGCCAAAGTCAGCACCCCACCTGAGGAGCTGCAGGAAGACCAGCTAGGCGAGGATGAGATGGCCGCTCTGGAGACAGCGTGAGTGGGGCTGGGAGAGACCTGGCCTGGGGCTGGACGAGGGGTCTGTAGTTCAGCCCGCCCCTCTGCTGCATGTGTGCCTGCCTGCCTTGGGGTTGACTTGGCACCCTGAGGGAGGGACCAAGATTGGGGAGTGGGGAAAAGGGAAGGTGGGGTGTCAGTATGGGAGAGCCTTCGGACAAGGTGGGTGGTTGCTCTTTAAGGGCGAGGCACCCAAGAATGAGAAACGCAGACCAGGGTAGACTGGGGTCCTGGGGGATGGGCAGGGGAAACAGAAGACAGGGCAAGATGTCCATGAGTTGTATGGATGCGTGGGTGGGTGGGGGAGTCTCAGAGCCTAGAGCCTGAGGGGGTCTCGGCCCACAGGATGAAGGCAGCAGAACTAGATGAGCAGCGAGAGAAACTGGTGCTGTCAGCCGAGTGCCAGCTGGTCACCGTGGTGGCCGTGGTGGCGGGGCTGCTGGAAGTGACCACTCAGCACGTGTACTTCTACGATGGCAGTGCTGAGCGCGTGGAGACCGAGGAGGGTGAGGCGGGTGACCTGAGTTGGGGAGCTGGCAGGGCAAGGGCAGAGACGGCGCCCACCCCCATGCCTCATTGCTCCCATAGGTATTGGTCACGACTTTCGGCGCCCGCTGACTCAGCTGCGAGAGGTCC
Source organism: Echinops telfairi (assembly GCF_000313985.2). Classification (NCBI taxonomy): domain Eukaryota; kingdom Metazoa; phylum Chordata; class Mammalia; order Afrosoricida; family Tenrecidae; genus Echinops; species Echinops telfairi. The sequence continues at coordinate 48,655,137 of NW_022111320.1, forward strand.
ACCTGCGCCGGTTCAACCTGCGCCGATCAGCCCTCGAGCTCTTCTTCATCGACCAGGCCAACTATTTCCTCAATTTCCCTCGCAAGGTGGGCGTGCCCTCCCTTTACCCACCCCGCCAGTGCCCTCCCCAGGCCCCAAACCCACCCGGCTGCAGCTCAGCCCCAACCCCACTCTCCCCTGCCCCACCCTCAGGTACGGAACCAGGTATACTCCTGCCTCCTGCGTCTGCGGCCCCCAACCCAAAGCTACCTGGGCAGCCGCTCACCCCAAGAGATGCTACGTGCCTCAGGCCTGACCCAGGTGAAGGCCCAGGAGTGAGGGGGTGGGGGCTGTGAGGTCAGAACCCAGAGGAGGGGGCAGTGCTAAACAGTCCAGCTGGCTCACATCTTGCCTGCACCCCACCCCACCCCCTCCTAGAAATGGGTGCAGCATGAGATATCCAACTTCGAGTACTTGATGCAGCTCAACACCATTGCAGGGCGGACCTACAATGACCTGTCCCAATACCCCGTGGTGAGGGCCCCCGCCCTCCCTGTCTCTCAGCCCATTTCGCCCTAGAGTGGGGACCCGCCAGTGGGCCCTGCCCTGAGCTTGGTCCTGGGTTGGGTGTGCAGTGCTGACTGAGACACAGTCTGTTCCCTGCCCCAGCCTCCTAGCCCCACTCCCTCCTCCCCCTTCCCTTCAGGCCACTGTTCTCCCCCAAAGGAATCCTGTCCCAAGACCCTGGAACCTCGCCCCCACCTGAGGACTCTGTGCCTATGTACCCAAGGGTTATGGGCCAGGCAGGGTGGGCAAGCAGACTGACAGGGCTCTCATGAAGCTCCTGCCTGGGTGGGCGGCCAGTTCCCCTGGGTCCTGCAGGATTACGTGTCCCCAACCCTGGACCTCAGCAACCCGGCAGTCTTCCGAGACCTGTCCAAGCCCATCGGTGTGGTGAACCCCAAGCATGCCCAGCTCGTGAGGGAGAAGTGAGTGCATGGGCAGGGCTGCAGGGCGGTGCGGGTTGGGAATGGGTAGAGGGCGAGCTGCTGCTGAGGACGTCCCCGCCCCGTGGCCCCAGGTTCGAGAGCTTTGAGGACCCAGCAGGCACCATTGACCGGTTCCACTACGGCACCCACTATTCCAACGCAGCGGGCGTGATGCACTACCTCATCCGCACAGAGCCCTTCACCTCCCTGCACGTCCAGCTGCAGAGTGGCCGGTACACCGAGGGCAGGCGGGGCCTCCTCTCCCCGACCCTCCCCATTCTCCCACCTCACCTTGGCCCCTGTGCCCCTCCCCAGCTTTGACTGCTCTGACCGGCAGTTCCACTCGGTGGCAGCTGCCTGGCAGACCCGCCTGGAGAGCCCGGCCGATGTGAAGGAGCTCATCCCCGAGTTCTTCTACTTCCCAGACTTCCTGGAGAACCAGAATGGTAGGTCTTGCATGCTGACCAGTGGGGCTTGGGGACAGAGGTCCCAGGCTGAGCCAGGGAGCCAGGCAGCAGCACAGGTGGCAGGGGTGGGTACAGCTGACCTGGCCCCTGTGCTAGACTTTGACCTAGGCTGCCTCCAGTTGAGCAATGAGAAGGTGGGAGACGTGGTGTTGCCACCGTGGGCCAGCTCTCCCGAAGACTTCATTCAGCAGCACCGCCGGGCTCTGGTAAGGAGCTCACCGCATGGGAGTCGGCAGGGATGTGTGTGTGTGTGTCCAGCTCAGCTGCCCCCGGACTGACTGACCCCTCCCCAACCCCAGGAGTCCGAGCATGTGTCAGCCCACCTGCACGAGTGGATCGACCTCATCTTTGGCTACAAGCAGCGGGGCCCTGCAGCTGAGGAAGCCCTCAATGTCTTCTATTACTGCACCTATGAGGGTGGGTGTGGCCCCGGGCACCGTGGGGCTTAGGGCTGGGGGCGGCGGGGAGCGGGGAGGCTGAATGCAGACAGCATAGAGGGGAGCCGGACTGCTCTTGCCTGCCTCCCCAGGGGCGGTAGACCTGGACCACGTGGCCGATGAGCAAGAGCGGAAGGCTCTGGAGGGCATTATCAGCAACTTTGGGCAGACCCCTTGCCAACTGCTGAAGGTAAGGCCCTGCTGCCCAATGCCCATGGGGCAGGGGTACCCGGGCTGGGATGATAACTGGCCACTGACACACAGGAGCCACATCCGGCCCGACTCTCAGCTGAGGAAGCAGTCCACCGCCTTGCCCGTCTGGACATTCACTCCCCCAGCATCTTCCAGCACCTGGACCAGCTCAAGGCCTTCTTTGCCGAGGTGAGAGGCGGGCAGCCCCTCCCCTTCCACTCTGTGAAATGAATTGAATACCTCTGCCCTCACTGGGCAGTCCATTGAGTCCATGCCGCCGCGTTTGAAGTCCTTGGGAGGCTGTCCTCAAGGTCCTGACCCATATGACTGTGAGCGCTTTGGGGAGCTAGAAGGGAGAGATCTAGCCTGAGGAACCCTCCTTCCCCTTCCTGCCTGCACTGGAGGAGGCTGCCCCAGCTTCACTGGTCTTTCGGCTCCCCTAATGCACTCGGCTGCTGGAGGCTAGAGTCTGCCCCAAGGTAGTTCGGAAGGAAAGCGTGGTGATCTCGTTCTGAAATACCAACCACTAGAGCACAGTTTTCTACTCTGACCCCTTACCTGAGGTCTTCAGGACTGGGCATCAACTCCCTGGCCATTGGTTTTGTCTCCCACTGCCAGGGGGACATGGACTGATGGGGCGGGGGAGGGAGGAAGGACCAAGCTTGAGACACCCGAGGGTCTTCCTTGTCCGGGCCCCTCACTCGCTTTCTGCAATGTCATCCTGAAGGCCCCCTCCTTGCATACCACTTCCTCAGCGGGGAGCTCTGCCCCCTTCATGTCCTGGACCATGAGAGCAAGGAGGGATGGTGCCCCCAGGGGCAGGGGGTGGGTCCAAGCCCCAGCTGGATGGTGGCAGTATCAGCGCTACCCTGTGACCTGCAGGTTGTCAGTGACGGTGTACCCCTGGTGCTGGCTCTGGTCCCCCATCGGCAACCCCACTCCTTCATAACCCAAGGCTCCGCAGACCTGTTGGTAAGTGCGGTGGGTGAGGCCCCTACCTTAGCACCATCCTGCCTCGGGCTTTACCTGAAATCCACCTCTCCCTGCTCCTGCCGGCAGGTGACCGTGAGTGCCAATGGACTGTTGGGCACCCATAGCTGGTTGCCCTATGACCGCAACATAAGCAACTACTTCAGCTTCAGCAAAGACCCCACCATGGCCAACCCCAAGTAGGATATGAGGCTGTGGAGGGGGGCGAGACTCTGAAGACCAGGTGGCCTGGCTTCACCCGTCACCCCCTCTCTGGGTTAGGATGCAGCGACTTCTGAGCGGCCCGTGGGTGCCAGGCAGCGGTGTGAGCGGGCAAGCTCTGGCGGTGGCCCCTGATGGGAAGCTCCTGTTCAGTGGTGGCCATTGGGATGGCAGCCTGCGCGTGACCACGCTCCCCAGGGGCAAGCTGCTGAGCCAGCTGAGCCGCCATCTGGGTATGGACATCAGGGGGAGGGGAAGGCATGCCACCAGGGCTCTTAGGGTGACCAGGAAGGGTGTGACTGCTGCCCTCCCCATGCAGATGTAGTCACCTGCCTCGCACTGGACACCTGTGGCATCTACCTCATCTCAGGCTCCCGGGACGCCACGTGTATGGTGTGGCGGCTCTTGCAGCAGGTGGGCCGGGGCGGGTTCCACAGGCCCCTCAGTGGGCCTCTAGCCCTGTGTCTCTCTGTCCACCTCTCTCCCCTCTCCCCGGACAACCGTGAACAAAGGTAGAATGCCATCAACCTTCACCTCCCCAGCCTTGGCCAGGGCCGTCGTTCTCCTAAGCTTGGCCCCTCACCCAGGGGTCGGGGTGGGGGATCCCAGTCCTGAACTAGCCCTCACCCCACCACACCCCCACTACCAGGGTGGTCTGTCGGTCGGGCTGGCACCAAAGCCCGTGCAGGTCCTGTATGGACACGAGGCTGCGGTGAGTTGCGTGGCCATCAGCACTGAGCTCGACATGGCTGTGTCCGGATCCGAGGTGCGTGCGCCCTGGGCAGGGCACGGTGGGTGGCCGGGCGTTGCCTCCAGAGCCCAGAGGCTCCTGCCCAGCATTCTGAGCCGCCTTCCCACACAGGATGGGACTGTGATCATCCACACTGTACGCCGGGGCCAATTTGTGGCAGCACTGCGGCCCCCCGGTGCTGCACTGCCCGGACCTGTGTCCCACTTGGTGCTGGGGTCTGAGGGCCAGATTGTGGTACAGAGCTCAGCACAAGAACGTCCAGGGGCCCAGGTACGGCGAAGGGACACCTGGCCACAGCAGATGGGAGGCCAGGCCAGGGCCCTGTCCTTGCTGACAGCTTGCTTCCTACAGGTTACCTACTCGTTGCACCTGTACTCTGTGAATGGGAAGCTGCGAGCCACACGGCCCCTGGCTGAGCAGCCCACAGCCCTGGCTGTGGCTGAGGACTTCGTTCTGCTGGGCACAGCCCAGTGTGCCTTGCACATCCTCCACCTGAACAGGTGAGCCCCCATGGGGTTCATGGTCCCTCCGGGTGGCAATCATCGGCAGAGGATTCTAGGGGATGCCCCTAATCCCACACACCCGTTATATGCCCCAGGGCTCAGTCTTCCAGCCCTGTCTCCTAGCCCCACCTCCCCCAGCCTGGGGAGATGTGCCCTTAGTCACCACCATCACCCCACCCCCAAGAAAGGTCCCCTTAGGGATCTGGGTTTCCATTGATGATGATGGCTTAGGGGAGGGCAGTCCTCAGCACAGCTGTGAACTCCCGTGTCTAACCCCTTTCCCCAGGCTGCTCCCAGCCGCCCCGCCCCTGCCCATGAAGGTGCCCATCCGCAGCGTGGCCGTGACCAAGGAGCATAGCCACGTGCTCGTGGGGCTGGAGGACGGCAAGCTCATCGTGGTGGGCGCGGGACAGCCCTCTGAGGTGAAGCGACAGGGCAGGTCGCGCCTGAGGCTGGGTGAGGTGTGATGGCTTCAACTGACAGCCCCCTCCCCCAGCAGGTGCGCAGCGGCCAGTTCGCGCGCAAGCTGTGGCGGTCCTCCTCGCGGCGCATCTCCCAGGTGTCCTCTGGGGAGACGGAGTACAACCCTGGAGACGCGCGCTGAGGACGTGCCCCACCCCCAGCTGCTCAGGCTCCGCCCCGAGGGCCCCGCCCCACCCGGGAGGCCCCGCCCAGCAGTCGGCGGGACCGCTGAAGAGGAAGCGACTTCGTGGCCATTGGTCCGCGCTCTAGGGGTGGGCGGGGCCCACATCCAGCTCAGGGATTGGTGGGAGCGGTGTCACTCCAGCAAGTCCCGCCCCTCGCCGGCTGAGGCGCCGCGGGACTCTTGCCCGGCCTCGGGCAGCTGCAGCACTTTTTGCACAGTTTGGGGCGGGGATCCCGAACCCCGTCCCTGCGGAGCACAAGGGCCAGGCCGTGGCCTTAATCCTTAAAGGCGGCCCTGCTCTTGCATTCTTGGCAATAAACCTGGCCTAGTTTTGTAGATGCTCTGCCTCTGTGGTCACTATCTCGGGGTCGCTACCTCTCGGTCTGGCCAGCTTGCATTCCCTTAGTCCGTGACCACCCTTAAGAGTGGCCTCCGCGGACTTGGGGGGGTTCAGTTTACCCAGCCGCCCCTCTTCCCCAGACCCCGCCATCTCGGTCCCGTTCTCGCTCCCTCTGCTCTGCACGGGGCCATTGTCGCACGTCATTCACGCGTTCCCGCCATCCAGGCTAAGCGTCGGCGGGAGAGGGCGCCGTGTGGGCGGGGCGCGCGCCCAGGGTCGGGGGTGTGGCTGGCTGTGAGGTCCCGACAGGCCTTCCTCCCCGCCTCTCGTCTAGCTCCGCCCCCTCAGCGCGCCCCGCCCCCAGCCTCGGCCCCTCTCCATCCCACTCTTGGCCCCGCCCCGCGCCGCTCCTATGGGGCGGAACAGAACCCGGCCTTGCTAGGGGCTCGGTGCCCGTCTCCCTGCCCTCCTGCCTGCCCGCCCGCCGAGAAGGAGCTGAGCGCCCTCAGAGGCCCCAGCCCCGCCAGGCGGAGCAGATCCCAGGACCTGTGGAGGGGCGGCCGCCGCAGGTTAGGAAGGGGTAGGGGCCAACGCTCCGGGTCTTGCTGGCCGAGGGGTCTCGGCCCTCTCTTCAAGGCCCGCCATCCCCTGGGTGTTGTGAGTGGTGGGGTGGATGTTTGTTGGGATGTGGGTGAGGAGTCATGGGAGTGTGGGCGTGCGGGCTGTTGCATTGTGTCCCCATATCTGATGGGCTTGGATGTGGGGGAAGGCCCCAAATCCCTCAGCTCGGGTGGGGTCGGGGGAACCTCAGGCCCGCAGCTGCTGCTGCTGTTACAAACCCGGCTCACAAGATTGTCCACCCACCAGGACCCCCGGAGAGCCCCTCATGGGAGGCCCCCATACGCACATACCTCACACGTGGCACGGGCCACCCTGGCCCAGACCGGCTCACCAGCTTACACTGAGCCACACACATGGGCACAAGGCCTACACGGAAGTGGCTTGGCATCTCTGGGGTGGGCCCTGCTGTCTTTGTGAGAGGCAGGGCCTCTGCTCACATCACCTTCTGTATGCAGATTCCTCTCCCAAACCTGGGGCCTGTCTGCCCCCCAACCTCTGGAGGTGGGTCCCAGCAGATAGGCTGTGGAGGTCCTGATGGGTGTTGGGATTAGTGACCCAAGTCTTCAGGTCTCTAGCCTGTTAACACTCCAGGAAGCCCTGCTTGGGTGTTGGAGTTATGGACTGATTGTAAGAAGACTGGGAGTGAGCCTTCCAACCAATAAGCCAGCTGTCCCTATCTCTGGCCGAGGTGGGGGCTAAGGGCATGTCTCTGCCAGTGAGACAGAGGTTTCTAACCTATGCTCTTCCATCCTGGTATTGGCTAGCTGGGCCTGGCAGCGTCAGCATGTGGATGGGGTAGAAGCCCAGCCCCGGAGTGAGTCAGGATGGAGAGTGGAGGGACTGGGAGAAGAGGCTGACTGTTCAAAGGACTTCTGAGGTCAGGCTTTTCCTCTGGTCAGTGGGGCTCGGAAGCAGCGCCCCAGCTCCCTTGCTTGAACGCTGTGGGTAACACGCCAACCCCTCTAGGGATGCCAGCCATAGAGGATCCTGTCAGGGAGCCAAGCTATGCTGCGCAGCTCCAGCATAGGGGGGCGCCTGGGCACAAGGGCAAAAAAACTCGCAGCACAGATCGATAGGCACTGGGCAGGCTGGAAGGTACCCCAGAGGGTAGACTACATACAAGTCCAATCCCTGGTTCACGAGTCCTGTTTCCAGTATGCTGGGAGGCTCTCTGTCTCCCAGGCAAAAGGAAAACAGCACCTTTTACTTCTCTTCCCATTCTGCTATTTTACAAAATTTGACAAGGTCTCTTTTGCACAGAGCTCCCGGTAGGGACAGAAAAGAATCAGTAGGCTCTCACAGTCCAGACCCGGTAGGGGAGACGGGACACACGGTCGCATGTGATGGCACCAAAAACCAAACTTGGTGCCGATGAGTCAGTTCCGTGTGTTAGTACAGAGTCCAGCGGCTCTGCCGGGCTTCCTGGGCTGTGATCTGTATGGAAGAGATGGCCGGGGCTATGTTCCGTCGTGCTGCTGGGTGGGTTTGAACTGCCAACCTCTCGGTTAGTAGTTGAGCACAAACTGCTTGCACCACCCGGGGACCCTTGGCCGTAAAAGGCACCGCAGTTTGTCACGTCAGATAAGATAAAAGAGGGGCACTTGGAGCCAGAAAAGGGAGCAATGTGGGAGCTCAAGGAAGGCTTCCCAGAGCAGGGGATTCCTACCAGTCTAGCTGATTCAGAAGGAAGGGGAACCAGCAGGGAACCGCTGTAAGCATGGGAGAGCTGGGAAGCCCAGGGTGTCCAGGGGGTGGGGGTGGGGGGATAAGCAGTTGGCCGACTCCAGCTCCTGTGTTCCTGACCTTGTGGGTTTTACAGGGAGGACTGGTTTAAGTCCTTTGAGGCAGAGCAAGCTCTAGGTTGGGTAGCCAGGAATTGTAGGCTTGGTTTCTTGCCCCTGACATTGTCTATCCTTTTCCCCCACAGAGAAGACCCTGATGGGGCAGGACAGGGACAGGGAAGGGGTGTGGGTGGGGCCAGGGGGAGACCTGGCCCCCAATACCTCCTCCCCATTCCCCCCTGAACCCCCAGGGGCCTCGGGCAGCATCATCCCAGTCTACTGTGCGCTCCTGGCTGCCGTGGTCCTGGGGCTGCTAGCTTACGTGGCCTTCAAGTGGTAGGTGGTCTGGGTACTGCCCTGGACACTCCCTCCAATGCCTTGTTTGGACTCCCCGGCCAGCTCCTTCTACCTTGGCGAAGGTGGGAGCAGACTGGCAGGTACCCCCCGCCGCTCCCTACAGCTGGCGTTCACACAAGCAAAGACAGCAGCTGGCCAAGGCTCGGAGCACAGAGCTGGGCGCTCTTGACAGGGACCAGACGCGGGGGGATAGCTGTGTCTTCCTGGACTCTCCCGGCCCCCTGGAACCCTGTGCCCCAAGCCAGGGTGAGTCCCTTCCCCAGTTTAGCTCTTTGGACCTAGCCTTGCTTTACTGCCCAGGCCCTTATCCCACCCTTCTATACCCATTTTTTTCCCCCCACCCTAGGGCTGAATCCTGAGTTTCGCAACCAACTTTACCTTCATCTCCCTCGGCAGCAGCAGGAGGAAGTGGAGCGGCTACTGGAGGTGCCGGGTGAGCCTGATAAGGGCTGGCAGGGTCTGGCAGGCCGCCTGGGCTACCAGGCAGAGGCTGTGGAGACCCTGGCCCGGGGCCAGGCTCCAGCCTACACCCTGCTGAAGGACTGGGCCCTCCGGGAAGGCAGCGGAGCCACGCTCGGAGTTCTCGGGGATGCCCTGACGGTTATGGAGAGGAGAGATGTGGCCCAGGTCCTGAGCCCCTTGGCGGAGGGCTGCTCTGTGGTGTGAGCTGTGCCTTCACATGCCAGCCGCTCAGGGAACCTGCTCCAGTGCTCCTCACCATGACCCCCCCGCCCGCCTCACCCCTGCGGCTTTCCACCCTGTGGGCCTTGGCCTGCTCTGCTCAGGGGAGATGCAAAAGGGCCCACCATTACTTTCCTCTTCTTGTCCTGCCCTGTATGCCGGGGAGCAACATTTGGATGAGCGGGGAGGAGGTGCATGGGTAGGGAAGGTGGTCCTACCCTCCTGGACCCCCACCAGTCCTTAGCTTCAGCTTGTTTTTCTACTTTTGTACCCCACATTAAAGGAGACTTTGGGCTTCGGTGCTGGTTCCATCTGGCTCTATGGGGCTGTGAGGGGGCACAAAGGAGATGCCCAGAAAAAGGCTGGGGGACCTAAGGTGTGGGAGGGGCAGCGGCAGAGAGAGGACCCCTCAGCAGCACCTGGGTGGGCAGGAGTGCGTCTGGCTGCGCTTACCTGCGGGGCTCATGCTTATTGCCAGCCACATTCTCCCAAACAAGAGGGTAAGTCAAGAGTGCACTGCTGCAAAGTCCTAGAGACTCTTTTGAACAGAGATTTGTCGACACGCCATCCATTCATCTGTCCATCCATCCATCCAGGTCTGTACATGTACGTCCCCAGGCAGTGTCTCTCATTGACCTGTCCTGGAAGAATTCTGGGCTCTTCAATTTATACCACACCCCAACGGCAGTTCTGACATCGAGGGGCTCAAATTGAATTTATTTCCTTACCGATTCATACCTTTGCTTTTTTTTATTGCAAATTAGGTGAAGGTTTACCGAGTAGATCATCAGTTTTATATTCAACAGTTCGTAATTCTTTCCATTTATCCTTTGCAGTCCCCAGGGTGCATTCACGTATCCTACTTCCTCACCATTTCCTGCCTCCACGCCTAACCCTTGAAGCCCTTTTCCTTCTATAAATGCTGCATCGATGACTCAGTTCCAGACCAGAGCTCCAGACGGTGACTAAGGGCCCCAGTCTTGAAGAACCCACCCGTCTTTATTCAACCAGGAGCCTGGTTCCTTACCATCCTGAGATGTCCCAGTTTCTCCCACTCCATCCAGAGCAGCTGGGCACCATCTAGTTCTGGCCACAGGGCTGTGGAGATGGAGGTAGGAGTGCTCTACGGATCCACTGGTCTGAATGCACACTCATGTCTACTATCAGCACGCTTCTTTCCTGTGGACGGGAAGAAACCTTAAGTGGCTGGCTCCAGAGCTTTTAAGACCCTAATTGCTACTCACCCAGTTAGGATGGAGAACTTGTCTTTGTGAATTATGTCATGCCAATTGAACTTGGGTGTCCCAATCTTATTATTTTTAAAATCATTTTACTAGGGGCTCTTACAACATTCCATACAATTGTATCAAGCATATTTGTACATATGTTGTCATAATTTCCAAAACATTTTCTACTAGAGCCCTTGGGTTAAGCTCTTTTTTCCCCTCTCCCATCCTCTTATCAATTATAGAGGGTTTCCCCATCCCCCACATCTTAAATACTGTCCATTGTCTCCCTTCATCCACATTTGTTATTTGTGTCCTTCGGGGGTGTGTGTGACATATATCCAACCTTGTGATGGATTCTTTCTCCCCTTTCCTCTTCCCAAGAATCCTCCTCCCCCCCTCAGGATATCGCTACTCCCACTACTGTTCCTGAGGGGTCTATCTGTCCTGAATTCCGTGTGTCCAGAGTTCTTATCTGTACCAATGTGTGTTCTCCAGTCTAACCAGATCTATAAGGTAGCACTGGGTCATGGTAGTGGGTGGGGGACGGGGGAGGAAGCATCGGTGCTATACTGCACCTTGGTTGAATCATCCTGAATCTTACCTTTCATGGTGTTTGGGGAACACGATGCAGTTTTCATTCTACCCTTGAAGAATGAGTGCACGTCACGATGGGGGTGAAATTCCTCAGCAAAACTCATCAGGCCCCTCTCTCAATTTTCTTAAGTTTCCTTCCCAACAACCCCCATGTGCTTACTTTGTTGTCCTTGGAGGAAAGCCATCATGATTATCCGTTGGGGATTTCAAGAAACAACCCCTATGACCTTCTGAGCTCACCTCTGCCTTGAACTTAACTGGCCCAGCAGATGGCGCCTTAATGAAACTAAGGGAAGTGTATTGAGAATCGACTGCAGACATGTTTAAGTACTTTGTTTGGAATAAACCTGGGTATGGACTAGCTGGAACCCTAGTAGCAATATTTTTGGACTTACCCTTGTGGACCTATCTGGGAGATGTCAGCAGGCCGGGTGAGTCATGGTCCCTCATCCCACAGAAAGTAACGTGGAGACTGCATCAGCAGAGAACACTGCCGGTGTTTAGGCAGCATGTCTGGTGATCAGTTGTTGGACAGTAGAGCTTGACCAACAACCCCTGTAATATCCACCAGTGGGACGGATGAGCCCCTGCAGCTCCTAAGCTTTCACTTCCTCACATGAACAGCGCCAAGTCCTGGGCCTCAAGGTCATGATGAAGGCGCAGCAGGAATGCAGCGCTCGAAATGAAGCCCCCTCGTGTAGTTTTGCTCGGTCACAGCCTGGACTTGCCTTTTCCCCAGGGGGGGTCACACTGCTCTAGTGAGCTGCTGATCCTGGGCTCTGCAAAGCCCCTCTCACTGTGCGGACAACTGGCTCATGAGGGTGGCTCCAGCGAGCACTGCCACCTCCAGGAGACTGTCCGTGTGGGCCAATCTGGTGCATGAAAGCCTGCCTCCCTCTCTGCGCCCCAGCCAGGTGTAAGAGGAAGACACACCCTTCCTCCTGACTGCCTCTTACACCATCATGAAGCAGCCCAACCCCTGGGGAGCACTCCCTGCTCTGCAGTCCCTATGCAGGGTGATCCCCCTCGAACACAGCCACAGCTTCCCGAGCGCCCAGTGTCCATCCTGAGCGAGCCTCAGTCAGTGGGGGGATGCGAGGAACAAGGCCTGATACCTCTTGGATTTGAAGTTTAGGTCCCACCACATGCCCATAGCCATCCCCTTCCCTCCCTTTCCCTGCAGTCATCACCACAGACCAACATGCTTGCACCCGAGTTCTTCCACCCCGCTGCCCACATGCCCAGTAAGGCCAGGTCACTTTCAGGGAAAACGCTTTACCAAGTTCTTTAATTGATTTTATTTTTTACATAAAAAGTTCAGTAAAAATTGGATAAAGTAAAGTGATTTTAAGCAGTAAATCAATCTTATCAACATAGCACATGGCTGGCCGAAACCACAAGGCAGCCTGCTTTGGAATATTTACATGATAACAAATTAAACCTTGTAGGAGAACGGACACCACCTTACAAAGTCTTCCTCTGATCCTAGCACGTAGAAGCTAAAAGCAAAACAAAACCAAACAAAACCAAGGAAAAAAACAAATTATTTTCAATATATTCACATATACATTAAAATATAATACAGATCGTCAGGGTACAGGATCATGGGTTGGGGATGCGCATGGGTCTGTGCGCTGACAGCACCGCTGAGGAGACCCAGGTTTGAGAGTCGGGGTCAGGCCTGGGCCTGGGCCTCAGGGTCTTGGGTAGGAGTCTTCCCTAAACCCTTGCTTCTGGATGGCCTCTATCCATGGTTTCAGAAGCTCCCGCCGAGGGATTGCTCGTGGGTGGAGCTCATTTTTGTGGTTTTCCATGAAAGTCTGCAGGGTTTGACATTCCCAGGGTGATGTGTCGTCAGCAGCACAAGCCCCAACAATGGGGTAGGGCAGAGGGCCCCAGGATCTCTTCTCCCCAGAGTCTGTCCCAGGTGATCGCCCACCCGCCCTCCCACCCTGGCCCCATAAATCACTCCAATTCCGTATCCTCTTTGGGTTTGTAAACAGCCCCAAACTTCTGCATGTACTTCTTAATGTACTCCTTGGTTTTGTGTTTCACATTCTCATTGCACTCCAGGTCCTCGGGGTTCTTACAGTACTTCAGCTCCTTGTTCATAACGCCGTGCGTCAGCTGTCCAAGGCACAAGAACAGAGACCTCAGCCACGAGTCAGAGTGGAAATGACAGTGGGGGGGAGGGAAGTGGGGTCCCAGCCTACCACCCAGGCCTTGAATAGGAGGATTAAAGTTGGAGACAGATGGGTGTTGATAATACCCCAAGGGGGTGGGGTGTTCAGCTTTGGAAGTTTTTTAGAGAACTACCTTGAATTCGTAAAGGTGCTTCCCCCCTCGCTCTCATTTCCTGGGTCCCTAGCCCCACCCCACCACACCCCCACTCAGCCAGATCAGGGACAGGGAGAGTACCTTTCGAGCCAAGTGTTTGAAGTCTTCAGTTGTGGTAATTCTTCCTACTTTGCAATCAGGTTTCCGGTAAGGGTTCAGGCACTGGACGATGAACTGGGACATCTGCAGACAGGCCAAAAGAACACGCTGCTTGGAGAGACCTGGGAGCTGTGCTGAGCACACCACTGGCCTAGGCTCCTACCCGGCCCCAGCTTAGCACTGAGGGACCACACTACACACTCCTGAGGAAGAGCAGCAGAAGGCAGTGGCAGCAGGCCCTGTGGCTGTCTCTTACCCGGCCATCCTGGGTTCAGCCAACACATCTTCTGGCTATAGCTAGGCTCCCTGGGCCCTGAGGCAAGATAGGGGTCTTCCAGAGCTACTAGAGGGAAACCCAGGCTCCTCGTTGATGAAGGTTAATTGGTCTCCCGAAGTATGACACTTTGCTTGATATACCGGGTCTTGTGAGGCATACATAACCAGAGCATGACTGCTGGCTGATCCTTTTCATTACTCTAAATGACTCCCACCACAGTGAGCCGCCTTCTGGGCTTTTCTGCAGCACTTTTACTTTTCACCCAGGGGCTCAAGAGAGCCCAGGCACAGAGCCTCACCTCTGGAAATATTTGTGGTGCTGAAATCTGAGGGCAAAGGAAGGTCTGCAAAGTGACAGTAACCTCATCAGGGAGGGCCTTTCACAGAGTATTTACTCGCAATGTGCTGAGTTGTGGGCCTTCGGAGATGAAAAGATCCAGTGGAAACAGGGAGGCAGCTGCTGGTTGGTTGAGCTCAAACACCACTACTTTCTTTCAGACCGTGAGAGTGAAAAACTGAATGTTATGCCAGGGTACGGCTTTTCCCCTCAGGGCTCTCACAGACCCCTCCTTAAAAAGCTCCTAATGGTTCCCTATAACCTGGATACATAAACGGCTTTTTACCATCCAGCATCATCCATCTTCCCACAGCCTGTGATGGAGTGACAACTCCCTGGAGGGACAAGGCTCCCTCTTACTCACGTGTATTCATTCTACTGCCTGAGGTGATGCTGTCCCTCCCTAACCCAATCTGGCCAATCCCTACCCTCGATTCCTGATACACAGGGTAGTGGCCCCAGCTTTGTGGTGGCATATTCTTTACACACCTAACACATAGACTCCAGCAGACCAGGTGCGCCCCCGTGTTGCCGTCC
>NW_022111320.1:48669580-48676172 GCF_000313985.2 Echinops telfairi
CTCAAGCTCTCACTGTAGGGCAAGCCATGAGGCAGAGCCCCCTGCGTTGTAGCAGGGAACACACACTCCAGTTGCATAAACAGAAGCTATTTTCCCTCAGTCCCTTGGTGATGAGGCAGCTAACTGATCCGTCAGAGAAAGAACGAGGCTTTACGCCAGGAGGTTCAAGGCTTCTGGCTAGAGCTTCCTCATCGGCAAAAAGGAACAGCAATTCCTGTCTGGCCTCCCTTGGGGCTCTTCTCAGGACGAAATGCGCTAATGGTATGAAAGCACAGCCAGCTGTACAGGGCCACACCAACTACACGAAAGCAAGGTGACACCCGAAGGCAGGGCGCCCAGCACTGCAAACAGCCCTCCGTGTCCATGATGTGACAAGGCCCACAGGACGAGAGGTAAATGTGGCTCTGGGGATTCCAATGAGGAGTCTTCAGCAAGACACGGGACACAACAGTAACAGTGCAGGGTTACGCCTGGGAAGCTTGGTGCCCTCATCAACCAAACCTTACCTCTTTTCTGAACACTTCTTTGCTCTTTTTGGCCAGCTCGCTGGAGGTGTCTGCTTCTGCTGTCTTGGGTTTTTTCGAGGTCTAGAAATGGATGAGAAAATACAACACACATTGTGGGCCTGAGAAGTCAGCTTAGTGGTTTTTGTTCTTTCAGCTTTCTCAGAACCTTCCTTTCTTTCCCCTAGCGGCGTACCTGATTCTTGGTATTAGGTTCTATGTAGGTGTCTCCTGACTCAGTGGCTTGGCCTGGAGTTAACCTGGCTTCAGATGCCACTGTCATCTCCTGATTCAATCTTGTTAGCTGGCTCTAACCTGCTACCAGCTACAACCATGATGCGCCAAAACATTTCCATTCGTTTCAGGAATCGCCGGTCTCTGCCGAGGACTGTACTGTATAAACCCGGACCACTCATTTCTGGGCTTTGGCTCCCTCCATTTGTCGAGCTGAGCCTGGACCCATGAACTGCATTTCTCCTGGCTCTGACATTCTGGGATCCCAGGGCAAAGACTAAATATCATGTTCCAGAAACCTTTCACCAACCAACTGGCACCACACTGTGGCCCACATCCAATTCCCTATAGCCACCTTGAAATCTCACCAGCGTGCCTACAAAGGCAGACTGGCCAGACTCGGGGAGGCAGTCTTCGCTTATAGGGGATGCTTTTCACACCTACAGTTCAGGAAAGGGTAGACTTGGGAAGTTTCAAGAGACTAACTCAGTGTTGTCAGTTCTGACTCACAGTAGCCCTATAAGAACAGAAAAGAACTGCCCCTCAGGGTTTCTAACGCTGCAAATCTTGTATTAAAAAGCCAGATTAGGGGAGGGAGGGGGGAAAAATGAGCTGATACCAAGGGCTCAAGTAGAAAGCAGGTGTTTTGAGAATGATGATGGCAACATATGTACGAATGTGCTGGACACAAATAATGTATGTATGGATTGTGAAAAGAGTTGTATGAGCCCCTAATAAAATGATTTTTTAAAGAAGAACCAGATAAAAATAAAACAAAACAGATTTCCCCAACTTTCTCCTTTGGAGTGACTGATGAGCTCAAACTGCCAATGTTCAAGTCAGTAGTCCAACGTTTAACCCACTGTGCCACCAGGAGGCTCCATCAAGAGATTACACACCCCTCAAAAAACCAAAACCAAAAAACAAACCTCCAACAACCCTGACTCAATTCCAATACACAATGATCCTATTTAGGGGTTCTCAGACTCTGAAATCTTAGGAAAGGAAATCGCTTCATCTTTCTCTTGAGGAGAAGCTGGTGGGCTTAAACTGTCAACCTTGCTGAGATGAGCAGGGGTAAGGAAACAGGGTCATGTAAGATAGCAGCAAGATGAGCAGATGCTCAAATGAGTGACACAGCTAAGAAGGTTCCCTCCGGCACTGCTGGAGGACGGGGCTGGCAGCTCTCTTTCCCTGGCATTCAGAGCACCTGCGTGTGGGCTATCTCCTCACATCTTTGCCCACCACCAACCATCAAGCTCTTTCCCAGTAAATGTAGTTTTCCGAGGAAAAGAAAAATTATGAAAATTATCCCTGGATTATGAGCCACTTCAGGTGGATCTAAAACAGCTACAGGTGTGATTACAGGTACTTCGTGCTTTTGCTACAGCTTAGAACAGAGAATTCTTCTATGTTCCCCCATCTCCATAAATAATATGAAGGTGCTAAGCTGTTCAACTCCCTCAGCTCTGGCCCAGTCCCAGGCAGAGGTGGCACATCCTCAGCTGTGGGCTACTACACATCAGCTTTCTCTGGTTTGTTCTAAGAGCCTGCCATGCTTTCCATCCCTCCTCTGGCCGTGGGAGGAGCGGAGTGGTAGGGCAGGAAGAACAAACAGATTCTGGCTTTGTTTTCAGGAAACAAAAGAAAACACAAGTAACTGCTTTCAATTGTTTCCGTTTGAAATTGTGTGGGATTTTGTTTTTTCAGATGTAGAGAAAACGGTGTGCTTCAGAAGACGTCAATAATCAAGAACTGCTTGAATAAACCAAGGAAATCTTCACACACGAGAACTCAGAAGTGAGCAGAAACAGCAGGGGTACAGAAAGCCCTTTCTGGGAAGACAACCAACTCAAAACTCCCGGTCCTAGGGACTCGGCCAGGCCCTTGCAGAGAGCATTAGGTGGACAGGAATGTCCTGCTTCCCTCTTAATGGGTTACGTGTTCAGAAAGTTAAATCAATCCAGGGTGCATTAATAGCCTCTGCACTCTGGCAGGGTCAGACCCAGCCCAGGGAGACATACATGTAGCAGCCAACCAAAAAGGGGGAAAAAGGATGTGGGTGGGGGAAACAGGGCACGACCCACCCATAGGGAGGGTTCTGTTTATGTCTCCACAGGTAAGGGAAAGAAGAACTAGACCTCAACCTGGTGTGCCAAGACTTGAAGGCAACATACCAGCATGAAGCAGCAAACCAACAGACAGGTCTTCAGGGTTGGCCCCTATCCCAGCTATGTGGATCCTCTCCCCAGAAGAATGGGCCACAGAGGACAGCACTGAAAATACAGCCCAGGGAGAGGAGCAAACTAAGAGGGGAAGGGGAGGGAAGGAGAGAGTGACAGAGAATCGCATCCTGGCCCACCAAGCCCCGAGGATAATATTCCTGCTTGAAGCAGCCAATGCAGAGAAGACCGTAGGGCTAGCCCCACCAGGAGAAGACATAACGTCCCCTCACTGACTCACAGCGCTGCCGATGACAGCACTGGAGACACAGTGCGGGAATTGAGCCCGGTCTGACCCCACCCCCACACCGGGGTGAAATATGAAGGAAGTGCAACAGAGCAGAGAGGGGAGCAAAGCAATGAAGTCCCTGAAGAATCCCTAAACTAGACTTTGGCACCTCATTAGATTGGATCAGAAAACATTCATAAAGGTCAACAGATAGACCTGAACTATTTATAGGCCCCACCCCTCACCCCATGTCTATCTATATGATAGGCAGGATAAACAATCCTGGGGAGAACACAAAGTGACCAATGGTTCCAGGGGTACATGAGAGAGCGGGAGGTGGGGGAAAGCTGGAGGATGCCAACAAACCCAGGGACAAGGGAACAACAAGTGATCTAAAATTGATGGTGAGGAGGGCACAGAATGCCTGGTGGGTTTAAGCAAGTATAATTTAACCGAATGAAGGTCAAACATGATAGTGGGACAAGTGAAAAGAAAAAGGAAATAAGAATAAAAAACTGGATGGTAAATGACATTTATAGAGGTATATACAGGCACATACATATGTAAATATATATATAACAATAGGGACATAGGTCTATGTACATATATGTATAGATTAAGTATTAAGGCAGCAGATGGACATTGGGCCTCTACTCAAGTCCTCCCTCAACAAAAAGAAAAAAACTAATTGCCCACTGAGAAGGTGGGCAAAGGACCTGAACAGAAGTTTCACAGGGGCAGAAATCCAAATGGCCAACAAACATATGAAAAAATGTTCCCAACTTTAGCCATAAGAGAAATGCAAATTAAAACAAAAAATGAGGTACCACCTAACACCCTCAAATAGAGCCCAATTCAAAAAATCAGAAAGCAACAAATGTTGGAGGGGCTGTGGGGAGACAGAAACTCTTAATCCACTGCTGGTGGACCTGTAAGTACATACAGCCACTATGGTAATTAATCTGGCGATAGATATCTAAAACAGATGGAAATCGAGTTACCATACAACCCAGCAATCATCCTACTGGGCATATACCCAGAATAGGCAAGAAACAAACCAAGGCCAGACATCCGTGCTCCAATGTTCATTGCGGCACAGTTCACACAACTGCAAGGAGTTGGAAGCAACCCAAATTTCCATCAACTGATGAGTGGATTAAAAAGCTGTGGTACATACATACAATGGAGTACTATGCATCGCTAAAAAGCAGTGATGAGGGGGGTGGGGTGGGGGGAGAAGGAGAGGGGGTAGTTAAAAAAAAAAAGCAGTGATGAACGTATGAAGCACATTGCTGCATGGGAAGAACTGGAGGAAATCATGCTAAAAGTACAACATGAGTATGCTGAGGTAAGCTTTAAAAAAAAAACAAAAAAAAAACGCAAAAGGGGCCTAGGGAAAAAGCTACTGGGATGAGAACCAGGTAATATGGCAAGGACCAGACCAAATCCAGGGTTACATAAGGTAGCCAACTAAAAAGGAGGCGGGGAAAGGAAAAAATAATATAAAAAAAATGAGTACCGGGGGCACAGGGCACTAACCCACCCAAGGGGAGGGTATTGTTTATATCTCCACAGGAAAAGAGGGACCAGACTTCAAGTCCTCCCTCAACACAGGAACACTGACACAATCACTGAAGACAAAGTGTGTGCAGCTAAGGAGGTAAAGAAAGCTGATGGTGCCTGGCTATTACAAGATATAGTGTCTGGGGTTTCTTAAAGGCTTGAAGTTAAACAAGCATCCATCAGCAAGGAAGCAACAAAGCCTAGATGGAAGAAGTACATCCCGTCACAGAAGGGTCACAAGGAAGGGACTGGGCAGCCAGTGTGCAGTATAGCACTGACGAAACATACATTCCTCTAGTTCTGCTTCCTTCCCCTACTATCTTGACCCTAGTTCTACTTTAAAAATCCGGCTAGACCAGAGCATGGACACTGCTATAGACAAGAGCTTTCAACACACAGAAACCACGATAGATAAAACCCTCAGGACCAATAATGGGAGTAGCAATACCAGGATGGTAGGGCGAAGGTGGGGGGAGAAAGGGGGAACTGATCAAAATGACTGACATAAAACTTCCCCCCAGCCCCATCTCGGTGATGAACAACAGAAACATGAATGAAGGGAGACAGTGGATAGTGTAAGATATGTAAATAATAATTTAAAAAAAGAAAATAATAATTTATCATGGGTTCATGAGGGTGGGAGGTAGGGGGAGGGAGAAAAAAATGAGGAGCTGATACCAAGAGTTCAAGTTGAAAAAATATTTAGAAAGGATGATGGCAACATATGTACAAATGTGCTTGACAATGTATGGATTGTTTTAAGAGCCCCCAATAAAATGATTTATTAAAATAGACAGATAGATAGATCATCTTCTCATGTAATCCCTGACTTGGTGAGGTAGGCAGGGCTTAAAGAACAATGATCCAGGTACAAGCCATTGAGTTCTGTCTACGTGAGCTCTCTAGGTCCTTCTGAGCTGTGAGCAACTGGTAATGTGAGCAAATGTTCAAATGAAGAGTGTGACACCCCCCGCTGATGAGATCCATGAACAAGACTTTCAGTATTAGGGAACACTGAAATGTGTATGCGCCCCTCTTCCTAGGATGCACTGCAGATGGCATGAAGTCATGTCAGAAACTGGCAAAGCCTCAGTCAAATTGAAGACCAAGCAAGCGTGAAGCAAGCGAGAGGCAGGACAGCACCCACAGCCACCAGAGAGAAAAATCAAGGGGTTCCCTCTACCCCTGAAAGTCTCATGTAAAAATCTAAGCAGTTCTACAATCTATAATAAACTGTCCAAGCTTTTGAAGTATTATTCTCATACTCATTGTCACTGGGCCAATTCCAGCTGATAGCAACCCTATAGGATGGGGTAGAACTGCCCTGTGGGTTTCTGAGACTATGACAAGAGCAAAAGGCCTCTCCTTTCAACCTTAGAGCAACCAGTGGTCTTGAACCACTGACCTTCCAGTTACCAGCCCAAAGCATGAACCTACTTTGCCGCCAGGACTTATTAACTCCCTAAATGTCTAGTGTGGATTAAAAATCTTACAGTGGAGAAAGGACATTAGATGAGACCAGGGAACATGCACTTGTTGAGTATGCAGCAAGCAGCATCTCTGGGCATCTATGATTCTGTGAGGGAGTCAGCGAGGGAGTGTAATGTAAACAAGCTGAGATCCCAAGTTCTCAGTGATAACTGGCTTGCTCTGTAAGCAGGAGCCAGGTGAGCGCACAGGCTGGCAGACAGCTGGCCCTCCTAGATTCTCAGTCTGCTCTGAAAAGGGTAAAGGAGGAATATGGTAAAAGAGACCCAAGTAGACGCCGGACAGGGCAAGATATGACAAAATACCAATTTATAAACTATCAAGGGCTCATGAGGGAGGGGGGAGCGGGGAGG
>NW_022111320.1:48676890-48760731 GCF_000313985.2 Echinops telfairi
TTGATGTATGTATGGATTGTGATAAGAGTTGTATGAGCCCCTAATAAAATGATTTAAGAAAAAAAAGGATCTATCCAGCTAACATTTTTCTCCCTCCTGGCATCTAATTAACACCCACTGGAACACGGAAAATACAATGTTACTCAATGAGGAGCAACCTGAAATCAAGCAGGAGCTAAACCATCAAAACTAGTATACACACAATTTAACCTAAATTCTGTGACACACTGACACACATGCATGCCTCAATTACCATGTAAGCATTCCTTACAGGATTGAGAATGAATCCTTGGGGTGGATTCATTGGGGGGTGGGGGAATCACAAAACTGAGCATATTTCGTTTTGTAATTGCTACCACCTTAAGAACAGAAAAGGGCAGCCTCATACCCTTGTCCATCTGGCCTCTAGGTACAACACAGTCCCGGGGGTTGCCCTCTGGTCTTCTAGCTAGTGACCAGGCTGCATTTACTAGGCAACTGAACCTCCTCTGCAGAGACGATCTCAGCTCTGGCTTTTGAGCCTGACAATCCTCTCTACAATGTAGTCTCCTAGTTCCCTCAAATTACTGGTGACAGAACGACACCATACAGACCCTTCTGCCCCTAACTCTAAAGATGATGGGACTTCAACTTAAAGACTCTTACCCCACAACCCTACCCTCTACAATTTCCTAAATGCAACAAACATCCGTGAGGAGGCTTCAAAAAGTTGGTATGAAAAGATCCATGAATTTTGAAGCCCTCTGGTACCCTGTAATTATGATTTGAGCATTAGCATCCAGTTTACCTCTGCAAAGGGACTCTGGTGATACAGTGGGGTAGGTATCCAGTGGCTAACTACAAGGTCAGAGGCTCAAACCCACCAGTCCCTCTGTGGGAGGAAGGAGAGGTCTGTCTGCTCCTGCAAAAATGACAGCCTTGGAAGCCTATGGAGCAGTTCTCTTCTGAACGGACTTGACGGCCGCTGGTTGTATCTCTAAGTGACTGAATGCTGGACTGCTGTGTCAGCAACAATTCTGATTTCACACTCAAGACAGAGGATGGAAGAGAGTACAAGAAGGTCAAGAGGAAGACAGACAGGTAAATACCTCTCACAGATATTAACCTCAACATCAAGTTCTTACCACGCCCACTAAGCAACACACAATGCACTCCTTAAGAAATCTTTCCACTGTATATTTAGTCACTCTTACCTTAAATAGGGCAGAAAAAAATGCCCTCCACAGGCATCCCTCTCCTGTCTAGTAAGATACTAAACTAGGTAAAATGCTTAAGAAGTGTGAATGGATGTACCTTTCTAGCCAGGCAAGACCTACTCATACTAGGGCCTGGAAAGGAGTGCAACAGCTAACACATCAAGCCTTTCATTCATGCTTTAAGGCCAGGTTTACTCTCAAATTCTGATTGCCTGTTACCATGCTATCTCCCCTTCTACGAATGTTTCAAGCACTTATGGTCAAAACTTTACCACCTAGTTACACTGTATAGCATTTAAGCCATACTTCTTATGACCTCTGAGAGCAGTAACTAACCCGTACTTCATTTTACTCCCAGGTCTGGATGCAATGCTTAGCACCAAACCTACCGCCCTCAACATCTGATAAACTGAAGTTAAACAACAACAAAACACAAGAGATCTAGCACCTAAAAGATATGAAAGAGTTAATCTCAGATCCATGTTTATTTAGAAATGTGCATTCGGATCCAAAGTTCAAGCTATTAGTCTATGACTCAGGCACTGTCTGTCTGGTTATGGGATCCCAAACATTCCAGAATTGTCTGAGAACCTTAACTTTATATTCTGGTGCAGAAGTATGAGGCGTGGTCCGAGTTTCTGGATCTCTAATGGGTGAGGTTCAGTGACGTTTGGGGAATGCACTGAACAGACCTAACTGCTAAAATAAGCTCATTCGCAATCCCTCCCATGCCCCGTGGTCAATGTGTTCAGTTCTCTCCTAAAGGCAGATCTGGTTATGTCACCACTCAAACCACGTCAAAGGTTTTCTACCACCTACTTAGAAAATGCTGGTCTAGTTTCTCATAATGGTGCAAGGTTGCTTGTCTACCTGACCTGTGACCTGTGTCTACTTCTAAGCTCCTCGATTGCATATGGAAACCACAAAACCAGAACAAAGCCCACTGCCCTCAAGTCAATTCCTACTCAAACGGAACCTTTAGGACAGAACAGAACAGCCTTTAGTGGGTTTCTGAGGTTGTACCTCTTTAAAAGTTCTGAAAGCCCCATCTTTCACCCTCAGAGCAGCTGGTGGGTTCGAACTGCTTGCCATGTGGTTTGGACGTGTCAACACCTAACCCATTTTACTACCAGTATTCTTGTCTCTTGCACTTGGCAAAGGGTCTTCATATAAGAAAGGCTGGTTTTCTCTGAGCACTAAGTATAAGTAAAAATGGATATTGTGTTTCCTATTTTCCACTGTTTAAACTTGGCCCCAGAGCTTAGCTGTATTGAGAATTCTTCTTGGGAACTCTTCTCAAACCTATTTATTTCTCAAAAGATACAACAAATATACCTACGGAGAGGTTTACAGTCTGTGGAGTTTTAAAGGATTTCTGGTTGGTTTTTAAGCTTCCAGAACCCAGATATATTTATGAAAGATAAAAGATGTGGCAGCGCCCTCACTGGTCTCTCCCTCGCCTCTCTTCCCCCTCTCCTCCCATCCATTCTCCTTTGTCTCCCCACCCCACCCCCCAACCCCCGTCTCCACATGGACCACCAAGCGAGGCCAAGGTCACCTCCTCCAGGCTGCCCACAGATTTGCCATCAAGAAAGCAGTCACAGTCCAGCCGAGCCAAGAAGATGACCCACCCCCTTCCACGTTGCTCAAGGACTACCAGAACATCCCTGCAGTTGAGAAGGTTGATGATGTTGTAAGAAGACTCTTGTCGTTGGAAATGGCTAAAAAGGAGAAGCTAAAAGTCAAGCAAGAGTTGTTGATGAACAAGATCGTGGAAAACCCTGAGGACACCAGCTCCCTGGAGGCTCGCCTTGACTGTCAAGATGCGCAGCTACGAAGAGCACATGGAGAAGCATCGCCAGGACAAAGCCCACAAGCGCTACCTGCTCATGAGCATCGACCAGAGAAGAAGATGCTCAAAAACCACGGCAAAACCAACTACACCGTCTTTGAGAAGACGGGCCAGGAGCTGGGGATTGAGCACACCTTCTTCCCCACCCCCCTCTGCTACAGAAAGGCCCAACGCTGTGGCCAAAGGTCACTGTGCACTTGGGTTTCCCAGGAGGTTCAAAAGCTGAAGAAGCAAAAAAGGACCCTAAAAGTTGCAGCTGCTGCAGCCCGGAAACAAGGTCAGAAGAGCCCAGAGGGGCCTGCAGAAGCCAGACCAGAGGCACTGGGGTGGGTGGGGGGGTGTCAATAAATTCTGTTCCCAGGGGGGAAAAAGACGTGGCAGCACCCTAGCTTAAATCAAGTGGTGAAATGCGCCTTTGAGACAAAATGCTAAACATATAGTGAAGAAAGAAAAGAACTTCTCTCCTAAAATGAAATATATAAAAGAAGGTGTGGGTTCATTTCCACTCATGTCCTCCTCTTACCCTTCCTTTCTCGCTTTTCCATGCTTCCAGTCCTCCTGCTGACTTCATAGTTAACCACCTCTTCTTTTAAGAAAGTTTCTTTTAAATTATAGTTAAGCATCTCTTCTTTAAATATAACTCACTACCACCGAGTTAATGCTTACTCATTGCAACCCTAGGACAGGGTACAACAGTCCCTGTGAGTTTCCAAGACTTAAATCCTTACGGGAGTAGAAAGTCTTCTCTTTCTCTCTTGGAGTTGGCTGGTGTTTTCGAATTGCTTAACCTCAAGGATCGCACACAGCCTAATGTACAACCACTATTGTGAGTGGGTTGCTCATTAGGCACACAGGACAAGACCACTGCCTTCCACAGTTCATGGCCCATGGGAGAATGCTCATGGCTCAGCCATGGGAGCTGATGAAGCAATGGCCAGCCTGCCTCTCTGCCTGAGATAAACGGACACTTGCCTCCTGTTCCCTGACTAAAGCTGCAGAAGTCAGCAGTCTGCAATCTTATCAGTTACTTCCTGTTGCCAGCCTCAACCTCCCTTCCCGTCTGTGGATCACTTGGCTGATGTGTTAATGTTGTTTTGTAACTCCTTCAAAGAATTGTGAACTGTTCCATTGTGTAATCCTGTCACAGAAAGGTGTTGAACGCTGCCTCTAATAAAGTTTGAGGCCCTGGAGCGCCTCAACTTTTTGCTATCCCTTTTGTATGTGTTCTCCTTGAAGACTGTACCCTCACAAACCTGTTCGAGTTACATCTTACAAATATGCCACCAAGGATTCGTGTGTGTGTGTGTATACATACACACATACGTACATATACATGCACATGTATATATATACACATATGCATATAGTCCTATGTACAAACACATAATTCAGGTTTTAGACTATAAACACGCAGCCTCTGATTTCATTCAAGACACCTCATTCTTAGAGACAGCCCTAAGTGGGAAGGGGTAAAAATGGTTATAAAACAATCATTAAGTGTTTGATTTATATGATTTTTATTCCTAATTATTGAAATATCAGAGGGAATAATGAAGAATAAGCATTCTTTCCTTCTCTGTTCTAAAATTTTATTTCCATTGTAAACATTTCTGCCTTGGCTTAAAAAAAAATTCCAGACCTACCAGTGCTCAAATGATAATACATTTAAATAGACAACCCAAGTAAGACCAGCTGAGTCACACACGAGAGAGTCATTACAAAAAGGGCAGCAGAGCTACATGAACCATCAGGATTTGTTGTACCTTAAAAGAAGTTTTGAAGGAGTACGATTAGTATGATTCTATTTGACAAGTATGATTCTAATGAAAGAAATACCCATGTGTATTTGAAAAATGCCAACACCAAACTAAGGCTGTCCTGAGTGAAATTGTGGGCCAGGGAACTCATTGTGCAGGGACTGTCCTGTATCTGGAAGGATATCTAGTGGTTCCTTTGGTCTCCACACACTAAGTGCTACACTTACACTACAGCGTTTTTGTAGTGTAAGCAACCAGAAATGTCTGTATTATCTCCAGGGGGAAAAGGACTCCTGCCAGGGATCCACTACTCTACTTGGGTTTATAGTATTTACCTCCAGAGAAGGATGAAACTGGGGCAGCTCAAAAGGGAAGTACAAGGGAGTACATTGCAACCCCCCCCACCCACACACTAAAGGGAAAAAGCTCTGCTGGTAGGACCTTACGTAGTATGCAGCTCCCCCTGCTCCCCAGCTACTGTTGAACATCTTGCTCTGAGTTAGTGGATCCAGTGGCATCACCTGGGAAAGTTCTCTCTGGTCACAGTGAATTTTTTTGTAAAAGTACTTTTGCTTGAACCTTGTTTTGTGTGATGGCTGATTTAAGAGAACCGTGCACAGCTGTGAAATTCTGTTTCCTGCTCAGGAAAAATGCTGTAGAAACTGTTGTGATGTTGAACACAGCTTACAAGGACAGCGCTATGGGGAAAACTCAAGTGTACGAGTAGTTTTCTGGTTTCAAAAAGGTTAAATTTTGATTGATGACAAATCTCGCTCTGGTCTTCCGCCAACTTCCCAAATGGAAGAAAATGTTGATTCGTAGTGCATTTGGAATTTGTTCCCCCAGGTCAGACTGTTAATCAAAGCTTTCTTTTTAGAAGTTCTGAAAAGATGGTGTAACAGTGTGTGACAAAAAAAAGGCTTGATTTGTGGCAGATTGGGGACTGGTTTTGCCACCACGACAATGCACCGGCTTAAACAGTCATCTATCTCAGTGCACCAGTTTTTGGCAACAAACAGCATGGCTCTTTTGTCCTATGCACTTTACTCACCTGACCTTGCTCCATGCCACTTTATTTTTGTTTCTGCAAATGCAGAGGAACATGAGGGGACAGCGATTTGACAATTTAGAAGAGGTGAAGAAAAAAATGAGGGAGGTGCTGTTAGCCTTCCAAACGATGAGCTTGAAAAATGTTTCCAAGAATGGAATTGCAGATTTGACAAATGTATTAAGTACAATGGAGAGTACTTTGAAGGTGACAAGGTTCTTTTGTTAAAAAAAAAAAGTTAAATCGATAGCTTTGGGAAAAAAATAATTCTTGGCCTTTGGGGTATATCCCAAGTACTTTTCTTTCTCCTCCTACTTAACTTATTTCTGCATTGTGTGGACACACACTCTTTCTTCATCAAGTGTTTACTCCATATATAACTGTTCTGAAAAATATGTAAAAAATCATCCCAAGACTACCCTGGTCTTACAGAACAGCAAAACACATACACCCAAATGGTCAGGAAACCTGTTATTACGCCACACTCACCTTCATAGGGTTTTCATCGTAAGTCGGGGTTCCCAGGTCCATCTCAGCTTCATGCTCTAGGCTGGCATCATCTCCTGGGCTTTCCCAAGTAGGAGGATCCCACTGAGTCTGCCTAGAAGAAAGTGAGAACAGCTACACTGTCATGGCCACGAAGCAGAACTCTGGCGCAGATGTCTTTGCTCATTCGCAAACCACATTGAATCCAACATGCAATGAGATGAGTCATTTCCATGAGAGATAGGTCTGGCACATTTCTGCAACAATGTGACAACAGTGGCTAGGTGTCACTGAGAGCAGAATAACCATGTGTCTTGCCTCTCTCTTACCTCCTTTTTCATAGCCTGAAAACAACTCAGCAAAGCTTTAAAAAGTACATGGACGAGATGCCTGCCTGTGCCATCTCTGTGTAAGTGACTATACCAAGCAAACACTTGGGACAAAATAAATCACAAAAGCAGTCCTCTCAACCTTTGAACCCTTGTGAGGAGACAGACCCTGTTTTAAGAAGTCTTTCTGCTTGCAGTTCTGCCTGTCCGTTTGGTAGCATGAAATAGGTGTTTGAATTTAAAGATGTGTTGTTGTTTTTTAAACCAACAAAGAAATGTGTGAAGGAACGAAATTTGGGGGAGTTAAATATTAAGGGTTTAATTTTATAGAATACAAAAAGGGACCCTACAACTCACCAACACAAAGACAAACTACCCAATTAAAAAATGGGCAAAGGATTTGAAATGACATTTCACAAAAGATATACACGTGATCAACAAGCACATGGCAAGATATCCAATACCATCAGTCACGACAGAGATGCAAATGAAACCAGAATGAGATACCACCTTCACCCCCAACTGAGTAGCTAGACAGAAAACAATCAATGCTGTTGAGGATGTGGAGAAAGCGGACCCCTTATTCATCGTTGGTGGGAGTGCAAAATGGTACCACAGTGGAGAACAGTTTCCTCAAAAAATTAAACATTGAGCTCCTCCTCTCCTCTCTCGCTCCCTCCTCTCCCCGACCCCTCTGCTCCTCTCCCGTCCTGTTTCCCTTCCCCCTCTCTCCACGTGGACCACCAAGCAGGGCTGAGAATTCCCTGGAGTGCCATCCTGCTGTGTATAAAAGGAGCCCGCTGAAAAGCAGGAGGAGGGAGCTTATTGCCAGCAAGAGCCAGGGATGGAGCATGTCCTCTGGACCTGAGATTCCTGTGCAGTGAGCCTCCTGGATCCAGATGATACCTACAACACCAGGGAGTAGCAGCAGAACCAAGAGCCAGAGGATGGAGCAGAGGGATGGACTTCCCAACCCACACGGCAGGAAACACTACCTCTCTCAGCTGAGTCCCTTGGAGACTCTCTACTGACAAGACTCACTCCCTGGGAGACATTGCAGAAGACAAGACAACATGGATGCAACCTGACCCCTGAAACTGAGGAAGCCATAGAGAGACCCCTGCCAGCACTGAGATGCTTACAATACCACTGGACCCTAAGACTTTCTACCTGCTGGCTTGTGTTTCGTGAGTCTGAAGAGGGCTTTATATATTGGACATATGGGCTAATATCGGACTTACGGACTTGATCTGGCCTGGGCTGAGACATTTTCTCAATTTTCAATTGCTCTTGTATTTATATACACAGAATCGGAAAATGCTTTCACATATATTTTCTTATACGCCTCTTTATACCTTTCTTATATACCTCTTTCTTATACGCCAAATAAATAAATAAATAAATTAATTAAACACTGAGCTACCATACATATTGACCCAGGAATTCCACTCCTAGTAATCTCAAGAAACTTAAAAGCAATGGCACAGACACAGGTACACCCGTGTTCACCGCAGCACTATTCTAAACAGCCCAAAGATGAGAGCCCCTCAATGGCAAGCAACAGATTACCGGTAATTGGTTTAAAAAAAAAAAAAAAAAGGTTTATTCAGGGGACTTCAAAAGGCTCATGGGGAAAAATGGACTTAGAGCAACAAGGGAAACCTTGAGAACATGTTGCATGAAGTAAGCCAATCAAAAAGGGACAAGCACTGCATGACTACACTTAGGTGAAATCTCTCTAATAGGTAAACGTATAGAGCCTGAAGTTTATTAATGTGTTACTAGCGACTGGCAGGTGAGAGTTCGTATTTAGGAAGCACTCAATTTCTGTTTCTGTGAAACATGGCGACAGATACTGGTTTCACATAAAAACAAACTCTCTGCCACCGAGTTGATACAACTCACAGCCACCCTACAGCACCGGGCAGAACTCCCCTGTGGGTTTCCAAGACTGTAACTCTTCACAGGAGTAGAAAAGCCCTCTCTTTTCCCAGGAGCAACTGGGGTTTTGAATTGCTGACGTGGTGGTTAGCAGCCCATTGTTTAACTACTACACCAACTGCCTGCTTTCATTAATAAATAAATAGTATATGTGAAAAACACAGAATCGGAAAATGCTTTCACATATATTTTACAATTTTCAAAAATATATATATCTTCAGCTTACAATAGTCTCAGCTGACTGCAAAAAGAAGGGCTCAAGTATGTCATTTTATTATCAATTGAAAGTAGGCAAAGGCTTAAAAATATTTTTAATGAAAAAAACGAAACAAAACAAAACACCAAAAACTGAACCGAGGTCTGTGGAAATAAGGCCAAGTCAGCCATTGGTTTTCTGCTTTCTGCCCATACCATTCTTCAGCCAGCAACACCGAGCTTTAGAAATGATTGTGATGAGGCTCACCTCTGATCTATAGAACTAGTTTAAAACATAGTTAAAAATTTCTACTGTAATTAAAGAATTAAAGAATCTCTGTGGGGTTATTATGGACAATGAACAGATTATTGCCCGCTCCTACGTAATAAAGAATATCCAGATGAAAGTGGGAAAGATACGAATGTAAATATGAAAAGCGATCTCTCTTATCTTTATTTTGGAGGAGTGACAGCACCTTACAAAGCCACTCCTTGAAAGCTTATAAAGTTCTTTTTCATGGTAGCCAAGAAAGCCTTAATGATCATAATTCAAAATGAAAAAGATGCATGAAAGTTTTACATTCTTTCTCACAAAGTATTAGAAATAAAAATATTTTCAATGTATATTGTTTAATATTCTTGATAACTAGATCTAACAACAGAAATAAATGCTGCAAATGAGCAATTCACAAAAGCTACACAAGCCAATGATCTAAAGAAGAAAATGCATCTCAACAATAAAAGAACCGAAAATAAGAGTTGCCAGCAAATTACACCCACAAGAATAAATGTACTGGCTTATTTGTACATATTTTTGGATGAGTACAATGTGAGTTCAAACACGTTTTTTAAATGGTAGGATGACAATATTTATCAATTATATGTTTATCAACATAGATCAACTTTGATCAACTTCTAAGAATACATTCTTAATAAAGTTTAAAACGAGTATCTCTAAGAATGTTCACAGGAGTTCTGGTTAGTGGGCTACATGATGGGCTGCAAGCCACAGGGTCAGCAGTTTGAAACCACCAGCTGCTCTGTAGGAAAAGGATGAGTGAGCAGTTTCAGTCTGGGAAACCAACAGTGGCAGTTCCACCCTGTTTCCTAGGGTTCCTATCCGTCATAATTGACTGGATGGCGTTGAGTGTGAGAAGAATGTTCAGTATAGGGCTACAGTACATGTAAAATGGTGAAAGCCATCAAGTAGGGGTGGAGTAAATAAAATTTGGTACTGCTTTACAATAGAGTTGAGGTTGGCAAGCTTTTTCTATAAGGGACCAAAACAAAACAAAAACTGCCAAACCTGAGTGATAGCAATCCTATAGAACAGAGCAGAACTTCCCCTTAGGGTTCCCAATGTTGTCAATCTTCATGAAGCAGACAATCTTATCTTTCTCTTGCAGAGTAGCTGGTGGGGTTAAATCAATGGCATTAAAGTCAACCAAGCTTTAACTTACTGCACCATCAGGGTTCTTTTTTTTTTTTTTAAGATTGCGTAATGTGTTTATTAAATACCTTGTGTTAAGCCTGTTTTTCAAAATGGTTTCGATGGCCCCACTTGTCATGTGAGTGCAAAATTAGGATAAAATCAGAGTTCCTTTGTAAAGGACCAGATAGTAAGTATTTTCAATTTTGTGGGCCACACGATCTTTGTTCCAATTACTCAATTCTGCCAATGTAATGTGAAAGCGGTAATGTTAACAGGTAATGAATAAGTGTGGCTGCATTCTTATAAAATTTTACTTGCCAAACAATGGCCCATGAGCAGCTTGCCTACCCCTACAATACAGTTTAAGTGTTAAAAGGATCTCAGTTCTATATTAATACAAAAGTACCATAGAGTAGGTAAATACAGAATAAAAAACATACGCCTTTAACAATTTACATGCTATGCACAAGAGTGTAAAAACACACTATAAAGTACACATACCCATATAAAGCTACCTTACACATATTTTCCAAAAAATGTTAGGTGAGCTATCTTTGGCTTATGTTCTCAGAATTGATCTTTTTTTTTAGTATCTTTTATTTATTTTCTACAATTAGCATACTTAAGTTTTGTATCTCCCCACCCACCCACCCACCACCCACCACCCACCCCACCCCAGGCCCACAAAAACAACAATCTAGCAGAGTGTGTATCTGTGTGTGTGTTTTGGGAAGTTAATTAAGCTTTTAACTTTTACCTAACATACAACTTAATGACAGCACTCACACTAATTAGCTGTGCCCCTTACCCTAGTCAATGTGATTTTTCTATCCCCTGAAGCTGAAACTCAGTTTTCCATAAGCAACCCTTTGTCTTACCTTGGTAACTAGTAACAAATTTTGGTTTTAATATACTTGCCCGTTCTTCTTGTATTTATACAAGTGAGGTAATACATTAGCTGTCTTTTTATGACTGACTTATTTCATTCAATATGTCTTCAAGCTCCAACCAGATTGCATCATGTATCAAGACTCTATCTTAGAATTCCATTGTCTGCACACACGGCACTTTGTTCAGCCATTCATCTGTTGCTTGTTTCTACTTTTTGGCTAATCTGAATAGTGTTGCAATGAATATTGTACAAATCCCCGAGCCTGTGATTTCAAGTCTTTGGGGTGTACCTAAGAGTAGAACTATTGGTCATATGGTAATTCTATTTCTAGTACTTTGAGAAACTGCCATTATTCCACAGTGGCTATACCATTTTGCACTTCCATTAGCAATGGATAAGGATTCAATTTCCCTACATTATCACTAACCGATGTCATTCTATTTTATTTGAATGTTAGGAGGCTTGGTGACGTAGTGGGTTATGTATGGGTTGGGTACTGACCACAAGGTCAGCGGTTTGAAACTGCTAGGTGATCCAAGGAGAAAGATGAGGCATTCTACTCCCATAAAGGACACAAAGGGCAGTTCTACTCTGAGTTTTAGGATCATTAAGAGGTAGAACTGATTTGATGGCAGTGTTTTACTTTTGATCTTAGCCATCCTAACCCAAAGAACCATTACGGTTTTATGATTGCATTTTGTTTCTTATTAGTGTTGTCCAAGTTTCTAAAAACATATTTTTATTATTACATTCTTATCGAGTATAGTTTTGAAAATACCCCCCTAGTCAGTAGCTTGTCTTTTCACCTTTTGGATAAAGTCTTTTTGTTGAACAACAATTTAAAATTTTTATTGGGTCCCATTTATAGTTATTTTGTGTTGTGCTATTACACCTTTCATCAGACAATCCATTGTTCAGAGTTAGGACTAAGTGCTGGCCCTCAACCACTTTCGCCCAATAATTTTATGATTTTAGTTTGCAACATAGGTCATTAATCAATTTTGAATTATCTTTCTGTATGGCATGAGATGCATATCCTGTTCCATTTTTCTGCATGTGGAAATCCTTATTTTACAGTACCATTATTGGACTCTTCCTTCCAAATGAGCTTAGTATCCTTGTCAATCAAAAATATAAGTGTGTTTATTTCTGGATTCTCAATTCTTTTCCATTTGTCTACATGACTACTATTATAGATGTACCAGGATATTTTGATTACTGGAGCTGCCTAGTAAGTTTTATTTTTCCTAGAATGTTTTAAAAGCAGTAATTTCGAGTCTTCCTATTTTATTCTCTTCCAAAACTACTTTAGCTATTTGGAATCAAATTAATAAATTACCTATTAATTCTATTTGAAAATTAGTGCTGTCACCAATAAAATATTCTCAGAAATAGATATTAGATTTTTAAATACAGAAATAGTATCTATGGAAGAACTTAGCATTCTACTATCATCTGTGGACCAAATACAGACAACTATCTGTTTTGGTAAATAAAATTTATAGTTACCCAGTCATGCTTGTTAGTTATTTTCATATGGTTGCTTTTGTACCACAAAGGCAGAGTTAAGTTGTTCCCACAGGGACTTTATGTTCAGCAAAACTGAAAATATTTACTCTCTGACCTTTATAGAAAATGTTTGCAAACAACCCCTGGTGTACCTACAATGCTGAATTAAATTAATAATCAGTTTTATACACTTTTTTTTCTCTCTAAAAATTCACGTAGATTAAAAATATACTCCAAAATGTCTAAAAGGACAAAAGTCTAAGGCCTGCCATACATTTAAGATATGATTTTGGAAATCCAGCAGCCCTCAAACATAGTGAACAGCCAAGGATGACAAGTCAATATATAATCAATCTTTTATGACAATAGGTTCTTGGACAAAGTGGAGGCAGAACTCGGTGATACCCACACAGTCCCTCTTACCTTGTGATGACATGGTAATAATAAATCTTTCCTTCTGGGTCACGGGCTGTCTTCCAGTTGGGAGGTAAGACAATGGTTTTTGGTTTGGGAGGAGAAGGAGGTGGCAGATCCAGGAGATTATTTGTCACAACCATTTCAGGCTTAAAAAAACACACACATTTTAATCAGTGATTGGTTGTTTCATCTGGCTAACATTAAGAAGCAGCATACAAAAAGTACATCTCCTTATGGGAAAAAAAAGAGGCTATAAAAAAAGATTTTTAAAATGTATATATGAATATTTTAAAGGTACCATCAGGGAAATGATCCAAGAGGCAGATGGCCCCCAAGTATATCACCTATAATATCACATAAAAACCAGTGAGTAACTCATTATCTAGACCAGTGTTTGCCAACGTGGGCAACACCACTGGAATGATGCAGCGGGCCTGTGAAAGCAATAACTACCTACACACTGTGTTGTTGGATTACAGAAGTTTGTAACTGCAAAGGAGGGCATAGAGTAATTTTTTTTTCCCTGTAAAGGGGGAGAGGCAAAATAAGCTTAGAAGCCTATGATCTAAAAGTATTTTCCAGCCTTTAAAAACAAAGAACCTAAATGACGGACATCAACTTTGCTGTTGTTAGGCATCGTTGAGTTGTCTCTGACCCACAGTGACCGTATGCACAACAGAACGAAACACTGCACGGTCCTGTGCCATCCTCACAACCGTTCCTATGCCTGAGCTCAGTGATGCAGCCGCTGTGTCAATCTATCTCACTGAGGGTCTTCCCCGACTCCTGACTGACCCCCACCCCCACCCTGCTTTACCAAGCATGATACATCCTTCTTCAGGGCCTGGTCTCTCCTGACAATATGTCCAAAGTATGTAAGGTGAAGTTTTTGCCTCTAAGGAGCATTTTGGCCTTACTTCTTCCAACACAGGTCGGTTTTGTCCCTTTAGCAGTCCATGGTACTCTCCGTATTCTTCTCCAGCACCACAATTCAAATGCATCGATTCTGCTTTTGTCTTGTTTATTAAATGTCCAACTTTCACATACATATGAAGCAATGGAAGATACCTAGGCTTGAGTAAGTCCCTCAAAGTAACATCCTTGGCTCTTCAATACTCTAAAGAGGTCTTGTGCAGTAGATTAACCTAATCCTATACATCTTTTGATCTCCTGATTGCAGCTTCCAAAAGCACTGATTGTAGATCCAAGTAAGACAAAATCCTTGGTAACTTCAATCTTTTCTCCATGTATCATGATGTTACCCATTGGTCTAATTGTGAGGATTTTGGTTTTTTTTACTCTGAGTCATAATCCTTACCAAAGACTATAATCCTTGATCTTCATCAGCAAGCACTTCAATTCCACCTCACTTTTAGCAAGCATATAGTAGGTTGTCAATAAAACCTTCCCCTCCAATCCTGATGCCACATTCTTCTTCATATAATCCTGCTCTGCTCAGCATACAAATCGAAAAAGTATGGTGCGAGAATACAACCCTTTCCTGATTTTAAACCATGCAGTGTGCCCTTGTTCTGTTCACACAAGTGCCTCTTGATCCAGGTACAAGTTGCAAATGAGCACAGTGAAGAATTCCCAGTCTTTTCAAGGTTTTACACTTTATTATGGGCCGCACTGTGGAATGTCTTTGCACAATTAATGAAACACAAGTAAACATCTTTCTGTTATTCTCTGCTTTCAGCTAAGATCCATCTGACATCAGCAATGGTATCCCTTGTTCCACATCCTCTTTTAATCTATCCCGAACTCTGGCTGCTCCCTGTCACTATATTGCTGCACCCATGGTGGGGTGATTTTGAGGAGTGCTCCAGCAGCAAATGAAGACCCCAAAGACTCCACTGCTCCTTTACTGTCCTCACGTCACTCTGGTCGACTTCCCTCCAAGAAACTGGCCCTTCCTCAGTCACATTTTGAGTGCCTTCAGAGCAGAGGGGCTCATCCTCCAGCACGAGCTCCGACAGTGAGCTGTTTCTTTGTTTAGGCGTTTAGTATCTGACAATGCTTCAAAGCTATACATAAGGTTTCCAGAGGCCGATACTTCTTTGTTGTCTGATCTTTGTCTAGAAGTTCCACCGAAACCTGTTCCCTTTGGGTGACCCTGCTGGCATTTGAAATCCCAGGGACACAGCCACACAGTGTGGCACACTGACAGATAAGTGGTGGATACCAACTTTAAGACACTGATTAGTTGCATGAGCTTTTGATATAGTGTTGACTTTTTAAAAAACCTGAAGAGCAACTTCAATAGAACATTAACATTTTATTCATTGTATTTTTTCTTGAAAATGCCACATTTTGAAAAACTTTATAATGATACAATGAATTATTCCTTTTATGTAAGCCCACTGATGAAGAAGAATCTTTTCAGCATGATCTGTTCTCAAGCAATGAAAAGAGGAACCCTTGACACCAGTTTCAGATAAAATGTGCTCACTTTTAGTTAAATACAGGCCTCTGAACATTCTTGGTTTGTGCACATACTCCATCACTATTTTTCTTAGCGCCCCTCTCCCCCCACTCATCTTCAAGTTCCAATTCTCCCCCAGTCCTTTAACTACCCTGTAAAATTATCTTTTTCCTTTGCTTCTGTCATTGAAGAATGTTACAGATCATTTATTTGTTGAATTATGTACCCTTCCTTCACCAAAGAGTGATTCTTTCTTTCCTCAAGTACTCTTTATTAACTTGTAGCAATTACTCAAATATCTCCTCAAAACACACAATGTCATCTTCCTCAATTTTCCACCAATAATCTAATTACTTCTACTTTTTATTCCACCACAATCATACTAGGATATGGCAAGTCTTTAAAATTGAACTCACCTACTCACTCACTGCCTACGAATCTATCCAATTCATAGCAACCTTAGAGTATTCTAAATTCCTAATCTGATGCTACTTTTCTGTTTAAAATCTTTCAACGATTTACCATGTCAACTTCTCATTTTATCAAAAACAAGCCAAAAAAAAAAAACCCCTTAAAAATTTCACTTTATCTTTCTACCCATGTTTCAGAACCCCCAAAATGTCTTTCTGTAATATACATATTGTACAACATATACAGTAAAGCCTATCACTCAAAGCTATGCACGAGTCCAATCATAGTCTCATTCTCATTAAATACTAATAGATGGCTAGTCTAGAAAATTACTTCAGAAGTTCATAGCATATAAAAACAAAGCTCAGGACAATTGGCAAATAAAAGAATAGGAGGAGGAAAGTTGTGATCAATGAGGAAAGCTGTAAATTCCACACATTAAAAAAAATTATATTTGTTAAATCACAAATTGGGCGAGTAATGCACCATGAAGATGGGTGAAACTTTCACAGTTGGGTGAAACTGATCACTATATGAATTAGCCAAAAAATAGAAGGGAAATTTTAAAAAAGAAAGCAAAGTCAATAAAAAAAGAAAACCTTCTAAAGACAAAGTAGGCAACCAAAAAGTGTTTTTTACTGGTTGTAAGGGCTGCGGCTGTCCCGGTGCAACAATTGTCGTCACGGATGCGGTTGGCTGTACCACCACTCCTTGTGGGTGAGCTGTGAAAATCTGTTGTCCCTGGATGTACTGAAGACTTGACTGTGCATAACTCTGAAAACAGAGATTAAATGAGAAATTAACAACTTATGCTTTCGTAGGGCTAATAAAGCAGCAATTGACACAATCCAGGGTGGTACAACCTTACTGGAATATACGTTCAATAATGATTTACTTTTGTTTTTGGTATGCATATTTGGATACAAATGTGCAAACATAATTAAAAATTTTAAAATACAAAGTTTTTTTTATTAAAAATTA
Source organism: Echinops telfairi (assembly GCF_000313985.2). NCBI lineage: Eukaryota > Metazoa > Chordata > Mammalia > Afrosoricida > Tenrecidae > Echinops > Echinops telfairi. The sequence continues at coordinate 48,693,762 of NW_022111320.1, forward strand.
TCTTAAGTGTTTATTTACATTGGTTTTCCTTTATCACAAGTAAACAGAAAACTGTCTGCTTACTTAACCTCTAGTAAGACTGCAGAGATAGGGAAAGCACTGCTTTTAAGGTATGACAAACAACTCCATGCTGCTCTTTTCATGCTATCTTTGTGTTATCATCTCTTAGTAACTCCATTAGGTTCTCCTGATCAAAAAGGTCAAAGCAGAAGACGAAAGTGATTAAAGTCTAAAATAGTTTTCTAGCTAGCTGTGGTCCTCCAAATTACAATTCCTTTCTAGAAAAACAGAAAAATTCACAGCTTCTAACATTCGCACAGCTCAGATTCAGATCTACATAGTGCTTCAGGATCCAGAAAGCCTATCAGTTTGGAAAACAGGAATCTCTCCAGGCCTGGAGTTATACTAGGAAATAAGTACCACGGCCAAGACTTAAACCTACTCTGGAACTATTTCTCATCAATAAGGGTAAAGTACCCAAAAAGATACGACAAGGAGGAGCCGAGTCAGTCAGAGTACAGTGTAGCAACGATGAAACATACAACTTTCCTCTAATTCTTACTTGCTTTCTCTCCCCCACTATCATGATCCCAATTCTACCTTACCAATCTGGCTAGACCAGATCATGTATACTGGTACAGATAAGAGCTGGAAACACAGGGAATCCAGGACAGAATTGAACAAATACACACTTAAGGACAAATTTTAAATAAATGATTCTATGAGCTCAGATTCTTCCTGGTAAAATTAATGATTCAGAAATATTATTGATAAGGACTAAAAATACAAAATACAGTAATTTCAAATGAGACCAATACAAAGAAAAATGCCCCTAAGGATCTGACTCAGTCAGTGTAGCTACCCAGGAGGTGTGGAGATGAGTACTTACTGACAGAACACAGATAAAGAAAAAAGAGGAAGAAACCCTTGAGTCAATAACAAACCAAACAAAGATAATTGTTAAGATAGAATTACAAAAAAAAAAAAAGAATTATCATCAGAGTGATGTAATAGTACTAAAACCCTGAGGGAAAAAAACGTGTACACCAGAATTGCTTTTACAAGAATTTGGATGCAAGCTGGGGGATCTATGCAGCCTCAGAAATGTTGCAGACACAAATATTCTCTCTCCAACAAAATCCCTATCCCATAGTCTAAGGAAACCGAAAACATTTTTTGATGGGTATCACTGATCAGTACAAAAGGGGATATTCAAATGACAAAAAAGCATGGGAGGGCAGGGAAACATATTAGCAATAAAGACAGTCAAACAACTGTTACTGTCATCTTCACTTATGCAGACTAGGTTTCATAATTATATTCCACATATTTATTGATAAATATTTAGTATTCTGATTCCCCATCCCCCTTTAAGCAAAAGCTAGATCAAAATAAAAATTAAGAAAAACCAGCACCAGAGTAAAACATGTTATTTCCAGAGTGATCAAGAAGTAAACAATCCAGATCTCTATCATAAAGTTGCTAATATTTTAGAGGCTAAAATTTCTTTGACCTTTGGTGACACTATGTAAATAAACCAAGCCCACCGTCACTCAGTTGATTCCGACTCATAGTAACCCATCTTTCGCCCACAAAGTGGCTGGTGTGTTTGAACTGCCAGCCATGTAGTTAGCAGTCCAATGCTTACCCGAAAGTGCCACTGGGCTCCTTAACTATTTTATGTTCATGAGAAATTTGTCTGACAAGGTGAGATGATTAAGTCAGACCCATAATGCAGACCCGGGAAAGGATTTAATTAGTGTGGACTAAAAGACTTGGCTTCTTTAGTTTAGACTGGCTCCAAATGTTGGTTGTTGAGACAGCTTCTAAGTTAAAATGAAATTACCCAGCTTGCTCATTCCCTATTCACTAGAAAGACTTTAGGTAAAATGTAGCTGTTTCGAAACAGAAAAACTGATTTAAAGGATGATGACTTGCCATCACTAAGAACGCACCACACACTGGAAATAATTCCCAAAGGAGAGGCTAAAAATGTCTGAACAGTAGCATCACTGTTGGACTAAATGGAATAAAACAAATTGACATGAGATACATTATTTAAAAATCAAACTGAAAAAGGGTAAAGGAAGGGGGTGGGGGAGGGGAAGAAGGACTCCTAAAAGGAAGAATGATCATTTTTCAAAGGTTCTACACTATCTTTCCCAGTGTCAGCCAAGTGACCACTGTAGGCTAGTGTCAAAACACTACCTACTTATCAAAAAAAAAAGGAAAGGAAAAAAAGTCTGGAATCTTAACAGAAGTTACTAAATAAACTTAAGTGGAAAGGAAGGGAAATTGCTTTGCAGTCCAACTTCAATGATGCAGAAGGTGGGCCGGTATCTACTTGTGAGGCATTTCTAAGTATCACGGCCTAAATCTAATTGCGGGGCTCTACCTTTAGGAGACTGTCTCCATTGTGCCTCCATAACTGACTTCAAATTATCCAAAAGGTACTTTTAAAATATAAACCCAGTCTAAAAATCTTTTCATATGCAACTTCTGATGGGTATTATAAGAGAAATCTAAGAAGGTCCAGTACACTGTTCTGCCTCCACTTAAGAGAAAAATCTCTTGGTAACTGAGTAAACTTTATGTGAAAAATTTTAATCAAAGCACTCAGTTTTTATGATCTAATTTAGTATAACTCTGTACTATGCAATTTTGATAAAAAATAAAACAAGCATCTTCTAGTGATGCATTTGTGCTAAGTGTCAAGGTTATTGACACACAAAACACTCACAAAGGTGTAGATGTGCATACCTACACACACATCTATATTGCATCATGCTACATACTACTTCACTGTCTAGGTTATCATACTGTGAGGTCTCAGAGTAGCCTGTGGTGGTATGAGTGACTTGGGGACTTGAATACAGACCTGCAAGGCCTCATCTGATAGGACTGATCTTTGTGTCATGCCAAATGGATGACCGTGACCAGGTTTATTTCATACCCTACTAATATCAATGCTTCCTCAGACAGAAACAGCACTAAAGACCCTGAGAATCAACATGAGACAGAAACCATCCCAATAATCACATTTTGGATAAAAAATATAAATAACTAAACACAACAAGGTAAATGCAGACAAACAGTAAATGGATTGGTAGATTCTTAGGGGTATGGCAGGGGCTGTTGAGGGGAAATAAGGAGCTATTAATAATAAACAATGTGTACAACACAGAAAAAATGACCTAAAATTGGTTATGGTGATGACTGCACAACTCTTTTTATTATGTTTAAAACCATTGAATTTTATGATGAGTATATGTCAACAAAAGTGTTAAAATTAAAAAGAGAAAACGATAATATTCAAAGGTATCAAAGCAAATAAAATATTATCAAAACAGTAAATATTAAAATATCAAAGTACTATATTAAATAAAATATTAAAGCAATAGTTATTATAAGTAATAATAGTAATAAGTAATACTTATTATAAGTAATAATAGATATAAAATATTAAAATAGTTCTAAGCAATTATTTTTTAAAAGATCATAGAATCTTCCCACAAAGTTTTAAGGCAATGTACTACAAGCACATGTCTCAAAAACACCCAGTAAATGATGGGTGAAGACTTCCAACACACACTGACGATATGCTTTTCACTATCCAAAGCCCAACAGAATCTCTATCAATTAATATCATACAAGGGAAAGGAAGGCGAGTAGGAATCACCATACTCCACTTATCTACTACTCTCGTATTAAGTAGGATTAGGGAATCAATAAAAGATTCTTTTATAGGACAGACTGGAAAACTGGAAGCAAGGGGAATTGTGACATTTGAGTCTTTACGTTAATGATTAAACACAAGAGAAATATACTTTGCTCAATGGGATGAAAAAAAAAAAAAAGAATTGCACTCTGTAAGACTATTAAATGACCAGTGTACTCTCTATTGAGGAGTACTGAATGGCTATCTTTAATGGTTGCTGATCTGCTCTTAATAATATTTTTGGAACAATATTTTAAGACTAGGAAAGGGAGAGAAGTTTCATTTCTCTTCTATCTAGGGAAAACTTACAGCTATGGCTCAGTGCAAGAAAGAATATGGCAATGCATAGAAGTTAGGGCCTAAGAAGAAATTTGTTTACAACCTAAGAAACTTTCTACCACCCAGTGAACATCGAGTCCATTGCTACATAGAGCAACCCTATAGGGCACAGGGCACTGCAGAACTGCTGTCTTCCTATGGCTTCTGGGGAAGTCACGCTGACTGCCTCATCTTTCTCCAGTTGTTGGTTGTTTTCCTAACAACCCTCCAATGAGCAACCCAATGCTTAACACCTGGTGCCACCTTTTAAACATATGAAAAACCCAAAATCATATACAAAGAAAATTTATACCCAATGACCAATTAATGTCTATCTTCTTACTTGTCTAATGTAGCACTGTAACATTCATTTAACCGCAATACCAAAAGAAAAACCTAAATATAAGAATGCTCAATAGAATGCTATCTATACTTAAGAAAAAAAATTTTCTCCATTTAAATGACTATCACAGAGGAAAAAATGACTTAATAATGAAATTAAATATTACACAACTACACACACACAGAGATTTGGAAAAATGCTTGAATAATGTTAAATAAAAGTCAATATTACTGTTTGATACCCATGAAAATATCATTAAAAAAGAGTTACCTTTAAAAAAAAAAAGATGGAAATACCATGTTCAGAAGTCTATAGACATAGCTGGAGGCTTTGTCAAGAACCAAATATATTTGTATTTTTGATATTTTTATCTATTAAGATTTCTATAATTTTAAAAATATTAACCTTTTTGACAGGCAGTGATGGGAGAGACATAGTAATGTGGTAAGGATATTGCTGCTTACATTCCTTTTTTTTTAAACTTAAAATGTATTGTTCTGCTTTACCAAAAAAAGAAACTTGCTAAAAATGTGTCTGGTTTTTAAGCTTAACATCATTATGTCTTACCAAAGCAGTATCCTCAAGTTCAGTGTATTAAAGTCACTGTACCAAATTCTATGAAGATAAACAAGCAGGGCATAAAAAAAATAATATACAAACTGGTTCTAGAGAAAGAACAAAGCCAGCCTCAATTACCAGGACAAAGGGTACTATCTTGGCAAGAATATAAAAGAGCAAACTGTATACAGTAATTCCCTGTCTATGTGTAAAAAGGAGAGGAGTTATCCAAAAGGCACCAACTTATTCTGCTTATACAATATGGAAGCTAAGCTTCCATGATGATCCTAGCAGTCACCATCTCCTGCTATTCACATATTGAACCAAGGTTGCACTACGTGACCAACAGAATAGTGCAGAATGAGGGTAATGTCGCTTCCAAGATTAGGCTGTGAAAGAGAGTGCAGCTTCTGTCCCAGTCTGTCTCTGCTGTCTTGCATTATTTCGGAGAAGCTGGCCGGCCTACTGAGAGGCCCACAAGGAGAGGAAGTGAGGCTTGCTGACAACCAACCACATGAGTGAGCTTAGAGTAAATCCTTCATTCTAAGTCCTGTCCTTAGTCCCAACTAACAGTCTGGCTGCAACTGCATGAAAGATCCTAACCCAGAGACACTCAGCTAAGCTGCTTCTGACTTCCTGGAAATGTGAGACAATAAATATTTGCCGTTTTAATCTGCTAAATGTTGGGGCAATTCTTTTCCTAACAACAGATACAATGATTAATTTTTAGGATATTATAAAAAAGTGAAAATTGGGTCAATGTATAAAAGTTGTTTAATAACAGGGTTCCTGCCCTACCTCCCCAAAACCTACAAGAAACGTAACACCCCATGAACAGACTGACAAAGGTAGTTCCAAAATTAGTTACCTGTACAATTGGTGGCGTTGTCTGTGAGTAAGGTGATGTCACACCGTAGACAGTTGGACACGCCTGACCTTGATAATATATGGTTGCTTGAGACTGTGCAGGAGAGTACTGTTGCTGGACATTGCTGATAGACTGAGACTGCTGGTTTGAATCCCAAACACCGTAATTCTGTCCCTGGACTGTGCCTGGGGTTGGCACTGGCAAGACAGTGACACTGGAGTCTTGGTGCACTACACCATCATTCTGGGCTACATACTGTGAACTCGAAACCTCCACAGGAGCTGACACATGTGGCACCACAGGCACTGGGGGAGGGGCAGCAATGGGTTCTGCAGAATGTCCCACCAAGGGTTGAGTGTGATCATAAGAAGCAGGTGAACACACAGGGTCCATGCTGGGTGTGGGTAGGAGCACCTTTCCAGCATTAGGGTTGCTGGGATCCACGTATGCCTGCATGGGGTAACCTGGTGGGTAGCCAGCAAAGGGGTGATGAGTGGCATTATAGCCAAGAGAGTCATAGGGCAGGGGGGATGTCATCCCCAAGTTCTGCATCTGCTGTTGTTGCTTCTGAGCCTCCCGCTGAGCCACCTCTTGCTCAAACAACTTCCGACGCTCCTCTGTAGAAAGTTTATTGCGGTCTTTAATTCGTACTTTCTTTTTAGAAGTTGGTGTATCATATCTAGAAAGAAAGAAACCCCAAGACATTAAGAGGGTCATAAAAAATTTCTCCCCTAAATTATAGCTATAACGAAAGCATTGATAAGTGCTATATTGCTGATGAGTACATCACTACCTAGACTAATTCCAATTTGCCACTAGTTAGAAAATCACAGCCCAAATGTCATAAGCCTACAGATAGGACAAAACCTCAGGGGTACTACTATTAAGATGGAAACCTTAATGTCATCTCTGGTCTTATGATTCTAGAACTTCAAATTACAATATGTGATGTCCTAAATAGATTCTTCTTTATAGCTAAGGTAAGTTCTATAATTGTAAATTCTGAAATTACAACAGAGTTTACCAAATTTGATATATATTTCACCACACCCATTTATAACAAATATCAAGAAGGAAAAAAAATATCATCGAGAAGGTTAAATGAAAGGTGTGTACAAACAAAAGTATGGAGAGATAGTCGCACGTCTGTGACCACTACCAAGTATTTGTACTAGCCTAACACAATACTGTAATGGGTTTTTTTTTCTTTGTTGCATACATCTTTTATTTGGTTTCACTGTAATGGTTTTGATAAAGATCCCAGTAGACCCACAAGAAACTCCGAAGGCTTCAATGATCGTTTTGTGAGCTCTGACACTGAGAATCAAACTCCTAGGAAAGTTCCCTTGACAAAAGTAATCAATGAAAACTAATCTCAAGAGACTTCACTGTCGGGAGGTTAACAATTAAAAATTTCACAGACAAAGGCATAATGTTTATTGAAGACACACACAAAAAAGTGTGGTTTAAACATTCCCAAGCTGTAAATTTCTTTTAAGGTCTTAACGAGGTGAAACAAATGCAAACTGTTTATAAATGAGAGTACTTGAAATTTAACTTCAGTAAATTTTCACAGATAAAAGTTCAGAGAAACACAATTTCACTTAAAATAATATTACACATGTATGGAAAGAGGAAAAAGTAATTCTACCCCCAAATGTCTATTGAATCTCATGCATATACATAATACTATGCCTATGAGTATTCATAACAGCACTATTTTAAAAACAACAGAAATCTACATGAAAGCTGAATGACTATCAATAGAATGAATCGACTGATATATCTGCGTAACAAAATATTATAAAGTCGTGAATGCTCATGAGTAAGCTAAAAAGACATAATATGGAAAAATCTTAGCAATACAATAACAAGTGAAAACAAAGTACTTTCTAAATACAGAAAGTTTAAAACCTTAAAAAAAAAGAAAAAACGAAATAATGAATACAGGATTCAAGATGTGACCTCCAGTAATAAATGTATGATTGTTAAGGTCCTAGCTTTTATGTTGACAGTGAAATTTTATCACAGTGTGATTCACAATACTTTATCACGTCTATTATGATTTTCAAAGTGTGTTTAAATATGTTGCTCAGTTTCACACTTGTTTGTTAATTGGTTTACATACCAGTTCTTGGGATTGTTAGAAGTCATTTTATTTGTTTTACAGTATTTAAAATTTTGTCTTCAATATATTTTGTCTTCAAAATGATATATATATATATATATCATTTAATTGGGGGACTCTTACAAATCTTATGACAATCCATCATTCAATTTATTAAGCACACTTGTACATATGTTGCCACCATTTTCAAAACAATTTCTTTCTACTTGAGTCCTTGGTATCAGCTCCTCTTTATCCCCCTCCCTCCCCATCCTCAGGAATCCTTGATCAATTATATATTATTGTTGTTATTTCGTGTCTTACACCATCCATTGTCTCCCTTCACCCACATTTTTTCTGTTATTCATCCCCCTGAGGCGTGTGCGTGTGATGGGTATATAGCCATCTCCCACCCCAGCGACCACCATCCCCCTACCCTCATATTGCTACCCCCACTACTGTTCCTGCCGGTTTTATTGGTCCTGAATTCCATGTGTCAAGGGCTCTTATCTGTATCAATGTGTGTACTCAGATTTGTAAGGTAGAACTGAGTCATGTTAGTGGTTGGGGGGGGGGGGGAGGGGAGCATTCAGGAACTAGAGGTGATGTGTGTTTCATCGGTGTTATACTGCACCCTGGTTGAATCTTCCCTTCCTTGTAACCCTTCTGTGGGTTACAAAACACAATGTACAAATTGTTAAAACAAAAAAGTTGCACAATGTTGACACACACAACCAATATACAGAAGTAAACTGTCTATCTAAATACCTGCAACAAATGGAAAGTGCAACCAAAAATTAAGATTTCTAGAAACAAATATACTTATCTCCAACATGTCACAATTATGACTGCAGTTTAATTTCCAATTTCCATCATCATGGCCTGGTCTTTGGAACCTAGCCATATCACGAAGAAGTTGGTAGACAGTAAAATGTCTTTTTAAAGAAATTAAGATTTAAAAAGATCCCAATCTTTATTAAAAATAGTTAAGACCTAACTAGACAGAGATAGGAGTACTCAATGCCACTCTCTGGTGGCTTCGAACCACCACCATTTCAGTTAGCAGCCTGGCACTATAGAGACTGCATGACCAGAACTCCTGTTGCATAGCTGGACAGCCCCAAATAAAAAAATCCATATAATTGCATTATATAAATGCTACCTCTCAATTTTTAAGTAAATTTAATTTAAAAATGACTTCTCCAGAATAAACGCTTATAACCCCTAGTGAGTAGTCATTTGGCCTGTTTTTTCACCAGCAAGACAAGAGAATCTCAGACCTCGTGAATTTGAAAGAGCATAATATTCACTAGAAATCCAAGTTTTGGTTTTCAAAGAATCAATTCTTCGAAGAATTTTATTTTAACAAGCGCCCTCCTCTCTTCCCTGTTAAAGAACAAATTGAACTACCCAAACAGCATTTGCATGTTCTCAATTAGAAGCCATTCAAGTTTAACTGTTAGCCTTCTTCATAGTTTTTACTGTCCAAAGAGAAGCTGCCTCAACCTCTTTTGTTTTAACAGATATTCACTCATCAAATCCTGTGGTGCCCCAATCAGAAGTACAGGCAGTCCTCAGGTTACATTCCTAACTATGCCTTTGTGAATCATAGGTCAGTCAAAACAAGTGCATACAGTGCTTAGTTAGTCTTAGTGTGAGAAGAGGCTTGCACTTTTTCCAATTACTTAAAAAGCTTGTGCAGCCGAGGTGTTGAACGGATCACTGAAGACAAATGGGTGCATAAGCAAATGTGGCGAAGAAAGCTGATGGTGCCCGGCTATCAAAAAGTATAGCGTCTGGGGTCTTAAAGGCTTGAAGGTAATCAAGCGGCCATCAAGCTCAGAAGCAACAAAGCCCACATGGAAGAAGCACACCAGCCTATGCAACCACGAGGTGTCGAAGGGATCAGGTATAAGGCATCATCAGAACAAAAAATCTTACCACAGTGAATGATGGGGGGAGTGCGGAGCGGAGACCCAAAGCCCATTAGTAGGCCACTGGAGATCCCCTTGCAGAGGGGTCTCGGGGAGGAGATGAGCCAGTCAGGGTGCGATGTAACAATGATGAAAAATACAACTTTCCTCTAGTTCCTAAAGGTTTCCTTCCTGCTCCCACTACCATGACTCGAATTCGATATTGCAAGTCTGGCTAGACCAGAGGATGTACACTGGTACAGATAGGAACTGAAAATACAGGGAATCCAGGACGGATGAGCCCTATAGGACCAGTGGTGTGAGTGGCAAAACAGGGAGGGTAAAGGGAGAATGGGTAGGAAAGAGGGAACCGATTACATGGAACTGTGTGTGACCTCCTCCCTGGGGGACAGACAACCGAAAAGTGGGTGAAGGGAGACGTCGGACAGGGCAAGATATGACAAAATACCCATTTATAAACTATCAAGGGCTGATGAGGGAGGGGGGAGCGGGGAGGGAGGGGGAAAATGAGGACCTAATGTCGGGGGTTTAAGTGGCGAGAGAATGTTTTGAGAAACGATGTACAAATGCGCTTTACACAATTGATGTGTGTATGGATTGGGATAACAGTTGTATGAGCCCCTAATAAAATGTTTAAAAAAAAAGAAGAAAAAAAAAAAAGCTTGTGCAGCAAGTGAATGAGATTATGATGAAGAATTTGTTGAGAGTAGGAGATGGTTCAATGACTTCAAAATGAGGGCAAATCTATGTAACATTAAAGAAAGAATGCAAAGATGGCGATTGGTCCCTCAGTTTTGAATGTATGCAGCTTTCCACAGTCCTGCCAATAATTCAATCTCATGTATTAAGCTCCTGAAAGGCCTCTTTCCAGTCTTCCATTCCACGGCTTTGAGCCATGTTTCCCGTTCCAGTTACCCATAGTGTAAAAATCTCTCACTTCGTTGGCCATAAGAGAACGGTTGGAAATCCGGCATTACAGGGCGAGTAGGAATTGTCTGTTAAGCTGGATGTTTATTAGCAGGGGACTGCCTGTATGTGACCTGGGCACTTGTGAACCTGCTCAGAAAAGAGAGTTAACTCGAAGAGGCCACTTACCTGTCATCTGGCCTTTTTGTTCCTCGTTCATAGGCAGAAGAGGGTGGTGAGAGGGAGCCCCTTCGTTTCCTTTTCTCTTTATTTTGAGTTTGCTTGTCTGGGTCTCTTTCTCTTGATCTGTTAGGTGTCTTTGGGGCAGCTGTTTGATCTCTGAAGCCAACAGCATCCCTTCCTCGTTCAGTTACTACTGAAAAAAGGTTTTTAAAAAAAGTTTACTTGGCAGAATGTTATCTATCATTCTAATAGTATAATACGTAATAACAAAATGTCTACCCATACAGTAAATGAACCTATGGGCTCTATCTTCCCAGTCAAATCTGGTGAGAAAAAGGTGATGCCTGTGTGGGTGAATGTGTGCATACCCCACTACCTGAAACAGCCTTCTACAGAGACTGCCCTTTTCTTCATTTCTCCACTGAAATTCCTACTCAAGCCTTCAACAACTCGAGAAAATGACCTGAAACATGTATGTGAGATATTCCTGTTACCTATTCAAAGCGCACCCTTCAATTACTCCTGTAATCCTGTATTTACAATTTGTAGAAAAGCAAGCCTGGTATGCTACTCATAAACACTCAATGAGAAAAGTCTTTATAACTAATAATAATAATGAACTGTGACATAAAAGCGAATATGTAACACATAGGCAAGAACTTAATAAATTATTAGTCAAGCAGCAATATTTCAACAAAATAACCAACCTTCTATTTAAAGATGGTACTAACCTTTTTCATTCATTGTCTCTCTACCTAGAATAGTTCTCACACTTAACCTCACTTGCCCAATTTCATCACCTCTGCTCCCAAAAGCTATCCTAAGTCCTATTTTTCATCTATCACCCCTCCCTTATGTTGGAAATAAATGCCACTACTGAACACTGAAATAAAAATTAACTTGTACTCAGCGGTGCTGCTTTGTGTATGACAGCACTGCAATCAGATTAATCAAATTGTTCTATTCTTAAAGACCAATTTGATATACAAAATATTTCTTATAAAATATTTGATATATCTCAAAGCAGATTTTCCAATAAATATTTACTGGCTTTTCCTCTTTCATTTATTAAAAAAATTTTTTTTGGCTTTCCCTTTCTTACCTCAGAAAAAATGTGCTATTATCAGTTGTTCCCAGGAACAAGGTTAGGTTTGCATGTGGCATTCTTGTAATTGTCACTTTAGTTAGCCAACAACCCAAATATCTGTGAAACAATTACTAATCTAAAACCATAAATGAACATTTATCAGTTAGAAATTAACAGAGATCATCTATATTCATATGCTGCACAATCAATTGAACTGTTGTTCCATATTATAAGGCATTAGCACAGTATGTCTCTCTCTTTTTTAAAAAATTATTTTATTGGGGGCTCGTACAATTCTCATCACACAGTATCTCTCTTATTTTAACTGGATTGACTGAGGATTGCTATTCTGTTTTCCTGCTAGTCTATGTGGTCACCAACATTAATTTCCTTAAAATGAAGCCCTATCTTCATTACATCCTGGTAAATTTTAAAAGAAAAGGAATTTTACAAAGAGCTTGCATTCTGACTCTGAGCTACAGCATATAGAACAGAAGTCATTTCATTGATTTAGGCTTATTTCCTGAACTAGACTACCTATTTCACAACGTACTTTACACTTTCTCTTTTGAAATAACCCATGAGGTTTTTCCGAAATTATAAGCTCTTTCATAGTTTGACATTGGGTGGGTGGGGGGGGGGTGTAACACAGAAACTAGGTTGAACTAGACTCATTCCAAAACCTGAGATTGTGATGATGGAGTCCCACATGTGAGATAGTAATATAACCGGCACAGGAAGGGTGCGCCTCTTGAATAGAAGTCACCCATTACAGACCAATGCCTGCATTTCTCAGAGGACTCTAGCAGACTACTAGATGTTCACATATATATCACAGCTTGCAGATCCTACTGATGGATTCAACTCAAGTGAGCCCAGAGAAACTAGCTCTGATAATCAACTCAACAGCTATTTCACTAATCAGCACTGCACAGCCCTACCATCTTTCTTGGTAGCTCAACGAGTAGCCCATTGTACCCCCAGGGCCCTGTTCCTACCATCCTAAAGAAAAAATTTCTTTGCAGCCCTCAAGGAAGAATGTCTGGATATGAAGAAACTAAACCTGCAGAACAAAAAATACTCAAAAGATTACAACAATGCAGTCAAGGATATTTCATGGATCTTTAGCTAATAAACCCATTTAAAATTAGAAAATGTTCTTCAAAATAAAGGAAAAGGCCAATAAATTCATTAAAAACCACGTGGCTCCTACACAGTGTAATGCTGTGTCAGTGCTGGTGGGGCTCGAGACACTAGTGACAACCAAGATCAATGGTCCTTTAGCTCTGACTAAAGAACTACATGGGAAACAGGAAACTGAGTGATAAAAAGAAACTGGTGTCCCACAGCCACTCCGTTCTTTTCTCCCTGTCGGCTGAATCCTAAGAATCTGATGAACGTTTGGAACTTTCCCCAAAGGAGAAATTGCACACATGGATTTTTGCACGTAAACATCTAGCAGTAAAACCCTACAGCAGAACTCTAAGAGTATAGATTTAAGGAACAAAAGAACAAATGAAAAGTTACTAGCGATTATAACTTTCAGAGAAAGCAAGAACAGAGAATCAAACAGTGCATGACTCCAAGTCTTCCTATCTATTTTCATTTACGTAATTGCACCACACGAACACACACTTTTATAGTTATATTAATTGGGATTTAATACATACGAGGGGTACCCCCAAAAAAAAAAAAAAAACCTCACAGGAAAAGCGCCAGTGGGTGGAGTTTTCTTGTACACAGTTTTCCCGCTAGGCACCGAGCAACTCACTTTGAGCTGGTGCAACTAGTGGTTCTGGCTGGGAAGGTTCTCTCTCTGGTCACAGTGAATTTTTTCATAAAAGTAGTTTTGTTCAAATACCGTTTTTGTGATGGCTGATTTAAGAAAACAGTGTGCAGCTATGAAATTTTGTTTCTTTTTCCATAAAAATGCCACAGAAACTGTTGTGAGGTTGAACATAGCTTACAAGGAAAGTGCTATGGGAAAAACAAGTGTACGAGTGGTCTTTTCTTGTTTCAAAAAAGGTGAAAGGTTGATTGACGATAAACTTGGCTCCGGACATCCATCAATTTCCCAAATGGATAAAAAGGTTGACAAAATTTGTGTACTTGAGCTTGAAGACCGATGATGGACCATTGAAGTGATGGGAAAGTTTTCAGGAACTCGGTTCAACAAATTTTAACAGAAGATTTGGGAATGAGAAGGGTCACTGTGAGATTTTTGCTTTGGGTTCTGACTGACCAGGAAAAAGAGCAATGAGTGGAAACATGCCATGCTTTGAAAGAACAGCTCCAAAGCAACACAGACTCCCCCTCCCCTCCAAGATTATTACTGGTAATGAGACATGGTGCTATTCTTACGACTCCAAAACCAAACATCAATCAAACCAATGGAAGACGCCATTATCACCTTACCCAAAAAAGCTTGTCAGGTGAAATCAAAGATCAAGATGATGCTCGCTCGTGTTTTTTGATGTGAGGGAATAGTGCATTTGGAGTTCGTTCCACCAGGTCAGACTGTTAATCAAGCTTTCTATTTAGAGGTTCTGAAAAGATAGCGTAACAGTGTGGGACAAAAAAGGCCTGATTTGTGGCAGACAGGGGACTGATTTTGCCACCAGAACAATGCACCTGCTTACGCAGTTCAGTGCATCAGTTTTTGGCAAAAAAAAACAAACAAAAAAACACCCCAAAAACAAAAAACAAAACACCCCCAAAAACCAAACAAACCCAAAAATCAGCATGCCTCTCTTGCCCCACGCACCTGACTCACTTGACCTTGCTCCACGCGACTTCTTTTTATTTCTGCAAATGAAGAGGGACATGAAGGACAGCAATTTGACGATGTAGAAGAGGTGAAAAAAACAAGGGAGCTGCTGTGCTGTCAGCCATCCAAACAGATGAGTTTGAAAAAGTTTCCAATGGAATTGCAGATTTGACAAATGTATTAAGTGTAGTAGAGAATACTTTGAATGTGAAAAGGTTGTTTTGTAAAAAAATTTAAATGCATACCTCTGGGGGAAAAAATTCCGGGTTTTTTGGGATAACCCCTCGTATATAATAACATTCCAAACTTCAATAATTTCAAGCAGAATGTACAATTGCTACCCCAATCACCTAATTGTATTTTTTTTAATTAAAAGATCATTTGGCTGGGGGCTCTTACCTTCTTTTATAACAATCCATACATCAATTGTATCAAGCATATTTGTACATATGTTGCCATCATTATTTTCTAGACATTTACTTTCTATTCAGCTCTTGGTATCAGCTCCTCTTTTTTCCCTCCCTCCTGCCTAATTGTATTTGTTATAGAAAGTACAGTTCTTGTAAGTTACTGTATATACTCGAGTATAAGCTGACCCGAACATCAGCCGGGGCACCTAATTTTACCACAAAAACTGCATTAAAAATATGCTGGAAAAATTTGGCTCATACACAAATACACATGGTACCTCTGCCTATTTCCAAAAGAGTATTTGTAAAAGCCATATAGGCAAGTATTTCTGAATACCTACTTGTGTTCTCCTTTTCAGTTTGACTTTTCTTTGGGATTCGATACACCTCCTGCAAAAAATAAAAAGGATTATGAGTATGAGGAAGAAGCAGGATTGCTTTAAACTGACTTTACATGGCAACTAAGAAATGGGAGGGAGCAGTAATTGTTCTCCATAATTTGACTTATATTTAGTTCTAAATAAAAGTGGATCCTGGCTGCTAAAGCCAAGTAAAAACATATTAGATAACTATACATTAAAAATTATGTATATATAAATGGGGGGGCTTAAAAATTATATATAATATATAAATGGGGGGAGGCTTAAAAAGTTTACAGAAAAAATTCATTATCCTGAGGGGCCGGCCCCAATCCCAACTACTCCGTGGACACCTGCGCCTCCCCCCAGAAGAATTTATTTCAAAGGATGGCATTGGATCCGATCAGAGCACACGGGTACAGAGGAAGGGGGAGGAGGGGAGACTGGAGCACATACTGGCCCACCAGGCCTTGAGGATGATGTTCCCGATTAGAGCAGCCAGTTCACAGAGAGGACCATGTGGCCGGCCCCACCATGAAACATAACATCCCTATGTCCCCCATAGCCCTTCTGGGGACAACACTGGAAACACAGTGTGGGAATTGCACCTGATCTGACCCCGTAACACCGAGGCAAAACACTAAGGGGGTGCAACAGAATAGCAAGGGAATGGAGCGGCGAGGTCCCCAGGGAATGCTAAAGGTGGACTTTGGGGCCAGGGCGTGGTGCCCCCACAGACTGGACTGAAAAACACTCCTAAAGGCCAACAGTCCTTGAACTAACACACAAAAAATCGTTATCTTTAGCTGATTTGTCCATGAATTCCTTTTTGGAAGACTACTCATGAAGGTGGTACACACACCCCCATTTCACCTGAAAATGTGCTTTATATCACATTTGATGATGAAGAATCTCCATCAGTACCTCCTTTTGTTAACTGGGGGGGAAAAAAACCCAAGAGGATTTTTGCTTTCTTGAAAAAAGTGAACCATGAAACTGATGTTCAAGCAGCCGTTCTGCAGTGAAGCTTTAGAGAGGCAGCGTGCGTCCTGAGCAGGGTGAGTGGTGCTGCCGTGCTCTTGTCCTAGAAACTAAAATCAAAGCTGGGTCTGAAAACGCCGTACGCCAATGCTGTTTCAAGTTTACATGTTTTTTGGGATCCCTGGTGGCAGTGACTTAAGTGCTGAGCTGCTAAACCAAAGATTGGTGTTTTGGACTTGCCAGTCATTGTATAGGGGAAAGATGTGGCAGTTCGCTTCAGTAAAGATTGGAAACCCTACTAAGCACTTATGGGTTAGAATCCCACAGCTGGAATCAACCTGAAGGCAGAGGAGTGTGGTTTTATTTGTTTGGTGTTATTTGGTAGGTTTATTTTGGGGGGATCTGGGAATGCTCTCCTTTTGGATATAAGAGGGAACCTACACGTGTGTATCATTTTTTCGCATCTACCATATTTTGCATAATCTCATTAGCAAAGCAACAGACTACGTGGCGGGACTTATTTCTAGCAGTTATACACTTTCTAAGAATCTGTAATTTCTGACTGTCTTCTGCCTGTGCATTCCTGTATGTAAACTGACATCACATGCTTAGTTTCTTTACTGAGTTTTCATAAAAGCAATTCTTAAGTTTCACTCCTCATCCCTACTTAAGGAAGAAAAGATTAGTAACAAGTCAGCTATATGAAAACACAAGTAAGATTGGAAGTATAAACTCAGTCTCTCCTATTTAAACAATCTTCTATGATAAGAAACTGTCTGCTTCATCATTCTACAAATTAGAAAAGTGAGACCCTGAACATGTCCAGGTTCCACAATAATGAAACGGCAGCATTAGTCTCAGTACAGTGACTTTACAATAGAGTGAATATGAATGAAGCCAATCCAGATAAGCCACCTGTGTCATCACTCAAAATAGATTTCTGTAGACTAAAATTACTGCCATTTATTTACACACTAAAATATCATAATTATCTTCACATGGCTGCTCTCAACTTTAAAGTTGATTTTTTTTGTTGTTTTCAAGTTGATTTTAACTCCTCAGAAAAGCCTGAAAGATCTGCTTGCTCAGTTCAACCAATTCACTTTCAGCATCTATTTTATTTCTTTAGTGCTATGTTTTCTCCTACACACACACTCTCTCTCTCCCTCCATCACAATTATTAAGAACACAAATTAACAACAACAAAAACCCCCCACAAATTATCTTATTCTTTACTGTTAATCTTGACCACTAAAAGAGCCTAACAGATATTCTATATTCAATTATTTACTGAATGGACCAATGTGAAATTCTCCTTCTAATTTGTATAATCACACACAGAGTGCTATACTAACTGCACATATTGTATATACTTGTTTGTTTGTATCACTAAACCTTCCTCGTGCATTATGAGAACACCTGCGATAAATTTCACTGACAACACAATTTTTCAGTGCATTTTGTAGGTCAGAACAGCAAGTGTTCCTGTGCAACATTTAAAATTCCCTTTCTCTGCTCAGAACAGGCTGCCCTTGAGCCATCATTCTCCTTTAGTCAAAGGCTCAAAGTCCATCTTCGGAAATTATCTGATAAACACCAAGTCACTGATAAGTTCATGAGGCATCAATGTATATGGAGATGTTTTTAGTAAGTGTACACAAAGACAGCATGACGATTATTTGTGGAAATTCAGTGTCTACTTACATAACAAGCACTAAAAGCTCATACTAAAGGTCTCCTATATTTTGAATACTACACCTGTTTTCAAGGAGTTCATAGGCTAAAATAATAATGGTTAATGCCAAAACTAAGTTCTTTGTTACACATCTTATATGACACCTACAGTATGCACTGTGCATGTTAGACACTAAAAAATTGAGAGTGATGCAAGGTTCTGAAATGTTCATTATTAGCTAGCACTTAGGACACAGATATTTATACAATACATATATAAGTTCAACCTCTTAAGTATTCAATATAGAAAAGCTTTGAAACTTTTAAATTTTGCACAAATATCTAGAATGTGGTGGTTAAAGAGAAATTTTCAAAAAAATCTGAAGATGTCTTTCAAACTAGTCCAAATACTGAGTAAAGTTATCTAACCAACAATACTCTCTCTAAAATAAACAGTATTTTCAGATTATAACTAGCAACAAGCAAATTTTTAATTAAAAAGGGGTGAAGGTTTAAATATGGGTCACTGGAGAGATGATAAAGCTATTAACAGAAGTGAGTATCACAAGCCAAGAAACTGAACTGCAAGAGAAGATTATGAGCTTGAGTCTGAAGGGCAAGTAGAGGAGAGAGCCAGGAGAAAAATACTGTGGTACTGTAGGAGATAGCCAAGAGGCAGTGGAAGGTGAAATGTAAATTGATTTAAAAAGAATAGGCCTGCGTACGGCAAGGTTAGCAGTTCAAAAAGAATAACACTATATATAAATCTAAAGCAAGAGCAGGTACATTAATAGTTTCTTAGGATTATGACAGGGGCGGTTGGGGGGAAATGGGGATCTAATAATGAGTACAAGAATGAAGAAAATGTTCTAAAATTGATTGTGGTAATAAATGCACAATACTTTAATATATTTACTCCACTGAATTACATAAGCTGTTTAACAGAGTAAAATTCTCCTATTGGATTAATATAGTATGTTTTCTACTTATTTTTTTTCATGTTTTTGTTTTTTTCAATTTTTTAAAATTTATTTATTTATTTTTTAACATTTTATTAGGGGCTCATACAACTGTTATCCCAATCCATACACACATCAATTGTGTAAAGTGCATTTGTACATCGTTTCTCAAAACATTCTCTCGCCACTTAAACCCCCGACATTAGGTCCTCATTTTTCCCCTCCCTCCCCACTCCCCCCTCCCTCATGAGTCCTTGATAGTTTATAAATGGGTATTTTGTCATATCTTGCCCTGTCTGACGTCTCCCTTCACCCACTTTTCGGTTGTCTGTCCCCCAGGGAGGAGGTCACACATAGTTCCTTGTAATCGGTTCCCTCTTTCCTACCCATTCTCCCTTTACCCTCCCTGTTTCGCCACTCACACCACTGGTCCTGTAGGGCTCATCCGTCCTGGATTCCCTTTATTTTCAGTTCCTATCTGTACCAGTGTACATCCTCTGGTCTAGCCAGACTTGCAAGGTCGAATTCGAGTCATGGTAGTGAGAGTGGGAAGGAAACATTTAGGAATTAGAGGAAAGTTGTATTTCTCATCATTGTTACATCGCACCCTGACTGGCTCATCTCCTCCCTGAGACCCCTCTGCAAGGGGATCTCCAGTGGCCTACTAATGGGCTTTGGATCTCCACTCTGCACTCCCCCCATCATTCACTGTGGTAAGATTTTTTTGTTCTGATGATGCCTTATACCTGATCCCTTCGACACCTCGTGGTTGCATAGGCTGGTGTGCTTCTTCCATGTGGGCTTTGTTGCTTCTGAGCTTGATGGCCGCTTGATTACCTTCAAGCCTTTAAGATCCCAGACGCTATACTTTTTGATAGCCGGGCACCATCAGCTTTCCTCGCCACATTTGCTTATGCACTCATTTGTTTTCAGTGATCCGTTCGACACCTCGTGATAACATAGGTTGATATGTTGTTCCATGTGGGCTTTGATGCTTCTGAGCTAGATGGCCGCTTGTTTACCTTCAAGCTTTTAAGACCCCAGACGCTGTATCTTTTGATAGCCGGGCACCATCAGCTTTCTTCACCACATTTGCTTATTCACCCGCTTTGTCTTCAGCGGTTGTGTCGGGAAGGTGAGCATCATAGACATCTACTGGGTAAATTATTACCGATGATAGCTTGATACTTTTTGTCTGGCCCAGGGTTGCAGCCTACTTTGTTAATGGTCTATTTCAACCTTGCAGGAATTGGTCAATACATGCAATGAAGTGATGACAGCTTACTACACAAATAATGTCTATGTGGTCCGCCAAGAGGTGATTTGACCGTTTGTAACCATGGCGGAAGGGTCATGCCTAGAAACTGGCTGGAAATTTGCTTATGCTCCTGCAACCAAACCATAAAAAGTTGGCAACAGTAGCAGAAGGAAATCAGAAGAAAGGAGAGAGGGGAGACAAGGGATCTCCTTCTAAGAGCTGTTAACAGGGTTCAAGGGTTGTAACACTAAATCATAGGGGGTTCCAGAATGAGATCTCTGAAGAATAAAGTGGCAACCAGCAATGGAGATTTCATAGCAGGAAGGCAAGAGGCCTGTCCTGATAGAGCAGAGAAGAGGTGTGTTTGGTAGTGAAAAGATGGCTTGTTTGCATGGCCCAAAGGAGCTGGGAGAGCTTGTCCGGCCCTGATGAAAAGGAAGGTCACATTCTCCACTTCTGGGGAGTCTTCCAGACGATGTCTAGGTGCTTCCTGATGCTGATGTAGCCTACTGATCCAGCTGAATTTTATTTACTCCTTCATTTCCTTAATAAACCATGTAGTTGTAAATACAGTCTGTGAGTTCTCGGTGGCCACTGCATGAATTATCAAAGCGCAGCAGAGAAGTGGAAGGCCATGGGAGGGATGGGTAGTGTCAGAAGTGGTAAAAAGGTTGGAGTGGAGATGTTTCTGACTTCCAGCTCATGAAAGTCAATTTGGGGCTGACATTGGCCATTATACACTTCAAAGTTAAGACAGATTCTGACACAACTATTATCCTTTTACATATGAGGGTAAGTCATTGGTTCCAGTTCATACGTGCATGGGTCTACTACTAAAAAAATGTGTTTAAACGTGCCTCTACGATCAGTGGATGGCTACTGACTACGCTCTCTCTCTGTGATTCACTTGTCTCCTTAGGGTGCTTTTCAAAATTGGGTAAAATCAACAGAGGGGCAGGCTCTGCTGAGCCAGTTCAAGGCAGAAGTCATCTTAGAAGGTTCTAATGGGTGACTTTATGAAACCTACATTAGTAAAATTAAATGCCAGGAAAGATGTGTCAAGGCATTTTTTTCTCTTCCCCTGCTCCACCCCACCCCACCTTCATCACAATATACCTATAAATTCTTCAAGGGTAGCCAAGTGCTATTCTAGGAAAACTTCATTGGGAAACCTCCTTCCGTCTACCACACAGCTCTGATCTTGCCCCTTCAGACTTTTTGTTGTCCAAACTCAAAAAACATTGAAAAGGAATACAATTGGAGCCAATGTCAAAATGATTATTTTGATATGCTGTCAATCAGAGTGTACAGTTCTTCAGGGAAGGGTTAGGGATGAAAACAGTGCTTTCAGAAGCATATAGATCTCTATGTTGAGAAACAATAGCTTCACATTTTAATATTTTTGTTCAATGTTTTTACTTTCCTGCCAATATATTTAAAATAAATTTATACAATGCGCCCGCTACCCCAATATTGATAACATATTAACAAAATCGAACATTTTCCCATGATACAAGCTGTTAAAAAAAACACGTATTTGAGTAAACTCTCTGGTGAAGGGCAGCTATTAAAAACCAACAGTCTATCATCAAAAAGTTGGTGGAAAAACAGAATTAAAAAATGGACTTTATAAGATAAAATAATAATTTATAAATTATTAAGGGTTCATGAGGGAGGGGGGAGTGAGGAGGGAAGGGGGAGGGGAAAAAGGAAAATGAGGAGCTGATTCCAGGAACCCAAGCGGAAAGCAAATTTTGAGAATGATGAGGGCAACAAATGTATAAGTGTGCTGTACACAATTGATGTATGTATGGATTGTGAAAAGCGTTGTATGAGCCCCAATAAACGATTAAAAAAATAATGGAATTTTTCAAAATCCCTTGCTCACTTAAAGTGAAAGATTAAAAACTTTTAATGGCAAAATAAGACAAAGATGTCTTCTCTCCCCACTTCCATTCAACATTGTACTGCAGTGATAATCATTGAAAGCAGATCAGGGTGGGGGGGAAATCTCAAAGTTAAAGGAAGAAATAAAACTAGCTCTAATCACAAATGCCATAATCGAATACACAAATAAATCTGAAAAATTCTGCAAACTGGAACCAATAAATGAATTCAGCCAAGTTACAGGATGTAAGCTCCGATGTACAAAATCAGTTTCTATAGACCAGTAATGAGCAATCTAAAAATGAAATAATTCATTTAGATTAGTGTCAAAAAAGAATAAAATATTAGGAGGTGAATTTAACTTTGCAAGTACATGATTTTCATACTAACCACTATAAAATAATGTAGAATGAAATTAAAAGGTTCAATAAGTGAACAGGCATTTCATGTTCTTGAATTAGAAGACCTAATATTGTTAAGATAGCAATATTCTCCAAATTGATGTACATATCCAAAACAATCGCTATCAAAATTCCACAGGGCCCCACCACCACCATTTTGTAGGAATTAGTGAATTGACCTTGGCCATGAATAGTCAAATTTATCTTGAGAGAGAACAAACAAATTGGGAAGACTCATACTAATTTTAAAATACACAAGATACAGTAATCAAAGCTGTGTGTAACTGGCATAGGTCATACAGATCAATGAAATAAAATTGAGATTCCAGACAATTAGTGACATTTCATTGCTTTGGTGTGCATTTCTAATTCTGGTCACAATGAGGACGAATCATTTTCCTCATACTTGTGAACTGAAAGGTATAGTGTATCTTAATCCAGCTGGGAAGAAAGAGAGTCACACTCAGCATACACTTTATAACCTAAACTCTATGTACTTCAATTGGTTCACTTATCAATATTAACCAATTTTTAAGGCTCATTCAGAATTTTCTAGGAGAAAAAAGTACTCAAAATTACCAATGAAGATGAGCCAGTTGTTAATTTTGGGGATGGAGTGAAGGGTAGTTTTTCTAAGTAACGGAATGGAAATATATATTCTATGTCTTTTTACATGAGTCTCTCAGAAACTTCTCATTACTTTCTTTAGGAGGTTACAAACCTGATTCACAAATCTACACATTAGTGTAGAGATTTCTATGTTTCATTGATTCTTTATTCTCTCAATATTAATTGTGGGAAGCACTTTTCAGTTGTAATGGTCTATACCCAGGACTTAGCTCCCTTTAACAAAAGGAAGAGTTGTGTGACATCATCCATGTGAGGGGAACAGTCTGTGTAGGTATATAACTGGGAGAGGTTGGTGTAAGACCTCTGTTAATTCAGGGAGGTCATTAGATTTCATTGGAAAAAACACGAAGATAATTTCTTTCTGGGATGTTTCAGAAAGTCACACACGGGGATTCAAAAATTCATGGAAAAATGGAATTTTCCAAGTTAATGAGAGAAAGAAAAGGAGAAAGGGGTGGGGAAGAGGATATGGGTATGTTTACTCCCCGCCCCCGCCCCTTTTACTCTTTTAAACCCTTGAAAATACACTCATATATCTCTTAACTTCATATACTTGCACTCCCAATAAATGAAAGATAGTAAGAGCTGTACAAGTTTTCAGCCTCTTAAAACAACAGGGTAGTGGTGGTGAGGAGACAGGGACAGTTTTCAAAATATGGAATACAAATGCAAAGATGTTCAACATCTCATGCATAAGAGAAATGCAAATAAACATTATAAAAATATAATACTTTTATCTTTAGTCTGATCAAGGTGAATTCTGACATTGCTTGTATTAACTAAGGCATGCCAAAACAGCACTCTCATAGACATACATTGCTGATTGAGTTTAATGGGTTAACAACTGAAGAACAACTGATAATAACTATCCACATTACAAATAACACAAACTATGATGTAAGTAGCCCAGTCATATTTTGACACAATAATACTACTCTCAGTTAATTTACCTGTAATCTCATATGTATGAAACAACTTGGATGAAAAGTACTTGTTTTAACACTGCTAGAGTCAAAGACTAGAACCACCATTAAATGGTTATAATAAGGAACTGATTATACAATAAAAACGTTAGGCAACTATTAAAAATACATTCTTTATGCACTGATTTAGAACAATCTTACAGTATATGAAATAAAACAAGGCTCTTAATGGTGTCATCAGTTTTATAAAGGAGGTAAAATATACACATAATAAGCACAAATTATCTCTAGAAAGGCATACAAAAACTAGTGTGAGACAGGAGCAAATGAAGGGGGAGGAAGAGAGAGTGGAGCACATCCTGGCCCACCAAGCCTTGAGGACGACATCCCTGCTCAGAGGAGCCAATGCACAGAGAGGACCATATAGCTGGCCCCACTATGAGACACGACACCCCTCACTGACCCACAGCCATACAGGGGAAAACACTGAAGACACACTGTGGGAACTGCCCCTGATCTGACCCCACCACACTGAAGAAAACACTAAGGGCGTGCAACAGAACAGCAAGGGGAGCAGAGCAAGGAAGTCCTGAGGGAGAACCAAAAATTGGCTTTGGGGCCAGGGCATGGCACCCCATCAGACTCGACCAGAAAACATTCCTAAAGGTTAACAGACTGAACTATTTACAGGCTTTTCTCCTTTTTTGTCATTGGTGTTTTGTTGTTGTTTTGTTGATTTGTTTTGCTCTGTCTTATTTTTGTGCATATTATTATTTCTGCAGGTCTATCTAGATAAGATAGGCTGGACAAACAATCTGGAGGAGAAAACAACAGGACCAATGGTTCCGGGGGGACATGGGAGAGGGGGAGGTGGGGAAAAGGTAGTGGTGTTAACAAATCCAGGGACAAGGGAACAACAAGTGATCCAAAATCAGTGGCAAAGAGGGTGTTAAGAGACCTGGTAGGGCTTGATCAAGGGCATTGTAACCGAGAGAAATTACTGAAACCCAAATGAAGGTTGAGCATGATAGTGGGACAAGAGGAAAGTAAAAGGAAATAGAGGAAAGAGCTAGGAGGCAAAGGGCCTTTATGGAGGTCTAAACACAGGCATGTACATATGTAAATATATTTATACATGATAATGGGGAAATAGAACTATGTGCATACATTCATAGGTTTAGTATTAAGGTAGCAGACGGACATTGGGCCTCCACTCAAGTATTCCCTCAATGCAAGAACACTTTGTTCTATTAAACTAGCATTCCATGATGCCCACCTTCCCGACATGATCTCTGAAGACAAAGAGGGTGCATAAGCAAATGTGGTGAAGAAAACTGATGGTGCATCTGGGGTCTTAAAGACTTAAAGGTAAACAAGCGGCCATCGAGCTGAGAAGCAACAAAGCTTACATAGAAGAAGCACACCAGCCTGTGTGATCACGAGGTGCCGAAGGGATCAGGTATCAGGCATCAAAGAACAAAAAATCAAAGCATTGTGCATGAGGGGGACTGCGGAGTGGGGACCCAAAGCCCATCTGTAGGCAACTGGACATCCCCTTACAGAAGGGTTGCGGGGGAGATGAGTCAGTCAGGGTGCAGTGTAGCAATGATGCAACATACAACTTTCCAATAATTCTTTAATGCTTCTTTCCTCCACCTCTCTCCCACTATTAGGATCCCAATTCTACCTTACAAATCCGGCTAAACCAGAGGATGTACACTGGTACAGATAGGAACTGGAAACACAGGGAGTCCAGCAGAGATGAAACCTTCAGGACCAGGGGTGAGAGTGGTGATACCAGGAGGGTGGAGGGAAGGAGTGGTGGAAAGGGGAAACCGATGACAAAGATCTACATATAAACCCCTCCGTGGGGAACGGACAACAGAAAAGTGGGTGAAGGGAGATGTCGGACAGTGTAAGACATAACAAAATAATAGTAACATAAATTATCAAGGGTTCATGGGGTGGGCGGGGATGAAGAGCTGATACCAAGGGCTCAAGTAGAAAATGTTTTGAGAATGATGATGGCAACAAATGTACAAATGTGCTCGACACAATGGATGTATGTATGGATTATGGTAAGAGGTGAACAAGTCCCCAATAAAATGATTTTTAAAAACCCCAACATGTAGTGTTAGAGTTAATGCAGTCTCAATCAAAGTTACAACAGTTATTTACAGAAACAGGAAAATGGTCCAAAGAACTAAATATAAAACTTAAGGCTATCAAGACCATGGAAGAAAAAAATAGGAACTCTGCTAGGGGCCCCAACATATGGCATAAATAACATATCAAACACAACTGAGACTACTCAAACAGCAAGAGATGAACTAGATACATGGAACGTTCTAAAAAATATGCACATCAAAAGACTTCTACAAGAGACTAAGAAGAATCCATGGACTGGAAAAAAAATTTCACTATAACACATCCAACAAGGAAACTTACAGAAAACTTCAGTATGTCAATAACAAAAAGATAATCAAATTTTAAAATGAGCAGAAGATATAAAAGTTAATTCACCAAACAGGACACTCGAGTGTCTAATAAACACATGAAGAAATCCTCGTGATCATTAGCCAGTAGAAATACATGCAGGGATTAAAGGGGGTAAGAGAAAATTGCTAACTAGATAGAAGAAACGTGGTAATAGTGGAATGCAAGGCAATACATAACACAGACATTCTTCGTCAGCACAACCTAACCAAGACAAAGGAAGGCACTGAGAACACAATAAAGAGCAACTATGGTACTTAGTATAACAGACAATCCTGTGACAGTGTTCACAAACAGTAATTTATGAATGGATGTACAGACACATAGGCTAAAGAGGTGTGGGTAGGTAAAAGAAACATACCCACCTACAGATACAGGTTTGGTTGTGGATATTTCTACATATGTAACTATTAGTGCTGCAGTTATATATATAGACAATAGAGCACCCACGGGGACAGCCATGGAAACTTCTTAGGCATAACCACATGCCTCGAGGGACAAAGTTCCTAGGCTTGAAGGCTAAGAACTACAGATTCAGAAAATACCTATCATTGGCACAACATAAGTGTGTAAAGACAATGCTATGCTATGCATCCTCCTTTGGTGCAAAAGTGTGTCAGATTTTAAGTCTGTGAGTGGTGTTAAACGACCGATCTCTTTCTGTTGGAATTTACTGAAAGGGCAGTGAAGAAAATCAGAAATCAGACTCGAAGCAATTAATTGAAGGAAATAATGAAGCACAGCCTATCCAACCCTAATGCCAAAAAAACTACATGTTGTCCAGATACCACTACTGATTTCGTTGAGTGGGAACACAACAAAGAGTCACAGAGCAGGAGAAACATGTACATCCAAAATAAATAAATAAAATTGACAAAAAAGACTATACTTACTAGTCTGAAAAGAAACTAAAGGAACCTCTAAGAACTGTGGCCCTAGGAACCCCTTCTCACCATTCCTAGAGCTTGCCTTTCAGTCAAATCATAGGCCCATGAAATGGACACTCTTGTTTTAGAACAATCAATTACATGCGGGCTTCACAGAGTCAACTGGAAAAATTCTACTATTCTGTAACTCTATTTTTCCTCAAACTTTTAGAAAACTCCTCATACATGAGTTCAAACAAGCAATATTTGTCCAGAAGGAAAGAAGAGAAGGCAGGAGAGGCAAATAAATCAGACAAAAGGAATCTGGGACCCCAGAGTAGAAATGAGCAGCGTGCTGTGTTAACACATTGTGGGGAATGCCCTCAATGCCATGGCGCACTTTATTCACAAACTATGGAAAGAGAAACTGAGCTTTCATGGGAAGTACAATACAAAAATTTAAATAAACATCGGAAAAAAACTATACAGCTACAGTAATCAAAATAGTCTGGTACTGAAATAACAATAGACACATCAACCAATGGGTTACGTTTACAGTCCAGAAATCAAATTACACATGAATGCTCAACTGCTTTTTTTAAAAAAAGGTGTCAAGTCCATTCAAAAGGTTAAGAATAAACGCTATTGAGAAAACCGAATGTTCACATTCAGAAAAACAAAAGATCCCTGCCTCACCCCCCACATACACACACACAAAACTAAAAATAGATGAAATGTGCAGACTAATGCTATTAAACTATCAGAAGAACAAGCAGGGGAATGCTGCTTTCAGACTCAGCTTTCAATAATGGATTTTATAATAGCAAAGCACAAGCAGCAAAAGACAAAATAAACAGAACCTCATAAGAATGAAAAAATGTTTGCTCACCAAAAGACTTCACTGAAAAAGTGCAAAGACAAATTATACACTGGAAGAATATCTTTGGAAACTTTATATCCAACAAGAATCTAATAACCAAAATATAAAAGGGGTTCAAAAGCTTATGAGAAAATGCTATGGAAAGATAATGGATGCTCCTAGAAACTTTCTGAAGCCCTTCATTTGTGTAAAACTTTTGACAGGACAAATAAACCAAGCTTAAAAAGGGCAAACAATCTGAATATACATTCCACCAGAGGGCATTCAAATGGCCACTGAACACTTGAAAAGATGCTCAGCATCATTAGTCAGACTCAAATCACAATGAGATACCATTACACCACCAATAAGATGGCTTAAATAAGAGTCACTGCTGAGACTTCCTATGTACAACCAAAGACCTCCCGGGATCTCCAAGTTCACTAGCCTAATAATGTACTCAGTGCTTCTATTCTACCGCACAGTTCCTTGCATAGTGCCTGCAGTTTTAAACGTCTGCTGGTGCTATCCAACACACAGATGATCTTGTTCACTTGGAACAGAGGGAGGAGGAGTCAGGCAGAGGATCTATCAGGCGTGGCTAACTGCCTCCTAGAACAACTGCTTCCTTTGCCAGAACAAAACTAGACGGTGCCCAATCACCATTACTTTACCATTTTGAACAAAGAATCCACAGAAAAATTTTGATCAAAAGGAATAAAAAGTATAACATAATTTCAAAGTTCCGTTGACTCTAGACTTCCTGGAACTCTGGAGGGTAGATGATCCCTTGAAAATCCACCGTTAAGTCCTCTTAAAACCAAATTAATAGTTTAGCTTAAGTCATACAGTGCCTTAAGCATTATATATTTTTTTAAGAGAACAAATCATTTGATTTATTATTCAAACAAGCTCCATTTGTATTTATTTAGCTTTCTGACTCTGTGCATGTGCCTTCAACGCTTTCACAACGATTTTCTGCTCCTCACTAAGGAAAGCACGCTTGATCCTGTCTCGGACACACTTAGCGCACATGAACTCACCATAAGCCCTGCTGACGTGATTTTTGGTTTTGGACAACCTCATGAGAACTTTGGGTCTCACAGCACGGACCCCTCGAAGTCAGCCTGGGCACACACCGCGTGCAGATTTTGGTGCTTCCCCAACCGTTTTTTGTATACAAGTAAACAATTCTGTTACCAGGGGTTCGGGACAGCCTAGTTTTGTTAGAGGCTGTATTGTAGGACAGCCTACACCGGTAGGTCAGACGTTGAACCATTTTGAATGCCTGCACACAGTGTCTCCGGAAGATGAAGAAGAAGCAAGCATTATATTCTTAAGAACCACCTTTGGAGGAACCGATTACAGGGATCTACATAACCTCCTCCCTGGGGGACAGACAACAGAAAAGTGGGTGAAGGGAGACATCGGAGTGTAAGATATGGCAAAATAATAATTTATAAATTATCAAGGGTTCATGGGGGAGGTAGGAGCAGGGAGGGAGGGGGAAAATAAGCTGATATCAAGGACTCAAGTAGAAAGCAAATGTTTTGAGAATGATGATGGCAACAAATATGCAAATGTGCTTGACACAATGGATGGATGGATGTATGGACTGTGATAAGAGTTGTATGAGCCCCCAATAAAATGACTTAAAATATAAAAATGACCAAAAAAAAGAACCACCTATATGGAATCAAATTGACAAACTCAAAACGATTAGATAGAAACCTCAAGGGGTAGAGATTATGTTAATGAGAGAGTTACAATTCAGTAAAGAAAGGAATGGCTGTGCAAATCAAATAACTAAAAAAACCCTTTTATTGGCATATAATTCACACAACAAATATCTTCCTTGTTCAATTGCATTATGTAGAGTTGTGCATACTCAATCGCTGAGGGCAAAGAGAAGGGATTAGCAAAAGTGGTGAAGAAAGCAGATGGTGCCCGGGTATCAAATGATACAGCATCTGGGGTCTTAAAGGCTTGAAGACAAACAGGCGGCCATCTAGCTAAGAAACCACAAAACCCACAAGGAAGAAGCACACCAGCCTACCCCGACATGCATGCTGAAGACAAAGCGGGTACATAAGCAAATGCGGTGAAGAAAGCTGATGGTGCCAAGCTGTCAAATTACACAGAATCTGGGGTCCCACACGCTGGAAGATAAACAAGGGGCCATCTAACTGAGAAACAACAAAGCCCACATGGAAGAAGAAGCAAACCAACCTGTAAGATGACATGGCGGCAAAAGGGTCAGGTATCAGGCATCAAAGATAGAAAAAAAACAAAACACAAAACCAAAAAACCATAACATTGTGAATGAGGGGGAGTGCAGAGTGGGGACCCAGGGCCCTTCAGGGGAAATTGGACATCCCCTTGCAGAAGGGCTGTGGGAAGGAGAGGAGCCAATCAGAGTGCAGTGTAGTAACGATGAAATATGCAATTTTCCTCTAGTTCTTAAATGCTTCCCCACTACCATGATGCCAATTCTACCTTACATATCCGGCTGGACCGGAGGATGTACACTGGCACAGATAGGAACTGGAAATACAGTGAACCCAGGACAGATGAACCCCGCAGGACCAGTGGAGAGACTGGCGATATCAGGAGAGTGGAGGGTAGGTGAGGGGAAAGGGGGGAACAGATGACAAGATTTACATATGGCCACCTCCCTGGGGGATGGACAGCGGAGAAGTGGGTGAGGGTGACGTTGGATGGGGTAAGATATGATAAAATAATAATAATTTATAAATTAGCAAGGGTTCGGGGGGAGCGGCGAGGGAGGGGGAAAAAGGAGGAGCTGACACCAAGGGCTCGAGTGGAAAGCGAGCGTTGTGAGAATGATGAAGTCAACATATGTACTACTGTGCTGGACACAAATGACGTATGTACGAATTGTGATGAGTTGTATGAGCCCCTAATAAAATTATTTCAAAAATAAAAAATAAATTAAAAATTTTAAAAACCTCTCTGCTTCTTAAGTCCCCCTACTGAGACCAATAAAAGCAGATTGAGGAAAAAAAAGAAGAGTTGTGCAATCTCCACAAATGTTCATTTCAGAACATTTTCTTGACTCATTGCTGCAAACTCCCCATTTTCCCCCCAACCACGCCTGCCATGCCCCTAGTTATTAATTCAGTTATTGTCTGTATAGAATGACCGATCCAGGATTTCTTATACAGAAAATCAGATAAAATACAAAAAGGAAGCAAACTAATAAAAACCAGCAAAAATAACAAAACAAAAGAGAAAACCCTCAGTCAAAATAAAAGGCAGGAAAGATGAAACTGAAACAATTTAAAAATGGGTCAAAATGGAGATCAAATAATAAGGTGCTACATTTTCACCTAACTTCCTCTGCCATAAGCATCTTTCCAATGCTGTTTTATAGCATGGTTATTCACACCCCTGGAATATGGTCAGAGGGGATTCACCCGACAGTTAAGCTATGTATGCACCCTGCAAATAGATTTTGGGCTCCCACTGTCATTTATGTCCTTCTACAAACCAGTTGTTCACAATTTACGTTCAAATACTCCTTTCTCCTCTGCATTTGGATTTTATTGTTCACTATCCTTGGATCACAACGGTTGATGGGCTTCTTCCATGAGGACTTAATTGATGCCTCACTTAGATGTCTGCTTGTTTGAAGACAATCCCTTAAGACCCAAGACACTATTTTTTTCTGATAGCCAGGCACTATCTGATTTCTTCCTGACATTTTGCAATAGCCTCTATATCCTCAGTGATCTCTTTATAAGGGAGAGCATCAAGCAGGGCCATATCATAAAAACTTCCCAAATCAATTCATATATCCATGGTTTATATATGTCATTTTATAATTTAGAACATTATAAAATCACCCCTATGGGGCACATAAGGTATTTTATTTTTAATTTTAATAAATCAATTTATTATAGCTTTTTTTTACAGCTCTTATAACAATCTATACATCAATTGTATCAAGCACATTTGTACGTATGTTGCCATCATCACTTCCAAAACATTTTCTATCTACTTGAGCTCTTGGTATCAGCTTTTTCCCCTCCCTCCCACCCTCTCAAATAATATGTTACAAAACAGTATGTACATAAACTGTTGGTGTCTGCTTTGCTGTGCGTATCAACTACAAAATAAATAAAATTTAAAGAAAAAAAGAATACGATATATATAATTTGGCAACAACACAAACACTAGAACAGGTCTTCATAGAGTTAATGGGACAATTCGTTATCTTTTCATTTTTCCATAAGCCTTTTGAAACCCCCTTTCATATATAGGTGTGTAGACACATATACATGCATACATACACATGTAAGTAGGTACAGGTTAGTAAGTGTGTTCACAGATAGAAGTATCCATATGTACATGTATGCGCAGGCATGTGCGTGCACACACATATATTCAAAGAAGACACAATTACAAATACTTCTCAGATAAAACCAAACATCTAGGGAGTGGTTTTCTAGATTTATAAGCTGAGGACCTTAGTTTCATGGGAGTCAACTGACATAATACGAGGGAGTACCAAAAAAGAACCTGGAATTATTTTTTTCAAAGCTATGTATTGAAAAATTTTTAAATAAAACAACCATATCACTTTCAAAGTGCTCTCCATTACACTTAATACATTTGTCAAATCTGCAATTCCATTCTCGGAAACATTTTTCAAACTCATCTGTTTGGATGGCTAACAGCACCTCCATCTTTTTTTTCTTCACCTCTTCTACTTCTTCAAATCTCAGTCCTTTCATGTCCCTCTTCATTTGCACAAACAAAAAGAAGTCTTAAGAAGGGAGGTCAGTCCTCCCTGGGGGACGGACAACAGAAAAGTGGGTGAAGGGAGATGTCGGACAGGGCAAGATATGATGAAATAATAATTTATAAATTATCAAGGGCTCATGAGGGAGCTGGGAGCGGGGAGGGAGGGGGAAAAATGAGGACCTAATGCCGGGGGCTTAAGTGGAGAGGAAATGTTTTGAGAATGATGAGGGCAATGAATGTACAAATGTGATTTACACAATTGATGTATGTATGGATTGTGATAAGAGTTGTATGAGCCCCTAATAAAATGATTAAAATAAAAGACCTACTTAAAAAAAATTAAAAAAAAAGAGGAGGGAGGGAGATCAGGTGAGTAAGGGGCTTGGGACAAGAGAGGCATGCTGTTTTTCTGCCAAAACCTGGCCCACTGAGATGGCTACAGGAGCAGGTGCAAAACTCAAATTCCGAAGCAGTCTAGGCTTACTGGACCAGGTGAGAGTAGAGGGCTACCTAAGATTAGTACCGAGTTACTCCATAAACTTTGAAAGAAAACTACACCCCACCCCACCACACAGGTCACCTTTTACTGACATAAAAGATTGACACACAAAATAAAGTACAGTACTCCAGTAATAAACCATCTGTGTAAGGCCAGAAGGTCAGCAATCGCTGTAAAACTAAAATGAGAAGGGGCAAGTAAACTAGAGCACTGGAACTGAACTAGTGTACAATCAGAATGTGTGGTAGTTACATAATGTGTTGTCAATTTGAGAGGATTAAGGGTGAAGGGGTGGGGTTTAGGTGGCTGCTTGATGATCTCATTTAGTGGCGCTATGGAGATAAAGAGCTAACTTGAGGTGGGACACAGACTCACTCTCTGGGAAACATTGCAGTTGACAAGACACATGGAGCTTAGCTAGTGCCCTGAGCTGGAGGAACCATGTGGAGACCCCTGCCAGTGCTGAGATGCCTCTACCACCACTAGATCCACAAGACTTTCCACCCACTGGCCTGTGATCATCCTGCATTTGGCATCACTGCGTGTGCTTCATGAGTCTGAAGAGGACTTTACAGATTGATATTGGACATATGGGCTAATACTGGATTTATGGACTTGATCTGGACTGGGCATTTTCTTAATGTACAATACTCCTTATATAAAGTTATTTCTTATACACATGAGTGTCTCTGAATTTGTTTCTCTAGTCAACCTGGACTAATAGAATACTTGTAGATTGTGAAAAATATAACTAGTACTGAATAATTTCAATAGAAATTGTCAAATGGAAACTCACTTTGCTGTGTAAACTTTCACCGAAAACACACAGGAAATCTAGTTGTACTGGTTGGCTGCCTCCAGGAAACAGGTCAGGGGGCAAGGATGGGAGGAAAATGTCTCCCTGTATGCCTTGTGGATTTTGTACCATCTGCAGGAATGACCTATTTTAAAAACTAAAGTAAAAAGGGAAAGATAATGAAGAAGCTGTAGGCATGGTAACAAAAAAAATCCTGCGTTTTGTGACTATATTCCTAGAGCGGGCTATAACCTACAGGCTGTGAAATCTCAGGCACAGGCTTAGGAAAAATGTGACTCCCAAGGCAAATTTCTAAACGCCACTATTCAGTAAGCGTCACTATAGAAAGCCCTCCAGGTATGCTGTAATTCATCCTCTTTCCTTATCCAACTTCACTCCAACGGAAAGAATATGCTTTAGCAATGTTCAGTTTTACTCAACATGTTCCAGGACCTAGGCTAACCACTGACGTACACAGGTGAACAACTGACACCCTCTCTGCTTTCAAGGATCCTGCTACACCCCAGTTCAGTAGCATGTGAGCATGAGCGTACACCTTTTTTGAGAAGCTGCTCAAACTTATGAACTCGTGCCCCACAGTCTTGCATATGGTCTCAGGGATAGATCCCCGAAGTTCAATCATGAGTAACAAGTTTAAAAAAACATTTTCTGCATTGTCATTAAAGTCATAAGTTGTTCCTAAAATTGTTGGTTGTACTATGAAATGCTAAGTACTTCACTTGGAAACATATTTTACAGACTTGCTAATTGTGTCTATATATCATAAAAAGGGAGATAATTTTCTTTTTTTTTTCCTTAAAGGAAAAAAAAATAATTTTCAAGTTCATTTGGAAAACAGGGTATGACTAGCAAGTTATAACAGTATTTTTAATTTATTGAAATTATTGCTACTAGAGCAATTATCATTGTTTTATAGTGACATTTACAGTTTACATTTTTGGTCATAAAAAAGTATCTGTGAATCTGAGTGGGAAAAAAATCTCTGCATTAAAGGGGGAAAAAGACACAAGTGGTTCCTACCATTTTGAAATGAATTCACTTATCAGAATTTCTGAAAACTATTTGTCAAAGATACATAATTGTGTAAAAGGCATGGGAAGAGTCCAAGAAGACTTGAGACAAACTGTTTCTGTCACTTAACAGTTGAGCACTAAGGGAAAGTCATAAGCTCCATATAGACTTCACAAGGTTCTAAAAATTCCATGACACCAATTCAAATGTGTTCTGAATAGTTATCAAATGAAGGCCACACAAGAGATTTAAGAAGCAGTACGGTACACCATGGAAAAAGATGAAGCTTCACCTTTTCATGAAAATATTTATAAAGTGCCAAAGTAAATAATCGGCTACTCGATACTCTGGGGACAGTCACAAGTGACCAAGATAAGCAATCTCTAACCTCACATAATGTACTATTACTTACAAAAAGGCATTTGCTATGATTGGAAAGGATGTCATGACAGCAGTAAGGAAGGAATAATGCATCTGTCTTCAAGAAAGAACAGTCTTCCTGGAGAAAGAGTGAAAGTGAAATTAGGGAGTGGGGAATGACATTCAAACAAAAGGCTGTGTTTTGGGGAGTTAGTATGTATATAAATGCGGGTGAGTATGTATATACATAAATAGTATCAAGCAAGCAAACAAACAACAGTATCAGCACAAAACTACTGGTGAGTCAGAATGGCTTGAGCTGAGGCTGCAGAAATAAACAGGAACCAGACTAAGTCATACTATGTTAACAAAAATGGATTTAATTTGAACAGTATAGCCATGATCCATTTAAAAGTCTTAAATAAAAGATGGTGCCATCTGACTACTACAGAGCCTGGTGGCCAAGTTGGGGGACACATTTGGGCTGCAAACAGCAAGGTCAGGATTTGAAATAACTGCAGGAAATGGATCTTTCTACTGCTGTAAAAATTTAGTCGGGGAACCGATTACAAGGATCTACATATAACCTCTTCCCTGGGGGACGGAAAACAGAAATATGGGTGAAGGGAGATGTCAGACAGTGTAAGATATGACAAAATAATGATTTATAACTTATCAAGGATTCATGAGGAAGGGGGGAGTGGGGATGGAAGGGGGGAGTGGGATGGAAGGGAAAAAATGAGGACCTGATGCCAGGGATTTAAGTGGAGAGCAAATGTTTTGAGAATGATGAGGGCAATGAATGTACAAATGTGCTTTACACAATTGATGTATGTATAGATTGTGATAAGAGTTGTATGAGCCCCTAATAAAATGATTTTTTTAAAAAAAGAAAGATTTAGTCTTAGAAACCCACAGGGGCAGTTCTATTCTGTGCTACATGGTCTCTGTGAATCAGCAGTGAGAGATTTGACTACTGGGTGCAGCACCGAATTGTCGAGAGTACATAGCACCTACTCGCTAAGAGGCTGTTTGTTGTTATAACTATTACCACAAAAATACAATACATTTACTACAAAGATTAAGAAGATGTTTTAAAAGATTAAAAAAATAACCTCAAAGTTCTTCTACTGAGTAAGTAATGTTAGTAATCCTTAAGATTACTATCATTGTACAGAAATACAAGGACAAAGCATTACAAAGGATAAACTAAGTTTAAATAAAGAGAGAATATCCCAAACTGAGTTGTGTGTGTGTGTGTGTGCGTGTGTAGCATGAATAGAGACATGGAAAGGTGAATATATAGGAGCAGTTTGATGAAGCAAGTGTTGGACAAGAATGTCAGAGACAAGGAATTCCCACATTACGCACAAGAGCAGCGGTTCTCAACCTGTGGGTTGTGACCACTTTGTGGCTCCTCTGGGGGTCGAAGGACCCTTTTACAGAGGTCATCCGATTCATAACAGCAGTAAAATTACAGATATGAATTAGCAACAAAAATGATTTTATGGTTGGGAGGTCACCACAACATGAGGAACTGTATTAAAGGGTCACGGCATTAGAAGGTTGAGAACCAATGCATTAGAGGCTTTATTCCTTGAGTAATACAGGTCCTGGTGTTTTTTAACACTGTATCATAATGAAGGACCATATGATGAGGGAAAAGAATGGAAGGAGGACAAATAGGAGGCTGTTGCAAAACTCAAAGGGGCCTGGATGAAAAATGCTAAAGAGACAATTCGACCTATGTAACATGTGAAACAAAAACAAGTCTCTGGTGCCGTAGGAAATACCACCTTTTAAAGAATAGAAAGATAAATAACTAGAGTTGGAGAAAGAAGAGCAAAAGGGTTTAAGAAGACGGTAATACTGGATTAACAGAAGATCAAGTAAAGAGAAATGATAAACGAGGTCGAGTATATTGTGTGTGCATGCGCATATACAGATAACCTCTGTAGCTGTAGCTGTTGACAAGTTCTAGAAGCAAAATGATTGCACAGGTCCCAGACCTTGGTTTTTAAGTATTTCCCATCACAAAAATCTAGGACCTTTCAGAGAAACGGCTAATAACATGCTGTTCTAGAAGGGTGAAAAATGGAGACATGTCAAAGGGATAAAGAAATCAACTCAAAGGGGCTGTCACTAGTCAAATATGCGAAGATCTAAACAGCGAAACAATGAAAGTAAAAGATACTCCATTGAAAATACTAGTACAAATGAATGAACAAACAAATCAAGGGAGCAGGCAAAACTCTTGCTTATAAATGAAACAAATACACATGACATATCAGAAAAACCTCATTTGGCCGTCAGAGCACTAACTGATTTTTAAAAAATCATGGGATGGTAAAAGCAGGAGATAAAGCTTGATGAAAACCAGAATATTTACATAGTCATAAGTTGCTCTCCAGATACTTTTTTCATTATAAAGGGGAAAATGTTAACTTTAAAATGGAGCAATTTGGCAAATTGTCCACCTTACCCAAGTGGTCAAAGTTGAAAAGGCCAGTAATGGTACAAAGTGACATCCTGGGAAGGGTATCACTGTAATATTCCCGACAAAATGACAAACATGAAGGAAGTCCAAGAAAACCCAAATTGCAGCACAACCTACAAAATAACTAATTAGCCTATGCTTTTCAAAAATGTGAAGTTCAAAGAAAGACTAAGAAACCGTTTGAGATTTAAAAATTGGGAAGAAACAGACTCAATGTACAGCTTTATCTGAGAGTAGATTTTGGACCAGAAAAAAATTTCCCTTTTTTGTTATAAAGGATATTGTAAGCGGGTGCTTCAAAAACTTTGTGGAAAATAAAATTAAAAGACCATGCAATTTTCTCATAAACATTTTGAATTACCTTTGTATACACAACCAGCAAAATTTGAATAAGAGCTGTTCATTAGAAAATAGTATCAGGTCACTGTAATGTGTTGATTTTGAAAAGTCTATTGCAAAATTACATATTAAAATTATCTTTGCTGTTGAAAAATGTGCATTAAAAATTTTAGGGGAAAGGGGACATCCGATCTGTAACTCACTCTTCAGAATTCAAGAGAAAATGAGAATGCAAACAGGGTAAGGTATATCTTAATTAATTAGGGAACTCGATGGAGGGCATACAGAACTTTTTCAAAAGTATGTTCTTGCTATTTCTTTTAAGTCAAAATTACTCTAAAATGAAAAGTAAAAAAAACCAACCATGCAGCAGGAAATTTTATGTAGGCATGTGATTATTTACACACACACACACACACACACACACACTACACACACCCTAAGTTTGTACTGACTTGATCAGGATTATGAGCAAAGCCTGCCATTCCTTAAAGGCGTCTTATACTTTAGTAATTCCATCAACACATATACTCTGCTACTCCTCAGATGGTCTTATACACTAACACTAGGTTTATGGGACATTTCTTATACACCCATCTCTATGGACATGTGTAAATTTACACATAAACAAAACCTCATCAAAAAATTATTTTATTTAAAAAGGTAATTCTACCCTATTAACTTATAAATGAAACTATGTGATACTATATATTTATGTAAAATTTATAATATTTAACATTATATAACATTTGAGATATTGGGCTTGATGTACTTTAAGGGTTGCTTGGGGTCAGTCAATATGACAATCTTCGCTTGCATTATTTATCTTTACATTTGTTGTTTACTTTCTAAGTTTATATTACCAAAATAATGCTTTCATGAATGAAACATATTTACTTAATATTCAATTTACATTTGTGTCAAATTAACGCATATCCATAGAGATCATTATGCCACTGAGAATTTCAAGATTACAAGGCTTAGAAGAAAATGAATTTGAAAGAATATTTGTCTTATTAAATGGATTAAGTCAGCATAAATGGTAAAAGGTAAATGTAAATGGCTTCTGAAAATTTCAATGAGGAAATCCAAATGCATCAAAATGACACAGCCCATAAACCTACTGTGAAAGAAATTTTTCCTAATAGAGTCAAGGCTTCTTCTAAAAAACTAACTTCTGGTCAATGGAAACATAATCATCATGTCTTTAGAGAGAGAATTAAGAGCTCACCCATAAGAATTAAGGGTCAAAACCAGAATGTTTAGAGTTGCTGGATTCTGTACTTTATCTTTTAGACCAGGGGTTGGCAAATTTTTCTGTAAAGAACAAGATAGCAGATACTTTGGGTTCTGTGGTCTGTTGCTACTCAACTTTGCTGTTGAAATGCAAAGGTTGCCAAATAATATGTCAATGACAAGCACAATTGTGTCCCAAAATAACTTTACAAAAACTTGCCTCTGAATTAAAGTATTTATTCAATAATAATGAAATGAAATGCTAATAAGTTATAAGACATTTTTTGCCTTTATCAAGTACAATAGTTATTTTTTTAAATCAGAAAACCTCAATGTCCTATTAAACGAACAATCTTTGGGAGCAATTCCGATTTTAAAAAAGGGCAAATCATACTGATCCTATAGATAGAGAATAATAATCTATTACTCCATTGTGGATTTTTTAAGTTATCATAAAAATCCATGACACCTAATTCCATCTGCTGCACAGATTTACTCACTCACACGCTGCCATCAAGTCAGTTCACTCAAGCTACCCACAGTAGATTTAGTGAAGAATTAAAATGCTAAGGAGTGATTCAAAACTCCTCGGTTGAATATGCATTATGCTTTATGTCAATCTTCCATAGTTTAATCCTTAACTTTCTACTAAACAAATCATATGCTGAATTAAAGATAATGTCTTGAGATAAAGATGAAACAAGAGAAGAAGAGTAGCCACTGTTGAGAAGAGTAGAGCTTACCATGCATACAGAATACTGTCCTTAAATCATCTAACCTAGGTCACATGGAAACGACCCAAGACTTCATGATAAGCAGAGATGCACATCCTTTGTTCACCAAGGAGGCTCGAGAATAACTAACCATAACAACCCCTTGGTATTTAACTGCAATTAACACTGCCAACTTCGTGGAAACCTTACCTCCTCTTCTCATGATCCAAATGAATGAAGATTTCCTGGTCAAGTTATCATTAATTCCCATTTGTAACCCAATATTTTGTCTTGTGAATCCTGAGGTATATTCAGCATGAAAGGTGATGTGCAATAATTCCCTTTGCAAACAGAAATATATGCACATTCACCTGCTGAAAGTGTTGCCAAGTCTACAAGTGAATATGAATATATGATCACGTGAAGCAATGTGCTAGGTGATGTTTATTGTTGATGTCTACTTTAGAAGTTAAACTATGTAAGCCTTGTAAAGCCAAGGCAGTGGTCCTGTGTATATAGGTATAGAAAAAATAGCTCACTTAATCCTTTCTCGCCAGAAGTCGGGATTTTCCCGGAAGAACATCCATTGTCGGCAATGGACGTACCAAAATAACGCCGGCGCCAGTGAGTTAACCACCTCTGTCCTCTTTTCACCTATCATATTTTTTCATGCATCATCCAGCTTCCCAACCATCTTCCTGTTTCTTCACAGAATGCACGCTAGGTTCTTGTGTTTCTTCAGCACGAAGTTGAAAATGGAGTTGAGAAAAGGAGACACATGGTCAGCTGGTGATGTTAACAAGCTCCTTGCTGCCCTGAGAAGCTAGATGGAAATGGTTCGAGTTACAAGGGAGATCATCACCAGATCTGGGAGGACAAAGAGTAATTCATGAAGCTTTACCCTTCCCTCCCACCCTTTTTCATTTACTGATGATCCCTATAGTATGCTTCACAACAAAATCAAGATTACGAAATCTGAAACAACTCCTTCCAGGTTCTTCACTACAGTAGAAAGGCCAAGTAGGCCCACACCTACCAATATCACAATGGCCCAAAGTAAGGGAGATATGAAATGTTTAACAGAACCACAATCTTAGATCAAGACATTTTTAGTGATCTTAGAATTTATAGGCCAGCAACTAGCAAAGTGGTTGGTAGCAGATGCTTAATAAAGGTTTGCTGAATAGCATTTTCTTTTCAGTCACTTGAACTCACAGGTGAAATTCAGACAGAAGTAGTTAAGTCTTTCAACGCCGATATATGTGATTAAATCAGATCAGTGTTTCTATCTAAAATATAATTAAACTATGGGTTCCAGGTTTCAGACTTCGGATTAAATGCTATCTCTAACTTTTAATACATTTCAACCATAATCAGAGTTTTGAAATCAGTCATTGTAAATGTTAACTAGGATGATAGATGAATTAAGAACCCAGCACCGATATATAGTAAACCATCAATGTTTAAAGTCAAATAAAAGGTATTTCTCAGGAATGCAATTCTATATGGGTTATAATTCCAGAGCACACTAAAGTTTGTA
Source organism: Echinops telfairi (assembly GCF_000313985.2). Taxonomy (NCBI): domain Eukaryota; kingdom Metazoa; phylum Chordata; class Mammalia; order Afrosoricida; family Tenrecidae; genus Echinops; species Echinops telfairi. The sequence goes on from NW_022111320.1 coordinate 48,736,033, forward strand.
GAAGAAAAAAGTATTTTAGCTCCCTTGACACTAAGAATCAGGATATATTCAAAATACGATGGTAAAGAAAGACATTTTATAAGTACAAATAAAATTTTACACTTCAAGTAAAAAGAATCATCAAGCTACATCATACTGTGAAACTGCTTTGACCTTTCAGATAGGTGTGGGGGGGTAAGAAAGGGAGTAACTTTATGAGTATCAAACTGTATGTCCAGAGTAGAATGCAAGCTTAGATCATTGCAGTTATATCTGATTGACTTAAACTACCTCAGAGTAATTCAAACCAGTACAAATACAGAAACAAATTATGTTAAAATTAGATACCTAAACTAAAAACACAGGTTTTTAAAAGATTATGAATAATTATATCTTAGCAAATTTTTTAATGTATATTGAACCAGAGACTTTTCTAAGGAAAAACTTTAAAGCCTTTTCCATGTCCACCTGTGTAGTTATGCCCAGCTGCACCTTCCTTACTGAGCCACAAGTCATAGTTCAGGCTCTTGCAAGCACCCTCCAAACACAAGGGCTTTCTTCCAGGGACTCTGGTGCCCTTGTGCAAAGGTGACTCTAGATTAAATAAACTTCCACCAAGTGATTGTTTCAGCATCTCCCAATTAACTACAGTTTTGAACCCAGAAGTTTAAAAATTGTTACTGCAAGTAGATTTAATATGAATCCTTCCTTTTATAGTTTAAAAAAATAAGATTTCATAAAGTGTAACAAGTCTGAGTTATGTTGAACTACAAGTAGCAAGAAAGAGGAGCATGCCTAAGAGCAAATAGGGAAGCCACAGTTGAAACTAGACTGCACTTAACAAGGCTCTCAATACAACAAAAATCAGGAATACTAGAAAGCACACTGTACAAGCCATAACGACTTAATTTGTTCAGTGTACGGCCAATACCAATTGAGTAAAAGCTCAAGTGTTTAGGGGAATGAGCTTTGTACAACTGGGAGCACAAGAGGTTCAAATGTTCATCTTGCTGTTAATTATTCTCATTCCCATCATAAAATAGAATCATAAATCTATTACATACAGGACTTTGAACAAAACTTTCTAATTGAAGGAAAAAGATTAATTTGTGAATTAGTTTGGCTAAGATGACTCTCTCTTGTCAAGGCTTAACGGGTGTTTGAAATGTTTACAGTTAGCAGAAATTATATTAGACTTTTCAGAAATACACATAGTAGAGAAGTAGGTAGTTTGCCTTAGGCTGTGGCATTCTAAACCTGAATAATTCATGTTAAAAGAAACCAAAATTGTTCTTACCTTTAGGTCTTTCCAACTGTCCAGGAGCTTGGTAGCCAAATCACTTATATCTACTGTTTTATCTGTCTGTTCTTGGCTCCTTTCACTTTCCACATCAGACACACCTTCTTCTTCATCTTGGGATGGTGTTTCCTCAACAATAGGTTCTTCTGGCTTTGTGCCATTGCTCTCTTTTGGCTCTATTTCTGTGTCAGCTTCCGGCTCAGACACAGGTAGCTTACTGACCTCCACTGCAGCTTCACCATCACCTTTGGGTTCAGACAGCTGTTGTGTGATTGGCTGTTGTGCCTGCAATTCGTCTTCTTCCTCAACAGGGACATGTTCTAATTGATCAAGATCCTCCTTGCCATCTTTGCCTTCTAGTTCACTAGCAGCATCAGAAATCGCACTGTCCATGCTATTTTCACTTATAATTTTAAGTCTACGAAACATAAGCTTCTTGGGGGTGTCTGTGTCAGCTTCTGTACTCAGCTTGGTAGAAGGATCAGGGGTGTTGAGTGGTGTGTGAGCTCGTGATGTGTTCTCACTAGAGTAGCCATCTCCTTCACTCAATTGTGGAACAGCAGTCTTGGTCTGAGACCAACGTTGAATGATTGGAAGGACTTTGCTTTCTTCCAACATATTTTTAGTAGGAATGGGCAAGTGTTCCAAAGTCTTTATAATCTAATTAAACACAATAACAACAAAAAAATGAGATCATTTTGTTACAGCTGACTTTTCAAACCTCTGGGTTGTTTCTGCAAAAGTAATATATTGGGCTAGGGGCTTATTAACTAAGACCTTAGTCTCTGTACACAGGATTTAAATATCATGTCATTTTCCTTTAGAAGGAAGGAAAATTACTTCAAGACTGACCAGTAAGAATAAAAGCTGATTAAAAAATATAAGACTTTATATATGTGTGGGCATGTGTGCTTGTAATTATGCAACATTATATGTTTAAATGATACTTCCCACAAACACAAAATGCAGATACCACCTCTTTAGTCATTGATAAATAGCAGTCTAATAAAGGTAAGACTCTCTTCACCTAGGCACCTCCTCTGAAATCCAAGAATTTTCCCACAGTTATTTCCTACTATAGTTCTATCAAACTCCAGGGTGTCACCAGCTTCTTATTGAAAAAATCTCCAGAAAAACGAGGCAAAGAATACTTACTTACTGGCCCACTCCCAAATCGTTTCCCAAAGTGCTCTTTTATTATTATTTTTTAAATCATTTTATTGGGGGCTCTTACAGCTCTTATAACAACCCATACACCAACTGTATCGAAGATATTTGTATATATATATTGCTATCATCACTTCCAAAAGATTTCTTTCTACTTGAGCCCCCCTCCCCGACTCTCATGAATCCTTGATCACTTACATATTATTATTATTATTTCCCCAAAGTGCTATTTTAAATGACTTTGAGATTATATTTAAATTGTGATGAAAAGCTACACATAGACCAAGTTTAGAAAAAATGTTTAGGCAAAAACATACCAACTCCACTAACAATGTTGCCAAGGAACATTTCCTCTGACTCCTTTGAAACACTTATTTAATACTCATAATGAAAAAGAAAAAAATACTCAAAATGCTCTTGCTCTTGACCTCTAAAAGTGCCTCACCAGTTTTTGGTTTCTCGTTTTTTGAAAAGGATTAAATGGATCCTTCCTTGAACTATGAAATGTCATTATAACTCAATCTTGTTGCTTGCCTTGAACTACTAACCTTTAAAGACTTTAGGGTGAAACCATGGGCACACTTACATCTAACAAAAAGTTAAAGGAATGATGAATTGAATTAGTCATTTAATACCAGTGGTAAATACACTTAAATTCATAATCATCAATATTATCACTTATCCCCGCTTAAACAATCACATAGAGGTCTTATAATCTTAAGAAACAAGCAGGTGTGGACTGACCTCTTCCTGAAGCTTTTGGTTACTTTCCCGGCCATCACCAAGCTCTGCCATCCAGATCCATAGCAAAGACAGGCCATGACGTTCCAGAAAGGATTTCAGGCAGGACTGAGAGTGTGTGTTCTTCCATGAGGGAAGGTGGGCAGGCAGGCATGATGTAGGATGTCAAGAAAGGGACAATAGCAGATAGACTGTTGTTACAGAGGGGTTGCAGATAGAACTAAGAGTTCATTCATATTCACAACAAAACCTAGAAACTCCGTATCACTTAACCCAACCACATAAAATAATAAAACATTACATTTACAGTTTTGCTGAAACTGTTTATATCATATGAATGTCTTTAAGAGATTTTTCCCTCTCACATTCACAAGCCTGTTCAAAGGGCTTTTATTTTCTCTTAATAAACTGGAGTAAATAAAATTACTGTAAAAGTTCCTTTGAAATCATGTGATACAAAAAACACTAGTAAACCCAAGGTGAAAAATATGCTATTATCAAGGGCTATGAATAGTACCAAAAAACACGCCCCCCTTTTTTTGCTAGTCAGAACGACCAAGCCAGGTCTACCATTAGATGAAATGACGTGAAATTCTTCAGCCATTTTTAAGTGTACAAGCTTTGAAGGTCATGCAAAACTCACTACTCGTTTTTAAAATGGAATAACTGGTAAGCCTTTTTTATCAGATTAATACCCCATTAACATTCAAGATTATAGTCTAAAAGCCCCACTCCAAATTCAGAAGTAAATTAATATTAAAATGTTTACCTGTATGAGCTCAAGACAGGTAAGTTTCTGCTCCAAAGTTTCAATTCTAACCATTAAGCGGGATAAGCTGAGCACCTGGTTTTTATCTGAAAGACCTTCACCATTTTCCATCAGAGCTTCTAGCTCTCCATCCACCTACCATGGCAAAGAAAATGATCAAGTTATAAAATAATGCTAACTTAAGAATCAAACACCCTGAAAAGGGGCACAACCTCACCAGTAAATGAGAAAATATAAAAAAGACCACAGTTAAAAATCATATCACATAAAAAACCTAAAAAATAAAAATCATGTCACATTCATTAGATGAAGAAAGTAGTAAGTCTGCAAATCAAGTCAAGGTACATATATAAATCAAAAGAAAGATCTATAGTCAATGGAAGTATAAATTGGTGTAATCAATATGAAATTGTCACTCTTTGACTATCTACCAAGCATATACTGGTACTACACATCAAGCACAATATTAAATTCTAAACATACTGCAAAGAACCAAAACTGAAAAATCTACCTTTAAGACGGACAATCAAACAAATATTAGATGAAAGTACTTGTAAAAAGTAGATCTTGAAATATCAAAACATTTCAAATCTATTTCTACAAAAATACTTTCTCTTAGGTGTATCTGGCGATTCCCTAAAAGTGTGCTTTAAAGCAACATTCATAAAACCAAAAATTAAAAATCTGCCAGTAACCAGTCTGTGGATTGGTTAGCATAAAATAGCGTATACATACAATAGAATATTATACTACAGTGAAAGGAAGTATAGTCAAATGCAACAACATTGATTAATCTTTCAAATGTGGAAAAAAGGCGAATTCCAGAAGAGAAATATATGGATCCATTGTATGCACCACAATCCATTTAAGTAGATATGCACAGTTGAAGTCCATGTATTTCAAGGCTCAAAGGCACATTCAACTTAGGCAGCACCCTACCAAAGGCTAAAACCCTGTGAGACCTGTACACGTCAAGGAGCTCTGCCTCTCACAAGTCTCACTGTAATTTAAATCTGCACTCCCCGGAGGACCACTGAGGTTGAACACCCTTCCACAGATGCACTGGCTACTTGCATATGTAAAGCTTCTGTTCTGTGGAGGTGGTTTCTTTTTCTCTGGTGCTGACTAACTACTAACAAAAGACCTGTATACATTCTGATTAAGGTGCCCTGGTAACACAGTGGTTCTAAGTTGGACTGCTAACCACAGATAAGCAGTTCAAAACTGCAAGCGGCTCCGAGGGAGAAAGGGTCTCGGGGCAGTTCTAGCCTATCCTACAGGGCAGTGGTTCTCAACCTTCTTAATGCCACGACCTTTTCATACAGTTCCTCACATGTTGTGGCGACCTCCAACCATAAAATTATTTTCTTTGCTACTCCATAACTCTAATTTTGTTACTGTTATGAACTGTCATGTAAATATCTGATATGCAGGATTTTCTTGGTTATAAATTGAACAAAATTGAACATAATTAAATCACACAAACAATATGTAATTATATATTGTGAAATATTTATTTCTAATGACAAACGGACCCACCTGGAGACAGATAGAGGAGTGGTGTTTTGGTTCCTTAAGACCATCGGAAATATGTGTTATCTAATGGTCTTAGGCAACCCCTGTGAAAGGGTCATTTGACCCCCAAAGGAGTCGTGACCCACAAGTTGAGAACCGCTGCTACAGGGTCACCAAGAGTTGACATTGGCTCGACTCCAGAGAGTTTTGAGTTTATATATTCTGGATTCTAGTATTTCTTTGGTATGTTAAAAGCAAATGTTTCCTCTCTTTTTTATAAAGCTATTCACACTATTATATAAGTTACTGATTTGAGTTTTCACAAATTCAAACTAAGACAGAGGGAAGTTTTGGTCTGTGGTAGTCACATAGCCTGTTGTCAATTTGAGACTTGGGGTGGGGTTTAACCTGTCAATCAGGTCACGGTTTCATGACCTCTTTTGGTGGCATTAAGGAGATAAGTAGCTTGCTGGAGGCAGGACACACACTCACTCCCTGAAAGACATTCCTGTTGGGAAGACACATGAAGCGGCACTAGAGCCTGGAGCTGAAGGAGTCACATGTAGACCCACACGCCAGCGCTGAGATGCTTCCACTGGATTCACAAGACTTTCCACCCACTGGCCTATCATCTTCCTGCATCTGGCATCACCATAAGTGTTGTGTGTGCCTGAAGAGGAATTTATACACTGGTATCGGACATATGGGCTAATATCAGATTTATGGACTTGACCTGGACTGGGATGTTTTCTTAAAGCTCTTTAATTTATACACGAGTGTCTATAAATTTGTTTCTCTAGTCAACCAAGTATATACACATAGTCTATTTCTAGCTGTAGTGTACATCCAAGCATAGCAGGAATCTATAACACTTTCATCAAGTAAATCCTTAATTAGACACCTAGTTGTATGATACGCCCAAACAAGGAAAACACCTGCCTTGGAAGAGCATATCGTTTTAAAAGGAAATCAGCAATAAATAAATACAATCATGAAAATAAGGTATAAGAAATGTTTACGAATCAAGGATTAAATGGGAAGATGTAGACTATAGTACACTTATTAATATATTGTATTAAAACATACAATGTATTTTGAAAACTGCACTCTAAGCTGCTGCTGTCTTGTCATTTCCACTGCATCCCTGCACCCCACCCCCCAGAAAAAACGATTCTCGAGGCTAACTTATGGGAATTCAACAAGAGATGCTACCTTCTACAATTTTGATCAATTGTAACTAACCAGAATTAAGAATCTAGACCGGAAGAGGGCATTTCAGTAGGAAACAAAGGCAAATGACTTTCTGTATCATTCTAAAAACAAATTCATTCTAGGTTACTCCTTTATCTGGGCAATGCTTCATCCACGACATTCTTGTCCAACGTAACTTCCAATTCATACCTGGAGCAACCTAGGACTTCAATCGACCAAATGATTTGACACATTATTTTACATGTAATTCAGTCCAAAATATGAAGACCTATCCTGAGATGCACACACCTTTCCTAGAATAAAAAATCAAAGAGAACCAAAAAGGAAAATCTGGGCCTTAGTCTCCTAGAGTTGTCCATAAGTCAGTCAACATTCTTATAAGGAAGGCAGACAGTCATTTAATATAAGGATGATATAGATATAACACTGCCCAAGAAATCATTATATTTTAAAGACACTGCAAGTTTTCAGAAACAGTAAACAGCTATTGGGAACTTTTTACAGAGATTTTAGCTTACATCAACATATTTAATGACAATTTAGTGGCTGTTCTGGCAAAAAAATAATTATATGAACTAAGAGTTAACAGCAAAAGTTGTCTTAATGAAATTTTAGGGAAAATGCACTATGATAGTCAAAACTAATGACCCAGCAACTTCACTTCCACGGATACACTATAAAGAAACTCAAGCATGTGCAAAGATACTCAATATGACATTAATTGCAAAAAGACTACAAACATAAATGCCCACCAATAGAAAAATAGGTAAACTGCTCTAGGTTGAAAAAGCTGTTAAGAATGTTTATCTATTTGCTTTGGTATGGACTTTATTAAACAAATGGCAGGAATTTTTCTTTAAAACTTCTAATATATAAAAAAATAACTCAATTAATTTTAAAATGCAAAACCACTAAATTGTCTCCCAGGTGGGAGGAGATGTGGCTGCTCTCCACAGTGTCTGACTATAATTTAAGAGTACAGACAAGAACAAGAATTTCTCCCCCTTTCCCCTCAACCCCCAACTTTAAGGTTATCAGAGATAAAGTAACCTTCAACAATTTCATTCAAGATTTCCAGGTTTTGGCAGATGTCTGCTGTAGATTAGTTATCTGGGAAAATTTACACAGCTATTGTTCTCAAGTAACGTCCATAAGGGGTCATGTTGACTAAAAGCAGTATTTCTAACAGGATTTAAAGTTTGAAGGATTTACCTCATTCAAAGAACTGTAAAATTCAACCTAAACAGACATACTATGGACTTTTCCCCAATTTTCAATGATTTTAAGTGCATACTTGACTTGTAATCAATTAATATGATGCTTCTATCCAAAATTCCTAGTGTGATTGTAATACAATTCTGAACTCTACACCTGTGACTATAATCTCATTTTGGAGAACATTCTCTGCTATGCTAGTGGTTGGATTAGGGTAAATTAAGTGCTGGTCTTTAGTAGAGGGTGTGAACCAAGTCCTCCCAAGATTATCTTGGGGATATCTTTAGATTATACCTTAGTAATAGATGTGATCTAAGTCATACCCCTTGTTTCCTTGGGGGGAATCTTTAAGGCTACGTTTGTTTTTTAATCATTTTATTGGGGGCTCATACAACTCACCACAATGCATACATACACCAATTGTGTAAAGCACATTTGTACATTCATTGCCCTCATCATTCTCAAAACATTTGCTCTCCACTTAGCCCCCAGCATCAGCTCCTCATTCCCCTCCTCCCCACTCCCTCATGAATCCTTGATAATTTATAAATTATTATTTCATCATATCTTGCCCTGTCTGACATCTCCCTTCACCCACTTTTCTGTTGTCCGTCCCCAAGGGAGGAGGTCACATATAGATCCTCGTAGTCGGTTCCCCCTTTCCAACCCACTCTCCCTCTACACTCCCCCCAGTATCGCCACTCACACCACTGGTCCGGATTCCCTGTGTTTCCAGTTCCTATCTGTACCAGTGTACACCCTCTGGTCTGGCTAGACTTGTAAGGTAGAATTGGGATCATGACAGTGCGGGGGAAGAAGCATTTAGGAACTAGGGCAAAGTTGTATTTCCATCCTTGCCACATGGCACCCTGACTGGCTCGTCTCCTCCCCAGGACCAAGAACCGGAATTTCCATCACCTCACTTCTATTTATGCCTTTACTATTATCATCAGGAAAGGAGGAAAAACAGTAACTGATTTTTATAAGATTAATGTGAAAATTAAATGAGTTAATGTGTCCAGTACAAGTAGTTACACTACATAGAGGTTTCCCACTAGTATTATTTTCAACATCATCTACAAAAAGAGCCGAAATAAACATAGCTTCTACTGGCCACTTGTATGGCGTAAGTGATAAAGTGTTCAATTATTGCTCTGAGAAACGTTGCTGGTTTGAAGCTACACATAGGCACCTTGGAAAACAGACATGGGCATGTGTGTATGAAAGGCCAGAGCCTGGAAACCCCACAAACCACAGGTCTCCTCTGGCAGCGCATGCCTGGGGTGGGCAAAGTTAACTCAACAGCAAGTGTGACTAAAGATCATTTATTCACCTTGGTTAATGGGAAGATAGGTATTTGCTTTAAACTACTTTTAGAAATGACCTCAAATTAATATAAGCTTTCTTATGAAGCATTATAATTTATACTTTCCCCTCAGGTTTATATTATGCCTTCCCAACAAAACAATAAAATTGCTATCACTTACAATTCTTAATACTGGTTCCTGAAAAGTCTAGGAATGCTTCAACTGCAAAACAATCACAGGAGTTGCTATCACACCTAGCCCCTTATCTAAGTGTTTTGAGTTTGGACAGCATAGTGAATTCCATGTTGGGCTGCTAACCAAAAGGTCAGCAGTTTGAACCAACCAGTCACTCCATAGGAGAAAAGATTTACAGCCTCAGGAATATGTAAGGACAGTTCTACTCTGTCCTACCGGGCTGCTATGAGTCAATCTACTCAACGACACTGCATTTGATTAGTCTTTAGCTCTTCCATTAAGCTAAAGGAGGACCCTAAAAGTATATTTCTATTTTTCACTACACCCTTATCAGGTGGCTCAGAGAGGCAGATAACCCAGATCATACATTGAGAAGCACTACTCTAGTGAAACAATCTTCAGAGAAAAGGGAAACTTTTTTTAAAATTATAAAAGTACTAGTTTAGATTTCCTTTAGCAACAGGATTCTCTCTCCTCAGTAACTCAAATGAGATGGAGTAGAAAATAATGCTGTCAACTACTATGTTAATGGAGTAAATGAAAAAACTGCTTGAGACCATTCCTTTCTCACAGGTACCAGTTGCCTCTCAAAATTCAACTGGTATTTTAAAGTTTAGGAAGTTTAGGAACACATTTCAAGTTTAGAGTTCCAAACAAAAGCCAAACCAATATTGAAAGGTTGGTATGCAGATTCGATTTAATTAGCTAACAGCTAACAAAGTGACAAGATGAACACTGTGTTTGTACTAAGGCATTTTACTGCTTGAGGTGATGTTATGTTATCTGTAAGAGCTCCCAATAGAAAAACAGAAAATAAAAACAAAAGAAAGAAAAACACAACCATTCTTCTTTCCTAATTGTATCTCATTTGATCCTGAACTTTTTGAGTTTTTAAAAATGTCAATCAGAAAGGCTACTGCCTTTCTTAAAATACATATATACCACAAAAGCTGATGAAAACGCAGACCACTTACTGAATCCTTCTTACGGGAGCGTTCCTTCTTCATTTTTCCACCCGCTGCTCGAATGCTAACTCTGTTCTCTCCTCCTAGGTAACCCCGGCAATTTGCAGACCCACAAAAACATTTCTGAGCTTCTTTTCTGTTCAAGGAGCATAAAAATGAAGTCCATTATATGGAAGTAAACTGTATAAAAAGGTCAACAATGTAACAATCACATGCAAGAGCTAAGTCATATCTAGCTACAGAAAAAAAATTAAAATTTTAAGAAACTCCAACAAACTTGGTATGTAATGGAAATGCATTGAAAACTGTTAAGACATATTCATTCTACTCTTAATCTTTATTGGCTAAATAAAACTAATCGAGAACTAACAATTTCCATTCACATGTATACATAGTCTAAGGATTATGCTTAAAGCTCAGGAATCTGTTATTAGAATGTAGATGTTCAACTGGCATAGAAACAGACAAAATGTTAGCATGAAGAGATTTTTTAAAAATGTGTCATTAGTATAGCACCCTTAAAAGAAAATATTTGATTAATGGCTACCATCACAGAAAGATGAGATGTTTTAATAATATATACTGCAATAAATAATTGTAATCACCAAGTGGGGGGAGAGGGAGAGTGGTGGAAATAACACAGACCTAACTAAGCCTAAGTCTACGGACCTAAGTGACGTCACATCTGCCATTTACTAACTCTGTGACCAGAGCTGGCTGAGGGAAAACCGAAAAGGAAACTGACAGACTTGTATATGATAGTAGTAATCAGGCACACAAAAGTATAATGTTGAATAACTATAGCATGAAATCACAATCAGCGCTTGCTTTCCAGTTTCCCACCATTCAAAGAAGTCAGTACAGGCGCAAGAAGAGTCCTGTATGCTCTACAATGAACTTGGTCTAGACTCAGCCTTTCAACATAGGTCAATCCTTTCCAGATATTCAAAATGGAAATTAAACATTTGGCATTTGTACTAGAGCATAATCAGATAATCACATTCAGAGTGGAAAGAACCTCAGAGCTCACTAAGTTTTCAGATACAAAGCATACATGTGCAACAGTATTCCAAACAATTCCACTTCCAGACACTAAACCTTAGACTCTGCATCTGTGGTACTCATTAGTCTAAACACCTTTTTTCACCCTTACATAACAGTTTCTTAGTTAGAAATCATCTCATGTAAAACTGGTCCTTGTAACCCAAAGAAGATGAAAAGATAATTTAGGAGAGGAAAAAAACAAAAATAGTCTATTGAAAGCACCGTTGGGTAGAAGTGACACCACTTGCTCTAAGGGCTATGAGATTGGGTCAGCATTCAATCACAAAGACCTGACTGATCTAATATTTGTCTATCAGCGTACAATAGTTTTAACTGACTTTTTCAAATGTTCAAGTAGAGGAACATTTCAAACACTCGAAAGAATAGAGAAAATAAGATAATGAATCTATCATTCCATTTTGATTATTTATCAATTCAGGGTCAATCTTTTTTTCATCTTATACACTCACAACCTATTCTCTATCCCAGATTATTTTAAAGCAAACCTCAGTGACACATCTCTAGAAGTCATTTATCTTATTAAGAAATTAATAATTTATTTTGTTTTGTTTTTAAATTCATTTTTAGGGGCTAATACAACTCTTTATCACAATCCATACATACATCAATTGTGTAAAACACATTTGTACATTCATTGCTCTCATCATTCTCAAAACACGTGCTTTCCACTTATGCCCCTGGCATCCTTATTTTTTCCCCTCCCTCCCTGCTCCCCGCTCCCTCATGAACCCTTGATAATGTATAAATTATTATTTTGTCATATATTGCCACTGTCTGATGTCTCCCTTCACCCATTTTTCTGTAATCTGTCCCCCTGGGAGGAGGTTATATGTAGATCCTTGTTATCAGTTCCCCCTTTCCAACCCACCCTCCCGGTATCGCCACTCTTACTACAGGTCCTGAAGGGATCATTCACCCTGGATTCCCTGTGTTTCCAGTTCCTATCTGTACCAGTGTACATGCTCTGATCTAGCCAGATTTGCATGGTAGAATTGGGATTATGATAGTGGGTGGGGAGGAATCATTTAGGAACTAGAGGAAAATTGTATGTTTCATCGTTGCTATACTGCACTCTGACTGGCTCGTCTCCTCCCCGACCCTTCCTTAAGGTGATGTCCAATTGTTTACAGATGGGCTTTGGGTCTCCACTCTGCACTCCCCCTCATTCACAATGATATGATTTTTTTTGTTCTTTGATGTCTGATACCTGATCTCTTCGACACCTCGTGATCAGAAAGGCTGGTGTGCTTCTTCCATGTGGGCTTTGTTGCTTCTGAGCTAAATAGCCGCTTGTTTAACCTCAAGCATTTAAGACCCCAGTCGCTATTATCTTTTGATAGCTGGGCACCATCAATTTCTTCACATTTGCTTATTGCTTATGCACCTGCTTTGTCTTCAGTGATTGTGTCAGGAAGGTGAGCATCATGGAATGCCAGTTTAATTGAACAAACTATTCTTGCATTGAGGGAGTGGAGGCCCAATGTCCATCTGCTACCTTAATACTAAACCTATAAATATATGCACATAGATCTATTTCCTCATCCTCATATATAAATATATTTACATATGTACATGCCTTTATTTAGACCTCTATAAATGCCCTTTGCCTCCTAGCTCTTTCCTCTATTTCCTTTTACTTTCTTGTTGTTCCACTATCATGTTCAACCTTCGTTAGGGTTTCAGTGATTCCTCTCGGTTACATTACCCTTGGTCACACCCTACCAGGCCTCCTACACCCTCCTCCTCACCATCTATTTGGATCACTTGTTGTTCCCTTGTCCCTGGGTTTGTTAACACCACTACCTTTCGCCCTGCCTCCCCCTCTCCCATGTCCCCTGGAACTGTCGGTCCCATTGTTTTCTCCTCCAGATTGTTCATTCAGCCTATCTTATTTAGACAGACCTGCAGAGATAATAACATGCACAAAAACAAGACAGTGCAAAACACCAAGCAACAAAATATAACAAAACAACAACAGCAACACCAACAAGCCAATGACAAAAAACAAAACAAAATACAAGAACGAAAAGCTTGTAGTTAGTTCAAGGACTATTTGTTGGCCTTTAGGAGTGTTTTCCGGTTGAGTCTGTTGGGGCGCCAAGCCATGGCCCCAAAGTCTATTTTTGGTGTTCCCTGGGGACTTTGTTGCTCTGTTCCCCTTGCTGTTCTGTTCCACGCCCTTAGTGTTTTGTCTCCATGTGGTGGGATCAGACAGGGTGGAATTCCCACACATTGTCTCCAGTGTTATCCCCTGTAGGCCTATGGGTTAGTAAGGGATGTCGTATCTCATAGTGGGGCCAGCCATGTGGTCTTCTCTGTGGACTGGCTGCTCTGAGCAGGAATGTTGTCCTCAAGGCTTAATAACAATCCACTAAATACTTGCATATTCCCTATTCTTTCAAATATTGAGTCACTCAATTAACCAATTCATTTAATCTAAACAAGTCGCAAACAGCACAATTATGTCTTTTAATAATCTTTGGGATCACTATCCCATCTTTGTTTTTCATGCAATTTACTGAAAAAGTCAATTCATGAAGGTAAACCAACTGAGAACCTTTTAAAAGTTAAATACTTGTGGTCATCAAAAAGTTTCCCCAAAAGAATAAAGAGAGAACCTACAGAATGGGGAAAGAGAAATCTGGCCATGATATTATCTGACAAGGGTCTAATCTCTAAAGTTCATAGAAAACCTCAAAAAACAAGAAATTCACTATAATTATAAAGTAGTCAAAGACATGAACAAACAAATCACTAAAAAAGATATTCAGGTGGCTAACAAACACATGAAAAAAATTCTTGTTATCAATTAGTCATTAAATCCACTGCTATCAAGTCTAATATGACTCATAACGACCACCCTAGAGGGCAAAGTAGACGTGCTTCCTACTGTTTCTGTGGTTTTAAATCTCTATGGGAATGGAAAGCCTGGTCTTTCTCCCTTGGAGCAGCTGGTGCATTTAAAACACTGACTATGTGGTTACCAGCCCGACACTTACCTGACAATGCCACCCGGACTCCTTTCCTGCCTCAAAACCCAAGTCCAGAGCCATCAAGTCCATTTCTACTCATAGCAATCCTATAGGGAAAGTAAGAAGGGATCCCTATATTTCTGAAGCTGCAAATCCTTATAGGAACTAAAAGTCTCATCTTTCTCCCATGGAGTGGCTGCAGGTTCAAACGGCTGGCCTTATGATTAGCAGCCCAATGTGCAAGCCACTATACCATCAGGGATCCTTCAGAAAGGCAAATCCAAAACTACAATGAAATACCATCATGCCACAGCAATAGCATACTGATTTAAAAACAAAGCAAATAAATAAAACAAGCAAGAAACCTAAAAAAACCCAAAAAAACCTAGACAATAGGTAATATGTAAGGGTCTGGGAAGACTGGAAGTCATATACTACAGATGGAATTAAAAAATGGTACAAGCACTATGAAAATCATATTGAGCTGGAAATAAAAATACAATCCCACAATCTTCACTTCTAGGACTATATCCCAGAGAAATAAAGATTGTGATACAAGTAGCTATATGGAAACTCATATTCACTAGAGCATATTGACCAAACAAGGACAGAAACAACCATAGCAGCAACAGATAAACGAGTAAATTGTTGTACACTCATACATACAATGGAATAATACTCAATAATATATAATGATGAATCTACAAAACATCTCACAACATGGAGGAATCTGGAGGATATCATACTTGGTGAAATTAGTCAATCACAAAAGGACAAACATAGACTACTATTTCCCACTCATAGCGACTCTGTATGACAGAGCAGAAATACTTCTATGGGTTTCTGAGACTGTAAATCTTTACAGGAGTACAGAGTCTCATCTTACTCCTGAAGAGTAGCTGGTGGTTTCCAACTGTCGGCCTTGCAGTTAGCAGCTCAACAGTAAGCATATGCTCCCATCTGTGTTTTCAGTTACTTAAAAATCTAGAATAGGTTTATATGTAGAAGTAAACATTCTTTGATGGTTAACAGGTATGGGAGGTGAAGGGAATAAAAGTCATTAAATAGATAACTGTTGCTGGGTGCCAGTAATAAATCATAGTTGTTGAGTCAAGTCCTAATAGTGGCCCATCTATGCACAATGGATTCAAACACTGACTAAACCTCACAATCTTTGCGATGTTTGATTCTACTGTTGCAGTCACTATGTCAATCCATGTTGAGGGTCTGACTTTTCTTTTTCTTGCTAACCCTCTCGTATGCCAAGAATTATGTCCTTCCTATTCCAGAGGTTGCACCCTCCTGATTATATGTCCAATGGACACAAGACAAAGTCTTGCCATCTTCATTTATAAGGAACATGCTAGCTGCACTACTGAGGCATTGTTGATTCATTCTTCTAGAAGTCAATAATGCTTTCAATATTTTTGGACTACGCTGTAATTCAGAAGCATCAATTCTTTCTTGATCTCCCTTATTCACAATCTAGCTTTCACCTGCATATGAGGCAACTGAAAATACCATGGCTTGCATCAGTTGCACCTTAGTCCTCAAAGTGACATCTTTGAACCGATAACTAACTTCATAATACAGAGATATTGAAGTTGTTGAGGCTTTCATTTTACTTGGATCCACATTCTATGCCCATGGAGAAAGCAGTAGTCAGGAAATCAAATACCGTATGTCGAAGTAGGCAAATCTGTTGCAAAGCTTCTTTTATTATCTCTGTTGTCAGGTGTAGTAGAGTCAGTTACAATTAATAGCAAAGCTATGTACATTAGAACAAAACACTGACTGATCCTGTGCTCTCCTCACAATTGGTATGCTTGAGCTCATTGTTAGTCATTGTGTCAAGCCACCTTGTATAAGGTTTTCTTTTTATCCTATAAAATTAGTTCATCTGGAGTTGAAAAATAACCCAATCATCAACATTTCATTTACAATGGTACTGTCTCTATACAGGACTTCCTCACGCAGCAATTATTTGGTTTACCCTAAAGTAGTATGACAAAGGCAGGCTAAATAATTTCCTTTTTTATTTCCAATTATTTTTCTAAATCATTAATTGGTGCTCTCCAATTCTAACTATCTCAAGGAACCTGGTTGCAAACTGGTTAGGCACTCGGCAGCAAACTGGAAGGCTGGTGGTTCCAACCCAACAGATGGGCCATGAAAGAGAGATGGCGCTCTGTTTCCAAAAAGATAAGAAAAGCTTTAAAAAATAACTTAGTAATACAACTCTATAAATACAAGAACACAAAGTTCGGAGGAACTTAAATAGTTTCCTAAATAATATCCCTTAGTAGCCAGGAGTAGAAAAACAACAACAAACAAAACAGTATGCCATGGGTACGGAATGATAATACAACTTTTAAGTAATTACAACACTTTTTATTTTTATATTCAAGTTGAGCCTATTTTGTCATCCAAAACAAAAACAGCACTTACCCATATCTTTGAAACTGATAGTCAAATGTTAACTCCGATCCTGAAGGAACCAATTTGGTGGTAAAAAAGCCAACTCTCAGTTGTCCATTCACAGTCCACTGAGGTATTTTTTTTAAAAGAAAAGAAATTAGTAAATGATTTAAAAAAAAAAATCAGTCTTAATTATGCATGTCTTTATGCAATAAAAGGTTTCCAAATTGCAAATAGGAAATTTCTTACCTAAGTAAACTTATTTATAATGAATTACCAGACTGAATATATCTATAAAATAATGTCCCTGACAAAATAATAATTTATAAGTTATCAAGGGCTCATGAGTGATAGGGGAGCGGGGAGAGAGGGGATAAAAATGAGGAGCTGATGCCAGGGGCTTAAGTGGAGAGCAAATGTTTTGAAAATGATGTAACAAATGTACAAATGTGCTTTACACAATAGATGTACGTATGGATTGTGATAAGAGTTGTATGAGCCCCCAATAAAATGATTTTTTTTAAAGTGAAGATGAAAAAAAAAGTCCCTAATAAAAACAACTGCTATTTTATACACATTTCCACACAGCATTTCGTGTGTGTAAAACTCAAAACATAAACTGGGGAGTATTAAGATTATTGTCTCAAACTCAATAAATGGATTTATCAATTTGTGCCAGGACCAAGACCACAAAGATAAGCAAGATTCAAAGCCTTAAGGAGTGACCTCCCAATCCCCACCCATCTGTGACCAGTTAAGCACCTATGAGCATTATTAAAACAATCAGATTTGGCAATCATGAAAGAACTTTAAAAAAAAAAATCCAAATAAGGCAGCAAGCATTAGATTTTGTTAAAATTAAAATTTAGCTTTGCATTTTGACCCATGTGAAATAATATCAAATTTTAAGGGGCAAGGAAATGTGACAACTAAATTTAATACAGGTTCCTGTTTTGGATCCTGCACCAGAAAAATGATATGAAGGAGATAAGGGGCAAAATTTGAACTTTGTCTTTTCTTTAGAGCAATTAATAATTAATATCATATCCTAGATTTAACCATTATGTTAGGGTTATGTAAAATGTTAAGCTTTGGGGAAGCTAAATGAAGGGTATTTGAGAATTCTGTACTATTTTCCAACTTCTAATATAAATCTAAATTAATTTCAAAATAATTCTTTAAAAATAAAAGAATAGATAGGCTAGACCAGAGGGTGTACACTGGTACAGATAAGAGCTGGAAACACATGGAATCCAAGACAGATAAACTCCTCAGGACCAATAATGAGAGTAGTGCTACCAGGAGGATAAGGGGATGGTGGGGGAGGGCGGGGGCACCGATCACAATGATCTACATATAAACTCCTCCCTGGAGGACAGACAACAGAAAATTAGGTGAAGGGAGGCATCAGACAGTGTAAGACATGACAAAAACATAATAACTTATAAATTATCAAGGGTTCATGAGGGAGGGAAGGTGGGGAAGGGAGGGGAAAAATGAGGAGCTGATAACAAGGGCTCAAGTAGAAAGAAAATGTTTTGAGAATGATGATAGCAACAAATGTGCTTGACACAATGGATGGATGTATGGATTGTGATAAAAGTTGTATGAGCCCCCCAATAAAATGATTCTTTTAATTATAAATAGAAAAATGCTTGAAAGTGAAGTTCGTTTGTTCTTTTGATACTAGATCTAAAGTTAATGGTCAGGCATAACAATCTTGAAAAATAACCCCAATTCTAAATCTACTTCGACTTACTTTTTGGGTCTCACAGTTTGGCTCACAGCTATGATTCATGAAACGAGAACAATTTCCTTTCTGAGTTGCATCTATTATCTGTGGGGAAAGAGATAACTAAAGAGTTAAAAAATAAGACCTAAAAATAAACAGTTAAATATTATCATGTACATACATATAGAAAACATCCTCTGCTTCAGAGAATTTAGAGAACTCTCTGATACTGCTTGATACATTAAAGTGACCATGTCGCTGCTTTCTCTGGAATATTTACTATTAACAGTTAACCTACAGGTAAAATTACCTCCTCACCTAATCAATGTCTTCTTCATTTTTTTAGCTATTCCTTGCATTCTATTATTGCATTTCAATCTCACTTCGTGTGAGATTGCATATTACACCATAGCACAGTAACTCTCCAACATGTGCATGTATCTTGCTGAAACTCTTAGTGGACCTACTCACAGAGTTAGAGTTAGCAAATTTGGGGTAAATGCAAAACTCACTACCAATACCCAAAACCCATCTGTAGACAAGGGGACATCCCCTCACAGAAGGATCACAGGAAGGGATGAGTCAACCAGGACACAGTACAGCACCGATGAAATACGCAATATTCCTCTGGTTCCTTGAGGCTTACTCACGCCCCCACTATCAGGACCCCAGTCCTGTTTTTAACTCCGGGCTAGACCAGAGGAGGTAGGGATAAGAGATAAGAGCTCATGACACATGGAATCCAGGAACAGGAATGGAAGTAGAGGTATCAGGAGGGTAGGGGAAGGTGGGGAGAAGAGGGAACCCATCAGGCTCCTCCTCTGGTGTAAGTCCTTAAAGTTTACATTTCTAACAAGTTTCCAAGTGAAGATGTGATTGCTGGTCTACAGTTCAAATTATATCTGCTACTAAGAGAACATTGGGGAAATGAGGAGGCTTTCCATTGCTGTAAAGATTTATAGGCTTGTAAACTCACAGATGCAGTTCTACTCTATCTGATAGTTACTACTAAGAGTCAGAATCAACCTGAAGAGTACAATCTTGGAACCCTTTGCTTTGGTTTACTCAGAGTACATATTTTCATGATACATAAAGGACATGATAAAAACCTCAGGGCCATCAAGTCAATTCTGACTTACAGCAACCCAACAGAACAAAGCAGGATTGTTCCATAGGTCTCCAACGCCAAATCTTCCCAGAAGGAGATAGCCTTGTTTTTCTCCCATAGAGTGGTTAGTACGTTCAAACTGCTCACCTTTTGGTTAGCAACCTAACGCCTAGTAACACACTGAGCCACCAGGGCTGCCAATTCTCAATCACTGTAAGATTGCAAAGGAGTTAGCCTCTTCTAAAGCTGGATTTTGTTTTCAGTATCATTAAATCTTTTAACAGTTTCTAAAGATAACCTTCCTAAACTCTTTTTACATCCATTTAACAAGAAAAGCAATGCAGAAAGTTGGATTCTTTCACTTAGATGTCTTTATATAAACCTATCAGCTGAGTGTTACACATGGCCAACCTTCAATAATAACAACTAACCACTGTCTCTTATCAGTTTGCTTTAATTGTACAACTTAATAAAAAAGTTCTACAATCAAGGAAATATTGTTTAAATATTAAGACTTATTGACTGAAAAGATTTAAATTTTCCCAGAAAATCTTCAGAAAAATTATTAAATCTCATAAATGGGTAATGTGTCACACAATCCAGAAAAGACTGAGTTTAAGAAACAACTACATTCCTAAGTATTATGACCATTTCAAATTTCTCTTTATTAGTGCTGACAAATATGCAAATTTACATTTCATCTTAGCTAAGATCTAATTGTAATACCCCTAATAAAATAATTTTTCAACACACAATTACAGACTATCTGTCCCCTTTGTGCTAACTATTTGCTGCCAATTTCTACAGGGCTCATGATCTACTCTTATTCCTAATAAGCAATATCCTTTTTTTAAAATGACTTATTAATTTAGACTATCAAAGGTACTCTCAGTAAAGTCATTTCTTAATAAGTAATGTATTCAAATTATAAACAAATTAAAAAGTGTAATAAGGCATGATAAGTAAGGGCACCTTCCATCCCAGACTTACAACTTTCCCCCTGAGGTTCTCCCAGACATCAGAATTCCTTAGGTAATTTCAAATGTTCATGAGATTGAAACTATCTGCATTACACTAAGATGCTGTCTCCCATTTCACTCCTATTCTTTCACAATTGAGCAGTGAAGCATACAGTGCAGTTTTCCAGAAGCTGCATGATCATTATAATAATGAACAGGTTGATATATATATATAAACGAATTCTTTTAAGACAAATAGTGGAGGGTTTGTCAAAATGTAATGAATATTTCTTTTTAAATTTTTTTGTTTTAATTTTTAATACAGTAAATATTGATAAATCTAACAAAAGCTCTTCAGGTATCCTCAATAATTTTGAAGAATTACAAAGGGCTCCCGACCTATAAATTTGATAACCTCTGTCCTGTGCATTTATGAAGCATGTTTGAGAGAATTTCAAAAAGTTTGTGTAAAGATACTATCTTTCAATTCCAGTTTTCCACAAATTGTCCCTGTTCCCCTCTAAGAATGTATAGAATTCTACCCTTTTTATTCTTCCAACTAATAACATTAGTCAGTAGCAACAATCCTTTCAAAATCAACCTGCAAAACCAAATACACATTCATGCTGCTCACCTCGTCATTCTTCAGGGCCATGAAGTAGTAGTGTATGTTTTTATTTCGTGCATACTCCTTCACCCGGGCTTTAAACTCTTTATGATCAAGCACCTCACCACAATATTCCAGGACAAAGGTGTTCCTGCAAAACATAAGTCCAGACAATAATAGCTCTTCCTGCTAGGGAAAAAGTACATATCATACAAGCAAAAATAATGAATTTGAGGAAATAATGAAATGTGGTTGACTTTAGTTATTATAATATAATTATAATGTGTATAAAAGAACGAGCATTTAACCTGTTGATTCTAAGAAGCCTTATCATTTATACATACTCCCAAACTGCATATTCTTACTCTCACAACATAAAAAAAGATTGAATTCTGAGTTAAATATCATGAAAACAGTAATGCAGTTGAGAAACTGCTCTGAAGAAATCTGGAGGCATTAGAAACCTAAGGTTCTCAGAGGCACCTTAGACAAACATAGCAACCTTTTCTCTGGAAGGTGTCTTAGGATGTTACAAATCATATCTAATTATATTCTCTGGCCGATTCTAATTTCCCTCTAGCAATTATCATTATTGTGGTCTCTCCTTGCATTTTGATTACCAAAAATCTTTAGTTTTATGTCTTTGGTTATTTACCGCTTTCTTCATTGAGGAACATGAAATGCTCAGTTCTCTTTCCCCTACTTTCATTCTCTTAAAGTTCACTCTCACTAATATCTTCCTTCTCTCACCTCCATACAGACAAATGCCTTGCTCTGCTTTCCTTCCAAATTCTGACCCAAACGACCTGCCTGGATGCCTTGGAGTAGTAACCCCTCAGAAGAAACACAGCATAACTACAGAGTGACGAGATAGGATCATGTAAAAATGTGAATCATCTCTATTTGTTTCCAATATAGAAGTATAACCAATGTACTTAAATCAATAAAGGAGATGGTCAACTGAAAAAAAATGTAAACTCTTTAAGTAAAACACATAAAAACTATTAAGACAATGGAATATTACTCAGCCATAAAGAGGCATGAGGGAGATAGGGAAGGTAAGGGGGTTAGGGAAGCAAACAATGTATGTGGGAGGGAGCACTCACTAGAACTGATGGTGATTACACAACTCATTTTTTAAATTTGAGAAATTGCAACAATTAAAAAAAATCAGATCAGGTATTGCATACCTATCCATTTCAAATTAGAAAGGTAACAGATAAAAATAGCTGTATTTAAGTTCAATTAATAATTTGAAAATGGCAGATGGAAACGCAAGAAATGATCTCTCCATGTAATGTTCAATGCATGTAAGAACACTGATAAAGGAAAGGATACTAATGTATTATTGGAGATGTCATTCTAGTGTAAGGTTTTCCAATGTCAATGGTAATAAATATATTTTCTAAGACATTTTAGAGTCCATTTTAAAGTAATAGTTATATTTTTAACCATGCTTCCCATAATGACCTCTTGATATGAACATTAAATTAACAATAAAAAACATAATTTCATAACGCAAAAAAAATTATTTAACCACGGGGGAGAAAATGTTCTAAAATTTGATTGTGGCCAAGATTGTACAACTCTTTTTGATATAACTAAACTATTGAATTGTATGATATATGGACTAAGTGCCAATAAAACTGTTAAAAAAAGAAAAAAGAATAATGAAATTCAGACGCATACTACAACACGAATAAACTCTGAGGACTTTGTGCTGAGTGAAGAAAGCCAGATACAAAGGGAGGGGCAAATAGGTATTGTTATCACTGACAGGATATTAAAAAAATTAAAAGAGAAAGAAGTCAAAAGTAATTAGTGATAAGCAGGAGCTGAGAGGGGTCGTCATTTTGTTTAGAGATTATTAAAGGTATGTCAGTGGTGGGAAATAATTTGGAAAAACTGCAAAAATGATTACCCAACGGGAAGAATATAACCAACATCATTGAATCGTGCACATAGAAAGTAAAGAAACTACTGTGTTGTGTGTAATACAAACTTTCTTTAAAGTATGAGAACAATACTATTTACACTAAAAAGAAAGAAAATAAAAATAAAAACAAACCTCAAAAGCAAGATCACAGATTCTATAGTGGATAGAAATGTTACAATGGATGGATGTATGGATTGTGATAAAGAGTTGTACGAGCCCCCAATAGAATGATTAAATTTTTAAAAAAATTAATTAAATAAATGCATTTGTGCAGTAATCTATTACAAACACACTAGGTTTCAATAATCAAAACTTGATTATGCATGGGCAATCCTGAAATGTCAAATAATATCTTATATGTGATACAGCAGAATGCCCACATGATTTAAAGTCCTACAGTGTTGACTTTCCACTTACAGGCTCAGTCCTCATCCTTGAGAAGAAAAATGCCATTGCTTACATCACATGTTGCTTTATGGATTAAATGTAATGCCACACATAAAATATAAATGTAGCAACAATTGACACTTTGTATAATATCCTCAAGTCCTGCAGACAATTACTGAGTGGGGGAGCCCTCACAGTCAAAACAGTCTTGAAGAAAAATAACAGAGTTGGTGACCTCACACTTCCAATTTCTTACCTCAAAATAATCACAAAACCAGTATGATAAAGGCTTAAGACCAATCAACAGAACTAAGAAAATAGAAAATAAACTCATAGAACCAAATGATTCTTTGACAAGGATGCCAAGATCAGTGAATGAAAGATGATGAGTCTCTTAACCAAATGGTGCTGAAAATAACTAGATAGCCAATCATAAAAGAAATTAGAGCACTACTACCTCAGATATATAAAAATTACCTCAAATCTATCAACAGACTAAATATAAGCATTAAAATTATAAAACTCTTGAACAATACATAAATAAAATGCTTCGAACCTATTTTCAACAATGAAGGAAAATAAGAGCTAATATTCATGATTCTCTATTTGGCAATAAGTCTAAAATATGACACCACCACCCGAACTGACCCCACCACACCGAGGCAAAACACCAAGTCCCCAGGGAACACCAAAAACAGACTTTGGGACCAGGGCTTGGTGCCCCAACAGACTCGACCGGAAAACTCCTAAAGGCCAACAAACAGTCCTTGAACTAACTACAAGCTTTTCATTCTTGTTGTATTTTGTTTTGTTTTTGACACTGGTTTGTTGTTGTTGTTTTATTTTGTTGCTTGGTTTTGCTCTGCCTTGTTTTTGTGCATGTTATTATCCTCGCAGGTCTGTCTAAATAAGATGGGCTGGATGAACAATCTGGAGGAGAAAACAGAACTGACAGTTCCGGCGGGACATGGGAGAGGGGGAGGTGGGGGGAAAGGAAGTGGTGTTAACAAACCCAGGGACAAGGGAACAACAATCAATCTAAATCAGTGGTGAGGAGGGTGTAGGAGGCCTGGTAGGGTGTGACCAAGGGTAATGTAACTGAGAGGAATTACTGAAACCCAAATGAAGGCTGAACATGATAGTGGGACAA
>NW_022111320.1:48761927-48773918 GCF_000313985.2 Echinops telfairi
AGAGGATGTACACTGGTACTGATAGGAACTGGAAACACTG
Source organism: Echinops telfairi (assembly GCF_000313985.2). Taxonomy (NCBI): domain Eukaryota; kingdom Metazoa; phylum Chordata; class Mammalia; order Afrosoricida; family Tenrecidae; genus Echinops; species Echinops telfairi. Next base: position 48,761,968 of record NW_022111320.1, read on the forward strand.
AGAATCCAGGGCAGATGATCCCTTCAGGACCAGTGGTGAGAGTGGCGATACTGGGAGAGAGGGAAGGTGGGTTGGAAAGGGGAAACCGGTAACAATGATCTACGTATAATCTCCTCCCTGGTGGACAGACAACAGAAAAGTAGGTGAAGGGAGACATCAGACAGTGTAAAATATGACAAAATAATAATTTATAAATTATCAAGGGCTCATGAGTAAGGCGGGAGCGGGGAGGGAGGGGGTGTAAAAATGAGAAGCTGATACCAGGGGCTTAAGTGGAGGGCAAATGTTTTCAGAATGATGAGGGCAATGAATGTACAAATGTGCTTTACACAATTGATGTATGTATGGATTGTGATTAAGAGTTGTATGAGTCCCTAATAAAATGATTTTTATATTTATATAGATATATGACACCAAAAGCATTAGGAACAAGAGAAATATAAATGAGAGAAAATATGTGCTATGGAACTCATCAATTTAATAAGGGTCCAGAATACATATACTAAAAAAAAACAAACTCACTGCCATCAACTTGTTGCTGATTCATAGCAACCCCCTTGTTGGTTTCTAAGATTGTAACTCTTTACAGGAGAACAAAGCCCCATCTTTCTCCCTTGAGCCTCTGGGGGAGATGGGGTGTGTTTCAAACTGCCAACCTTGAAGTTAGCAGTCCAAGGCATAACCACTACATCACTAGTCCTCCTTAGAATACATAAAGCACTCTTACAATTCAGCAACAAAAAGACTAACAACCCAATTTAAAGGACAGAACAACATGAACAGGCAATTCTACAGAGAAAATATAAAAATACCCAATAAATGCACGGATAGATCCTCAACACCATTATTTATTGGGGACAAGCAAATTAAACTCCATCTATTAGCATAGCTATTTAGGGGAAAGGAGGGAACACAGAAATTAAGTGTTGGCAAGCTGTGAATAAATTGGAATTCTCAACAGTGCTCATGGAAATGCAATCTGGTTTAGCCACTATGGAAAGCAGTTTGGCAGCTCCTCAAAACAGTCATATGTTGTGGGGAAAAGAAGGATTTCTCTCAAGCTGTCTCCCCCAAATCCAGACTTAGCTGCGTGAGAATGACCGTACACTTGGAGGTCATCAAGAGTGGATTGGGAGTCATTCTCACTGAGTGGTATCAGCTGTCTAGATCAAGCAGACACCACTGTTTATCCCACAACAAATAAGGCCCACTCCCTTCTGATATGGATAGCAGTTGTCTGTTTACTTGTAGGAGATACCCACCCAAGGATGACCAAGGTTAGGGTAGCCATTATGAATCTAGAGTCCACCCATCTTGTCACATGTGTAATCCTGGACCTTCCCATTCCTATGGGCACACCCCTAGGTCATCCCCTATTGATTGTATTGCCTATGTTGCTACTCCTATGACATAGGTTATTGTCTGCTATCAGGGGTCTTGCATGCCTCCCAGAATAGTAATTGTGTTTTATTGTATGAGACACCAGAGTGATCGAACTTGTTCTAGGATGAATTGTATTGCCCCATTCTGTGATGTGTGACTCTGTAATCAGATCCCCCTAACATGATGTGATGAGTGGTTAGCAATAAATAATGAGGCTCCCGGGTTCTCGGAAGGGTGGCTGAGGAGGACGAGGCAGCTGCTTCTACTCTGACGGCTAAGTCCCGTCTACGAGGACCATCAAGTGGGGCTGAAGTGAGCAATGCTACCATGAATTGCGTCTGACTCCATTACTTGACTCCATCTTTTCACTCTCATGCTCTCTATGACTTAACTATAATCTTTACTTGTTATTACTGTACAATTGCGCCTACCGAACCTGTGATGTTTTGTGGGGTTCCCTCTTCCCTTTAACCCAATATGTGGAATGTTATGTGACCCCAGCATTTTGTACCTACGTATATGTCTTCGAGAATTAAAAATAAGAATTCAAAGAAATGCATGCAAAGCTATTTTCATAGTAATGTTATAAAAGTCAAAAGGGTAGAAAAGACCCAATGTTCACCAACAAATGAATGAATAAACAAAACGTGATATACACAAAGAGTGGAATACTATTCAGCCATACAAAGAGATGTAGTACTCAGACATACTATAATGCAGACCACATGTTCTCACACTCATTTGGTCTATTCAAGTTAAAAAACAAAACTAGTGCACCCCCCGGTGATAAACATTTTTATAATATAGCCCGTGTAGGTATCTGCTTCTGCAGCTTCAGGTCACCCTAGGAGGCAGTATCACCCACTTTGGGAAACACTGGTGTAGATGAACCTCCAGAACATTATGCTAAATTAAAGAAGACACAAAATGCCACATATTTAAATATCTAGCATAAATAAATCCACAAAGACAGAACACAGTAGTTGTTGCCAGAAACAGCAGGTGGAGATGCGGATGGGGAGAAACTGCTTAATATGTGTGTGTAAGGGTATTACTCTTGGAGTCATCACTTTAAAATGTTTAATTTCATGTAATAAAAATTTAATCTCAATGTATTAATATTTGAAAAATAAAAGCTATAGGACACTATTCTTTTTCCTGGCTGCTTTGAATCCTTACAATAAGCAGACTAATACCTCTCCTTTCCCCCATACTCACCATCCAAGTGTATTCACATGTTAGATATGCCTGAATTATTAGGATCCAACAAATGTTTAATTTTCTTCCTTAATTCCTTTTATGTATTTTAGCTATAAACATGTTATTTGTGTATATATCGAACTTTTAAGAAAAGCACCTGAAATTCTTAATTTTTGCACAATAAGCATTGGCCTCCTAGAAGCTATCTACCTAAGTCCAATGACACAAAATTGAAATGAAGGCAATAGAAACAAAAACTTACGAAGGTAGATCTCTGGCAGCCTTCAAGCCCCAGCCTTTCTTTTCTGTGAGTATGACTTCCACATCTGCATGTTGCTTTCTCTGAAATCGTCTGTTAGAACAATAATCACCATTTGGACACCTTGAAGAACTGAAATAAGAAATGAGTAGAAATTAATGCTTCAAAGCAGCAAAAGAACGACAAACATCTTTGACAGAATGTGCTATATAAGTGTGTATCTCTTTCTGGCATTAAGCAGGTGAAAAGATTTGGGGCCTCAGAAACCTAATGGACAGTTCTATTCTTCCCTATCAGGTCACTATGAGTCTAAATTGACTCAATAGCAATGTGTGTGGGTTTTATTTGTTAATGGCATAACCAGCATATGTATGCTAAATCCCCACACGAGTCTTCCTCGCTTTCATTCTTTTAATCATGATGGGAATCCCTCAGAACCGAGTGTCTGAGGATCATCATCACAATACTACCGTCATCCAGCCATCACAAGAAGGCCTATTTCAACTTGCATGTCTAAAACTCGTTTCTAGACTGCCCATAAGCCTCTAATAATTCTGACAACTCTGCAGAGCTAATTTCTTTTCTATCCAGCACTTCCCTTACATTCCATTCTAATCACTATTTCCTTGGGCTTTTGGATACAGCTATTAGATCTACATTTGAAAGAAACCTTGTTCAGAGTAAGGCAATATAACGTGATATGGATTTTCTCCTAGGGACCCTACACAGTAAAAATTAAAAATCAAACATTCACTGAATTCCTCACATTCCAAAGCTGGCAGATACAAAAGCTTTTAGTACTGATTCAAACTACAATTGAAGTTATACAATCATCCCCAATACATTGTTGAATTTTAGAAGCTGTAAAAAACATTTTTATAGAGGCTCAAAAGGCAGCTCCGTCTCCTCTGGTGGTGGAGTGGTTACCAGTTGGGCTGCTATCTGAAAAGGCAGGTTCACTTTAAAAGGTAGTCAAGGAAACCTTTCGGGGGTAATGGGATTAAGGCAGAAACTGTAAAGATGCAAAGGTATGGGTAGATAAGGAGAGCCTGTGCACCAGTAGGAAACAAAACCGACTAGGGACAGGGACTGAAACTAAGCGAAGTATAACTAGTAAGGAAGGCGAATGGAGGACGAACGAAAGGCAGGAAGAAGATTCTGAACATTCTTTGAACTAAGTCCTGAAAGCAACATGAAACTACTAAACGTTTTAAGGGGAGAATAAAATGAAGGAAACAAGGCTGTACTTCAGATCTGTTTCCTAAGGATGACTGCAAAGTTCATAGGAATGCAGACACTCTGGACAGTAATGCCAAGTTAGGGGTAGAGGGCAATTCCTGTGTCTCCTCTTCTCATGTGTATGCCCATATAAACAACACCTGTTTTCTATTACCCATCTGCAAATGTTATTATTACTCAGATACAGGAGAAAGGCTAAGGTTTTCTCTTCATTAAGAGAAATAATTATTTTTTGTGTTAGAAAGAATTCAATAAAGACTGAGCAAAGTAAAACATGCTAATTTATTACTTACCATTCAATCATAAGGAGACGATTAAGACAATCTTCCCCGCATGCTATTTCACCTTGAGCTCTTTCATCTTTAGAAAGAGGTGCACACTCACACTGCATTCGCTTAATATCCCGATGGGATTTATTCTTCTTCCTAGTAAGTAAAATTTTAGTTTTAAAATGGTTAAATAACTCTCCTGGCCACAGTATAATGTCTATTATCAAATATGTACTAAATCCAATTAGTTTCATGATTTTTTTTTTTAGTTTTATGAATCTTCTAAATTAACCATTCTAAAGGAAAATATATCAAATCGCCAGTACCCGTGAGACTGAAAACACTAAAAATTGTATTGCAACTGTTTAAAAAAATGAGACGGGCAACCTTAGACCTAGCAGAGCTCGAGTCTATTATTTTGGAACTCAGCCCTAATTCCTAAGCCCGTGTCAAGTGAGACCCAGAATCTAAGAAATTCTACATGTTAGTCATACTGAGCTTAGGGTACACCTGGTAATCAAAGTCACATTTCAGAATCAGTTCTCATGAGTGAATAAATAGTGAAGGTACAAGACTGAGGAGAAAGAGATTGGTGAAAAAATGTCTTGCGTTGTTTTTAAAAAAAAAAAATCCAATGTCACTTAATAGTTTTTGAGTCACCGCAACCCAAAGTACAGAATAGAGCTCCTTGTGTAGGTTTCGGAGACAATAACTCTTTACAGGAGTCAAGAGGCTCATAGTTCTACCAAAGAGCAGTTGGTGATTTTTGAACTGCTGACCTTGAAGTCAGCAGCCCAACATTAAAAAATATTGAATAGCTAAAGGGGGAAAAAAAAAAAAGAAAGGCAATTAAAGAGGTAAGGTTTCAGAGGAGTAAGTTTTCCCAATACTAACAGACTGACTAGATAAAAGGAAAACTATCAAATTTGATTATGTTCATGAAAGACTATGACAGAATTTGAAAAGAATGAAAGTGTTATTTATTAGCCTATTTGTTGAACTTTTTTTTTTAACCTGTTTTAAAAAAAGGCACAGATGGAGGACTAACATCTCCTTCTTAAAATGCTTACAGAATTATGAGGCACTCTTCAACGAGCAGTGAAGAGTGCAGCTGCTCTAAGCGGCTATCTTAATCTCCTAACCCTAATCTACTGCTTTTATCTTCAACATATGGTTTACTCTAGTTTCAATTTCATGAAGTGTGTTGTGACAGTTTCAACTAAGTGTAGGTACAAAGAATGACTCATACAAAGCCATTCATGAGCATATGGATATGCTCAGTGAGATAGTTTATTGTGAAGATGAATGATGACTAAAGGAAGAAAAAGTATCTAATTACAAGTATTTAAAGAATTTTGATGCAATAGTTTGTTTGCTTTTTCCTATATTGCTCCAGAAAGTTAGATTACGACTAAAGGGGAGATTATTGCAGGTCAGTCTATTTTCATTAAACATAAGGAAATAATTTATACTTTACTTATACTAGTATTGTATCTATATATTTCCCACCCCAAAATAGCCCGTTTCCACCAACCAGAATTTTATGCACATAGTCTTATATTCACCTTAATCTTAATCTCTTAGCTGAATAAATCTGTAGTCTGATTGGTTTTGTTTATGTAAATTCCATCAATCTACTCAAATAATTCTAAAATGTATTCAATCTTTTGAATTCAAACTTAATTTATAACTAGATATTCTCTGCTATCGTTTTAAAAAGAAAAGGGATAAGCTTCTAATGGAACCTAATTATTTAAATCAGTCTTTTTACACATAGCCAATTTCTTTACTTAATAAAAATTGTGAACGTTAAAAGAGATGACCATACTTTGATTCTCAAATGGACCAGGTTTTCAAAAAAGCATAGAAAGGTAAATAAGAGAAAACAAGGGAGCATAAAATGTCTGAAAAAAAGTTGGAAAATGGAGCTAAAAGATAATGGAATTTTTTCACGTTTTAAAATCCCTTCGCACCGGTTTAAAAAGGAGGGCGATGCATTCAACATATTCATTTATTTAAAAGTGCTATTTCAAAAGGGAGGTGAAAGTAAAGTCAACTGAGAAGCTCTGACTCTTAACCTCGTTACATTTGATTTTATGTAAAAGAATTATGGTTAACCATCTTATATCTTATTTCTAAAATATATTATGCTACAGCCAAGTTTAATCTGTTATCAATATGCTAATAATAAAGATAAGGATATTATGTGCTAGTATAGTTCCTGCTTTATAAAGTCCGTAAGATACTTTGTTCTGCACATTTTTGAAATAATGGAGTAGGGAAGGAAAGCAAACCTAACCACGTTTCCTTTTCCTAAGAACAGACTGTTCATAACAATTATGGATTTTAACTTACATTTTATCACACTACATTGTATATGGTTAGATTAATACAGTCTGAACTGTGAAAAAGTTACTTTTTCAAAAATAGGTTAAAATTTGTCAAGTATTAAATTAGGCTTACCTTTCTGTCAAATAAACATTTTCTTCAATAAGATCAAAATAACATGGCATCTTTCCCTGCTTGGCACACTCCTTCCATCGCTGGGGGTCCCTGAAGTCATCCATGACACACGAAGGTCCAAACAGTGCAGAGCCTGGAGGTGCTGCTGTCTCTCCCGGTTCTGCCTCCACTCTAACTTTCTTTCTGTCTTGAAGCTCAGCTTCACTTTCAGAATCACTCTCCAGCTCCTGTCTCCTTTTTTTAAGAGGCCCTCTGTCTTTCATGTCATTTCTTTCTAAACTTTTTGTAAGATCTTTCTTTTCATTCACTGCTAAAGAGTCCTTAATGGAATTGCTGCTTATTTCAGGTGCTTGCACTGATCCCCTGTCCTTCTGCTGAATGGACAGAAGAAATTTGCTGGACTGATTTGAAAAGTGAGATCCACCACGTTGATCCCAATTCTCTTCCTCTTCGCGGTCATCTGTTAGAGAATCTGGTACCTGCCCTTGAATCCGGTCATATACAACTCCAGTTCCAGGTCTGCCTGCCGACCTTGGATCCCAGTAGCCATTGCCTTGCCAGTGACTACGTGTCCCACCATACTGTTCTGCACTTAGATACTTGTGTCCACCACAAGCTCCATAGCTGCTGTCAGGCTGCTGATATGTGGTAGTGGGCTTTTCTGATTGAGTGAAGTCCCACCCTACGTTTCTAAGTTCTTCTGAGGAGTGAAAGCTCTCCACTCGAGAGATCTCACAAGGGGAAGAAAAGCTCAAGTCCGTTTTCCCCAGTCTACTATCTGGCCTGGTAGGAAAAGTGGTCTGTTGGTGGGACTTATTTGGGACATCTTCAAAATCATCAGAATAAATTGACAGCTCCTCTTGCTGCCTTGATGCTATTTTGAATTTTATTGTTTCCGCTGAACCTGGGTGACCTAGGTGGTCAGATTTCACATCTGGATGACTTGTACTATCAACCCCATCACTCTGAGAATGAGCCATTTCAGGCAAGTGATTATCCATTTGTTTTCTGTGAGGGTGCGTGAAAGAACTTTCTGGGTTTTTCTCTGCTCCTTTATAAGCAAAGAACTTGTCTGTTTGAGAAGCTTTATTTGTTATAATCTCAAACTTTTCCTCATATGAATGTCTCCTTGATTCGGGTCTCTCATCTTCCCAGTGGTCGGAATAGTGCCTGTAACTTTGACTGCTCCGAGAAGAAGAAGGACTTGTTTCTTCCATAGGCAAAGTAGAATTCTTTGGCACAACCACAACAGACTGGAGACGGTTTCTTGGAATACTGCTATCATCAGAATCTGTGTCTTCTGAATCGCTGTCATCACTTGAACATGCGGAGGAACCAGAATAATCTTCATGGAGAGTAGACACAATTTCTGGGGCATGGCCACTACTGTCACATTTTAAGGTATAAGTTACATCATCATTGCTTTCCATGGCTAAATTCAAATTGCAAGAAAATACAGCTTCTGAATCATCAGAAGTATGCACATGTCCTCTTTCTCCATCTGAGGAGATTTCTGGTCTTCTATCCGGCAACGTGGAACTCTCTTCTTCTTGCAAACATTTCCCAGATAGCCCATTATTATGCCTGTTTTCCCAGGAAGAAAATCCTCTTCTTGAGTCAGGAAGATCTCTATTTACTTCTCTTGTTTCTTCCCCTGCATGTTTTAAAAACTCTGTGCTTTTTTCAGTTATCAGCACAGCATCCAAAACTGGAGAAGTGTTCTCTCCATACTGTAAGAGAGTTAAAGTGTCCACTTTTATTTCTGGTGAGAGACTCTGAAGAGATGAAGCAATCTCCGAACTTCTTATAGGCTGACATAAATCAGCAATATGATTAACAGAAACTGAACTAGTGCTACCAACACTCTGCTTATATTCTTCACAAGCAAACTTTGCAGTTTGATCTGTCATATTTCTACTATCACTTATAGCTGTTGAATCCAAACGAATATTCATAAAGCTATTGGAAGACATTTTCACAACTGAAGTTTCAATATTTTCAGCTTCAGAATGACACAAGGAAGGGTTGCTGTCATTTGAAGTACAGTATATATCTGAATCTTTGGTTCTGCAGCAAGAAACTGGTTCCTTAACTGCTTTAGAATAATCTATTGCCATATCTGGCAATGTCACAAGGTTATCTGGGTGTGGTGACACTGGAGGTTCTGTTTCTCTAAAAGGGCTTTCTGACTTACTATGATGCATGTAAGTAGCATCCAAGTCTTTTTCTTTACATCTACTAGTATTCTGAAATCCATTTGATGAACGCATACATGCTTTGATCAAAGGGGATACCTCGGATCCAGCCACACTATCATCAGAAGACATTAAAACAGACTCAGTTTTAGAAGTGCAAAATGTTGTCAAATCAGATTCTGCTCCAGGAAATCCATTTACATTTAATTCTATGGGGCAATAAGTTCTTAATTGATCGTGCTTCCCTTTAGAAAGAGAGTCCAATTCCTTAATACTTTCATGGCTATCATGGCCTATAAATTCAGACTTAATAATAAATGATTCATCTAGCTTTTTAAAAGTAGGCGAATCATTTAATTGATTTGATGGTGATAGAGACCCAGTCTTTTCTCTTTCAGGTATTTTATTCATCATTCTAAACTCACTACCTTTTGAACAAGGAGTCTGTAAACCAAAAGAATGAGACTGTTTGATTTCCTCATTGAATTCTGTACAACAGAATACATTTTTAAATTTATCAGACTTCGGTGTAGATTTTGAAGGAGTAGATTTATAATGAGAAGCATTGCTATCATGCTTAGAATACGATGACCCCCGTCGGAATCCCAGATCACTCGGGGGAGTGCAACACCTTTTCATTACTTCATTTTCTGAAGTCCTTTTGGATTCTCTTTCTAGTTTTGAAGAATACTTTCCTCTTTTCTCTGTCTCCGTGTAAGACGATTCAGCTTTGCAATCCCGATCAGATTTAGAATAGGATGATGTCCTTAGGTCTCTGTAAGAGGAGGAATGAGAGGAGGTGCGCCTTGAGTATGTCTTCTTATACTCATCTTCTGAATCAGAACTCTCTCGGGTCCTGCTACCAGTACGTGGTCGAGAATAGCGTGTCCTCTCTCGGTAAGGTGAACTCCTGTGGTAGCGACGATCAGAGTCATAATAATGAGATCGTTCTGATCGAGAGTAAGGCAAACTAGTTCTGGAGCCTCTGTCAGATCTGGAACGAGACCTGCTCCGCCGTCGCTCTCTTTCTGATCTACATCGGGAAGATATATACCGAGAATCCCTTTCAAGCTTTGAGTAGCTGAAATATTTATCATCTCTCTCTGTTTTAGATCGTGACGATTTCCCTAAATCTTCATTTTTTAAAGGTGCTAAACTCTTTTTTGAATCTCTTTCCTTTTCGATGGTCGCTGCAATTTTCAAATCATGTGATCTCTGACTTGAAGAAGTCCGTACAGAATCTTCATCAGACTCTGAACCAAGAAAGGTGCCTTCAGATTGTGAAGATTTCTTCTTAGAGCCTGTTTTTTTACAGCCCAGACTACTTTTAGAACTATCTGGAATTTCTTCATCCTTCCCAATATGGGAATCTTCTTTTTGTGAGGGAATATCTGCTTGCTCATTCAAATTTTGAGTTATGTGTTCTTCTAAACTATTAGATATAGTGTCCTCCTTAGTGTCCACTTCTGAAGATTCTGGTACAACCGTTAATGATGGTTCTTTCAAGGATCTAACTGTTACATCCATGGGTGAGGGCACTGGTGCTGTCATCAGAACTGTTAATGGTGTGTGTGGCAAAACCACTGGCTCTGTTATTGGTGCTGGTGGTGAGGGTAGTGTGGCCTGGGGAGGTGGAGGTGGTGGAGGTGGAGATGGGGGTGGTGAATCTACAGTTGTTGATTCTGCTATAACTGCTGGTAATGGTACTATGGGAAGAGGTGGAGATGTTACTGCTGTGGTAGTAGGCAGCAGTGGCCTAGATGTTACATGAAGCAGGTGTTTCTTAAAATGGATTTTTCCCAATTCCACCCTTGATTTTGGTGGGGAAGATTCTTCTGTAGTAGATAAAGTATCTCCAATATCCACTTTAATTTTAGGGGTAGAATCTGGTTGAAGAGGTGTAGGTGGGGCATTTGGAGTTTCATTTTGCTTCTCATTTCCAAGCGCCGTCAGAAATCGGTTCTGCAAAGTTTTCTTTGTAAGGCTAAAGCTGAAGGACACCTTCTGTCGTCCCTGTTCCTCCAAATTGACTTTTGTCTTGGTGCCTTTGGGCAGAAACCGACTAGAAGCAACACCTTTGAAAAGTGGTCCTTTGATGAAACCCGTTTTCTGTACATTTTCAATCTTTGCCTATAAATGAAAAAAACCATGTGCAACAAAAAAATACTTTCAAATGGTTTGCATCATAATTTGAAAATAACATATTTCTCCTAAGCACATAATATTACATAAACCCTTAAGAACCCACCCTCAGTTTCAACAGTGTCAGTATTTTTCCATTATTATTTTCTCTTAAAGAATTTTACCAGTTTTATCAAACTGTTTTCTAGGTAAATTTTTTATAAGAAAAACACGAATGTGCGTTGATTGATTCCAACAAAAAAATAACATCACAATACTGATAATAGTTTATTCTTATGTTGGGGGGGGGGGCGCAGAACCATAATTAAACATCAGTGAGTCACTGGCATTACACAAAATCACTGGGTGCTTAATAGAAATCTAAATCTGTGATCCAAACTTCAAGCAATTCCAATTCAGTAAGTCTAAGTGTTGTGCTGTTGTTTTTGTTTTTAAAACAAGCACCCCAGACAATATAGGTATAGAGTAGCTTCCCATCTCATTCATTTTACTGAGGAGATAACCAAGTGAGGACCAGGCCTTCTGCCTTCCTAGAAATTATTTCCCCCTAGTATATACTGCTACTATCTTTGCCTGGGCCTAAACCTAGGTTCTGCTGGTAGTACTACATAACCCTGTAACACTAACATGTAGTGTTCACAATCAGAGTTCAGCGCTATGGCAGGTTGATGCTGGGTGTAGGTCCTGGGGAAGGAACTTGACAAACACCACTCTCACTGTTCAAAGTGTCTTTTAATAACTTGCTATAAAATAAATGCCAAACACCAGTTTTGCCTTTTTCTTTTCTTTTTTTTTGGGGGG
>NW_022111320.1:48774018-48778126 GCF_000313985.2 Echinops telfairi
TGGGGGGTAGGGTGGGGTGGTAAAAATGAAATCCTCTTTGGATTTATTTTTGTTAGCAAAAACAATACTAACTTAAGTCTTTTCTAAAAGTGAGATGGCATAAAGCAAGTTTGCAAAAAGCAAAGGATATCTGTGAAGAAAACCATGTCTTCCATTATTTGTCAAGCCACCAAAGGCTTTAAAAGTTAAAGGCATAGTCTAGGTGAAGAGAAATCAACAGCCACAAATTCAAGGCTAAGTTTAAGACAGTGTACATGTGCCATCAGTAAAGCTTTCTAACTGATGTGCTTTTATCAACTTTAATTAAGAAAGTGGTTTTATAAGTTATTAATGAAATAGTAATTTTCAAATACTTTAATAGAATCTACTTATCAAATGAAATCTTACATAGAAGATCAATTTTTAAAAACAGGTAAATGTCCGCTACAGTTGCCACCTTCCTCTACCTTTCTTATAGCTCTTGAAGCTCAATATGAAAAATCATTTCTTGAGATCAGACAATATCCCTCACTGGACTAAGTTATTGTAGGTCCAAAGGCAAAATTTAGCAAAGAAATATTTATTTCACAAAGTTAAATTTTGAATGTTTTCAGCTTTTGCACAATCTCAAAAATTCAGATCAATTCTATACTCACTCAATAACTAATTAAATTACACGTACCTCATTTTCTTCTTCTCTATTGCCATTCAGCCAAGAAAGCATGCAAAAGAATAAAAAGAAATCATAAACACTTAGTATCGATGGAAAGGAATGCTGTCATTTTATTATCTACAGGGATATTCAATATAGACTGCCCACTCCTTCAGAGCCTGTTAAATTTTTGGCTATTTACTAAAGATGGTGTCATATTGTGTGGGGTGTTAGCAATCAAACGTGAATAAAGGCAGACATCATGCTCTTCAAAGGCTTACACAAAACAACACACACTGCCACTGAGTTCATGCTGACTCATAGTGACTCTTTAGGTGAAGGTAACTGCCCCCAAGAGTTTCCAGCATTTAAAGAACCCTTCTTTCTCCCGAAGGTTGGCTGCAGACCTTGAGGACTGCAGGCCAATGCATAACCACTACACAGCCATTCCTGTAAATTACAAAATACAAAAAGAAAGATAAGTAACTCAGTATAGTGGTAATTTTGGAACAACATGGAAACTTTCCTATAATAGATTAGTTTAGAATGTTTGCCAAGAGATCCTGGCAAAGACATGAGATTGAAATGTAGAGGAATAAGTGCTAAGGAAACTATAAATAGTTCTACTAAGTCACGTTTCTAGTGTTTTATCTTCTGAATCAGTGTTTCTCAATTTCTTTTTTGGTATTCATTCAACAGTTACTTTGCTGAACTCAAGAATATACACTGCTAACACAGTGTGTGGCTCTCAGAGCTCATTGGGGGTTTCTTGTTTGTTTTTGTTGTTTTTTTGTCAACAAAGATAATCAACCACACAGTATCCTGAAGAAACAAACTCAAAATCCGGTGACTTAATAAAAAGCCAACTAGTGAACTATGACATGCTGAGAAACCATGTGCCTAGAGAAAGGGAAGACATTAAAGGGCCTTAAGCTATATTTTGAATTAAAAGATAATGGAGTTTTCCACAAGCTTTTTGAAGTCCTTTCATTTTTTAATCTGTAGGCTAGGTGGCAATAATGGAGTACAACAATCTATTGTGAATGCCCCTGAAATCAAATATACAAAAGCCCTTTCCCAAACATAGACCTGATTCTATCATAATTCAATCCACTCAACAGAGCCTATGGTCAGCACATAGGGGAAAACAAGTTGGCAATGCATGGGTGAGATCTGAAGTAGTGCCAATGTTAAACACATTCTTCTCCTCTGATACCAAACTAACAGATGCAATCTTAGGACCACGGCACTTCATTATTTATAATGTACACTGGAAAACACTGGAAAATACTTCATAAATGAGGACATAATGTGCTATCGATGGCATAATTTAATTGATCTTTTTTCCCCTTTCTTACTTTTTCATAAATTCATAATCTTTTAGCCTGGCCTTGTTAGATGTGGTTTAAATTAATACTATGTAAAAATTTTGTAAGACCATAAAATGTGCCAGATGTCCAACCATTCAGAGTTAACTATCATTCACGTTTGTTAATTTGTGAGAGGTGAAAGTTCATTTCAGAATTCAGAGATGGTAAGATATTTCTCAGAGTTCAATAATAGCATGTTGATAATAAAAAGAATACAAGCACATAACACAAACATTGGATTATTTAGAAGAAAATATCAAAATTTCCCCATCATAAAATGGATGGCCAATACATGAATAAGATTGAACATTCTCCCAAAACACTTTGCTTCATACAGGAGCACATACCTCACCCTACATCAGAAACAGAACTGGTAAGCAAACAAGGTAAATAGACCACAGAAACAGAAATCATTAAAACTCCCTGAGGAGGAGTGATTACAAAAGATTACATAGGTGAAAAAAGATAAAATTTCAAAATACAGCAAATACATCCTTTAGGGCCTCATTTTTGGTCTGACATCATTAACTTTAAGTTGGAGGTATCACAAAGGGCAAAAGACTTGAAGAAAATCCAAACATTAAGAGCAAAAAAGGAAACAGAAATACAGACTATAATCTTCAAGGTTGCCACTCAGTGTTGGACACTATCAATTTATAATGGAGCTCACCAGCAGCTATTCTACTGCTGATAGTATGAAGCTATCCAAAAGCCAAACAGAAGTTAGGGAACTAGGCCAGGAAAATAGAGGGATAAGAAGACCAGGAGACACAGGATTGAGAGAATTGAAGGAACTGCCAAGGTTATGAAGTTTGAGAAGAAGAGTGGTTAGGTAGTGGGTAAGGAGGAAGAACTGAAAATGACGGTCAGGGTAATATTTTAGAGGTACAGTACACTCCCAGGAGATAGTAAGATGTGGGTGTGACCATATGAATAGCTACTGGAGCATAAAGGTGGGTCAAGGCCTTTCCAGAAGAGGTCAATTATGAGGTCACGATAATTAGCAGGAATTCCCTATAACTGTTGTCAACAAAAGAACGTTTGTTTAAGTAAATAATATCAAGATACATTCTCTGTTGAAAGAAGTGGGCTTTTGAAGGAAGGCTGATAGGACAAGGGTATGAAAATCAAAACTGAGAGTACTAAGTCCCTTGTACCCACTGCCATGAAAAATAAAGAGGACTTGGGATAATAAACATGCAACTCCAGATGTTTTTTCTTCTCCTGAAAAGCTATGAGAAGGAAATAAATCCAGATATACAGCAGTAAACTGTCAAAATATATATATATAAGGCTAAACTTAACTATATTTAGAGAATGTACATTAATCCATGTCAACATAACAGCTTATGTGGGAAGACTTGTTAAGTGCTATGGCAAGCTCAAAGAACCAAAGAATGGCCTACGTATTAAAATTAATTGACCAACCAACCAATCTCCCACAGTAGGACATCTGAAGCTAAGGCTTCCCCCAAAAATGGCCTGACATGAGAGATTTGGCCACAACAAGACTACTCATAAACTGAAAATGTTGTCATCTATTCTGGATACCATGTCACACAAGAATTTCTTCTGGTTAAACGAAGATGTTTCTATTTACCCTGGAAAAAAAGATTCAAAGACCACCACAGTTGAATTCAAACATCAGAGAGCTATACTCAGAAGTTGAAACAGTTTAATTTTTTTTTATGTTTCCTAAAGTCAGAACTGAGAGAAGTTAACTAAAAGTTACAGTTTGACAGCATCTTAGAGCATTTAGAGTTAAATGAAACATTTTTAATTCATTTTCTTTTATCTAAAAACTTATACCTGGGGCCAGCCCCAATCCCAACTACTACGTGGACACCTGCCCCTCCCCCCAGAAGAATTTATTTCAAAGGACGGCATTGAATCTTCACCTCCGTGAGAGGGACATATCTGATCGGAGCACACGGGAGCAGATGAAGGGGAAGGAGGAAAAAGTAGAGCACATCCTGGCCCACCAGGCCATGATGACAATGTTCCCAATTAGAACAGCCAGTCCACAGAGAGGACCACATGGCCAGCCCAGTCCACAGAGAGGACCACATGGCTGGCCCCACTATGAGATATGATGTCTCTCATTGAC
>NW_022111320.1:48779925-48791813 GCF_000313985.2 Echinops telfairi
GGGGGAAAATGAGGAAATGATGCCAGAGGCTTACGTGGAGAGCAAATGCTTTGAGAATGATGAGGGCAATGAATGTACAAATGTGCTTTACACGATTGATGTATGTATGGATTGTGATAAGAGTTGTATGAGCCCCTAATAAAACGATTAAAATAAATAAATTTTAAAAAGTTAAACCCATGGGCCATTTTTATTATAGCAATACACAATTAAAATTAGGCTTTTCTTCCAATTACTATTAAATTTTCAGTCTTCCAAAATTTGTCTGTCACAAGAGCATATGTACTCTTTTTTGGGGGGAGGGGGGGATAGAATATCTTTTGGCACCTTATTTTTCTCTACTCAAAGCCTTGGAGATCGCTCCATTAGCACCTTATATAATGGTAGCTCCACAAAGATACTAGCTTTTCCTATGTTTTTAAGTCATTAGTTGTGTATGTGTGTTATGCACCACTGAGTTCACTCTGAGAGACCCTGTATACAACAGCAAAAACAATACCTGTCCTGCACACTAATTCCCACAACTGTTATGCTTCAGCCTATTGTTGCAACCAGTGTCTTTTTCCAGGTTCTAGTTTCTATTTGCAGGAATGACTAGTCTCTGAAGAGTAGCAGCAAAAGAGGCAAGCCCCTCGACCAGATGGATTGACACAGTGGCTGCAACAAGGGGCTCAAACCAAACTATTGTGAGGATGACGCAGGGCTGGGGGATGATTTGTTCTGCTGTCAGAACCAACTCAACAGCACCTAAAATTAATCTTTCTTGATAATATGCAGAAAGTACCTGAAATGAAATCTCTTCTAAGGAGCACTCTGATTATATTTCCTCCAAGTAAAATTTGTTCTTCTGGCAGTCTGTGGTACTCTCAAAATTCTTGACCAACACAAAAACCTAAATCCATCCATTTTTCTGAGATAATTTTTATTCATCATCCAGCTTTCATATGCATGTAAAGGCATTCAAATTCCATGGCTTAGGTCCCAGTCACTCGACTGCTTTCCATTGGAATCCAACTCAATGATTCTATACAGGGTTTCAGAGATTATAAATCTTCACAGAAGTGAATGGTCTCATCCTTCTCCTTCAGAGCAGATGGTGGGCTTAAACTGCTTATCTTTTTTTTTTTTAAACATTTTATTAGGGGCTCATACAACTGTTATCGCAATCCATACACACATCAATTGTGGAAAGCGCATTTGTACATCATTCTCAAAACATTTTCTCTCCACTTAAACCCCCGACATTAGGTCCTCATTTTTCCCCTCCCTCCCCGCTCCCTCCTCCCTCATCAGCCCTTGATAGTTTATAAATTGGTATTTTGTCATATCTTGCCCTGTCCGACGTCTCCCTTCACTCACTTTTCGGTTGTCTGTCCCCCAGGGAGGAGGTCACATATAGTTCCTTGTAATCGGTTCCCTCTTTCCTACCCATTCTCCCTTTACCCTCCCTGTTTCGCCACTCACACCACTGGTCCTGTAGGGCTCATCCGCCCTGGATTCCCTGTATTTTCAGTTCCTATCTGTACCAGTGTACATCCTCTGGGCTAGCCAGACTTGCAAGGTCGAATTCGAGTCATGGTAGTGGGAGTGGGGAGGAAACATTTAGGAACTAGAGGAAAGTTGTTTTTCTCATCATTGTTACATCGCACCCTGATGGCTCATCTCCTCCCCGAGACCCCTCTGCAAGGGGATCTCCAGTGGCCTACTAATGGGCTTTGGATCTCCACTCCGCACTCCCCCCATCATTCACTATGGTAAGATTTTTTTAGCAAGCAGTCCAACAATTGCGTGACAGCACCTCCAGGGCTCTACGCCTTGAGCATCTTAGCACTTTTAAAGCTTTGAATAGGTGTTGTGAATCAGATTTGCCAGTGCAATTATGTTGTGTGATTTTTAAAAAATCATTTATTGGAGGCTCTTTACAGCTCTTAGGACATTTCATACATCAATTGTATCAAGCATTATTTGTACAAATGTTGCCATCATTTTCTAAACATTTACTTTCTATTGTGCCCTTGGTATCAGCTGCTCTTTTTTCCCTCCCTACCTCACATTCCATCCTCCTGACCCCTTGAAAAATTATAAATTATTCTTTTTGTATCTTACACTAACCGCTGTCTCCCTTCACCCACTTGTGTTTCTGTTGTTCATCCCCCCTGCCCCCACCCCAGTGGAGGCTAGGGTGGGGTGGTTGTCTGATTTCTTGACTGATGAAATCCTTGACAACTTCAATCTTCTCTCTGTTTATCATGATGCTGTCGATTGGTCCAGTTGTGAGGATTTGGGTTTCTTAACAATAAGCTTTAATCTTTGATCTTCATCAGTAAGTGCTTCAAGTCCTCCTGACTTTCAACAAGCAATGTTATGTTATCAGCTTATCACAGGTTGTTACTGAGCCCTCCTCCAATCATGGAGCCACATGTTTCCTCATACAGCCCAGTTTCTCAGATTATTTGCTCAGCATACAGATTGTGTAAGTAAAGTGAAAAGATACAACCTGGATGTATGGCTTTCCTGAATTTGAACCATGCAGTATTCACTTGTTCTGTTCACACAAATGCCTCGTGGTCCAGCCCAGGTTCTTCATGAATCCCCATTCTTCTAAATGTTACACATAGTTTGTTACGGTCTACACAGTCCAATGCCTTTGCATAGTCAAAACCCAAACATCTTCCGGATAGTCTGCTTTTAGCTAAATCCACCTGACATAATAAGCAAAGACCTCTTGTTCCATGTCCTCTTCTAAATCCAACTTGAATTTCTAGCAGCTCCTTGTCAATGTACTGCTACATTTACAATTGCTCATATGCAAATTAAACCAAGTCCATGAGAGCCAAAATATAACCTGGAGTATGTGCCACCTGAATTATGAAAACATCTCAGGAAAAGATCTAATGAATTGAACACCAATGGCAGAAGAACTAATGAATTGTAGGGTGACACGAAAAATGCATACATGAAGAAACCAAAAGTCAGTAAAAAAGACAGGAAAGAAAGAAAAGACCAAAGCAGATGTCAGAAGAGACTGAAACCTCCTCTTGAACATAGAGGAGCTAAACCAAATGGAAGAAATGAAATAAAAGAATTGAACAGAAAATTTTAAAGGGCAGCTTGAGAAGTAAAGTATTATAATAAAATACGCTAAGATCTGGGTTAGAAAGTCAAAAAGGAACAACACATTGAACATATCTTATGCAGAAAGTATCGAAGAAAAAAAATCAGGCCTCAAGTTCCAACACTGAAGGATCCCATGGGCAAAATATTGGACTAGGAAAAAACAAACAAAAAAAAAACAAAAAAAATATTGGACTAGGGAGAAGGAATTAAAAGAAGGTGGAAGGAATATGCAGAGTCACTGTACCAAAAAGAATTGGTCAATCAACAATTATTTCAAGAGTAAGTAGATGGTATAGAACCAATGGTATGAAAGAAGTCCAAATCACAGTGAAGGAGTTAGAGAAAAATAAGGCTCCAAGAATTTAAAGAACAGCAACTGAAATACTTCAATAAGTTGATGGGGCACTAGAAGCACACTCATTCATTAATGCAATAAATTTGGAAGATAGCTACCTAACCAACAGACTGGAAGAGATTCATATTTGTGCCCATTCTAAAGAAGGTAATATAGAAATTATCAAATTATATCACTAAAATTACACATAAGTAAAATTTTTCTGAAGATCATTCAACGATTGCAGCAGTACACTTGACTGGGAGCTGCAAGAAATTCAAGCTGGATTCAGAAGCGGTCATGGAACAAAGGTATCAATACCATTTGCTGATGTCAAGGGGATCCTTGGTTGAAAGCAGAGAATACCAGAATGATGCATGTGTTTTACTGACTCTGCAAAGGTATTATATTGTACAAATCGTAACAAACTATGGATAACAGTAAGAATTGGAATTCCAGAACTTCACTATCAGGAACCTGACGCATACCAAGAGGCAGTCTTTTAAACGTTAACAAGGAAATACTGCATCATTTGAAATCAGTAAAGGTGTACACCAAGATTATATCCTTTTACCACATTCAATCTATGCTGAATAATTGAAGAAGCTGGATTATATGAAGAATAGGGCATCAGAAATGAAGGAAAGATTATGAACAACCTGAAATAAGCAGGTAACACACAACCTTACTTGCTGAAAGCAAGTAGGACTTGAAAATCAAATGAAAATCAAAAACTGGAGCCTCCAGTATGGTAATGAATCTCAGTGTAATAAAAATCCTCCCAACTGGACCAATATACAACACCATGAGAAACAGAAAAAAGACCAACATTGTTAAGGATTTCTTTTCACTGAGCTCTACAATCAATGTGCTCTTCCCTTCTATGTTAGATAGGGTTCTCTAGAGAAACAAAACCAAGACACTTATGATTTTATATGTACATATATATATATACACATATATAAAACGTAAGAAATAAACAGCTAATTAATCTATAGAGCAGTACAAATGGCTCAGTGTAATTCGCTTCCGTAAGAAAGCTAATACACTGGCAGTCCTTCAAGTCGAGGGCCACCGGGTGCAAGTCAAGGAATCAGACAGCTGAGATTTCCATAGAGTAATTCAGACTATCCGGCCATAGGCAGCAAACAGCAAGGCAGGTCACCAACAGTCAGACAGTGACAGTCCCCAATTCAAGCACTGTATACTCCAACAGTGTGGTGAAGCAGGTCTTAAAGGAACCTCAAACTACAGCGACACAACACAGTCCACGGGTTAGGTGTCCCACCGGTAGTGTAGCTTGCAGATTGAGGCAGAAAACAAGCTAAGGCAGCCGCACACTGGTCCGATCAGCAAAGAGCAAGAGACAAGAAGGGTGAGGCTCACTGAGCCATTTATCTCTCTGCCCTTCAATTAATCCCACGTGTTCCTTGGCCAGTTTGGCAAAATAAACCTATCACATCTTCCTTCTCATTTTCTAGGTTCCAGCCACACTAGCCTTCTTCCTGACCCAAAAAATGTTCCAAGCTCATTTCTGGCTGAAGGCCTTTCCACCTGCTGTTATTTTTTCTTAGAATGCTATTTCCCTAGATCTTTGGCTGACCACCCTTCTCAACAATTGTTATTATTGTTGCTAGGTGCCATTAAATCTATTCTAACTCATAGTGACTGAGCAGAACTGCCCTGTCATAAGTTTTCTAAGTCAGCAGTTCTCAACCTGTGGGTCGTGACCCCTTTGGGGGTCGAATGACCCTTTCACAGGGGTTGCCCGATTCATAACAGTAGCAATGAAAATAATGTTATGGTTGGGGTTCACCACAACATGAGGAACTGTATTACAGGGTTGCAGTATCAGGAAGGTTGAGAACCACTGCTCTAGGCTGTTTTCTGAGAGCAGAAATTGAACGGTCAACCTTGCCTAAGTAGCCAAGTGCTTCAGCCCTAAACCACCTGGACACCTCAAAAGTCATGACACTCCACATACTATCTCCTCTGAGATTCCCCTAACCAGTTATTTTATTTTTAGCATTTATAAATGTGCAAGTTTTGTTCTTCTTGTTTTGACTTGTTTTATTTTAGTAAAGCACTTATTTCCTCCCGCTAGAATGAAAATTTCTTTAGGGCAGGGGCCCTTAAACTTTTTAAACAAGGGGCCAGTTCACTGTCCCTCAGACCCGTTGGAAGGCCGGACTATAGTTTTTAAAAAAACTATGAACAAATTCCTATGCACACATCTTATTTTGAAGTAAAAAAAAATGGGGCAAAAACACCCGACAGGCCGCCTGCTTTAGGGTAAGGATTTGGTCTAATATATTCACAGTTACATTAACTGTCAAAACACTACTTAGAACACAGGAAGTACTCAGCAAATACCAGACTGACATCATCCCCACTTTTCTATTGACTAAACTGGATTTACACTTCTCCTCAAAAGACATCTCAATAGGTTGAAGCAGCTTCATCATAATTTTTCATGACACTCTTCATTCTACCACCTTCCTACTCTCCCAGCCACCACATATATCGCCCCAACCCTTACTCAATCCTCTTCAGTGGCTACTTCATTCTCACTTTCATCGTCTACTTTCACCACATCTCCCCTAACAATTCCAGGTACTCCTACTGCACTACTTCAGTGTCTGACAATCATAGACAGCCCTGATTGGCATTTATTGTTCCTGCCTGTCCAGGAACAAAGGCGCCCTCATGGCACAATGGGTTAAGCATTAGGCTGTTAACGGCAAAGTTGGCATTTCAAATGCACCCGTTGCTTCTGGATAGAAAGATGAAGCTGTCTACTCCTATAAAGCATGTGAGTAACAGGGTTGCTGGGAGTCAGATCCCACTCAATGGCAGGTTTTCCCCAGAAATCAGAGTCTAAGCTACAAAGAGACAAGATAAAAAGCTTGTCCTTATTGTATCATCTCCACTAGGCCTAACATTCTCCTTCTATCCTAAATTCTCATTACATATTGAAGCCAAGAAATTCATTAGCAACAGTACCAGGTTTTAGTTTCCCCATTTCACACAATTTTCAAATGGAAAGAGGGCAACATCTCAATTGATGTAGGAAAAGTATTAAGAATGTATGAAATAGGGGCCATGAGGAGATGGAGATTAAATGAGGAATAATACATGCAATGAGTATGCTAACTTCAATGAGTGCCAAGACCAAGGACTTGATAAACAAAAGTACTCCTCACTTGTTATGAGTCTCCATATTCAACTAGCATAGCATCTCAAATGTAGTTATCATACATACATAATAATTATATAACAAATATATTAAAATTATAGCTATTACAAGAATATTCTCACGAGTAGTTTGATTAAAGCTCTCTGAAATACACAAGATCAAAAGAGCAGCTTTCTTCTCCAATGTCATATTCATCAACTCTCCCTACACTCCAAAATTACTATTTTATTTTAGCATAGTTTCTGCATTTTATCATGAGAAAAGCTAAACTTGCTTTACATAAATCACATTAGCAGACTATCATCCTAAAAGTTAACAAGTGAAACCTTTATAAACCTGAAATCTTGTTTCTACATTTGTGTTTAAAATGAATTTGCAAGAACACGGGTATAAAGTGAATTGTTAGCCTAGGAAAGCATTCTGCTTCGAAATCCCATAGTTTGAGATGTACGTTGATATTATTTGAATATTTGGGGTCCAGTATTAAAAAGATTACTGCATGAAGTTGAGTTTCACTACTTTTATCCACTATTTTATATTCACTCTCGTAAAATACCCATGTGGTTTTATTTATTAACAAAGTAAGAGAATGAAAACCCCTATTATCTAATGATCTTTTAAAAATTTTGGAAATAAAACTAAATGGGGGTGAAAATAATCATTATTATCACGCATTAAATTGCAACAGAAAGAGGTGATGCTCAATTCTTTGTGCCTTGATCACATTATAACATTATATTATAGCAGCACATTATACTACTAACAGACCACCATCACTATTACAGTAACAAACATGAGATTTTTTTTCTTAATGTTTAGGCACTGCATTTTGTGTTTTACACATGCTCAGCTCATTTGGTACTCAAACCTATAAAGAGTATACCATTTTTATTAACAGCTTTCAAATAAGCGATCTACAGTAATAGCCAGCCAGTGAACCAGTTCAGCTATGTAGGTGATATCCAGGCTGCAAAGTCCTTGTTCTTTCAATTATTTATTAACCATGACACAGTATTGAAACCAAAGAGTAAAAAAGTTTCAAAGAAACAAATTTTGATTTGGTGTTACCAGTAAACAGATCTCCCAAACAAAAGGAGCTTTATCACTAAATAATGAGTAACGAAAGTGTTCCAAACAGATTCTGGATAAGCATACATCTATATCATAGAAGAAACTACTAAACTGGATACTAGAAGTCATTGGTTTTTCCCTCTAATATAAGACATTATTATGATGAAAATATACACTAAAAACAATGTCAAATACAATAAAGATATGAGAGCTAAAACTTTTGTTTTAATCAATAATACCTGAGAGCCAGAACGTGACTGGACTGCCCAGTCTTACCACTTTTCTATGGCTCATTTTCATGGAAAACAAATACTTACTTTTTCCTTCTTTGACATGTTTCTACTTTTTTTTCAGTTCCAGCTTTTAGTTTCTACTGTTCATAAAATCAATTTCAAGTAAAAAGATACTCATACACATAAATGGTGTCTTCATGGTTGCCAAATGATCAATGTAATAAATGTAACCATTATAAGTCTGAGAACGATTATTTCAGAAACACTGTAGAATATAAAATCACCACAGTTAATATTTAGACTGTACAGCTCTACCTACCCTGTATTTTATCAGACTGAGTTCTTAATGCTAGTCTTTAGGTCTTACTCTTGCTTAACCACATTTTAAAAAAACATGAAAATACAAGAAGATACCCCCCAAAAACGGAATTTTTTTCTCATGGCGTTTTATTTAAATTTTTTTACAAAACAATCTTATCACCTTCAAAGTACTTTCCATTACACTTTATGCATTTGTCAAACCTGCGATTCCATTCTTGGAAACATTTTTCAAACTCATATGTTGAGATGGCTGACAGCACCTCCCTCGTTTTTTTCTTCCCCTCTTGTAAGTCATCAAATCACTGTCCTTCCATGTCCCTCTTCATTGGCAGAAACAAAAAGTAGTAGCATGGAGCAAGGTCAGGTGAGTAAGGTGTGTGGGGCAAGAGAGGCATGCTGGTTTTTTTGTTGTTAAAAACTGGCACACTGAGATGGCTGCTTGAGCAGATGCACTGTCATGGTGGCAAAACCAGTCCCCCATCTGTCACAAATCAGGCCTTTATTGTCTCACACTGTTAAGCAGTCTTTTCAGAACCTCTAAATAGAAAGCTTGATTAACAGTTTGACCTAATAGAATGAACTCCAAATGCACAACAAGGAGACATTTTCATCATTCAGGAAGTAGACGGACGCCCAGAAAGAGGTTCGTCATCAATCGACATGTCACCTTTTTTAAAACCAGAAAACCACTTGGTACACTTGAGTTTTTCCCATAGCACTGTCCCTGTAAGCTGTGGTCAACAGCCCAACAGTTTCTGCAGCATTTTTCCCAAGCAGGAAACAAAATTTCACAGCCTCACAGTGTTCTCTAAAATCAGCCATCACAAAATACAAGGTTCGAAAACAAAACAAAAAAATACAAGGTTTGAGTGAAAGTGCTTTTACAAAAAAACTAACTGTGACCAGAGAGAACCTTCCCAGGTGACTGCCACTGGGTGTACTCACTCAGAGCAAGTTGCTCAGTGCTCACCTAGTGGGAAAAACGGATACTACCAAAGCTCCACTCTGGTCCAGCGCAATTCTGATTTTTAGGGGGTGCTACCTCTTAGACAGCAGTCAACTCTTTCAGGATGTTACAGCCATTCATGCAAATGAGTTCATTAAAAAAATCCACCTTCAAAATAGAACAATGAAAGTAAAATCTGTGATGTGACTAAACCCTAAAAGCAAAATTCACTGTCATCAAGTTGTTTCTGACTCAGAGTGACCCTATAGATCAGGGTACAACAACCCAGGGGTTTCCAAGATGGTAACTCTTTACGGGAATAGGGAAAAACACATCTTTCTTCTAAAACTAAATTCATTTAAAGTCCAAATGGGTCACCTTTGGAGGTTAGACTGCCAAGAGGACACACAAAACTCATTTTTCTGAAAACTGATAGGGAGATAAAATGCTGTATATTTCTATCTTTACTACAGACAAAGCTCCATAGCCCTAAGCACTTAAACTGCTAACAATAAGATTGGAAGTTCAAACCTACTAGTCCCTTCTCAGGAGAAATATGAGGGAAAATGTCTACTTCCATAAAGATTTTCAGCCTCAGAAATTATGAATTAGAATTAGCTCAATGACTATAGATTTGAGTTGGCAGTTCCTGTATAAACTGTATTTCACATAACCAAACTATTGGTGGCTAATAGCCCTTCTTTATGGAAGAATTCCAACTAATAAATACAGAAGGAATTGAATTGGAACACTCACCAATCCAATCGGTGGATTAAAGGATCTAAAAACAATTATCACCAAGGGCTCAAGTAGAAAGCAAATGTTTTGAGAATGATGAGGGCAATAAATGTACAAATGTGAGGGCAACAAATGTTACAAATGTGTTTGACACAACGGATGGATGAACTGTGATAAGAGTTATATACGAGCCTCCAATAAAATGATTTAAAAAAAAGAAAGAAAACAATAAACACTCATCAGTAGCAGCTAAAACCACTAGGTAACAGGCTGATGGGGCACTTTTTAAATGGAGGAAGGAAGCAGACTACCCCAGAACCCACTGATCAATTTTGACAACACTAAGGCAACCATATGACTGCTGAGGTTATGTATTAAGTGAAACTACTATTGGATGAGATTAAAAGGATCTAATAAAAAGACAAGTTTCAAAAAAATCTAAAGAACAGAAAAACATGCTAAAGAACAACCTAAGGACGAATACAGTCATAAACAGAGTGTAGGATATTCTATAAGAAAACTGATCTAGTTTATGCAACAGATAACTGTTATAAGACTATTACAGATTAAGATTTGAGCTCTGGTAACCAAATGCTCATTTAGACCTTGATTCTTCTTTTTCTTTTTAATCTGAGCAATCAAGTCCTTAGCCACTTTAATCATGGAGGGAAATAGCATCATTAGATTGCTATCCACCTCCATTGAGTTTAATTCTAACTAATAGTGAACCTATAAAGGTTTCCCAAGACTAAATTTTTGATAGCAAACTACACTATCTTTCAACCCTATCGCAGGTGGTGGGTTTGAATTGCCAACCTTAGGGTTAAGAAGTTCAACACTTACCTAATATTCTATGACTAAGAGCTATCGCAACCTGGCAAGAAATCTGTGTAACTCACAGAATTAACAGAGGTTAACATGATAGAGGCGTGTGAAAGTTGGACACTGAATAAAGACGATGAAAGAATCAAGGCATTTGAACTGTGGTGCTGCAGAAGAATACTGAAAGTACCACGGACTGCTAGGACAAACTGACTACCCTGTTTTGGAAGAAGGCCAGAGTGCTCCTTGAAGGCAAGGATAGTTAAGACTTCATCTTTTGGACATTTTGTCCAACGAAGCCAGTCCCTGGAGAACAACATGTTTGGTAAGTAGTGGGGCAGCGGAGGGGGAAAGCCCTCAAGGAGATAGACTGACACGGTGGCTGCAAGAATAGAAACAAATGTGAGGATGACCCAGGACCAGGCAGTGTTTTCCTCTCTTAGGCAGGTCACTATGGGTCAGAACCGACTCCATGGCACCTAACAACAACCTAATGGAAAGACTATGGTTAGAATTCAGGGTTACTACCAGGCAGCTGAGCTTCATGGCTGTATCTACATCGAAAATGAAAGCTGAGACTATGTAAACACCATAACTTGTTAGTTGCCATTAAGCCCATTCAGACTCTACAATACCATTTGTGCAGCAATCTGCTCTGTAGGGTTTTCAAGGGATATCTAAAGGAGCGTCTCAATGGGTTTGAACCACTAATCTTTGGACTGTCAACTACTACAATTTACTAGTAACTATTTGTGTCACCCCCGTACATTAGGGTCCCAAAACTAAAAAACCACTGCCACCGAGTCAATTCTGACTCACAGTGACCCTATAGGACAGAGTAGAATTGCCACTGGGAGTTTCCGAGACATTTTTTTTAAATCGTTTTATTAGGGGGCTCATACAACTTTTATCACAAGCCATACATACATCAATTGTGTAAAGCACAATTGTTCATTCATTGCCATCATCATTCTCAAAACATCTGCTTTCCACTTAAGCCTCTGGCATTAGCTCATATTTCCCCCTCCCTCCCCCCTCCTCTCTCCCTCATGAACCCTTGATAATTTATAAATTATTTTGACATATCTTGTCTTGTCGGACGTCTCCCTT
>NW_022111320.1:48793605-48800713 GCF_000313985.2 Echinops telfairi
TCCCGGTATCGTCACTCTCAGCACTGGTCCTGAAAGGATCATCCGCCCTGGATTCCCTGTGTTTCCAGTTCCTATCTGTACCAGTTTACATCCTCTGGTCTAGCCAGATTTGTAAGGTAGAATTGGAATCATGATAGTGGGGGGGCAGGAAGCATTTAGGAACTAAAGGACAGTTGTATGTTTCATTATCGTTACACTGCACTGACTGGCTTGTCCTCTTCCCGTAACCCTTCTGTAAGGGGATGCCCAGTTGCCTACAGATGGGTCTTGGGTTCCCAATCTGCACTCCCCCTCATTCACAATGATTTTATTTTTTTGTTCTTTGATGCCTGATACCTGATCCCTTCGACATCTCGTGATCACACAGGCTGGTGTGCTTCTTCCATATGGGCTTTGTTGCTTCTGAGCTAGATGGCAGCTTGTTTACCTTCAAGCCTGTAAGACCCCAGACACTATCTTTTGATAGCCGGGCTCCATCTTCACCACATTCTACTTCCTTCTGTTCAGAAGCGCATCCTAATTGCTGTTCTCCCCCACTGTGTACTCTCAAAACACTCCATGGAAAGGCATCACAGTACATAATCTATCAGCCTGGTTATCCTAGATATGAATACTAACTCCTACACTTTATCTGAGTTACAAAAGGAAACGGAGACCCGATAATTGATACAACTCTAACAGTAACACCATAAGCCCCTGTGGACTACGTGCAATTTATACTTTACTTTAATGTTATGTAAAATTACACTCATTTTGAAACTATTTAACCAAACCCACCGCTGCCCTTAACTTTACCAAAACTTCATTATAATGGTCTTCACTTGTTAGATGTGCAGCTTTTAAATCACTGAAATGGCTTCGAGTATTTTCATGCACTAGCCACCACCCCATGCCAAAAAGTACATTCGAACTCATAGTGACCCTACCAGGCACAACAGAACTGCTTCATAAGGTTTCCAAGCCTGCAAATCTTTACAGGAACAGACAGCCTCCTCATTCTCTCTCGGGATAACTGGGAAGTTTGAACCACCGATGTTTTGTTTGCTTTGTTGTTGATGATGTTTTCTAACAGTTTTCTTGGCATAAAATTCACCTATCATACAATTCAATAGTTCAGTCACATCAAGAAGAGTTGTACAATTACCACCACCATCAGTTTTAGAACATTTTCTTCATTCTTGTACTCATTATCAGCTCCCCATTTCCTCCAACCTCCCCTGACATATCCACTAGGAACCATTAATACACTATTCTATAGATTTGCCTATCCTGAATTTCATATGCAGAATAACATTAAAAAACTAACCATAAAAGGAAAACAGATAAAAACCTTTATTGGAAAGCAGAAAATGTTAAAAATACAACAAATTTTAAAAGATCATTAAGGAAGATCAAATGATAGGATGCTAAATTTTAACCTAACTGCATCTGCTATCAATCCACTTTCCAACGGATGGTGCATGATATCAAAGCTATTTACATCCCTGGCCCAGGGTCAGAGGGGATTCAGCAGCAGTTTAATTCATGTGTATTTCTCCTTCACTCATAAAGCCTGGCACAAGCATGTTGTTGTTAGGTGCCACCAATTCCATTTCGACTTACAGTGACCCTACATGATAAAACAGAGCAGCCCCATGGGGGTTTCTAAGCTGTAATGTTTATAGGGGCTGACTACAGGGTGTTTTCTTCCTCACAGCCACTAGGGAGGTTTAAAACACGAACCTTTGTGTTAGCAGCCAAGCACTTACTAGTAATAGGTAACCAATGCTGAGCTCAGGAAAAGCTGGTTGTCATTAGCCACTGTTGTTAAGTGTCATCGAGTCATTTCAACTCATAGTGACCCTATGAGACAAAGGAAAACTTCCCCATAGGGTTTCCAAGACTATACTCTTTACAAAAGCAGACGGACACCTCTTTGTCCTCCAGAGCAGTTAAGTTTAAAGCATCAACCTACCAAATCAGCTCCCAACGGATTAACCATTACACCACCAGCACCTTGGCACAGACTGCCACTGTTGTCATAGCGACCCTATAGCAGCACAGTGGTTACCTGTTGGAACTGCAAGCTTAGCAACTCGAAATCACTAGCCACTCTGAGAGAGGGCTTTCTACTCCCATAGAGTTAATAGTCTCGGAAACTCACAGGGGCAGGTCTATCCTCTCCTATAGGGTCTGTGGCCTTGAAATTGAACTCCACAGGTTTGGGCTCATAATGACCCTTTAAGACAGCAGAGTTCCATACAGTTCTTAAGACAATACCCTTTACATAAGCAGACTGCCACATCTTTCTCTCCCAGGGAAGCTAGCTGGTGGTTCAAGCCACCCACTGTGCTGAGTGTTTTAACTACTGTGCCACCAGGACTCTTTGGCACATGGCCAGAGCTCTATAAATTTTAGTTATTTAACTGTAAGAATCTTTGATCAGCAACAGCCTCCATTTTAGAAAACAAGATCCACAAGAGCAAGGGCCTTACCTTGCATAACCCTCAGAATCTTGGCATGGACTCAGTAAGTAATTTTGAATGATCAAAAGAGAAGTGAAAATTATTAAGAGATAGAGGCTGACGACCATGGCAAAGATTTGGAGTAGCCCCAAAGGGAAAAAGAAAAGGCAGTTAAGACTCAAGTCTAGGCCAGTGACAATCTGGTAACAGTGTGTCACTTACCCACAGTACAGATACTGCTGAGACCAACAACTTCTCAAAACAAACTCAAAAGTCACGGCCATCGATTCTGACGCATAGCAACCTATAGGACAGGGAAGAACTCCCCTGTGGGATTCCGAGACCATAACTCTTTACAGGAGTAGAAAGCCCCATCTTTCTCCAGAGGAACACCTGGTGGCTTCGAGCTGCTGGCCCTGCAGTTAGCAGCCCACTTCATAACTCACTACACCACCAGGACTCAGTACTAATAGCTTAGAAGCTTAGTTAAAGAGGTCCCTGGGTAGTGCAAATGGGTTGCTCTCAGCTACTAACCTAAAGGTTGACCGTTTAGAACTCACCCAGCGACACTACAAAAGAAAAGCCTGGCAAACTGCTACTACAAAGATTACAGGCAATAAAACTCCATGGAGCAATTAACTATCTACAACATATGGGTTACCTAGAGTTAGAATCTACTTGAGAGCAATGGATTTGGTTTTTAGTTTTAGGGCTCTTGTCTTGTTGTTTGTATGGTTTTTGTTTGTTTTTAATCATTTTATTGTGGGCTCATACAACTCATCACAATCCATACATACATCCACTGTGTAAAGCACATTTGTACATTCGTTACCCTCATCATTCTCAAAACATTTGCTCTCCACGTAAGCCCCTGGCATCAGCTCCTCATTTTCCCCCTCCCTGTCCGCTCCCCCGTTTGTTTGCTTTTAATAGCAACTCAACCTTAACTAATAATCACCAGGTTTGTACTTTTTAAACTCTATTCTGAAATAATTACTGATTCACAGGAAGTTTCAAAAATAGCAAAAACTCCCCGTACCCTTCCCCTAGCTACTCGCCCTAGGATGCCATCTTTTACAGCATCAAAACAGGGGCAGAGCTCATTCACCATCTAGAATAAGCTACAGTCATAGCTTTCTGTGTGTAGTCATGTGTACTTTTCTACTTTGCATTAATGCGTGTAACCACCCCCACAATCAAGATGTGTAACTGTTCATCAGAAGACTTGCAGTCCTTATAAATTATTTCAGTTACAGTGAACTGCATTCATGACTCCACTCTGGTTGTTTTGTATACCTTATTGTTGGTACATGCTACATGTAATGTTGCAACATATAATTTGCTGATAACCATTCTAAGGTTTATATGTAATGTTTCCAATCCTCAAAGATAAATTTTTAAAATCAGATTTATAACAATACTAATTGGGGGAAAAAGAGGGGGGACTATATTCAACTTACAAGGAGTCCTGGTGGTATAGGGGTTATGCATTGGTTCAAAATAATCAGCTGCTCCCCAAAAGAAAGATGAGATTTTCTACTCCCATAAAGTTTTACAGTCTCAGAAACCCCCAGGGGCAGTTCTACTCTGTCCCATAGGGTTGCTGGGTCAGAATGGACTCGATGGCAGCAATTCTACTTATAGCAAAGCCGTCTGACAACTGAGACATCAGAACAAACCCCATCATAAACGGGTGCCTACAACTCAATTTCATCATGTTGCAAAGGTATCGGTTTGCACAGATTGAAAACTGAAAAGAAAGAAGCACTGTTTTTTGTTTGTTTTGTTTTAAGTACTGTTCTTAATGAAAGTTTGAGAGCATGTACAAATTATCTTTAGCCTATGTGGAACCCATAGCTGTTTATGGGTTCTCATTTACAGTTTAAATGAGTTTTTTAGGTAAAATTATTGCCAGAGTCACTTCTGACTCACAGCAACCCTATAGGGCAGGGCAGACTTGCCCTTGTGGGTTTCTGAGAGTAAATTTTTTTTTTTCCTAACCCTAACCCTAACCCTCAGAGTAAATTTTTACAGGAGAAATTCTTTTTCCTACACAGTAGCTGGTTATAGCCCACTGCATAATCCACTAACCCACCACTCCCAAAAGACCCAAACTCACTGCTATCTAGTTTATTCCAACTCACCGAGATTCTCTAAGGTAGGGTAGAATTGACCGTGAGTTTCCAAGCCTCTTCTTTCTCCCACCACTGCCACCCCCTAAATAACTGATGACTGAACTGTACATTTTTCTTCTGAGCTAGTAAACAAAATATCAAACCTGCTGCTGTCAACTGACTCACAGTGACCCCACGTGTTACCCAGTAGAGCTGTTCCACAGAGAAGTCTTTACAGAAGCAGACTGAAAGGGTTTTCCTTCACAGTGCAGCTTGGGTTCAAACCAACAACCTTTGTTAATATTTCATAAACCAAGTATGCCACCAACTGAAGCATCTATGAGGGCGGTCTCACAAAGTTCATTGAAAAATTCCATTTTCTTTTCCATGAATTTATGAAAGCCCACTGCCATCTAGTCAGTCCCAACTCACAACAGCCCTAGAGGCCATCCTATAGGGCGGAGCAAAACTGCTCCCATGAGATTTCTGAGGCTGTAAGTCTTTGCAGGAAATGACTGCCTCATCTTTCCCCTGTGGAACAGCTAGTGAGTTGAGCTCTCGATTCAGTCACTGCTTTTTGTATGTTAGGGTTTAACTGTTGCCAAATTCC
Source organism: Echinops telfairi (assembly GCF_000313985.2). Lineage (NCBI taxonomy): Eukaryota > Metazoa > Chordata > Mammalia > Afrosoricida > Tenrecidae > Echinops > Echinops telfairi. The sequence goes on from NW_022111320.1 coordinate 48,798,774, forward strand.
TATTTACAAACCACCTTTCCCCCAAAAAACAAAATAATGAGTGTTTATCTGGAGCTTTGAGAAAATTTTCATACTTGTTTGTGAAGATCCAATTAGAACCCTGGAAACATTTCGCCTTTGACACAATTGGTGTCAGGAGAGTGAAAGGCTGAAGAAGAACTGCTATTCCGTTGATGATGGTTCTTATGTGTGTTGACCCACCAACACCATCTATGTAACACTGGAAAGAGCACTTCTGTGGTCTACCTTTTTCCCCACAATTCTAGACCGTTTCACTGCAACTCGTGAGAGAATCCAGTACCAGGTGGCCCCAAACCCCTCATAGAGGACCTAGCATAAGAACAAGTCTCTAGGACCTAAGCAGTGGTTCTCAACCTTCCTAATGCCGTGATCCTTTAATACAGTTCCTCATGTTATGGTGACCCCCCCCAACCATAAACTTATTTTTGTTGCTACTTCATAACTGTCATTTTGCTAGTTATGAATCAACTCAAAGGGGCTGAGACCCACAAGTTGAGAACCGCTGACCCTGGAGTCTAGGTTCTGGTAACCACACCCTCTTCCCTTTTTTCTCCTTAGGGTGGGTCGCTACTATTTCTGTTACTACACACCGTGTCCTACTTTTTCAGTTCTCCTAAACCAATTTAAACAAATCTGACAAATTGGTAAATAAGAAACCCTTCACTCAAGTTCTAGTTCTGGCACTAAAACAGCTAGGCAGCATAATCGGAAACTCTTGGGGCCTCCCTTAGCTTGTAAAATCAGAGAAGCAGAAGTTCACTTGTGCTTTAAAATCACAGCTATGATTAAGTCAAAATGAGTGAGCTAACATCATAAAAAGTTGGGAACAACAGGGGTAAGGAGACCTGGATAATGTAAGGAGTCCTGTTGTAGTCCCTGCCCTGGTGGTGTAGTGGGTTACGAGCTGGGCTGTTAGACATAAGGTCAGCAATTCAAAACCACAAGCTGTTCCTTGGGACAAAGATGAGGTTCACTGATCCTATGTAATTACATGGCCTCACTCTCACTCACTGACTCACTCTCTCACTCACTCACTCACTCACTCACTGACTCACTCTCTCACTCACACTCACTCACTCACTACTCACTCACTCTCACTCATTCACTCACTCACTCACTCACTCACTCACTCTCATTTACTGACTCTCTCTGACTCATACACTCACTCACTCTCTCACCCTCTAATTCTCTCACTCTCACTCACTGACTCACTGACTCATTCACTCACTCACTGACTCATTCTCTCACTCACTCACTCTCAAAGAAAAAGAAAAAAAAGAAATTACATGGCCTCAGAAAACCAAAGGGGCAGTTCTAGTCTTCCCGGAGGGTCACTATGAATTAGAATTGCCTCAGTGGCAGTGAGTTTAAGTTTTGTGTAATCCCTGGGAGCTCTGATCATGTAGTGAGTTATTAACTGAGTGGTGTGTGTTGGGCTGACTGATAGCAGTGATTTTGGTGTTCAAAGCATTTTACATATTTCTTCCACTGATATTCCTCTTCTGGAGACCTAGCAGTGTAGCAGGCTACAAATCGAGCTGCTACCCACAAGGCCAAGAGTTCAAACCCACCAACTCCTCAGCAAATGATGAGGCTTTCTGCACTAGTAAAGATTCAGTCTTGGAAAACAAAAACGGCAATTCACTTAAGTTTCTATGAGTTGCACTCAAGTAGATAGCAGTGAATTTGCTTTTTGAGTCCTGGTAGCATAATAGATTAACCAGTGGGCTACCAACTGTAAGCTCAATAGTTCAAACGCTTCAGCCACTCCAGAAAAGAAAGATGAGATTGTTTTCTCCTGTTAAAGACTTAACAGTAAGCGGGCGAATAAGCAAATGTGGTGAAGAAAGCTGATGGTGCCCGGCTATCAAAAGATATAGCGTCTGGGGTCTTAAAAGCTTAAACATGATCCTATGTAA
>NW_022111320.1:48803901-48816654 GCF_000313985.2 Echinops telfairi
GCTTTACACAATTGATGTATGTATGGATTGTGATAAGAGTTGTATGAGCCCCTAATAAAATGATTTAAAAAATTAAATCAAAAAAATAAAAAATAAAGATTTAACAGTATTGGAAATGCTAGGGAGCAGTTCGATTTTGTTCTATAAGGTTGCTGAGTCAAATTTAACCTGATAGTGAGTTTTTTGGTTTCGGTAGTCTGAATGTGGTTCTTCAGGCCAAAGTTTCTAACTCCCATCAAATGACCTTTTCTTGCATGGGTCAGGTAAGAAGGTACGGGAAGATTTTGACAGGATTCACCTGTAATAGTTGAGATAGAATTCCCTGAAATGCCACCTTGTTGTGTATAAAATAAAGTAGAAGGAGTGATCTCATTACCAGCAAGAGTCAGGATTGGAACACATCCTCAAGACCCAAGATTCCTGTGAAGTGAACCTCCTGACTTCAAAAGGCAAGCTATATAAAAACAGAGGAGCACAAGAAACCAGGAGCAGAGCATAGACTAGGGATGAACTTCCTAACCCACAGAGCAAGTTATAAAAACTGAGTGCTTTTACGCAGGAGGCTGACTTGCGGAGTAGGGCAACTCTGGGTACTTAATTGGGAAAGCTGAGCTTGCTGACCTACAGTTAGCATCCCAACAGGACTCCTGAAACTTATAATCGACACTAGCAATTAGTAATACTATTATTGATAGGTGTATTCGCTGTATCAAGAAATTATAATAGTGGTAGTTATGAAAAATTAGGTCATTTCAGTCACTGATTAAGCATGGTTTACTATGTATCCAGCTGCTGGGATTCAAGTCCTTATAAACACATTCATCCTGTTCCATGGTTTTTTCAGTATATGAGTCTACAAATCTCTTAGGTTCTAAATACAGAACCAAACAAGTCTAAATCGTACAAGAAGGTGGAAGAATGCCAAGATAGCCAGTCTCCAGAGGAATTTTAGAAGCTTTGTATTAATAACCACCAAGCTTCTTAAAAGTTGGGGGATTTATAAAAATAGACATGTAGACAATACTGATGCAAACAAAAATGCTTAAGCAATAGCTACAACTCACAAAAGCATGCTAACAACAAAATTGCATAGGAGCTAACACCGAGTAAGAGAAGCCAATGTTCTGAAATTGGTGTTGCAATGACTGCACAGCTCTTAATATGACTGAACAATTAAACTATGGTATGTGAAGTATATTTGTTTTTAAAACTTTTAAAAATCGTTTTATTTGGGGCTCATACAACTCTTGTCACAATCCATACATACATCAATTATGTAAATCACATTTGTACATTCACTGCCTCTTTTTAAAACTTTTTTTTTTTTGTAGCAATCATACACATGACACACACAAAATATTTGGGCAGGGAGGCTCCATCTCCCACCCTCAATTTCATAGCCTGTGATATCATGTCTTCTCTAATAGGGAAGAAAAGTACTCAAGGAAGGTGACCAAGTATTTGTTTCTTGGCAGTCTCATTGGCAGATATCGCAGCACTACTAGGATTGGGGAACAATCTTTTTAAACAGAGGAATTCAGAAGATTTGTGGGAAAATTCCGTTTCTCTGAGCTCTTTCAAGCCTCCAATTTAAAACACCAGTCACTGTCCAGTGTAACCCAACAAACCAGCTCCGTTCAGCAAGTAGTAACACTGCTTACAGAAATCTTTGTTACTCTACCAAAAAATTAAATCATGCTTTTCAAAAATGTGACAACTGGGTTTCCTAATTGTTTTATTTTTTAAATGAATATAGTAAACTTAAGCTTAACCTTACCTCAAAGCTCCCTCCCATAACCTTCTAGCACAATCAGCCTATCAATATCCTTATCACCCCAAGATAGTTCTCCATGAAACGTTTGCATCTGACAAGAGCATTCTAAAGCAAGTTTATCTATAGAAGCGAGGAAAAGAAACTAACCACTAGCTTGATCGAAGTAAAACAGTCTAGCAAATTAAACAAAGTACAATCATTACATATGAATTCAAAAGTTGTTAGATGTCCTCAAGTTCCAACTCACAGTGGCTCACAGGACTCGAAGATCTGAGAACTGCTCCATGCCACTTCCTACACGATAATCTTTAAGAGAGCTGATCAGCGGCTCCTTCTCTGCTGAGCTATTGGGTAGGTTCTAATTGCCAACCTTTGAGTTAGCAGTTGAGCACTTAACCATTGTGCACCAAGCCTCCTAATCTACAGTTCTGAGGTTCCAATATATTTTATTAACATATGCTCTAAATATGACACAAGGTAATTTTCTCTCATTTGAATTCATGAAAGCATACTTCAAAATATAAGTCCAATTATGAAAACACACACACACAAGTCTACGATAGCTTCAGTCTTAACTTTGTTGGTTAGTTTCAAATCAACCATTTGTAAGAAACCACAACTTTAAATGACTTTTTAAAAAATAACCAAGCAGTTAACGTAAGTAGGGCAGGCAGAAATTATCTATTTAGTCCATCAGCACTATAGAAAATAAACTCTAATCACAATGGGATTCAAAGTAAGCTCGAATCAAAGTCTCTATCCACTATCACAAATCACACGATCACAAATAACTACATATACTCTTTACTATAGAAAAACACAATTTGGAAAGAAATATTTTCCACAAAGCACAAAATGTCTTAAGGCCCCTTTAAACTGCTTGATATGACAACCAAGCAACTTCAAATAACTTAAATCTATTATACTATGGAATACTGTTCAACAGTTTAAAGGATGAAGACATCTTATACGCAAATGAAAGCATGCAGATGACACATTAAACAAAAGTAGAATATGTGTAGTTGTATAATTCCACTTTTGTAAAAACTAAAGGAAAAGGTCTGGAAAAGTACATACTAATTTGTTACTACGCTTACTTCTCATTTATCAACTACTTTGCAATGCATCATTTCACATTTACAACAACAGTTTAAAAAACATCTACAGTATTGAACTGTTCTGCATTAACCTTAACTTCCACCCCACATCCAGCTATGGGCCATCCACATTTAATGGCTCCTTCAGAAGACGTTCTGTCAGTCCCATCCCAACCCTGGGGCAACCTTTGCAGCTCTTCCATGGAGAGGCAACTGAGAGATTTTAAAGGAGCCTTTGAACGGCCAGAGGGACCCAGGGGTGGCTGCTACTCTCGAATAAAACACCCTGGACGCACCAAATCTTGTGGGTAACGGGATATTCCAGGGCCTGGGGCTGCTGCAGAAGCCAGCCAGCCCCTCCTCCTCCATGGCCTGGGCTGCTCAATTTCTGGTCTCCGAGCTCTAGTTCTTAAATTCAATGCCCTCTAAGACCAGTAGTGCATTCCTTGAAGAGGGGATCAACACAAGGGTCATGGGCACAGGTAGCAATCCCCAAGAATCATACACATACACACACACACACCAGCCCAAGCCCCAGAGCCACGCTCGGTGCCTCAAGTCTAGCTACCAGGCTCCAGGGCAGATCAAGCACCAAGCTCCCAGGGCAAGGCACTGGAGTCAAGAATACAGTGGTGCTGTGGGCACAGCAGTTCCAAGTGCCAAAGGGTCCTGGTTCCGGGATTATCTCCACATTCTTCACATATAACACTAATTTTTGCATAATAACTTGGATTCTAACCATTGTCATTAAGTGAAGAGTGGGTGTAGTGCTTACCTCTACAATGTAGGATTTGGGAGGTGAAAGAAAAAGCGGTATTAAGGGACGACTTTTACTTTTTTCAGGAACCCTGGTAGAGTAGTAGTTACACATTGGGCTACTAACTGCAAGGTTAGTTGTTTGAAACCACCAGCCGACCCATGAAGGCGTTTTACTCACCTAACAAGAAGCAGTCTCAAAAACCCGCAGGAGCAACCCTATTCTCTCGTGCAGGGGACACTGAGCCATAATCAACTCAAAGGCCGTGAGTTTGGTTGTTGTTTTTTCCCTCTAAACATCTGGATTATCTGACTTTTTAGAATAAGCAATTACTTGGCAATTTCAAATAGAACCAATTTTAAACATACTCAAACAAAGACCAAAAACTCACTACCATAGGGTGGTTTCCAACTCCTACTACCCTATAGGTCAGGGTGTAACTGTCCCTGCAGGTTTCTGAGACTGCAGCTCTTTAGGGGAGCCTCATCTTTCTCCTGCAGAGCAGCTGGAGGTTTCAAGTTGCTGACCTTGTAGTTAACAAGCCCAATGTAGAACCACTACGCCACGAAAGTTCCTCTACATACTTACTACCCTTGTTTTTTTTAAAACTACACATTTCTGGCTAGCACACAGAAACAATAGTGAAGTCCCTCCAAAAACTTTAAAGTTATCCTGAGATATAACATTATTGAGACAAAACATTTAAATGCAACGTGTGGTCCTAGATGATTTTTGTTTTGTTTTTAAATGATTAGGGCAACTGGCAAATTTTAAATATGAATTTTGTATTAAATAACAGTACTAGTAGGTTAAATTGACAGAATTTGATAACTGTAGAATAGTTAGCTAAGAGAATGCCCTTGTTCTTGTGTAATACTGTAAAATTTATAAAGGTGAAGGGTCATGATAACTGCAATTTACTCTAAATAGTTCCGCCAAAAAGAAAAATATAGGGAAGGAAAGCAAATGTGGTAAAATTTCAATTACTGGTTAACCTATATGAAAAGTATATGGACGTTCATTATACTATTCTTGCAACTTTCCTGCAAGTTTTAAATTTTTACAAATGTGTTATTTGGTTTGGTTTTTGCATTTTTTAAAATGAACCTCTATTGTTCAGAAAGTGAAGGATTCTCAACCTAATTTTCAGTGACTCTGAGCATAAATGGCTAAATTTCTATTAAGAATTCTCCCTCTAGGTCCTGCAATGTAGCTTTCAGTGCATTACAAAATAAAGTGCTCTACAGTGCTTGGCAGTGCAATGGTTAACAGCTGCTAGCAAGTGGAAATTGGAATCCATCCAGTGGCTCCCTTAGAGAAAAGAACTATATATATCTGCTCCCATAAAGATTACACCCTAGGAAACCCTATGTTCTATGGGTTGGAACGGACCCAACACCCCACAATAAACTACTAGTATCTATGTAAACACTGATGGTATTCATATACAATATATAATATTAAGGTTAAGGAAAAAATGCATCTGTTAATGAATAAACTACTATTTGGGGGGGGTTGTTTCTTAATTTTTAAGGATATTGATTAAATCAATGAGTCACTCTGGTAAAATTGGCAGAGAAAATTTGGGAGCACAAGTCCAACTAAGAAAACCAGAAAAGCTTGATAATCTTATCTGTATAAAACATGGCTTAGCAATTTTGAGATATTTCCTTGGAAAACACGACTGTATTAACAACTATTTGATAGCTTTCAAAAAAGACTATCAATAAAAAGGGAATTATTTACCTGAAAACTAGTAAAGGCAAGAGGAAAGAAGGGACACGAGTAATGAGTTACACCCTAGCATGAGCACTCGGATCGCTCGTCAAGCCTTTCTACGCTCAGAAAACCCTCTGAATAGTAATGTGGCCTTATATGTACCTCAGTCGCGGCCTGAGAGTGCTGCAGCCTGTGGAACCACACCTCAAATCATCACAAAGCTAGTAAAACCATCCCTCTAGTAAAAGCATGAAGTCTGATGCACGATTGGTTGTGAAACTACTAAACATCCAGACCATATGTAGAACCTGGTGGAAAAAAAAAAAGAATTTTTTTTTCTCAGTTGGCATTTATAACATGTAAGGTGAATTATGAACGTATGATGTGCAATCAAACTAATACTTGCACATCACTGTGCCTTCCAAGTTCTTTTTAGTGGTATGAGAGTAAGTGAAAAAGTACTGCTACTAGAGTTCCGGTTGGTTTTCTCCAAACAAACCATATTTAATGCTAGGTTTAAGGACATTTCTATTTTGCCTATCGCTACGGACACACGTCAAATTGACATGTGAACAAAACTGAACATTCTTTTAAAAAGTAGCTTCATTTATTTAAAAATAACATAATTATACACTATTAACTTATAAATGAAACTGTGATACACTATAAAATATAGTGCTGATATAAAATTTATATCATTAACATTATACAACATTTGAGATATTGGGTTTGACATAGAAAGGTTACTTAGGCTGGTCAGTATGTCAATCTCTGCTGCATCGTGCCTTAACATTTGATGTTGACAGGGACAGTTCTACCTTGCCCTATGCGTCACCAGGGAGTTAATGGCAGCAAGACTCTTGATAGATTTTTCTAAAAGGACATAGGATGATCACGAAGACTTACAATGAGGAAGAATTAAGAAAAACTGAAAACTGAGAAAAAGCCAGGAAAATTGTGCTGAGAACATTTTTTCCTATTACAATAATGCGTGTACCCATTCAAGAACATGGGCTGACCCATGAGAACCTCATTGGGAAACCTCACCCCATCTATTTTACAATCCTGATCGTACCCTTTCAGATCTTTTTCATTCCTCCAAACTCAAAGGCTCACTGAAAAGGAACATCATCTGAGCCTCTCCAGGATCCCCAGAGGGAGTGGTGGTTACTCGTTGGGCTGCGATCCAGAGTCAGCAGTTCAAAACTACAAGCTGCTTCACGGGAGCAAGACAGGGCTTTCTACTCCCATAAAGAGTTACAGCCTTGGAACTGGATCTTAAAAAAAAAAAAAGTTACAGCCTCAGAAACTCACAGGGGCAGTTCTACCCTGCCCTAAAGGGTCTCTATGAGTCAAAATGGACTCACAGGCAGTAAAACTGAGAGTGAGAGGATGGCCAAAGTGCCATCTGAATGTGGTGTGTGTCAAAGAGCACAGAATTCTTAAGAGGAAGGCTGAGAGAACTGGAAACACTGCCCTCAGAAAGAAGTGAATAGCCCTTCCCTAGCAGCTTCACATTTAGATATTTTCAAATAAAAATCTAGATGTTATAGCAATAAATAAAAAAATAAACATTTCATGTTCGCTTTCTTTTTTTTGATGTTCGCTTTCTAAGAACTTTTTGAATTTATTATTTATTACTGAAGTAACACTTTCATAAATGAAGCTGATTGACTCGGATTAATATTCACTCTACGTTCACATCAAATCGACACATATCCATAGGGATAGGTAAACCACACAGAGAATTTCGAGATTAGGAGGCTTAGAAGAAAATGAATTTGGAAACATAGAAACCGTTTCTGTAATTTTCATTGAGGAAATCAAAATGTTTCAAAATGACACGTCTCATAGACCTACTGCATCTCTGAGATCAGTGAATGGTTGTAGGCAGGCCCTCTCAGAAACACATTTATCTCATTAAATTCTCTTTAAAAAAAAAAAAAGTCCAATCAAAACAGTGACTTTCAAGGAGATCTTCTGGGCTAGTTAAACTCAAAGCAGAGAGGTCAGCTCAGAAGGTTACAACTGGTTTTTTTAAATTCCAAAGGGAATCTTGATAGATTTTCTCAAAGGACAGAGTATGATCATGAGGATATATAGGAAGAACTTTTATAAAAACTGAAAACTGCATAAGGAGAAAAACACTAGGGAAGTTGAACCAAGGAACTTTTTCTCATTCTTCTAGGATAGCATGGACTCCCCTATGAGAATTTCACTAGGAAATCTTACCCCATCCACCCTGCAACTCTGAACTTGGCCCTTCAGACTTTTTGTTTCCAAATTTCTAAGAACTTTTAAAAGAAACACAATTTGCAACCTTCAGGAATACCAAAGCTGCCATTTTGACATGCTGTCAGGGCACAGAAGTTTTCTTCAGAGTGTATAGATGAAGCATATGTCAAACAAATTTCATGTTTTTAACTTTTTAAATAAAGATTTCTATGATTCTGTAGCAATAGGTGTTTTTACTTACCTACATCTCTTTCCTTCCAAAACTAATAGTAAAAGAGCCAACTGTCCAAATTCTTAATTCTTCAGAAAACCATCTGCAGAAAATACTGATACTCATTTTATAAATAAGAAAATCAAGACAAAGTTATTTTAAAAAAAACTTGCCCTGATGCACACTAGTGCAATTCTAAATCAGGAGTTCTAGTTCCAGAGCCCAGGGGCTTTAACTGTTTTGGTATTCCAAACAATGTTGGCATTCTGATGAAGCCTGTAGATTCCTTCTCAGTCTATAAATGCATAAAAAGATATAATTACAAAGGAAACTATGTATATTAAACAAACAAAAAAATGTGTAATACAATAAGATATGTACTGCTGATGGGTCTCACACCAAAATTCACTGCCATCCCTTCTATTCCGACCCCTAACTACCCTACTGGACAGGGCAGAGCTGCTCATGTGAGTTTCTGAGGCTGTAACTCTTCTTTCTCCAGAGGGGTTGGTGGTTTCGAAACAGCAGCCCTTGAAAATCACAGCCATAGCATAACCACTGCGCCCACCTGGGCTGCTTGGTCTCACAGCTACCATTAATTTCAACCTAATGATCAACACAAGCAATACTTTGAGATCCTCAACGAACCTAATAGATAAAAATATTTGTGATTTCTACTAGCAGCACAATCACAAGCACTGCTCAGGTGGTTTACATTAGTCATTGAAAGGCATGCTAGAGAATGTTGCTGCTGCCAGGGTGCCATCAAGTCTGTTCTAACTCGTAGAAACCCGATAGACCATCATCCTCACATACATTCTTAGGGTTCAGTGTAAATCCAGCTCCTTGAGGGACTTCCTCCTTTCAATGTCCCTTTAAGTACGATGTCCTTCTCCAGGGATTTGTCTCTCCTGACAACATGTCCAAAGCACGTAAGACACAATCTCACCATCCTTGCCTTAAAGGAGCACTCTGGCGTTACTTCTTCCAAGAGTTTTTCTTTTGGCAGTCCATGGTACTTTCAATATTCTTCACCAGCACCTTGGTTCAGATGCACGTTTTTCTTCAGTCTTCTTATTCAGTGTCCAAAATGCATAAGAATTGATAGAAAATACCACGGCTTGGATCAGATGTACCTTAGTCCTCAAAGCAACATCCTTGCTTTTCAACACTATAAAGAGGTCTTGCAGTAAAATTTCAGATTTACCTAATGCAATGTATCATTTGATCTCTTGACTACTGCTTCCATTAGTATTATGAAGCAAGATGAAATGCTTGTCAACTTCAACCTTTTTTCTATCATGATGTTATCTATTAGTCCAATTGTGAAGATTTTGTCTTTCTTTACACTGAGTTGTAGTCCATACTTTTTGGCTGAAAGTAGGAGATAATATTCCCTCTAAATTCACAGACGCTGTCTATATTAAGAGCCTCCCTGCCCATTAAATTACGTAGTTGCCATTGAGTGGTTTTGACTAATATTACCCCTATCAAACAGTCGTATGGGGTTTCTGAAGCTGTAATTTTTACTGAAGCGAATGCCACATCTCTCTCCCATAAATGGCTGGTGGCTCAAACCGGTAACCTATTAGCAGTTGACCAAGTAACCATGGCTTGTTAGGTTGATTCATCAGGGTTCCTAAAAACCCTACCCTGCCTGCACACTTAAGCCATTCTCTTAATACTGGGGTTTTAAATGACCAATCTTTGGTTGGGGAATGGGAGAAATAAAGAAGAGCTGATATCAAGGAGTTCATGAAGGAAGAGGATGTTTTCAAAATGATTGTACAATACTGTTTGTTGTGATTGAATTATGGAATGATAGATATAGTAGCTCCCAATAAAATGGTTTTGAAAAAAATAAATAGAATTAAATTAAAAATAATAAAATAAAATGACCAATTCTTACTCCTCCTCTTGTTCTTACAGTGGGGCCCTTAGTGATCATTCAGTTCCCTATCTTTGAATACTGCTTAAGTTAATAACTACTCTCAAAACACAATTTATATCCAGGGAAGACATGTTTTTCTGAACTCCGGGCTTGTATACAATTCAACTTTAATGTCTAACATAAATCCCAAGCTTACCTAATCTAAAACTGAACTCAATCTATCCCCCAAACCTGTTCTTCCCAGCCATCCCCATCTTAGTTGATAGCAAGTCCATCTTTCCAACTGCTAGCCAAATCTTGGAATCACCCTTGACTTTGACATGGCGCATCCAAACCATACTGATATTTTCAAAACATATCCAAGAATTTCTCACAATCTCCTGTTTACCACCTTGGCACTACAAGTCACTACTAGCATGTCTCACCTTGATTACTAGCCTCCTTAGACATCTCTTTTTCAACCATTCTCCCCAGCAACTGGAATGATGCTTCTGAAGCTGAAAGCAGACCATTAACGTTACTCTTTTACTCAAGATTTCTAGCATAGTCCTTATAATAGCTCTAGAGGCCTCTACAAAATCTGCCCCTCAACCCATTACCTCCCTGCCCCCATTTGCTATTATGGTTTCTTATTCATTCCAATCTAACCATAGGATAACTAGAATGCTTCAAGTCCTTTGTACCAGCTGTTCCCTGTGCTTGGAAATTTGGGCCTCAGGTCCTTGGGACTAGCTGTTCCTTCTGCTTGGAAATCTATCTACTCTCCTCCCACCCCCACCCCTAACTCCCCATGCCTAATTTCTCCCCTGTAAGAGTTTGCCTAAACACCACTTTCTCCAAGAAACTAATCCTGTCCACCCTACCTTATTAGACTGTAATCCTCTGGCCAGCAATTCTGAATTCTTACTCTGCTCCATTTTCTATAGCATTTAGCTTTGAACATTCTATATAAATTACATATTGCCCTTCAGAAGGGCCAGATTTTGTTTTGTATACTAGATCAACCTTTGTGTGTCTGCTTGGTACACAATAGACATTCATGTGTTCAAAATTCAACACCTATATCTGCTTGCCTAGTTCCTCATTATGAAGATTAACTGGATCCAACTGACAGTGTTCTCATATCTGGCCCTGGGTCAGAGGGATAATGGACACCTCATGCACAGACTCAGGTGATTACAGTCATTTTCACCTGAAACACAATGGCCTGCGCCGGGGAGGGAGGGGGGAAACAGGTCCTACAGCTGTGTATTATTAAAAAGTTAAATACAAAACAAATACAAAATCTTGCCCCCCCACCCCCCCACCCCCGTTCTCAAAATGAATTTGTTTCAAGCTTCAATCTCTTCATTCCAACCATGTTAAAATCTAAAAAGGGCAGTTAGTTATTCTTTCCACCTTACCATATCACCCTAATCTTTCATGCTTGATTTAAATCCCACCTCCTAAATTGTTCCCTAGCAAGAAGCACTTACCATTTGCCAAGTGCTTTTTGTGCATTATCTCATTTAATCCTTCCAAAAATCCTGTGGGGTTACTACCATTACATCTACCTCAAAGTTGAGAAGCTGTCTTTTGTCCAAGTGTTCAAATCCTGGTCTGTTTTGAAATCTCTCTCTCTCTCTCTCCTTACCCTGCTACCCCCAGAACATTGAGTACTGGACTGCTAATTTAGCTTATACACATTGCCTCACTTAACTGCCATTTCAGTTTCTTCATCTGTAAAATAGCCGATATTGTCCCAGGGTGCGTACCAAAATTTCTACTAATTCTTAAATGTATTATGGCAGAAAATGTTTTATAATCCTTTGTAGATTCCTAGGGGATATGTGTATATACACATTAGAACTGAAAAGCGGTAAAAACAAAATCCCCAAGGCTGTGTAAAGAAATAAGTCTTTGGCTCCTTCTGCACTTGTGTCCACCAAAGACACACTTATGATGTTATTTCCCCAAAAGTTATAAGAAAAACTATCTTTGCCTCCAAGAAGTGTAAGGATGTGACACTGAAAGTTTCTAGCCTGAGCAGAAAGAACTGGCCAAAGTAATTGACTACAAGGCACTTAGCCCATTTGGGAGTTAGGGGTTACTTTGTATAGATAAGCTATCTCTTTACTGAATCATGACACACCATTCCTTTTGTTGTTGAAGTTTTCTAGTCTCAAACTAGCCTGTCATACATGAGTTTGTAATGAACTGACTGTGCCGTAAATCAAAATAATTCATCTGAGCTAATGTTAACTACCTTAGGCAAGAGCCCATGAAAGGAGAAAGCCATGCTGAGTCAACTACTCCAAATAAGAGCTGGTTTTTATTTTAGATTTTCAAAGACGACCATCAACATCCCAACAGAATCATTCTGTGTTGCGATCCAACTTTAGGACTTCTATCAAGTCCAATAAACATTTCTGGATGAAAGTGAAAAGCAGTCTTATCTCAAGTGTGTAGAAAGGACAAAGCTTTTGGAATCATTCTGGTCAGAAAGTGAGTTTCCTTAGGATCCTCTTGTCAAACGTTATGAATAAGAATCCTGCCTTTCTTTGGTCCAGATTCAACACCAGCAAGTGGAGGGTAAGAGTGGCTTTTTTAAGACAATGGTGTCGCAAGGCACAGAGGAAGAGGTGGCTGCAGGCCCGGGAGTGGAAGCCTCTCAGGTATCCATCCAATATAGTAGCAGATACAACACCCAACAGAAATGTGGAAATGTCCTGTCTGGGCTGGAAAAATACTACCGGGAGAAGCTACCTTTCAGTTTTCTAGAACACTCTCTCCTTAGAGAATCCTCACCCGGTTCTTGGTTTTTAAGTCTTCACGAGGGTAGAGTAGAAAGTCATCCATTTAGGGTAAAAGGTTCCAGTTACCGCGGCAGTGGCGCGTCCGAAAGTGTGGTGTGCATGCAAATCCCATCATCTGGAAGAGGATGTAGGCCCCTTTCGACGGCTTTCATTTTCGAGTGGAAAAACCAACCCCGTGTCACCTCAGCAGCGGGGCCACACAGCCTCACCACCATTACAAAACCCAAGTGCCAAGGGTGCAGAATCGGAAGCTGAGAGCACGACGAGGTAGGAA
>NW_022111320.1:48818605-48819941 GCF_000313985.2 Echinops telfairi
CTCTTACGAATAGGGCGACCCCTGTGAAAGGGTCGTTCGACACATAGAATTATTTTCGTTGCTACTTCCTAAATGTCATTTTGCTACTCTTACGATTTGGGCAACCCCTGTAAAAGGGTCGTTCGACACCCCAGGTTGAGAACCGCTGCTTAAAGGTCTCAGAAACCTTGTATAGGGTCACTCCGAGTGGCAATAGAGCTAAGGGCAGGGGTTTGGGTACCTGTAAGCATGATCCTGGTTTAGAAATAGGGCATTTTTGATGCCAAGGGCCCAAGTAGAATGTTTTGAGAATGATGAGGGCAACGAATGTACAAATGTGCTTTGCACAGTGGATGGATGGATGGATGCATTGTGATGAGTTGTACGAGCCCCCAACAAAATGATTTGAAAAAAATAAATAGGGGATTTTTTTATGTTAATAGGGACATACCAGAGTAAGATGAGTATTAAAACCGAGCATTTCAGGGTTCTAAAAAGAATGCAAGAGACAGACTCGGAGAGAAAGCCAGGGATTGCTGACAGACACTGTTCTCAACCTTCCTCCCTCCACGACACTTCAGACAGTTCCTCATGGGGTGGTGACCCCCAACCATAACATTATTTTCGTTGCTACTTCATCACTGTCATTTTGCTACTGTGATGAATCTGGCGACCCCTGTGAAAGGGTCTTTCAACCCACAGGTTGAGAACCACTGCACTGGATGGAGGAAACATTGTTGAAAGGAATCAACATGAGGAAGACCCTGATTTGGACTTTTAGCCTCAAGAAATGTGAGACGAGAAATACCTGTTGCTTTTTAAAAAGCCACCCACGTATATTTTGGTTACAACAGTACTAGGTAGCTCAGACAGAATCTGAATTTGGTATCAGAGAGTAGGGGAGTGGGCAAGGGGCAGGAAATGGTTTTGTTCCTGGGTAATAAATAGCGACTGGCGAAAATGTGATGCACTTGATGGGCCTAGATTGCCTTGAAAAGACTGTGGGTAGACTTGTGCACGTGGAGGGCCTTTCTGAGCTGTGAGGAGAGTTGCTACTCCCATGAACTGATGTTGCCAGAAATGTGGTTTTGTTTTTTTTTTAGAAATTTGATGTTTAATGTGCTTCTGGTGAGATTTTTTTATTTTTGTTTTATGCTCAAAGGGATTTATTCAACTTAGCAAAAGGAATTGAAGTAGTTTTTATTTTGTATTCTATTGTTTTGAATCTTATTGTTCACTACGTTTTTCTTTTTCTTTTTTTTATAAATCATTTTATTGGGGGCTCTTACAGCTCTCATAATATTCCATACATCAATTGTATCCAGCATATCTGTACATATGTTGCCATCATCATTTC
>NW_022111320.1:48821193-48825158 GCF_000313985.2 Echinops telfairi
GGGGTGGGGGTGGGGGGATGCCGCAGTAACTGTTGTGATCTTGAACACAGCTTACAAGGACAGTGCTATGGACAAAACTCAAGTGTACATACAAGTGGTTTTACTGTTTCCAAAAAGATGAAATGTCAATTGATGACAAACCTCAAACCTCGTTATGGACATCTGTCAACCATGTTGCATTTGGAGTTCTTTCCACCAGATCAGACTGTTAATCAAGCTTTCTATTTAGAGGTCCTGAAAATAAAGCCTAACAGTGTGCAACAAAAAAGCCTGATTTGTGGCAGACGGGGGACTGGTTTTGCCACCACAACAATGCATCTGCTCATGTAGCCATCTCAATGCGCCAACTTGTGGCAGAAAACAGCATGTCCTCCTTGCCCCACACACCTGACTCACCTTACCTTGCTCAGTGTGACTTCTTTTTATTTCTACAAATGCAGAGGGACATGAAAGGACAGCTATTTGAGGACATCAACGAGATGAAGGAAAAAAACGAGGAAGGTGCTGTGCTGTCAGCCATCCAAACAGATGAGTTTGAAAACTGTTTCCAAGAATGGAACCGCAGATTTGACTAATGTATTAAGTGTACTGGAGTATACTTTGAAGGTGATAAGGTTATTTTGTTTAAAAAGGAAAAATTTTTAATACATAGCCCTGGAAAAATACCAGGTTTTGGGGGTACCCATCATCAGCTACTGCCTCTTAGGTTCCAAAGAGTGAGGCTGCTACCTCTTATTTAGAGTGGGGTTGGAATTGCTGTTTTGGTGGATTAAGAGAATGGAGCCATTGCCTGTAGTCGAGAGATGAAGCTACTATGCCAGTGGACCAAGAAAATGGGATTTAGATTAGCACTCAGATCACACCATCCTAGTGGGTCCGATGTCCAGGACTGAGGGACCTCTGCCCAGAATCTGGAGAGGATGGCCAGTGTCCAGATATGCCTGGAGTACAGAGGATATTTTAAAGCCTTAAAAGCAAATGAGATTGACCCAGTTTGGGGCTTATTATCCATGTCCCCTTCTATCCTTGCAGTTTTTTCCTTTTGGAATAGAACTGTCTACCTTGTTACCTGTTCTACCATTGTATTTTAGAAGCAAATAATTTGTATTTTAGGTCTCATAGACCTACAGAGAATTTTGTCCAGGATGAAACACCAGAGTCTTACCTTGTCTTCACTATTTGAAACTCACTGCCATTGATTCGATTCCAATTCATAGCGACCCTATAGAACAGGGTAGAACTGCCCCTGTGGGATTCTAAGACTGTCACTCTTTACAGGAGTAGAAAGCCTCATCTTTCTCCTGCAAAGCAGTTCGTGGTTTGGAACTGCTGACCTTGCGGTTAGCAGCCCAACATGTAACCCAGGCGTCCTCAAACTACAGCCTGAGGGCCATATGGGGCCCGCCCAGGACATTTATCTGGCCCGCAGAGTGTTTTTGCCTGGTTTGTTTTTTTAGTTCAAAATAAGATATGTACACCATGCATAGGAATTTGTTCGCAGTTTTTTTTTAAACTATAGTCCGGCCCTCCAGCGGGTCTGAGGGACAGTGAACTGGCCCCCTGTTTAAAAACTTTGAGGACCCCTGATGTAACCACTAAGCTACTAGGGCTCTTGTCTTCATTATCCAGAGCTGTAATAACAGAAATACCATATATGGGTGGCTTTAGCAAACAAATGTATTTTTCTCACAGTTTAGGAGACTAGAAGTTCAAATTACAAGCATTGGCTTTAGGGAAAGACTTTCTCTGGATTCTAGAGGAAGGCCCTTGGTCAAGTTTCAGCATTTGTTCCACAGTTCAATGTGGACTCTAGGTGGCATGGCATCTCTCTTCCCCTTGATTTTCTATGCCAAATTGGTTCATATTTTATCTCAAAGGCAATTGAGATCCAATACTTATATGAACTCAGTGAACAATTTAATTTTTTTTTTTTCAGTTCCCAAATGGATCCAGTCTAGAGGTTAGGATTCACAGCGTTTACATTGGGGAATACTGTCCAAAATGTAACATACCCATACTTTATTCAGAAAATGGAGTTGGGGATTAGAGTTGATGCTGCAATGGAGTAAAACTTTGAGGGATGATATCATGGGGTTTTATTCATATGAAGGAGATGAATCTGAGTAGAGGGACCAAAATCTTGAGATGAAAGGGGGAATATATTGTGTCTTCCCCCAATCCATGTTAAAATCCTAACCCCTGAATCTATAAATATGACCCTAGTTGGAGAGAGGGGTTTACTTTTTATGTTAATGAGGCCATACTAGAGCAGGGTGGGTGCTAAACCTAATCCCCTCTGAGTTATAAAAAGAGCAGAAGAGAAACACCAGGGGGAAGTGGAAGGCAGACCACAGTTGAATCTACATGACAGGTGAATGTACAAGACCAGGAACTGCTGGCAGCTATTAGGAGATTATATAGACAAGAAAGAAGCTCCAACTAGAGCCACACCCTGAATTCAGGCTTCAAGTCTCCTGAGCACTGAGAAAATAAGTTCCTATCTTAAAGCACCCACTTGTGGTATTCCTTTTACAGTAGCACTACATAACCAAGATAACTAATGCTTTTTTTGGTTTGGTTTGGTTTGGTTTTCCCCTATAAATTTATGTTGGATGTTACCAGCAAACAATTAGATGTAGATAAGTATTAACAGAAGTAGGAGCCCTGGTGGCACAATGACTAAAGCGCTTGGTTGCTAACTGAAAGAACAGTTCAGAAATGCTAGCTGAAGGCCCAGAACAAAAAATCCTATCAATGTGAATGAGGGGGAGCGCAGAGTGGATACCCAAAGCCCACCTGTAGACAATTAGACATCCCCTTACAGAGGAGTCACAAGAAGAGGCGAGCCAGTCAGGGTGCAGTATGACACCAAAGAAACATACAACTTTCCTCTCGTTCTTTAATGCTTCCTCCCCCCAACTATCATAATCTCAATTCTACCTTACAAATCCAGCTAGACCAGAGCATGTACATTGGTACAGGTAAGAGTTCTCAACACAGGGAATCTGGGACAGATAAGCCCCTCAAGACCAATAATGAGAGTAGCGATACCAGGAAGGTAAGGGGAAGATGTGGGGAGAAAGGAGGAACTGATCACAAGGATCTATATATTGCCCCTCCTGGGGGACGGACAACAGAAAAATGGGTGAAGGAAGACAGTGGTTGGTGTAAGACATGAAAAAAATAATAATTTATAAATTATCAAGGGCTCATGAGGGAGGGGGGGGAGAAATGAGCTGATACCAAGGGCTCAAGTAGAAAATGTTTTGAAAATGATAATGGCAACCTAAGTACAAATGTGCTTGACATAAAGGATGGATAGATTGTGTTAAGAGCTGCATGAGCCCTCAATAAATGATTTTTTTAATGCTAACTGGAAAAAAGTAATATAATATTATTTTAATGTCAGCTGCTCCACAAGGAGAAAGATGAATCAGTCTGTATCTGTAAAGATTTAAGGCCTTATGGGACAGTTTTAATCTTTACTGTAGGGACAGAATCAGTTGGAGTTGGGATTGACTCAACCACACTGGCTTCTGGGTCATATTTACTGAAATGTAATCCAAAGGAAAGTTCTCTGGGTGATGCAGTAGGTAACACACTCAGCTGCTAACCAAAAGTTTCACAGCACCAGCCCACCTAGCAGTCCCTGGAAAGAAAGGCCTGGCAATCTACTTCCAAAATACCAGCCATCAAAGGTAGAGGTGGGGCAAGGAAACTAGATTAATGAAAGCAGAACAACCAGAATGCAAATAATGAGAATGTTGATACCTTGTCAAAACTAATGTCAGTGAACAACATGTATAGAAACTGTTAAATGGGAACCTAATTTTCAGTGTGAAATTTCACAAAAATACAATAGAACATTAAAAAAAATAGAGTATGCTGCAGACTTAAAAGTCTCTACCTGTTGAAGACAAATGGGTACATAAGCAAATGTGGTGAAGAAAGCTGATGGTGCCCGG
>NW_022111320.1:48826231-48830020 GCF_000313985.2 Echinops telfairi
GTGTGTGTGTGTGTGTGTGTGTGTGTGTGTGTGTGTAAACCTTACAGCATACAGTTCTACTCTGATATGTGTAGAATTGCCAGAAGTCAGAATTAACTTGATGCTACCGGGTTTGCTTGTCGATTGAAGAAGTACACATCCTTCACTAGAGAACAGATACCCTTCTCTAACTGAAAATTTTTTCTTCTTCTTATATCTTTACATATATAGGCTGAAAGTATCTGTTAATATTTTATCATCAGTATTTCTCAGGAATTTGTTTGGCTTTTTATTTCTGGTGCCTTTAGGCATAGTATGCATGTTCAGACCCCATCTGACTTCGTAAGTTTGTGTCTCACAGTCTTAGAAGACTATGAATAAGTTACATACTTTATGCTTTTTCTCATGTGTAAATGTGGGTAAGTTTTCTTCACATTGTTGTGTGAGGATTACGTGAGATCATATTTGTAACCTAGTGACTCCGGGGTAGAATTTTTCCTTCTATGCCGGAGACCCCATGCTATCACTGGAGCTTTGTACTGCTGTGATGATGAACAGGTTATGGGCCTCACTAAAAAGGACTAGGAAGAAAGGCTGGTGGTCTACTTCCAAATCTAATCCACAAAAACCCCGTGGATCACAAATTACTCATCTGGAGCAAAAGACTCAATGAAGAAATTGGCTTCCTAGTCTACATAAGCCTCATCTCCCCAGAGTCCAGAACTAGATGATGCCCAAATACCACTATTGACCATTGTGATCAAGGCCACAACTGATGGATACTTATCTTATACTGATAGGAGAAAAATATGAAACAGAACTCAAATTGTTGGTAAAAAAGAAATCTAGTTGAGACTGGGCAACTCTCTGTCCTATACCAAAAGTAAAACTATCTCCCAAGGTCAGTCACCCTTTACTTGAACACCAGTTTGGCTCAAAAAGACTATCCCCATGAGTACTGCTTGCCTTTAAAAAAAAAAATCTCCTATGTGAGACCAAATGGTCAACAACACAAAGGTAAAGCAAAGACGAGAAAATAAGGGCACAGGGAAACCAGCCTACGAGAGCTGGAACAGCCAGGACGGGAATAACAGGACTGTTTGAAAAATGTAACCTATGTCACTGTACAAATTTTGTAAACAAAAAAAAGAAAATTGCCATCGAACAAAATAGAGCTGCTCTGAAGGGTTTCCAAGGCTGTAAATCTTTTTTTTTTAATTTTCAGCTTATGGCTATAACTCTTAAGGGGAACATAAAACCTCATCTTTCTCCCATGGAGCAGCTCTTGGGTTTGAGTTGCTGACTTCGTTTAGTGGCCCATTTTCTAATCAAGGACATGATAATTTTTGTAGATATTGTTAAATAGTAACCTAATTAGCTAAGTAAACTTTCACAGAAAACACAATAAAATACTATTTTGAAAAGATAATCTAGAATCACAGCAGTTCAGTCTTGTTGGGCATGGAGTAATCACGAGTCGGGCTGACACATTAATAAAATCTTCAATAAATGTCAGCTTTCCTTAAAGAGATTAAACTGCTCTGAAGAGCTAGCTCTACCTGCCATTGTATACCAGCCCTACCTCTTTCTAACCTCTGTTAACGCTTCCAGTGCCCCCACCTGTAAAATGGAGATAACATCTATTGCATAGGAAATTATGATTATCAGCTAATATGCATGAAACCTGCTCGCACAATGCCTGCCTGTCATTAAGTGCCCAGTAAGTACTAGCTTTTTTACTTTAAAAGAATCAGTTGTTGTCCTGTGCTTTTTTGATGCTATTTAAGCCATTGGCTTGAAGTTGAACTGGCAGGAAAGGGCTATTTTCAGTGAAGGTGGCTGACACTATGTAAATGTGATGTGATAATGACCTAAACTGAGGTGACTGAGAAAAAAAGCAGTTAAGAACAGGTTTCCTGTTTCCTTAGTAATAAAGTAATTAGTTCTCTTATATGAGGGACAGCTGGACTTTGCAATACCTGGTCTCACGGTAATAGTCTGGTCAGAACCCAATTCATTAAGCATGTCAAACCATGGAGGTCATTGGGAAGTAATCCCAAACAAATAAGCGAACTGAGTTTTTATAGGACAAGACTGTTAGAAGATTGTGTGAAATTGAATGCCCTCCTTCCTTTGTGATTGTACTAGGAGTTCTTTGGAAGCATGTTTATAAGTCAGAGGGCACATCCTCAGGACATATCCTTGGGCCAGCCCTCCTAATAAAGCTGTGAAATAACTGATTTTTAGCATTATCAGATACTACCCCCTACTGTCTTGCATAAATAACAACAAAACAAACAATTGAATACACTGCTGTCCAGTCAAGACCAGGCTTACTACCCTGTTTCCCCGAGAATAAGACCTATTTACGTTTTTGCCTCTCACTGAAATATAAAGCACCCCCGAAAATAAGACCTCCCCGAAAATAAGCCCCTCCCCCCAAAGCTACCATGACTCTGGATCATAGCGGCGTGTGCTGCAGCTCACTGTTGGCCGCAGCACAACCTAGCAGACAGGAAGTGCGAGGTCTCTTTTAATAAAACAATAAATGTGTTCTGTATTCTTCTACATGGAAAAATAAGTCATCCCCTGAAAATAAGACCTAGCGCATCTTTGGGAGCAAAAATTAATATATGACACTGTCTTATTTTCAGGGAAACAGGGTAGTTGGATAGAGAGCGGTGGAACCCCTGAGGCTATGTCCCTTAGTCATCTATCAGGAGTGGAACTGAACTCGAATTTCGGCCTAACAAGGGGATATCTTATTTTTCCATGAAGAAGAATACGGCACACATTTATTGTTGAACAACAACAGAAAAGGAAATTTATTACCTGTATATGGTATGGTAGTAGTTGTCATCACAAACCAGCATAACCAGACAAACTGAATCCTACAGTATCAAGAATTTCTTGTTACTACCATTATTTCCATGTACAACAATCTATGGTATATTTACTCATTTATTCAATGACAGTCGTGTCATCATCTTCTGGGACATAACAATGCAAACCCTTATTTTCAGGGGGATGCCTTATATTTCAGTGAGAGGCAAAACTAAGTAGGTCTTATTTTGGGGGGATGTCTTACTTTCGGGAAAACGGGGTAGTAGTCTGCTGATGAGTAAAACATTGACTGCAGCATCATAGAGGCTATTTGGGAGTGTGTATGAATAATACACACGGATTATATAATAATATACACAAAGATAAGTCATATCAAGGTCCGATGTTTGAAAGCTGAGGCCTGCCGGTATAGAGCTTTATGAAGGTCTCTAAGTTTGTAAGACACTCGAGTTCCATGATCATTTGTTTACACACTGCCTTGAATCTGTTCCCTGCTGTTAATAGTCCTAGTTTGTTCTTTGCTGCAGTGTTCTTTTTAATAAAGAAATAGTCTGTTACATATTCCAGAAATGTGTTTTTTTAATTTGGTCTCCAGGAGACCAAAATTTACTGTTACTATAGTTGTGTCTAAACCATAAAATCATGAATACAAAGAGATTAGAACATTAGAACAAAAATGTGAGTTGATTGTCCTTAAGTGCCATATACATACAGTTTTATGATGGTGATTTTATTGCTAGTATTAGATCACCACATTACTTTGTTGTAATTGAAACATTTTTTCCATTAATTAAAAATGAGTATAGTGGGAAAGTTGGTTTTCAAAGCAAAAGTGTATTACTTTGCAAATAATAAATCTATATGCCTCCGTAATATAGAACTATGTCTGAACTAAGGTCAGAGAAAGTAATTGGTGTACTTACAATTGAGTTTTATTCCTGTGTATTTGTACATTCCAACACAAGG
>NW_022111320.1:48831113-48839271 GCF_000313985.2 Echinops telfairi
CTGGTCCTGAAGGGATCATCTAAGGGTGACTAATATTAAAAGCAAGCCAAAAAACAGAAAACAAATGGTGGTGAGGATGTGGAAAAATTGGAACCCTTTATCCATTGCTGTTTGGAATGCAAAGTGGAGCAGCTGCTGTGGAAAATAATATGGTGGTTCCTCCAAAGGCTGAAAACAGAGCTACCATACCACCCGGCAATTCCTTCCTAAGCATATACTCCACGGACTTGAAACAGGCACTCAGAGGCACACACCAATGTTCATTGCAATACTACTTACAATAGTCAGGGGATGGAAATAACCTAAATGCCCATTAGTGGGTGTGTGGATAAAACAAAAATGTGGTAAATACAATGGAATACTGTTTACCCAGTCGGAGAAGTGAAGTCCTGGTGCATCTGAATGGAACTTGAATACTTGTTGAATAAAATAAGCCGATCACAAAAGGGCAAATATTGTCTCACCTCACTTATATAAAAAGCCAAAACCAGATGACTGTACCAGAGAATGTACAGAGACCAAGGTTTATAAGTAGTTACCAGTGTATAGAAGGAAGAGAGAATGAGGAAAAGGATCATTATTTGTGGAGTACTGAATTTCAGTGTAATGGCAATGGAAAAATTACACTGATTAAGGGTAAGATTTCACAGCCAATTTATATGATGGCTGTCTATCAATTGTACACCTGTAAAAAAATTGAATTGAATTTACCTCAGGAGAAGGCAAAAAACTATGTGACATATTTACAACAAAGACCCAAAAAAAACTACTAAAGCTGCTTATGGACAACCAAACAACTCATGGGATGGGATGTTTTCATTTTGTTTATTTTTTAAAAACCTTTTGTTGTGTGAATTAGGTAAAAGTTGACAGAACCGATCATGTTTTCACATTCAACAGTTCATTCACATTTTGATTCAACTCATCTGTTGCAGTTCCCTAATTGTACCATCACTTATCCCATTTCTTCCCTGTGATTCTTTCCTCACCTCGCCTTTCCTAACCCTCTGAACATTGTCCTTCGGTAAATGTTAACTCCTTTGATCTTAAATGGCTGGTGTGTTAGTCCCGGTTGACTAGAGAAACAAATTCATGGACACTCATATGTATATATAAGAAAGAGGTTTGTACATATGTGCTTGACATAATGGATGGATGTATGGATTGTGATGGGAATTGTAAGAGCCCCCAATAAAATGATTTTAAAAAAAAGAAAGAGGTTTGTATACAAGAGCAATTGAATATTGAGAAAACATCTCAGCCCAGTACAGAGCAAGTCCTTAAGTCCATTATTACCTCATATGTCTGATACCAATCTCTAAAGCCTCTTCAGACTCATAAAATACATGCAATGATGCCGAACACAGGAGGATCACAGGCCTGTGGGTTGGAAGTCTTGTGGATCCAGTGGCATAAGCATCTCAGCACTGGCAGAGATCTCTAAGTGGCGTCTCCAGGTCCAGAGATCTGGTTGCATCAGGGTAGGTCCATGTGGCTTCACTAGCTCCCAGAGCATAGCACCATGGGTCTTATCAGTAGAGTGTGTCATCCATCTCCAAGGAGGAAACCCAGGAGTTGCCAGAATGGTCAGGAGAAAGCCACACCCACACAGAGGCCTCATTGGCTATATCCCTATTGACAGGCTAGACTCCACCCTACACTCTTAATCCTCAAATTGACACCACATTATGTAACTACCACAGTTGGTTATTCTAACTTGGAGGTAAATTCAGTTCCAGACCTAAAGCGTAAGGCCCATTATCTTGGCTGTCCCACAAGTCACTATAGGACCAGTAAGCCTGGTCTCTTTTAAGATTTTCAGTTCTGGGTAAACAAGTGGCCATCTAGCTCAGAAGCAACAAAGCCCACATGGAACAACATATCAACCTGTGTGATCACGAGGTGTCAAGCGGATCACTGAAGACAAATGGGTGCATAAGCAAATGTGGCGAAGAAAGCTGATGGTGCCCGGCTATCAAAAAGTATAGCGTCTGGGGTCTTAAAAGCTTGAAGGTAATCAAGCAGCCATCTAGCTCAGAAGCAACAACTGTTAGGCCAGTTGACCTTGGTGTCTTCCAAAACTATGATCCAGGTGATTTGGTTTGGAGCAGGGGTGCTCATTACGTCAATTGCGATCTACTAGTCGATCGCAAATGTAGTGTGGGTAGATCGAATGGCATTAAAAAAAATAGACATAAGCCTATCATCAATCCCATCACTTAGTTGAAATACAACGCAACCAATAAGATGCAAACAACTGCGCTAAGTGCAGCAAAACTGACAAGCTAAGTTATCGCCAATTTTTAGACCTTGGTTTTTTGGTCTTAAATGTAAGAAAGGGTATTAAAATGAGTGGGGGAGCCGGACCAAGTAAGAAGACAAAAACGTATCACTTTCATAGGGAATGGAAGATTTTGACACTACAAGCTGACATTAGCTGAGGTCCAGAGCGCATGAACAGTTCTGGAACTTACTCACAGAGGGAAAGTACCCAAACATGAGAAAATGTGCTGCTACCTCCTTGACTGCATTATTCAGCTCTACTTATTTATGTGAGTCAGCCTTTTCCCACATAAAGATCATTAGTCCAAGGACCGTTCCCCCATGATTGATGATCATTTGGAAGTGTGCTTGAGGCTGGCTGTCAGCAGCTTCTGTCCGGACTATGCATCCCTCACTCATTCCATTCAGTGCAAGTCATCAGAGTTAAATCAGGTAATGACAAAAAATGTCCATAGTTAATTGTGTTGTGTTGTGCAATATGGACTCGTGCGATTATGCAAGGTACATAAACATACATTGTATATATAAAGAATTCTTAATGCATTTATGAATAAATGTAATAAATAAATCAAATAAATGTGTTTTGCATTTTTGTAGTTGGTAGATCATTTTAACTTGATCATTTTATAAGTAGCTCACATGCTGAAAAAGTGTGAGCACCCCTGGTTTGGAGAAACTAAAAGGTCATGGTTTCATGGGATATCTCAGTTACTTGGTCTATTGATGCATGTACTGCTTCTGCTCTACCTCCTTGATAGTTTTGTAGTACCTAGGGTGTTAAAAGCTTGCAATTCACCATCCAAGTACCTAGGGTGTTAAAAGCTTGCAATTCACCACCATGCAATTGCTCTGTATTCACCTGAGGCAACAGAGTAAGGAGAGTCAAAAATAGGAGGAGGAAGTAGAGTCTGTGGCTTATTGCCTCTGTGAACACCTGCCTCCTTTGCCTTTGAGACCAGAAGCACTGAATGGTGGCAGGAACCAAAAGATAAATTTTAGGATAAAATACCCATCCATGGAGATATGAATGGAAACCACAGTATACACGAGAGAATTTCTAAGATACATCTATCAACAATATTTTCCGGGGCACCAGCATAGACTAAAAATTCCAATTAGAAAACTAAGACGGAAGTCTGAGAGGCTGGCCCCAATCCCAACTATGTGGACAGCCCCGCTCCCCACAGAATTCACTTCAGAGGACAGCACTGAGGGACATGTCTTATCAGAGCACACAGGAGCAAATGAAGGGAAAGGAAAAGAGAGTGGAGCACATCCTGGTCCACCAAGCTCTGAGGAGAATATTCCTGCTCAGAGCAGCCAAATCACAGAGAGGACCTTAGTGCTATGGGGGACAACACTGGAGACAGTGCAGGAATTACACCTGATTTGACCCACCACACTGAGGCAAAACACTAAGGGCATGCAACAGAACAGCAAGGGGAACAGAGCAACGAAGTCCCCAGGGATACCAAAAATAGACTTTGGGACCAGGGCATGGCACCCCATCAGACACTACCAGAAAACAATCCTAAAGGTAAATAAACGGACCTTGAACTATTTACAGGCATTTCTTTTTTGTGCATGGTTGGGTTTTTTTGTTGTTTTCTTTTGTTGCTTTGTTTTGCTCTGTCTTGTTTTTTGTGCATATTATCTCTGCAGGTCTATCTAGATAAGACAGGCGGGATAAACACACTGAAGGAGAAAACAATGGAACCAGTGTTTTCTGGTGGTGGGGGCATAGTATAGGGGGAGGCAGGGGAAAAGAAGTGAGTATTAAAAAACCCAGGGACAAGTGAACAACAAATAATCCAAAATCAATTGCAAGGAGGGCTTAGGAGGCCTGGTAGGACTTGATCAAGGGCAATGTAACCGAAAGAAATTACTGAAACCCAAATGAAGGCTAAGCAAGATAGTGGGACAAGAGGAAAGTACAAGGAAATAGAGGAAAGAATTAGGAGGCAAAGGGCATTTATAGAGGTCTAAATACAGGTATGTACACATGTAAATATATTTGTATATGACAATGGGGAAATAGATCTATGTGCATATATTTGTAGGTATAGTATTAAGGTAGCAGATGGACATTGGGCCTCTACTCAAATACTCCCTCAATGCAAGAACACTTTGTTATATTAAACTGTCATTTCATGATGCTCACCTTCCCAACACGATCACTGAAGACAAAGTGGGTGCATAAGCCAATGTGGTGAAGAAAGCTGATGGTGTCCTGCTATCAAAAGATAAAGCGTTTAGGGTCTTAAAGGCTTGAAGGTAAACAAGCGGCCATGTAGCTGAGAAGCAACAAAGCCCACTTGGAAGAAGCACACCAGCCTGTGTGATCACGTGTCAATGGGATCTGGACAACAGAAAAGTGAGTGAAGGGAGACATCGGAATCGGACACTGTAAGACATAAATAATAATGTATAAATTTTCAAGGGAGAGGGATGGAAGGGCAAAAATGAGCTGAAAACAAGGGCTCAAGTAGAAGGAAAATGTTTTGAAAATGACGATGACAACAAATGTACAAATGTGCTTGACACAATGGATGGATGGATGGATTGTGATAAGAGTTGTACGAGCCCACAATAAAATGATTTTAAAAGAAATAGAAAATTAAGATGACCAGACTATTTTTCCGTTTTCTTTTTCTATACACTACTTATAAGACACAAAAGTAAAATAAAGGAATGGTTTTCAACCAAGGCCAATTTTATCTGGACGGGGACCTTGGCACAGTCTGGAGACATTTTAGATTGTTAAGCTATAGTCGTCTTATTGGCAGCTGGTGAGTAGAAGCCAATTAATTAACAGCCTACAAGCCACAGAGCAGCCCTTCACAGCCACGAATGACCCCATCTAAACTGTCAGTAGTTTTGTTGTTGAAAATCTCTCACAGTGGGAGCTTTTAACAAGGTTTGTTCAGAAACAGAAGACTTGCAAATGAAAAAGAGTTTAACAGCGTAATGAACAACCTTTACTTAACAGACTCATATAAGACTGTGTCCAACAGTTGCAAAATACATGTGATTTTCAGAGACATTTGACCCCTTACTTTAAGGAGGTATGGTGCCTCAATGGTTAAGCGCTAGACTGCTAACCAAAAGATCAGCAATTCCTACCTGCCAACGGCTCCTTGGGAGAAAAGATCTGACAGTCTACTCCAACAGAGATTACAAACAAAAGGCAGTTACACTCTATCATATAGGGTCATGAGTCAATTGTGAGAAATAAATCTCAAAATGGTCCATCTTCAGCAAATAAAGGAACAAACGGCCGAGTATGCTAAGTAGTCAAAGCACAAGCTGATAGTTATGTGGGGAATTGTATCATGTGAATCAAATTAATCAAGGGAGGGCGTGGGGGCTCGGCCTGGGAGAGGGCATCTGTCAAAGAATAAGAAACTTCAGGCAATAGGTGGCAGCTGGGAAAGATTGTTAACCCCATAGTATTCAACCAGTGAGGAACCAGGAGAGGGATTAGAGAACTAGAGAGTATAAAATGTTCAGCCCACTTTGTCTTCTGAAGTTTGGGTGCTTTGACTAATCAACTAATAAAGACCCTGTCTCTCCCAAATGGGTACAGATTGGGTTTCTTAAGCATCCGTTGGTAAACACTCATGATTCCCCATCAGTAATGCCATATGGGATATGGCAGTCTACCCCAGATCTCCCACTGGAGATCCACTGGGATGTGGTCCAAGTCGGGGGTGTATAGCCACCCACCAGTTACCGAGAGGAACTGAGATCATAGCAAGGTTTCAACAGCATTTCTGAGAATCACCTCAAGCACTCAGCACCAACAATGAACTATTGACAAAAATTGATTCAGGTACTTTAACTATAGTGCATATTGACCTAATTTTTTTTTTAATTACTTGAAAGCCTCCTCAAATTTGGGGGTTTTACAATATACTTCTAACTAATTTATGCATAAAAGAAATTACAATGTTGTTATGGATTAAATTGTATACTCAAAAATGAGTTGAGAAAAAAAATGTGTTAGAACCCTAACTGCTATATATACACCTATGGATGTTAACCCCCCTTGGGAACAAGATTTTCTTTGTTATGTTAATGAGACCTTATTGGTGTAGGGTGTGTCGAGTTTAATTACTTCGGAGTTATAAAAAGAACAGATTGTTGCAAATTGTTGTTATTAGTTGCCCTCCAGTCAGTGCTGACTCATAGCAATCCAATGTACAACAGAGTGAAACACTGCACCATCCTCACAATTGTTAGGTTTGAGACGGACCACTGTTGGAAGCCCCTGCGTCAGTCCATGTCTTTGAGGGTCTTCCTCTTTTGTGTGGCCCTTCTACTTTACCAAGCATGTTGTCTTTTTCCAGGGACTGGGCTCTCCTGAAAACATGTCCAAAGTATATCCAGAGTCTTCTAAGAAGCATCCTGAAGGAACTTCAAGATAGCTTTGCCTGTTCTTCTGGCAGTCCATGGTACTTTCAGGACTTTTCACCAGCACCATAATCTCTTCCGCGGGCTTCCTTCTTTACTGTCCAGCTTTCACATGCATGTGAACCCAAACTCACTGTCAAGTCAATTCCAACTCGTACTGACCCTATTGGACAAGGTAGAACTGCCCTGTGAGTTACTGAAACTGTAACTCTCCAGGAGTAGAAAGCCTCCGTTTTCTTCCTCAGAGCTGCCTGGTGTTTTCAAACTATAGACGTTGTGATTAGCAACCTACCATTTAACCATTATGCCACCAATGTGAGGCAATTGCAAAAATCATGGCTTGGTTCAGACACACCTTAGTCCTCAAAGTAACACGCTTCCTCTTCAACACTTTTTAAAAAGGTCTTGTAATTAAGGAGCTCAAGTAGAAAGAAAATGTTCTGAAGATGATGATGGTAGCATCTGTATAAGTGCACTTGATGTAATTGATTTATGGATTATTGTAATTTCTGTAAGAGCCCCCAATAAATCAATTTAAAAAGGGTGGGACCACCTGTGCAGCAGATTTTCCTAGTGCAATACAACATTTCATTTATTGACTGCTGCTTCCATGAGCATGGATTGTGGATTCAAGCAGGACAGAATCCTTGACAACATCAATATTTTCACCATTTATTATGACTTTACCAATTGGTCCAACTGTGAGGATTTTTATTATCTTTTACATTAGTTGTAATCCATCCTGAAGGCTGCTGTCCTTGATCTACAGCAAGTATTTCAAGTCCTTCTCTTTCAGCAAGCAAGTTGTATCATCCACATATTGCAGGTTATTATAACTTTTCCTCTAATCCTATTGACATGTTCTTCATGTAATCCAGCTTCTTGGACTATTTACTCAGCATATAAATTGAATAAATACACCTTTCCTGATTTTAAACTATGCTGTATCCCCTTGTTCCGTTCAAAGAACTGCCTCTAGATCCATGTACAAGTTCCTCATGAGCACAATGTTGACAAATTCCCATTCTTAGGGTTATCCATAGTTGGTTTTGATCCACACTGTCAGTGTCTTCGCATAGTCAATGAAACACAAGTAAACAGCTTTCTGGTATTATTTACTTTGAGCCAAGATCCATCTAACATCAGCAATGATATCTCCGTTTCATGTCCTCTTCTGACTCCAGCCTGATCTTCTGGCAGCTCCCTGTCAATATATTGCTGCAACTGTTATTGGATAATCTTCAGCAACATTTTACTTTCATGTCATATCAGTGATATTGTTCTATAATTGGAGTTTCTGTTGGGTCATTTCTCTTTGGTATGGGTATAAACATGGATCTCTTCCAGTCAATTGGCCTAATAGCTATCTTCCAAATTTCCTGGCATAGATGAGTAGGTGTTTCCAGTCCTGGGTAAACCTGTTCACACATTTCATTTGGTATTCTATGGAGCCTTGTTTTGG
>NW_022111320.1:48841829-48843516 GCF_000313985.2 Echinops telfairi
CTTTTATGTTGTTGAAAAAGGTATTTGCTATGAACAAGTCATTGGTCTTGCAAAATTCTATCATGCGATCTCCAGCTTCACTTCTATCACCAAGATCATATTTTCCAACTACTATCCTTCCTCTTTGTTCCCAATTTTTGCATTCCTATCACCAATAATTTTCAATGCATCTCGATTGTACTTTTGGTCAATTTCCAACTAACAATATTAGCCAAATTCTTCAATTTCTTCATCACTCCCTTTGATGGTTGGTGCATAAATTTGAATGATTTATTGGATTTACTTGAAGGTGAATAGATATAATCTTATCACAGACAGCATTGTACTTCAAGATTGATTTTGAAATATGCTTTTTGACAATAAATGCAACAGTTACAGGTGGGACTACAGAATCAGGAAAAGAACCATGACTGAGACACATACATTGTGTTAGACAGAAGCATTTACAAGTTTGGTCCAGGGACCTCTGACCAAGACAATCAGGGCAAGACTCATGACTATTTGACCCTCAGTATAGTGATGTACATCAGAAATACACCAGGCAAGCCCTTAAGGGACACTGCCTCAATTTTCAGTTGCTTCATGTGCATATGAAAGTTAGACACTGAATAAGGAAGACCAACGAAGAAGCAGAGCATTTGAATTGTGGTGCTGGAGAAAAAGACTGAAAGTACCATGGACTGCTTAAGGACAAGGCCGTCTGTCTTGCAGGAAGTATAGCCAGAGAGCTCCTTAGAGGAAAGGATGGAGAGACTTTGTCTTACGTACTAGATACATTATTAGGAAAGACTGATCCCTGAAGAAAAACATCATGTTGGTAGAGGAGCAGTGAAAACAAGGAAGTCCCTCAACAAGATAGATTGACACAGTGGCCGCAACAACGAGCTTGGACATAGGGACAATTATGAGAATGGCCCAGGACTGGGCAGTTTCATAATGTAGTACATAGGTTGCTATGGGTGCAAGCTGACTGAAAGGCACATAACTCCGCTGGCTAGGGTCAGGGGGAGGGGGAGGCAATCCATTTTCCAGTGCATACTACCTGAGGGCAAGACTGTTAATGGTTAGAAAGCATTCAGTGGAGACTTAGTCCTTGTTGGGACTCTGAAAATTAGAGCTTAAATTCTGACCCTGGTATGCAGAAGACTATGGATGACAGTGACAGTTCAAAATCCACTTGCAAAGTCCCCCTATTGATTAAACCTCCATTGAAATCTTCTGATCATTAACCAAGGATGTAAATAATCTTATCTTCAGTACACTGAAATGTAGGTTACCTCTCCAAGCCAGGGAGGAGGGGTGTTTTAGGGGCTTGCCTGGAGGAATCCTTCATAGAAAGTACTCAAAACAAAAAGTCCACTACCATCAGGTTGATGTTGACCCATAGTGAGCCTATAGGACGTGGTAGAACTGCCCCTGTGAATTTCCAAGACTGTAACTCTACAAGAGTAGAAAACCTTGTCTTTTTCCCATGGAGCAGCAGGTGATTTTTGAACTGTTGACCAAACCCCAGAGCATAACCACTACACCACCAGTGCAAGGAGTGACTAGTCCTGAGACTTGTCCTAGCAGTCGTGCCCTGATTGCCTTGGTTGGAAGGCCTTGTAGCAATCTTGTAGGATCTTCTATCTAACATAATGTACTTGTCTCAGCCATGGTCCCCTTCCCAATTCTATAGTCCCACCTA
>NW_022111320.1:48844729-48845805 GCF_000313985.2 Echinops telfairi
GATGGCTGCTTGTTTACCTGCAAGCCTTTAAGACCCCAGATGCTATATCTTTTGATAGCCAGGCACCATCAGCTTTCTTCACCACATTTGCTTATACACCCATTTGTCTTCAGCGATCGTGAGGGAAGGTGAGCATCATGGAATGCCAGTTTAATAGCCAAACAGCTCTGTGTGCTAGATTATGAACATCTGAATGTCTTTTTTTTCAATAGTTTTATTGAGATATAATTCACACATCATACACTTCCATTGAGGTGAGTCATGTTTCAAAAGAGGCGATAGGCGATTTCCCTGACCTAACTAGTTGAGTCTCGGAACTGCCCAGGGGCTCAAGATGCCCCTGTCCCTTTCTCTGCTCTCCCTTCCCTCATGGAAGTTCTTTCCCTGCCTCAGTAAAGCCTTTCTCAACTTCAAAAAACAAAAACAACCAAAAAAGAGCGGTATAGACATCACCACAGTGAGTTCTAGTGTGTCCTCCTTCCTCCCCATCGGAATGTCTTCGCATTGATGTTCAGCTGTGAGTGGTGCAGCAGCCAGCCAAGGAAGGGAGTGCTAAGACTGCCCAAAAGCATTGGTAAACACATACACGTGTAAATGTCTGACTCACTTACCCCATTTGTTTTCCTGAAATTTGTACTGTGGTGGTAATATCACAACAGCCCTCCAGAAAGGATGTTCTCTCCCCTAGAACAGGTTCCCACAGTAACTGTACTTGGTCCTTTACAAATCAATTGAGTGACTAAGGAGTCCATTGACAATTTGAAGTTGGGCTTCTTGGCAGAGGAAGGGCTGCCGTATTTTCAAAGAACACTTAACCACGTTGGATCATCAGAGCGGAACTCTGTCAAAGTATAATTTTCAAACAGTTGAAAACATGACATACAAATATGGAGTGGACATAATGTCACAAAGATTTATTAACTTTTTCCATCAACGAACCAGTAAGATGGTAAAGCTGGTTCAGAGAGCATTTTGAAGTACTGGCTATTAATGGACATTTAAAAGAGAATGTTAGATTTAAGGAACTAGGTTAAACATCAAATTGGTTCATGTCTGACATGGCAATAAAACCTTCA
>NW_022111320.1:48847480-48848555 GCF_000313985.2 Echinops telfairi
CCTAAACTTTGATACTAATCAGGTGTTGGATCTGTTACTTGTTCTCAAGTTCCACCAGACCCACCAAATCAGAATATTTTGAGATTGGGTCCTGAGAACTGCATTTTTTATTTTTTTTTAAATTTATTGTTAAAAATGAATTATTAATTGGGACTTAATACATATATCATTCCATAGTTCAGTCACGTCAAGCAGTATTGTACAATTGCTGCCACAATCCGTTTCCAAACATTCTTTTTCTCTTTGGACTTCTTGACATCGGCTCCCTTTTACTTCCCTGCCACCACTGGACTCCCCTGCCCCCCCCAAAATCCCTTATTTTACTTGCTGTCCCTATAGGTTTATTAGTCCTGAGTTGCATATACTGAAAAACACATAACACAACTTCAAGAGTGTGACCTCCAGTGACATAACACCTCTGCGATACCCCCTAACATGGATGAACAAAAATGCAGAAACTGTTGAAAACCAGATCAGGTCCAGCGTGCGTGGAGGGGAACCAACTGACAAAGTTTTAACTGTTCAAGTCAGATTTATGCTTTGATCTTCTATCCTCATCTCTCCAATGCCCTCTGTTTAGTAACCCCTTACCCCCTCCCTCAGTTATGGATAGTGGGAGTTCACCCACTTCCCCCCTCCCCACTCTCAGGCAGCATTACTCCTGTAACTATTTCTAAAAGGTTATCTATCTTGACCTTCATGTATCCCATGATCTTAAATATACAAATGAACATATGCAAATCTTTTTTTAATTTATTTTTTGAACATATGTAAATCTAACATGATTAATGAAGTAAAACAAATAGAAACCATAATAGTAAGGGGAGGAATTATTTAGGAACCAGAGGATAGTTATGTAGTTCATCAGTGCCATACCGCACCCTGAATTTATCACCCATTCCATGTGGCCCTTCTGAGAGGGACTGCTCAATCATCTTACAGGTGGGTTTGGGGTCTCCACTACATCCACGCCCCTTACATTGATTTGGTTGTGTTTTGAACTTCTGATAGCTCTTCCAGTCAACATCTCATGATCGCATAGGCTAGTGTGCTTCTTCCATGTGGGCTATGTTGC
>NW_022111320.1:48850718-48852028 GCF_000313985.2 Echinops telfairi
TTCTTTAAGGTTTACCTATCCTGGGACTCGGAGATCTGCATTTTTCAAAAGCCCCTTAGATGACAGAGGTTTGAACTCACCTGCTGCTCTCTGGGAGAAAAATGTGGCACTCTGCTTTTGTAAAGATTACAGCCTTGCAAACTCTCTGGGGGAGTTTTACCCAGTTCTGTCATGTAGCTATGCATCTAAACCAACTTGTAGGCAATGAGTTGGGGGTGGGGGGGGAGGGCGATGATAGTAGCTCTTAAAGGAATTAACCTCGGCCCCAGAGACTGTGGCCCTAACTCACCCTTCAGGTCTGTAACCAAACTCACCAACAGTGCTCGATTTTCAACCAAACAACAGACAGTTCTATAAGGGGAACACTAACACTGAAGAGCTAAATAAACTTAGAATACTCTAAAACCATTTGAGATGCAAAGGGCAGCATTTATCTAAGGACGAAACTCAGAAGGGCCAGGAAAAGAGGACGCCTAGGAAACACTGGGAGGGAGTCCATGAGTCTGGGATCTGTAGACCAGGCAGGCTGCAAAGGTTGGCTGGATATGTTAGCTTTCTGGGGTGGTTGACCTCGGTCCTTCCTTCTCTACACTGAAAGAATTCACGTGGCAGAAGCACTTTTGTAATCCAAGTACCTTTTATGAGGGTAAAGGGAAGGTTCGGGTATTAACAGTCTCAAAAAGTGTACGCTGTCTCTGGAAAGCTTGCAAGGCTGCATCGCAGGGGCCGTGGGGAAGTTCGTGACCAAAAGGGCCACTCCAGCCGTTTCAGGGGAGCGTGACCAAAACAGGTGGAAGGAATACCGGAACCGGAGCGCAGAACCAGAGTGCGGAGGCAAGGGAGAGAGCGGCGGCATGAGAGTCAGAGACCCAAGAGGGCAAGACAGCGCAGGTGTGCCCCACCATCTGACCTGCAAGAGTGCACCAGAACAAGAGGGGCAAGGGCAGCCTGCCCCCACCCTGCTTTTATCCCCTCCGATCGCAGATGGCTGGGGAGGCAAGGTTGAAGGTATTGGCTTCAAACTTATTAGCTGAATTTAGGCACACCTGTGTGATGTAATGTGGCTTGTGCCTACCTAGCATTGTGTGTAGGCTCAAGTAGGCTGGATTTTCCCATAGGTGTCTGATTGGTACCTGACTTCCCAGCAACCACTTATTGTGGAATGGGCAGCTAATTTTCATTTAGCGTAGGCATTCGGTAGAGATGGCTCCCTTTGTCTCTAATCCAGCTACCTTTCAGATATATATGTTTGTTTTGTTCCAAAATCTCCCTTCAGAAAACTTGAGGGGTTTTGCTCTTAAAGCCTTTGA
>NW_022111320.1:48854826-48856171 GCF_000313985.2 Echinops telfairi
GTCTCTTTAATTTACACCTCAATTACACAACCACCCCTTGGACCCATTCAGTTGTAGGGAGGCTGGTCCACCACAGATACTCACCTTCATGAAATGAACACTGAAGATCAGGGTGCTATAGCAAAGTGTGGTGAAGAAAGCAGATCGTGCTACCAATCGGAATAGTGTCAGGGTCTTTAAGGATTGTATTCGAACAAGCAGCCATCTAAGTGAGGAGTCAACTAAGTCTACATGGAAGTGATCCAAAGATGACAATTGTAAAATCCAAATATGACTAAAGGAAAAGCATCAGAGCTTGAATTGTGAACACCCAATTTATAGAAGGCTGTGGAGGACAGTAGGAGCCCCAAACCCATCTACAGAGTATCTATTCAGATTAAGTCTCTGGCGATCCCCTGTAGCCACAGGCAAGGGTCTCAAATAGCTTTATTATCAATAGAGATTTTTGTAAACTTGATTATGCTGCATCAAACTTGATACTTGGTCAGTTGACCGCCCTCTTGACCCAACTTGAATTTGTTCTAGGATCAAGTATTTCTTGCTTGTTCCATGACAAAAATTTCTTTCCTGACTTTTAAAATATCACTGGTGGTTGCTATGGGCCAAAATTAATGATATGAGTGGTTTCATTTTCCTGGTCTTGAATATGAATGCCAAGGACTGTCAGCAGTTTGAATAAATAATGTGCACAATAATCCATCATACCATGATAAAACAATAAAAATATAAAACAATTTTCTTAAACACATGATCTATTTCATTAATAAAACACAAATCATTTTAAACATAAATTAACAGAATCTTCTCAAGCTCTTCTAAAAGAGAGAGGTGAGAACTCTTCTCAACTCATTCCACCTTGTACCAAACACAGAGAAAGGCATTACAAGAAAAGACAACTATAGACCAGTAGCCCTTAAAAGCATAGCTGCAAATATCCCCACAAAATAACATAGAATTAAGTTCAGAAGTATATTCCGCAAGCTTTTTGAAGCCACTTCAGTGTGGTTAGCTGGCAGCAAGGTGACCCTCAATCCATGGCACCTCAAGTGTTACAGAGAGAGACTGTTCCACAGGGTTCCCTGCCCTGTAAACTTTCCAGAGAAGGTTCACTAGACCTTTCTTCCTTGGAACCACTGGGCAGGTTACAACTGTCCACCTTTAAAACTCGCAGCTAACCGCAAGCTTCTTGTGCTACCCAAACTCCGATGATAAGATATTTATTGTCGATTAAGACCTTTTAAAGTGACTTTAGGATATAATATTTTAGGTAATATAAAATATGGCAATCAATGACATGAAACAATATGTATGATTTATTGAATGGGAAACTGATTTGCCCTGTACA
>NW_022111320.1:48857669-48858493 GCF_000313985.2 Echinops telfairi
TTAAAAAGAAATTGAATTTTACTCTATACCACATATAGAAAAATCAACTAAAAATAGGTCAAATCCCTAGATTAGAGCTAAAAGTAGAAAATTATCGTAGAGGCAAATCTTTAAGACATTGAATTTAGCAGTGGCTTTGTAGATATGATACCAAAGGCACAATAATAAAAATAGGTAAATTGGATTTCAACAAAACTAAAAAGTTTTACATATCAAAAGCATAAAAGGCAACCTAAGGGTGAAAGATAATGTTTGCAGGTCATATATCTGATAAGGGATTTATGCCTAGGATATATAAATAATGCTTATAACTCCATAATAAAGATATAGCATAACTAAAAAAATGGACAACACTGGAATAGACGTATTACAAAGAATATACACATCTGGTCAATAAGCTACAGCCATTTCCTCTGCTCCCAAATAAAGAATTAACATAAGCATACTTGGTAGTTTGCAGATTTTCTAGCACAACTAAGTATTCTTGTTTCCCAGCCAAGGAGCCCCGGTGTAGTGGAGCATGGTATTTGAAGCTAGGATCCTGGCACTAGGTGTTCTCATGGCAATTGTGAGTGTAATTGCTCCAGCGACCTCGCCAGCAGGCAGGTATGTTCGTACTCTACGTTCATACGATGACTAGTATTCTTACTTCCGCTCCTGGTACTGTGACTACAATTCTCCCTACTGTCCTATAGAAACTTGTTCACCCTCATGTACTCACCCTTCTCTCAGATCCTTTACCATGACAATAAAAAAATTGAATTGAAAGATTGATTATTAATCTGGCAAAACTTTCCAAATTGAGCTAAAATTATGAGCTAAAT
>NW_022111320.1:48860572-48861804 GCF_000313985.2 Echinops telfairi
TGAGCCAATCAGTGGCAGTAATGACAGAGCATGCGCTGTTATGCAAAAACCGCGATAGAGTGAAGCCTCGGAAGTCGAAACGCGAAGTGGCGAGGGTTCACTGTAGTGAGAAGATATCTCAGCTCACTCCAGATCAAGTCCACAAGTCTGATATTAGTCCATATGTCTGATACCAATTTGTAAACTCCTCTTCAAACTCATGCAACACATGCAATGATACCGTAGGCAGGAAGATCACAGCACAGTGGGTGGAAAGTCTTGTGGATCCAGTGGCAGTGGAAACAGCTCAGCACTGGCAAGGGTCTCCACATGGCTCAATCAACTCCAGGGCTCTAGGGTAGCTCCATGTGCCTTCTCAACAGGAGTGTCTTGCAGGGAGTGAGCCTGTGTCCTCCCTCCAGCAAGCTATCTCCTTAGTACCTCCAAATGAGGTCATCAAGCTGTGACCTGATTGACAGGCTAAACTCCACCCCTTCACTCTTACGTCTCAGATTGACAACTGATTATGTAACTACCACAGATAAAGACTTTCATAAAAACATACTTTGGAGTTTGCCAAAACAGGGAGGGCATAGGAGGGTGGATAAAGCAATGGGCTAGATGACAGTTGATGGGTATGAACTTGAACGACATGGAAGATGGTGACCCACAGAAATAAGGGAAATCAAGGATCAGGGGAAGGGAAAGCTGATGGGAGTTGATTAGTAGTTTAGACTAGAATACAAAGTTAATGATCTGAAATGTAAACCTTCACTAAGTTACAATTTTTTAATGGAAAAATAAAAATAGAAATACCCCCAAATTAAAAATAAAATAAAATAGGAGGAAAAAGGAACTAGGGTCAAGTTACATAAAATGCTGCCCAAGAAAGTGAGGGATCTACTGAAAAAGAAATGTAACCATATCCCACCGGAGCTGTAGGTTCCAGCCAACATATTACACTTGGAGCTGGTTTCAGGGGTGGGGGAGGGCTGAATTCTGTGGGTGCTGGCTCAAGAGATGTGAACATGAGTTTGGTTAAAGGAGAGTTGGTCAGTAATGGGAACACTTGGCCAGGACAGAGGATTTAACCCCTGGTAAGGGCCCTGAGAAATGGTCCTAACCAACTGCTAATAAATATGGCTCTAGGACTTGAAGAAAGCAATGATTTATACTAAACAAAAAGACCAATCCCATGATCATCCAGTTAATTCCAACTCATAGTCACCCTCTATAGGGTTTCTGAGACTGTA
>NW_022111320.1:48862773-48879867 GCF_000313985.2 Echinops telfairi
AGCAGTTCTAATTTTAAAAAGTCATGCCCCCTTACCCAGTTTTCATAGTGGATCAGCTTTCAGACTTGGGATCCAATGACTGAAGGCACCTCTGGGACCCAAGAGAAAGGACTCTTCAATTCTGTGGCAAGTGCAGTCAGTAGTGATTCCCTCCGTCCTCCTCCAAAGGAGTCTGGCCATTTACCTGGTTAGCAATCACCTGAGGAAAGGGAGAGATCTTTTGAAGACTATCGGACAGAGAATAGTTGCCATTGATGCCCAAGGATCTGAAACTTCATCACGACTACCTAATAGAATAAGAACGATCAAGGGGCGGTGGGGCTGGAGCAGAGATCCAAAGCCCATCTGTAGACAGTGGAACAATCTCCCCACAGAGTGCCCACAGGGAGGGGATGAGTCACCCAGGGTGCAATAAAGCATCAATGAAACACACTATATTCCTCTGTTCCTTTGAGGCTTTCTCACCCACCCCGCCCCCGCCCCACCACCATGACCCCAGTGCTGCTTCTCAATTCAGACTAAACTGGAACATGTACACAGATATAGAAAGGGATGGGAGCTCACGACACACAGAATCCAGGAACAGGAGTGGGACTAGTGATACCAGAAGGGTAGAGGGAAGAAAGAGGGGAAGAGGAAGGGGGAGAGGGGGAACCGATCACAATGATCGACACATAACCATACACCCCTCTACAGGGGGAAGAACAACAGAAAACATGGGGGAAGGTAGACAGCGGTCCATGTGAGAGATGAAAATAATAACAATGCACAATCTATTGGAATTATGGGGGGGGGATTAAAATAGACCTGATAACAAAGACTCAATAGAAAGTAAATGTCTAGAAAAGAATGAGGGCAACATATGTACAAACATGCCTGATTCAATTGATGTATGGATTGTGATGAGTTGTACAAGACCCCAATAAAATGATTTTTAAAAAAGAACAAATGAAAATTTTGTATATAAGAAATCCCAAAGTATCTAGCATTTCTACTCTTGAGTATATACTCAAGAAATGAGTTCCAGGATATGTACTGTGGCATGATTTTTCATAGCCTAAAGTTGGAAGCCACTTAAATTCAGATCAGGAATGAAATGGAAAAATCTTAATGGAATTTCCATGTATCTGTAAAATGCAACAAGGTTTCTTCTATGTAGTAACAATGATCTTAAACATCATGTAGAGAGCCAGGCAGGGTACAATGTAGCAACGATGAAACATACAACTCTCCTCTAGTTCCTAAATGCTTCCTCCTCCCCCGCCCCCACTATCATGATCCCAATTCTACCTTACAAATCTGGCTAGACCCCAGGATGTACACTGGTACAGATAGGAACTGGAAACACAGGGAATCCAGGACAGATGATCCCTTCAGGACCAGTGGTGGGAGTGGTGATACCGGGAGGGTGGAAGGAGGGTGGGGTGAAAAGGGGGAACCGATTACAAGGATCTACAGATAACCTCGTCCCTGTGGGATGGACAATAGAAAAGTGGGTGAAGGGAGATGTTGGACAGTGCAAGATATGACAAATTTATAAATGATCCAAGTGTTAATGAGGGAGGGGGAGGGTGGGGGGAAATGATCTGATGCCAGGGGCTTAAGTGGAGAGCAAATGTTTTGAGAATGATGAAGGCAATGAATGTACAAATGTGCTTTACACAATGGATGGATGTTTGGATTGTGATAAGAGTTGTATGAGCCCCTAATAAAATGATTTTTTTTAAATCAGGTAGAGGGAGAAAAATTGCAGAATGATGTATTTAGTGTTAATGACAGTTTTGTAATGTTTAAAACTTTCCCTCAAAATTCAGTACTCTGTGTTGATAATGGATGCATATATGTATGTATATGTTTAAAAACTGGCTTGGATCGGAAGAATACTGATGGCACAGAATGGGTGCCTGTGAGGAGAGGCTAGAGGAAAGTAAGGAATTCGGAAAGTGGGATGGGGATTGATGATGAAGACTTCAGGTTTGTATATGTAAACATCCTTTCTCTTAAAAAGGAAACATTCTGTAAGTAAAGATATACTGTATACAGATAGTGGTAATTCTGCATTGTGGTATATGTTTTTATTTTTTGTACTTTTATTAAGTTTCTCAAAATAAGAATGGGGGTGGGGTGGGAAAGCTGTTCATGTAGAAGTAATGTTATAATGGATTCATTCTCAATCAAAAACTAAACGTTTATAAAATATTTCTAAAATTTTATCAGTGATGAGTGTATCGATTTGTTCCTTATGTAATAGGAAATTATCTATTTTATTAAAATTAGAGGTGATGGCATAAAAAAAAAAGAATGAATGGGGATCAGGTAAATAAGTAGACCCTGACTTAGGTCTGGATCTGATCATTTCCTTATCCCCCAAATGTATCAATAATATGGACATATATAATATTTTGCAGAATTATCACACTGATTCATTGACCTGTGGGGTAAGAGTTACCATAA
The DNA here is from genome assembly GCF_000313985.2 of Echinops telfairi. Classification (NCBI taxonomy): domain Eukaryota; kingdom Metazoa; phylum Chordata; class Mammalia; order Afrosoricida; family Tenrecidae; genus Echinops; species Echinops telfairi. The sequence continues at coordinate 48,865,228 of NW_022111320.1, forward strand.
GAAGGATCAAGTGAGAACCTCAGAAGTTGTTCACCTCTCAGCCAAAGTAATACATCTAACACAAAATCACTGCCATCAACAACCGGAAAGATTGGAAGGAACTTTAGGAAGGAATGAGTGTGTTAATGAGAGAAAGAACTCAGAACAAGCAGGTGAGAATGGTTGCACCGTTTGAAGACTAATAATGGCCAGTAAATTATCTGACTAGAAACTATTAAATTAGTTTATGTTTTATTGTGTATATTTTGAGCAACAAAATAGAATTTAAAGGAAAAAAAGGTATCTGGAACACCCACATGACCCCCTAGGGAAGTAGTGAGAATTGGCTTGATAGCAGTAGGTTTGGTTATTCTGGTTTTATAGTGGGGCCACTATTCCAGCATCTTTTTGGTTTTTAAGGATGACAATAAATATCACTCACAGCAGCTCTATACTCTGGCTCCTTTCCAGAACGTACTAATCTTTGGTCTTTTACCAAAGCTGTGCCGGAGATGAAACTGATTTGAGTTATAAACGGCATAGCAACTCTATGTAGAATTTCCGACACTGTAAATCTTTATGAAAGCAATCAGCTTTATCTTCCTCCTGGAGAGCCGCTAGTGGTTTTGAACTGCTGACTTCTGGTTAGTAGTCCAATACCTAACCCACAATACCCTCAGGGCACCTTGATCCCATTTAATAGAACCAGTTTGACTTCCATAAAATTCAGACATATCCTGGAAGATGACAATGTGATCTCAATTTTACGTCAAACTTCAAATTTTACTTCAACTCTTCAAAGTTGTTCTTTTTGTTATTAGTTGCTATCTAGCAGATCCAACTCATGGAGACTTAGGAATAACAACAAAACGTCATCGAGTGCTGTGCCATCCTCACGATCACTGGCATGTTCGAGTGCTTAGGGACTTCCTTGTTTTTATGAGTCCTCTAATAACAGAGGAGAGGCTGTCTGCTCCTGTAAAGATGTACAGTCTCTGAAACTCAACGGAGCCATTCTACTTGGCCCCGAGGGCGACTAAGAGCTGAAATTGACTTGATGACAGTGAGCTTCTACCAAAAGTGATGTGCTTTTCTAGGTATTGGAGCTTCCTCAGGGCCTGTTCAAAGTAAGCAAGTTTAAGTCTTGCCATGTTTGTTAGACTGAGTTTTGCAGAACCAGTGGCACTCATACATGTGTGCCACTTTAGGAACAAACTTTATGTCCAGAAAGAAGCCCAGTCCAGTCCAATTCAAGTCCCTGGGTCAGATGCTGGTTGGAACTCCGTTCCAACTTATGCAGCTACCAGGTGATGGAGCAGGAAGTCCAAATGGGAAGCTGAGAGACCACAGGCCCATGGGTACAGAGTGGCATGGATTTAAGGTCCTAACGAACACAGAAGGCACTGCCAGCACCAGACCTAAGACCCAGGACTCGAGACCCAGGAAGGAGAGGGGCAAGAGAAGAGAAAAGTCTTTACAGTGTCTCTGAGAAATAGGTCCCATCCTGGGAGGCATTATCAAGCTATGATGTTTAGTAGGTTGGATTGCACACCTACATTCTCAGATGTAACAAGTTAACACAAAACCTAACCATCACACCATGCTTGCTTCTAAGGAGAATCTGATTGTATTTCTTCTTAGACTGGCTTGTTCATTATTCTAGAAGTCCATGGTGTGTTCAATATTCTTTACCAATTCCATAGTTCGAAAGCATCAATTCTTCTATTTACTTTATCCTTATCCAACTTTAGAATGCATGAGTCAACTGAAAGGATGATGGTTTGAGTCAGGTGCACTTTAGTCATCAAAGTGACATCTTAATGTTTTACAACGTTTAAAGAGATCTTTTGTAGCAGATTTGTCCAGTGCAATATATCATTTGACTCTTTAAAAAATTCATTTTATTGGGGACTTTTACGGCTCTTATCACAACCCATCCATCCATCCATTAGATCAAGCACATTTGTACATATGTTGCCATCATTTTCAAAACATTTTCTCCTTGAGCCTTGGTATCAGCTCATTTTCCCCTCCCCCACCCTCCCTCATGAATCCTTAATAATTTGTAATTTTTTTTTTCATATCTTACACTGACCAATGTCTCCCTTTACCCACTTTTCTGTTGTCCATCCCCCTAGGAGAGGGTTCCCCCTCCACCCACCTTACCCTTACCCTACTGGTATTGCTACTCTCATTACTGGTCCCGAGGGGTTTATCTGTCCTGTGTTTCAAGGGTTTGGGGGTTGGTTTTTTTTTTTAGTTCTTATCTGTACCAGTGTACATGCTCTGGTCTAGCCAGATTTGTAAGGTGGAATTGGATTTATGATAGTGGAGTGGAGGAAGCATTAAAGAACTAGAGGAAAGTTGTATGTTTTGTCAGTGCTATACTGCACCCTGACTGGTTTGTCTTTTCCTTGTGACCCTTTTGTAAGGAAATGTCCAATTGTTTACAGATGGGCTTTGAGTCTCCATTCAGCCTTCTCCCTCATTCACATTAATATGATTTTTTGTTCTTTGATGCCTGATACCTGAAACCATCGACACCTCATGATCACACAGGTTTGCATGCTTCTTCCATGTGGACTTTGTTGCTTCTCAGCTAGATGGCCACTTGTTTATCTTCAAGACTTTAAGATTGTAGACACCATATCTTTTGATAGCCAGGCACCATCAGCTTTCTTCACCACATTTGCTTATGTACCTGCAATCGTGTCAGGGAAGGTGCGCATCACAGAATGCCAGGTTATTAGAGCAAAGTGTTCTTGCATTGAGGGAGTACTTGATTAAAGGTACAATGTCCATCTGCTGCTTTAATATTTAGCATAAAAATATATATTCATGGATCTACTTCCCCATTGTTCTATATATTTACATATGTACATGCCTGTACTTAGACCTCTATAAATGTCCTTTGCCTCCTATTCCTTTCTCCAATTTCCTTTTACTTTCTTGTCCCACTACCATGTTCGGCCTTCGTTCAGGTTTTGGTGAGTCCTCTCAGCAACATTGCCCTTTATCAAGCCCCACCAGGCATCCTATGCCCTCCTCACCATTGATTTTAGATCACTTGTTGTTCCCTTGTCCGTGGGGTTTGTTGGCTGCCCTCTTTCTTTCCCCTGCCTCCCCCTCTCATGTGATCTTTTGATTTCTTGACTGCTGTTTCCCTGGACATCAGTTGTTGATACAAGTAGAATAAAGTCATTGACAACAGTTGTTTGCTTTTTCTATTTATTGTGATGTTTCCATTGAAGTTGTAAGGATCCCCACCCCCACCCCGCATTTAGCTGTAATCCATACATAGAGTTATAGTCTTTGACCTTTGTTGATAAGTGCTTCAGGTCACCTTCATTCTATGCAAACAAGGTTGTGTCATCTTCCTATCACAGGTTAACTCCAGCCCCAGGGACTGGAGTCTATTGGAGGGGGATAAACAGATGGCTCAGAAATCTTATCCTGTTGTTATGTTTTGGGGGTTATTTTAACAGTTTTATTGGCACATAATCCACAAATCATACAAGTCAATCGTTTAATCATATTAAGAATTGTAAAATCATTGCCATAATTTTATAATCTTTCTCCCTCCCCCCATGGCTAATCACCTTTAAAATGAGTTGTGTAATAAGATTCAGTTCTAGTGCTCCCTCCCCCTCCCGCCTTCATTGTTTACTCCCAAAATCCTAGAAGGGCAACTTGTTATTATCAACGACAAAGCAGTAAGTGACAGCACCACAGGACTCCAGAGGGAAACTGAAAGAGCCAAGACCTCGCTGTGGAGCAGATGCTCACCGGATGGTGTATTTGTCTCACTTCTTCTGGGGGTCATAGGTCTCCCAGCAGCTGGCCTGGAAAATCTGTTCTTCTCCAACCAGCTCTGCATCATCACCTTGCCTGTGTGCGACTCATCCTTCTCTACGGTGGGTAGAGTTGTCACTAAGCAGCCACAAGTCATCATGAACGTCAACATTGAAGAGCAGCCCACTCTTCCCTCTGGCCTTGATGACAATGAAGCTGTAGAAGCGCCAGCAGGCAGATGCTGGTTTTTAGTCCATCCGTCAGTGTGTGCATGTACGTTGGTGGGGGGCTGGGATGTGGTGCCCCAGGGACTAGAGTCTATTGGAGGGGGATAAACAGATGGCTCAGAAATCCATGGAGCCGTGGGGCCAGTCTTTGCAGCCAATGTTTCCTGACCTGCATGGTCTCTAGCTTGGGACAATCAGTGATCCAATGGCCCAGACCCCCACAAAAGGCACAGCCACACTCGTGTCCGGTGTGCAGCATAGACTTGTTGTCCAGTGCAGCAAGGGAGGCCCTTTCTGCTCGGCCTCCAACAGCAGGGCTTTGAGGTCCATCAACACAGACTCATCACAGGCCTTACTGATGAAGGTGATGGCTATGCTAGTGTTTCCAGAGTGCCCTGTGCTGCTGATACGGTGTACAAAGCTCTCAGTCTCCTCAGGCATGTCGTAATTGATACCATGCTGGATGGCAAGGAAGTCCAGCCCCTTGGAGGTGACATCTGTGGCCACAAAGACATCCATCTTGTCCTCCCAGAATGCTTCAATGGCCTCAGTCCGTTCCTCCTCACCTTTGCCCCTATGGCTGGCCATGCCCTCCACTCTCTTGAGCAGCAGGTACTCATTGATGGCATCCACATCTGACTTCTTCTCTGAGAAGATGAGCACAGGTCGGGGTACAGGTCTGCAGGCACTCGAGGAGGTACACCATTTTGGCTACTTCCTTCACATGAATATGACATCCAGGTTGGTAGCCCCGGCAAGGCCCACATTGATTACAACAGGCTTTACCAGGGTGCTCTTGGCAAAGTTCTAAATCTTCTTCAGCAACGAAAGTCTGCCACTGGCCCTTGAAGTAGGAGAAGATGATGGTGCAGCTGTCCCCCTCCAAGCCCATGTTGATCATGCAGTCAGCCTCGACCAGGGCCAGGTAGTGAAACATGTTGAGGCTGACCATCTTCTGTCACAGACCCATGAGGCACCTGGGGGGTGGTCACCATCATGTGTACCCAGTTTCGGGTATTTTCCATCTGCTCTTTGACAGACATGCCCTGAGGCAGGGGGGCTGTTGTCCAGCAGCAGGGCTCTAGGGTGCCATGCATCTGCCGAGCTAGCTTCCACGAAGGGCACCGATCATGTCCTGGTCAGACAGAATGGTGGGGATGCCCTGGATGAGAAGGGACATTTGGTGGATTCCTTTCTTCTTCAGGCCTCTCAGGATGGCTGTAGGAAACTGCATTTCCTTGAAGCTCTTGATGGGTGGTGGTACACCGTCCCTCCACCAGGACATACTTCTTCCTCACACGCTCACTCGTGCTGATCTTCAGACATGCTCAGGACGGAACGAGGGAGCATCCAACTGGTCTTGATGGGGTCGTCATATGTGATTCCCTTGGCCACCTCCTTCACTGACATCAGGGCCCGACCCTCAGCCACTCTCTCCACAATCTTCTCTTCTTCCTTTAGCTTGATTCTCCGTGGCCGACTCCTTGCGGACTTCAGCCTTCTCTTTGAGGTGTTGGTGCTGGTCCAGGGGACTGACGTCGGACCCACGGGAATGTCATCCTCACGTCTGCGGGGCTCACCGCCGCTGTCCTGCTGTTTCTCCTCCGGAGCCCCTTGGGCCTTCCTTGGGGCGGCTTCTAGAGCAGCAGGTGCCTACACTGTTGCGGCACGTAGGGGACCTAGTCCGAGCCCTCGCCTATTAGGGGCTTCCTCGGCAGTCTTCTCTTCGGGCCAGCCCGCTTCTGGTATGGTTCAATCCTCCAGCCTTTGCTGTGCACATGCACCCCACAAACGCCCGCCTCATCTTTGAGGGAAGTCGGATCAGGGGGTCTGGTCTAAAAACCTTATTCCGAGACGGTGGCCACTTCCAGGAGCGAGATCTCCCCGTCACACGCTTCACTGAACTATTTGAATGTTTAAACTGTAAGCTTGACAACCCCAGCTCTTCAGAAAGCAGCTCCCCCTCACCGTCTCCAGGCTGCAATGCTTGCTGGGATACCGCTCTAGCGGCGGTGGGAGGAGGAGGAGGAAGGGGCGGGGCCTTTCAGGAGGCGGGGCCAGGTGTTTCTTCCTGTGGTCTGGCTCCTCAGATTCAGCCTGCTTACTGATTGAATATGTAAGGTCGATCAGATACAGTACTCTGGGTTTTTCCCCCCAATTTTTAACCACACAGTATCCCTTCTGTTTTGTTTTTACATTATCCCTTTTTATCTATTCAAAAAGCTGCCTCTTGAGCATTGAAGTCTTCTGAAAAGTCTGTTCTTCGCAATATTATCGATAAGTTTTTATGATCCACACAGTCGAATGCCATTCCATAATCAATAAAATCACAGGTAAACACCTTTCTACTACCCTTTGCTTTTTGCCAAGATACCCATAACCGCAGCAGTGATAGCCCTGTTCCACATCCTATCTGGAATCTGGCTCGAACTTCTAGCAGTTCCCTGCCACTGCACCACTGCAGTCAGTTTTGAATTATACATAATAGAATTTTGGTAGCAAGTGATATTATTTTCAAATTAGCCCACCTTTGTTTCGTATGGATACGAATATGAGTCTCTTCCAGTTGGGTGTCTAGAGAGTTGTCTTCCAAATTTCTTGAAAGAGATGAGTAAATGATTCCAGCACTGAATCTATTTTTTGGAAACATCTCAGTTGGTATTTTGTCAAGTCTTGGAGCCTTCCCCCCCCACCCAATTCCTTCAGTGCAGCTTGAAATTCCTCTTTTAGCACTAGCAGTTCATGATCATGAAATGACTGAATATTGACCAATTCTTTTTGGCACAGTAAACTTGGTATACTTTCATCTAATTTTTTAGTGGATCCTGAGTCATTTAATTTTTGCCCCACCACAGAACTCTTCAATATTGTAAATCAAGCTTTAAACTTTTTCTATAGTTTTTTTTTTTAGGAACTAGAATAAAAGCTTATTTTTCAAAATTTTATTACTATACATTTGGATTTCATTGTTGCTATATGAGCAATGAATTATTTAAAATCAATGTGTGGATACATAAATTTTGTTTATAAATAAGAGAAAATATATGAATTTAATAAGTTACTGAGAACCTTGAAATTAAAAAATCGTTTTAAAATCTCATGCATATAGACCAATATATGCTATTTTTTATTATTACTAATCATTTTATTGGGGGCTCTTACAGATCTTATAACAATCCAAAAATTAATTGTATCAAGTACACTTGTATATATGTTGCCATCATCATTTTCAAAACATTTTCTTTCTACTTGAGCCCTTGGTATCAGCTCCTTTTTTCCTCTCCCTCCCCCACCCTCTCCTCCTTGTGAACCCTTGATCAATTATGTATTATTATTGTTATTTTCATATCTTTCACTCACATCTCTGTTGTTTGTCCCGAGCTGGGGGGAGTATACATCTATCATTGTGTTCGGTTCCCCCTTTCTCGACTTTCCCTCACTTCCTCCTACCCTCTTGGTATCTCTAGTACCATTACTGTTCTTGAGGGGTTTATCTGTCCTGGATTCTGTGTGTCGAGAGCTCTTATCTGTACCATTGTACATACTCTGGTCTTGCAGGGTTTATAAGGTAGAACTGGGGTCTTGATAGTGGAGAGGAGGATGCATCAAGAATTAGAGAGGTGCTATATTACACCCTGGCTTTTTCTATAGTTCTTTCAGCTTTAAAAATGCTACTGTATTCTTCCCTTTTGATTTTCTAACTCCAGGTCTTTGCACATTTCAAGCCACCCTTTGAAAGCTTTTGTTCAGCTCTTTGACGTCACCATTTCTTCCAGTCACCGTAGCTATCCCTCACTTAAGAGGACATTTGAGTGTCATCTGACATCCTGTTTTGTCTTTTCCTTCTCTCCTGTCTACTTCATGATGTTTCACTTTCGTCCTGTATGATAGCCTTCATATCTTCCCACAGTTCTAATGATTTTGGATCATTAATATTCAATGCATAATATATGTTCTTGAGATGGACAGTCATTGTAAAAATGCAGACACAGAAATTTTACTGCTAATAGGTGTGTATATCCATCTTCCTGGCTCTTTTTCTTGATATATTTAGATACATTGTATATAAATCCACACATAGTTAATGAAAGGTAACATGGTATTATACTGTATATTGTATATTACTTCACACCTTGATCTTAAAAAAAAATACAATTGATATATGGTTACGAATTTACTTCATTCTATTTAGTAGTTGCAAAGTATTCCAAAATTCCAAAAAGTCCATCTGCTGTGAACTTCTCCTATCGACAGACATTTCAATTGTCTCTAGTTTTCCTCTCATAAGCCACATGGCAGTAATGTTCTTGTCTGTGTAACTTTGCACATTTGTATGAGTAATTCTATGGAATGCATTGCTGAAAATGAAAGTTCTAGGTCAAAGGATATTAGGAATATGCATAAGTTCAGTTTCCACTTTGATATTGTGCCAAAATGTTACTTGAGGTTGGCTTCAGCCAAACAGTGAAATGCTTATCTTGTAATCCATTTTGACTTAGCTGACCTTGTCCTTGATGATCGATCATGTGATAGACGATGAATCGGCAAGTCAACCACACTCTGGTTTGTTTGAGCGGGGGGGGTGAGGGGGGTGGTGGTGCTTTTTTAGAATACTTTCTTTTAACTTTTTATTGTGAATTAGCCAAAGGTTTACAGGTCAGATCCTCAGTTTCAGATTGAATAATTCTTTCTTTTTAAATCATTTTATTAGGGGTTTGTACAACTCTTATCACAATCTATACATCCATCCATTGTGTCAAGCACATTTGTACATTTGTTGCCATCATCATTCTCAAACCATTTGCTTTCTACTTGAGCCCCTGGTATCAGCTCCTCATTTTTCTCTTCCTCCCCGCTCCTTCATGAACCCTTGATAATTTATAAATTATTTTTTCCACACTCTGGTTTGTTGGTGACTGTGTGGCAGGCAAATGATTAGCCTCACATAGATGCTTACCTCCTAATCCCTGGCATTTAGGATTTGTTAGGTTATGTAGTAAAGGGAAGCTAAGGTTGCAAATCAGCTGGATTTAAAATAGATTACTCTGGACTATTAGTGCAACTGTAAGAGTCAGGAAAGTAGAAAACAACCGCCAAAGAGGAGATTCCGAGTAAGATATGATTACTGAAGATTGATCCAAGAGCTTCTGTAAGGTTTCTCGAGTGGGTAGAGATGAAACAATTCATGCTGAAGCCTGTTTTGTAATCCAAGTGGGATTTTAAGAAGGACGGTAGAAGTTTCGGTTTTCACAGTCTCAAAGGCTTCACAGATGGGCACGAGCAGCGGTCGTGGAACAGCGCACCCACATGTGCGGAACTGGGGGGCGACCCCAGCAGGCCAGAGCCCCAGAACCTAGAGACTAAGAGCCTGTGTGCCTAGAGGCTATGGGCCCCGAGGGGGCACGCCCAACTGTATGTGTGCGCCTCCACCCTCTGACCTGCCTGTGACCAGGAGCAGGGTAAGAGAGTGTCCCTGTTTTTATTCTAGCCCGTGCCCTGATTGAAGGAAGGTGTAGTTAATGGTATTGGTTGACCCAATTAGCTGAGTTAGGCCCACCTGGGTGATGTCATGAGCCTGGGCTTGGTTTGGCCCGCCCAGGTGTACCTCCCTGCTAGCTGGGGGCTTCAGTTTGAGCATGCTCAGTTTGGGGTCATCATAGGTGTCCAATGGTTACCCGATTTCTTTCCAACTTTCTCTATGGGGGCCTTTGCAGGCATGGGAGGGACAGTCTCTTGTCCCTAAGCTAGCTACCTAACAATTCAATATGACTGGCTTTGAAGATGGAGGAATGAGGCCACAAGGCATGGAATGTGGGCAGCACTTGAAACTTTAAGTGGTAAGGAAATGTATTCTCCCTTACAGCCTCCAGAGGGGAATGCAGGCCTGTTGATTCCTTGATTTTAGGTTGGATTTCTAACCCACAGAATGATAAATCTTTTTTTTTAAATCATTTTATTGGGGGCTCATACAGTTCTTATCACAATCCATACATACATTCATTGCATCAAGCACATTTGTGCATTTGTTGCCATCATCGTTCTCAAAACATTTTCTTTCTACTTGAACCCTTGGTATCAGCTCCTCATTTTTTCTCCTCCCTCTCCCACCCTACCCCCCTCATGAACCCTTGATAATTTATAAATTATTATTATTTTTCATGTCTTACACTGTCCAATGTCTCCCTTTACTCATCATTGTTCGGTTCCCCTTTCTCCCCTACACATATGCTATTTTTAAAAGAGAATTTTTTAAAACATAATAAATATTATAATCTTAAACATGACAAGGGGAAGACAAAGACATTATCCATATGGGAGAGCCCACTGGCATGGGATCATAATGATGTCCAAGGGTCTGCTAAAATAGAGAACTTTGGAAAGGACATGGGACTTCAAGGAAAACTGCAACACCTGCATGGTATGCAGCTAATCCAAACATCATAGTTGCAGGTAGGGTGACTGGAGAAGAAAAGGAGCCATGGTTGGTTTACATACATCGTCATCGTCATCCTCCTAAGAAAGAGGAGCTTACAAGATTTCTACAAGGGGCCTCCCTAAGGTTGTCAGGGCACGACTCTGTCTGTGGGGATGTCCCCAGCCCCGCCCTATCCTCTACCATGATCTTCATCAAGCACACACCCAGGCACGTCCCCAAGGGAGACTGCTCCTACCCAGGCTTACCAGGTGGGTGGAGGTAATGTCCTTTCCATTTCACCCTGAGGACAAGATTGTTTAAATACCTGAGTGATGGTAGAGGGAATTCGATGGAGGCAGTGGGGACTCTGCTGATAGACTTTGGGCTTTCACTGTCATCCATAACTTTCTGCATAACAGGTGCTCAGAATTTATGCTCTGATATACTTCCCTCCTATGATAATGGATTTTATTACTATTATTTTAATTTATTAATCACTTTGTTGGGACCTCTTACAGATATTATAACAATCCATAATTCAGTTACATCATGCATAATTTTACAATTGGTACCACCATCAATTTCAAAACATTTCCTTTCTTCTTGAACTCTTTGATATCAGCTCCCCTTTATTCCCCCTCCCTCCCATAAGCTACCCCCGAGGTATGTGTGTGTGTGTGTGTGTGTGTGTGTGTGTATATGCCGTATGTTACACCATCCAATGTATCCATTCACCTGCAATTCTGTTATTCGTTCCCCTCCAGTGGAGTTATACAGTCATCATTGCTATCAGCTCCCCTTTTCTGCTTCCCTGTCCCCCTCCCATACCCTCAGGTAATCTTTACTCCCATTACTGTTTCTTCAGTGTTATACATCTTGGCTTTCAAGCATTGAAATCTCTTAATTTTACAAATGAACATATGCAGGTCTAAAAAGATTAATGGGGTAAAACAAAGACCATAATAGTAAGGGGAGGAAATATTAAAGAACTACAGGGTAGTTATGTGTTTCATCAGTGCTGTACAACTCCCTAGATTTATCATCCCTTCCATGTGGCCTTTTGTGAGGGCTTGGTTTTATTATTTACACTCCTTGGATCACACAGGTTGGAGTGCTTCCTCTGTGCAGACTCAGCTGACAACTCACTTAGTTGTTTTAAGATAAGTTTTTAAGTCCCAGATGCTATTCTCTCTGATAGCTCAGCACCATCTAATTTCTTGCTTTTTTTTTTAATTTTCCCAACAGTTTTATTGGCATATAATTCACATATCAAGCAATTCAACAGTTCAGTCACATCAAGAAGAGTTGTACAATCCTCAATGGGACCATCTAATTTCTTCACTGTGCTTAGCTACAGCACCTGTACATTCAGTGATCACTTCATGAGGGTAAGTACTGAGCAAGGCCACATTATAAGAACCAATTGTTCTCAGATTTGGGCTGTATGCGATTTTAAGCCACTGCATTTCTAGTAATTCATTATAGCACCAATGGAAAACTAACACAGTAACTGTCATGGATTGAATTATGCACCCCAAGATATTTGTCAACTTGGCAAGGTCATGATCCTGGTTTTCGGCAGTTATGTAACGATGATATCTGATGTGATCAGCCAATCAGTGTAAGGGGATTCAGGTGGGAAACAACACCCTGAATCAGGTCATATCCCTGATCCAATGTCAGAGGAGTTTTCCTGCCAGTCTGCCCTGCATAACCTGTCTTAGAAGAGGTGGACGGAGAGACAGGCAGCAGAAATCAGAGGGACCTTATTAATATTAAGAAAGAAGATATGGGAGCAGACTGCATCCTTTGGATCCCAGATCCCTGTTCTGAGACACTTAGACACAGGAGATGTCTAACTACAAAGACCTTACTAGTAACTGATAGAGACAGAAAACCTTCCCTCAGAGTTGGCATCCCATCCTGAATTTGGAGTTCTAGAAACCTAACCTGTGAGAGAATACATTTCTGTTGTGAGAGCTTTCCTATTTGTGGTAGCATTAGATAACTAAGAAAATTCAGGAGACTTTGGGGTCTCCATTGGCTAACAGAATAAACCTGCTTGATTATCTATGGGATGAAAAAATAGTGGAAAATAGTTTTCATTTCAATGGAATGCACACAGCAAAAAACATGAATGGCTTTTCTTTTCTGAAGGAAGTAAAACCGAATGGAGTCTTATATTAAAGGAAGAGTTACACACGTGGGAGATGTTGATTTTAAAACAGCAATGGTTTGTGCAGTCGTAAGTGGTCTGGAATCACAACCATACGATGCTTTGTTCACACCCTTCAGATGTTTACGCAGTTAGTCCCTTTGGCACAACAGGGCGCAACAACAGAGTGCTGGCAAAAGGCATAAGGAGAGCGAACTGTTCTCTCCCTTTCTCCTCTCAGGCAAAGACAATACACGACCTGTCAGAAATTTGGAGATTGCCTTGCCTTCAAAAATTGTTATAAGATTTCCACGATCCAGAACTCTGAAACCCCTTTATACTTATACAAGTTATTCAGACAACACGAAATGGCAGCCATATATGCCTCCCTGGTGATGGGTTTGTGTTAAACAACAGCAGCAAGAAGACCTAGCTTGTGTTTTTCAATAGTAATACTGGCTTAGCAGAACCTACTTAGAACCAGTGCTCACTTAGCAGAAAAATAGTTTGTTTGCAGGAACCTGATAAGAGAACTGAAACCAACATAATTTCCTGTCCCTGGGTTAAGAAATACTGAGAACCGGCAGACTTTCCTGTCCTTTTGTTAAATAATTGGAGAACAAACAAAAATAACTTAGCCATTTGCTTCAAGAAATAGACTTCAAAGAAGATTTTGAACTAGCAAAAGAGAATTTACTCATCAAGACTAGCAGTTTAGATCATGGCCTTAGGGCCACCAAGGTCAATTGGCCTAACATAGGCCCCAGAGACAGTGTTCTACTTTCCACTTTGGTGAGTATCAATTAGGGTTTAAAATCTCATGAGTGGCCATCTAAAGTACATCAAAAATTGTCTCCCCCTTTCTGGAGGAAAGAATAATGAAGAAAATCAAAGACACATGTAAACAATTAGTCCAATAAACTAATGGGACCATCCAAACATCAGCCTCCACAGCCCTGAGACCAGAAGAACTAGATGGTGCCTGGCTACCACGTTAACTGCTCTGAAAGGGACCACAGTAGAAGATCCTGGATGGAGTGCGAGAAAAATGTGGAACAAAACTCAAATCATTAAAAATAAATAAAAAGCCCAGGCTGATGACTGGCTGGGCAGAGACTAGTGAAGCCCTAAGACTGTGACCCTGAGTCACCTTTCAGGTCTGGTAAAGAACCAAGCCCATCGCTCAATTTTCAGCCAAAATAAGCCTGTAAGGGGCATACTCACACTGGGAAGGTGTGCATGCCTTAGAATAATCAACCAGTGGAGATAAAAAGAGCAGTATTTGCAGGAGGATAGAGTTTAGAAGGGTTAGGGAATAAGGAGGAGTGGAAACAGGGAGAAAGGGGATCCCTGATGTTACATTGTGGGGATTGCAGTCAGTGAAATGAAACATGCACAAATTGTTGGATAGAAAATGTGGGGGGAAGGCCAACCCCCCCACAACTAATCGCGGGTTCAGTAAGCACAATTGTACGGTTAAGATAAAGATGACAATAAAGTCGTAGAGCATGAGAGAGAGAGAAGAGAGAGTCAAATAAATAAGTTAGACACATTTCATGGTAGCATGCTTACCTCCTGGAGGGCCATGATCTTACCAGCCAGGTCAGTGCACAGCTTGGGCCCAGGTGAGGTGGGGCGGAGACAGCCTGCCAGAGGGCAGGAGAGAGGGGGAGGGGAAGTAGGACAAGGGGAAAGGGAACTGGAGAGAGGACTGGGTGAGGAGAGGGGGGTCTTTATTGCTAACCAAGGCTTATGTATCTTTGGGGGACATGCAAGCCCACTAATTACAGGTAAAGACCTAGGTCACAGGAAGGGGTTGTACTATAGGTTATACAGCAATGAGAGGGGGACAATCTAGGGATATACATGCAATAGGAAGGGGAGGGATTGGGGGTACACATGTGACAAGATGGGCAGATCCTGGATTTAGGATGGCAGCCGAACTTTGGATGTCACTGAGCAGGTTTGATCTGCTCTCTGGATCTCCATAGAAACCATTATCAGTAGGGTATAAACCCTACCTACAGGGACTAGAGTAAGGCTTGAAAGCCTTTAGGGAGAAGTAGCCTATT
>NW_022111320.1:48882516-48902488 GCF_000313985.2 Echinops telfairi
TCTGGCTCCATCAGTGTAGCTCCATGTGGCTTGTCAACAGGAATATGTAGCAGAGAGAATGTGTGTCCCACCTTCAGTAAGGAAGACAGGAGTTACCAGAATCTTCAGGAGGCCTCATTAATGATGACCTGTTGACATGCTAGACTCCAATCTTGCTCAAGTTGACAAAAGATTATGTGGGGTGGGGGACAGGGCTCAATAGAAAGTAAATGTCTAGAAAATAATGGAAACATATTTACAAATATACTTGATACAATTGATGTATGGATTGTTATGAGTTGTGAGAGCCCCAATAAAATGATCTTTTAATTTTAAAGATAAAATATTCTTTAATCATTAAAAAATAATAAAATGAGTCAAAGTCCCTAGTTGAGACACACACACACACACACACACACACACACAGATTATGTAACTGCCACAGTGCCTAATTACCACTACCAATTTCCCTGACTGGGGTCACAACAGTGATCTCAAGCATAATAGGAGAAAAATATAGAACAAAAACAACCAAAAATTAACAAGACAGACCAGACTTAGTGATCGGGACTGGAGGAACCCCAAGACTATGACCCTAAGACATTCTTTTGACCTGAAACTGAAGCTATTCCCAAAGACTACCTTTTAGGCGAACAATAGATAAGCACAGGTAATAATATATAGCAACACCCAAGAAGAGTATCTTCCTCAGAAGTGGAGAGCAAATGTTTTGAGAATGACGATTGCAATGAATGTACAAATGTGCTTTACATAATGTATGTATGTATGGATTGTGATAAGAGTTTATGAGCCCCTAATAAAACAATTTAAAAAGAAAAAGTGGGGAAAAAAACACAACTTCAATTTATTAAAAAAAAGAGTATCTTCCTCAGAACACTCAGTGATATAAACTCAAAAGAACATTTCCCCTAAAGCACAATGAACGTGAAAATGAATTGTAGGGTAACAGCTCCCTTATAGCTTTTTGTCATCAAGTCCCTGGTACCAGCGAGTATACCACCATTGACTTATTCTACTGGATAAAAACCTTTCTCTCTCTCTCTTCTTGCAGTTTGAAACACTAGTGTTCCCTGCCTGGGTGCCAGGTGTCTCCTAATTCCTAAGTATCTTTACCTTTCAATAGAAGTCTTTTTTAAAAAAAATCATTTTATTGGAAGCTCTTACAGTTATCATAACATTCCACAGTTCAGTCACATCAAGCAGTATTGTACAATTGCTACCACCATCAGTTTCAAAACAATTTCTTCTTCAAAACCTTGATATCAGCTCCCCTCCCTCCTTCACCCTACCCACCAGGAACCCTTATTTATGGTATTCATTTATTTTTGCCATATCTTACTCCATCCACTCTATCCATTTGCATACGATTCTGTTGTCCACTCCCTTGGAGTGAGGTTACCCAATTACACTGCTATCAGCTCCCGTATCCCCCTTCTCTTCCTGTACCCTCAGGGCTGTCATTCCGAAGACATTTGGGGCTGGAAGGGGGTGGGGGGAGGGCAGTCTGATCACCTTGCTGCCATTAGCTGAGGATGTCCTGGACAGTGACCTAGCCCAGTATGCACAGCCCAGAGAAGACAAGTGCTCTGCGTCAGCTCCCCGGCCTGCTCCGCATCTCCGGCCAGCACCCACATCCTATTGACTTTCTCATCTTTAGTCCTCCTCCTTTGTCCATCGGCACAAGCACACTGATCCTTGCTCCATCATTTCATATTTTGATAGAAAACGGACACTGCTTGCTTCAGAGTGCCAGGCGGAGAGATCGGCCCGGGTTGGAGAGGCACCGGGCGAAGGGGCACCACGGGCGGCGAAAGCGGCAGTTGCTCAATAGAACTTAATTTCACTTCTCAACAGATGTAAGACTGACTGGTGCGTTGCTAGGGCAGAACAAGCTACCCACTTATAAAGAATGCCCCTGATTTGTGTGACTATATCCTGCCTATCTTGACAGTCTCTTATGCTGCGGGGCACTCTACTTTGGGGAGTCTGTCTTCTTAAAAGGTTAGACCCAGACTCTCATACCAAGTTCTAGTGTGGCCTGACACATGTAGGACACAGGAGACCTATTCCTCCCTAGACCCAAGACACCTGGATGTCACGAAGACTGCTCATAATGGCAGATGGACTGGAACTTCTGTGAAATGTCATAGGAATGGCTGAGCTCTTTAGAATAAAGATAGTGGAACCACCGGAGACTCTCAGAGCTCTTTGACCCTCCTTGGAGCTCAGAACCTTAGAGTGCTAACACTCTATGTATAGAGTACTAAACTCAGGATCCTTAGGTGCTATATTGTTTCAACCTTATACTTCTCAATATCCTCTTATACTATGTATTACATGTTACAATATAATATTAATAATATTATTACAATGTTATTTATAATATGTATTATATAAGAGGGGGTGTCCACCCAAAAAAAAAATGGAATTGCACTGGGCAGAGTGGAGCTTTCTTACAATAAGCATTTTTCCGGCCAGGTAAGTATCCAGAAACTTTCTCTGAATTAGTGCACCCAGTGCAGCCGCCTGAGAAGGTTCTGTGTGTGTGGTCACAGTGAATTTTTTCGTAAAAGCAGTTTCACTTGAACCTCGTTTTTTGTGATGGCCGATTTAAGAGAACAGCGTGTGGCTATTAAATTTTGTTTCCTGCTTAGAAAATGCCACAGAACCTGTTGTGATGTTGAACACAGCTTACAAGGAAAGTGATATGGGAAAAACTCAAGTGGGCATGTGGTTTTCATGTTTCAAAAAATGTGAAATGTCGATTGATGACAAATCTCATTCTGATATCTGTCAATTTCCCAAGTGGAAAAAAAAATGTCTGCTTATAGTGCATTTGGAGTTCATTCTACCAGGTCAGAATGTTAATCAAGATTTCTATTTAGAGGTCCTGAAAAGATAGCATAACAGTGTGGGACAAAAGGCCTGATTTGTGACAGACAGGGGACTGGTTTTGCCACCATGACAATGCACCTGCTCACACAACCATCTCAGTGTGCCAGTTTTTGGCAAAAAAAAACCAAGCATGCCTATTGCCCATGCACCTTACTTAACTGACCTCACTGCGTGCGACTTCTTTTTTGTTTCTGTGAATGCAGAGGGATGTGAAAGGACAGCAATTTGACAACATAAAAGAGGTGAAGGGGAAAAAATGAGGGAGGTCCTGTCAGCCATCCAAAGTTTGAAAAATGTTTCCAAGAATGGAGTCACAGATTTGAATAATGTATTAAATGTAATGGAGAGTACTTTGAAGGTGATAAGGTTGTTTTGTAAAAAAATTTAAATACATAGCTTTGAAAAAAGTTTGATTTTGGGAGTACCCCCTCATATATTGTAATACAACATTAAATAATTATAAATAATATAACACCATGAAAACAACTTTAAATATTTCGTATTATAATTTCATGGCAAAATCCCACTGATTCATATTCTCATCAACAGTATAAAATAAATATTGAAAACATAGCTAGAGAATCCTGCATCAGGAAACACAGGGATTCCTGAGAGAGAGGAAAATGTAAGAGAAAGAGGACATCACCTGTGGAATGAATGTAGGAAAGTCCTAGGAACTGAGAATGTCTAGATGTAACAAAGTGGATGGAAATAAATCCATATCAAGATCCTTGGAAATGTCACAACACTAATGAGGGAAAAAACAGATTCTAAAAGTTTCTCAAGAATAAAAATTGGTTACATACAAAGAAATCATTTCATTCCCTCCTAAAAGATGCCGCCGTGGGAGGCATCCAGAACGGAGGCAGAATCCTGAAAGAACTTGCATCGTAAAGATACGTCATTGCACATGCCATTGGGTAAATCTGCTGCACAAAGGCCTCTTTAACCTGCTGAAAAGCAAGGCCTTTGAGGAATAAGGTGACCTGACCCAAGCCATGGCCTTATGCATGTGAAAACCGGACACTGGAGCAAGAATGTCTCAGGGAGAGGGAGCAGCCAAATACAGACCCTGGGGCGGGAGCTGCCTGGTGCTCCAGAAAGAACAAGGGTTCGCTGTGGCTGGAGCAGAGTGAACAAGTGGGAGAGCGGAGGAAAGGAGAGTGGAGAAGTCACAGGAGACAAAGATGTAGGGTCTGTAAGCTGTTTTAAAGACCTCAGTTTCCTTCCGAGAAGGGAAGCCACTGGAGGTTTGAGGTGTGTGGTGATCTTATATTTTGAAACAATCCACCTAGGAGCCGTGTTGGAAATAGGCTATGAGGGCGCCAGGGAAACGCAGAGGAAGTTAGGAAGCAATTACAGTAACTAGGCAAGAGAGGATGTTAGCTCAGTAGGAGCAGCAGTGGTGGTGAGAAGCGGTCAGAGTTTGGATATAATTAGAAGGTCAAGCCCAGTGGGTTCCCTGATAGATTGTAAGAGAAGTGGTGGGAGAGGGGGAGGAATCAAGGATAACACTAAGGGTTTTGAAATGAGAAAGAACAGTTAAAAATGGGAGAACAGTTAAGTATGTAGATTTGAACTACTGATTTGTAGCTATGAGACATGCAAGTGGAGATGTCAAGGGGAGATAGTGGTTGGTCAGATGAGTTTGGAATTCCAGAGAGCAGTATGCATGGGGATATGTAAAACTGGGAGCCAACCTGTGGATGGCATTTAAAGCTCTGAGAGTGGATGACGTCACCCGCACAGTGGGCTCACAATCTGCCTTCTGGATCTTTGGATGTCCCCATATATTGAATCTTCTCATTCTACTTTCAGCTTCCCATTCCTTATTTCTTTATGCTGTGTTTGAGGCAATTTCCTCACACCCAATCTCCAGGTCATTAATTCTCTCTCACGCTCTGTTATTTCCCTTTTTCAGAACTACATTCCACCACCACCACCCCCATTCTTAGTTCTGCTTTTAAAAAAAACAACTGCAGCCTTTAAATAGATCCTTTGAAAAAAAATAGATCTTCATATTTTTTTATTCCTACTTCTGCTTTTAAAGACATACATCTACATTGTATAAATCTTCTATCAAATAATTTGCTATCCAGTCCTGCTTCCATGTGTCTGCTGACTCTCCACTATAGTTTCCGTGTGTGTGTGTGTGTGTGTGTGTGTGTGTGTGTGTGTGTGTGTGTCTTCATATGTGTGTTTCAACCTCTGGATTTTGAGTTCATGTTAACCAGGAAAGTGGTGTGGCTGGATGAAGGGCAGGTGTAGGTTTCTAAATTCTACTAGATGTCCCAGTGTTATTACCAGCCTGGGGCTAATTTCTATGCTTATTTTATTCCTCAGTCTGATGCTTCCTGGACGACAGAGTAAATTTGGACCCCAAACCTGTGCAGTGCTGCTGATTCACGGGGAACTTTCTCTTCTTACCTTGGAGGAAGCTACCTTGCTATCCCTCCCACCACATGTCAGTTTATTATACTCTGGTGGCTTGTATGTTTCTGAGATGTTTCAAATGTAAGTAGAGTTAAACCACGGTGCATGGATTTCAGTGGAGCTTCCAGACCAAAATAGATTAGGCAGAAAGGCCTGGCAATCTATTTCCAAAAGTTGTCTGGGAACACATGACCATGACAGAACTGTCTGCCTTGTTTGTTTTGGACACATCATTCGGAAGAACCAGTTCCCAGAGGAGGACATCATGTTTGGTGAAGCTCGAGGGAAAACCTTAGTGAGAGGGACTGACACCACAGCTTCCAACAACAGACTGGAACATGCCAGGTGTCATGAGGGTGACACACAATCAGGCCCTGTGCCCTCCTGTTGTCCAGGGGGTCGGCATGCGTTCGAAGTGACTCAAGAGCAGCTCGTTAGCTAGCTCCCTTCACCACCCAGGAGGAAACCTTCGAGTACCGAGTACCTGCTCTACGGACCCACTCCAAGCCAACCATCAAGTTGATTCAGACTGGGAACCCTGGAGGACAGCATTGCATGGCCCCTTTGGGGTCCTGGGGCTGTAGATCTTTTCGGGGGCAGAAAGGTTCATCTTTCTCCCACAGAGCAGCAGGTGGGTTGGCACCCCTGACCTGTGTTTAGCAGCTCAAGGTATAACCCACTACACGAGGGCTCCTTACAGCGTTAGGGCGAGTGTCCCCTTTCCAGTTTCTGACCTGGCGTGGGGCAAAGTGTCATTTCTCATACCCATGGAGACATATTTCTTCTCCTCCTTAGCCGTCTCAGCCAGCTCCTGTGCTAACCACTCTGATTTTCATGATCTCTTTTTATCAGCTCCTATAAGGTCCTTTCTTTCTGGTAAATTTATCTTTGCATTACAGCATCTCTAAGTGATTGCAGGGGGTATTATCAGTCTCCCCTCCCACTCCCGGGTCACCTTGATGGAATCAGAAGTCCTGTAAGGTGATTTTGGGTGGTCAGAGTGGCTCACCAGGGATGATCTCTGGGAACCACAGGCCACTGAGTGGACACAGTGGCTCCTACCTCCTTGTCGTGTTGGTAGCATCTGCTCCTGAGATGGGTTTAGGTGGAGGGGATGTACCAAGGGTCAGCTTGTGTATTCTCGTGGCTTGGCCCATCTTGAATAAGCTGTGACAGCGGCCAGGACTAACTTCCATTACTGAGGTCCAGCTTTCCCTGGACAACAGACCCTAGGGAATGGGGGCTGTGATACCACAAACAGCTGCTTCCTATGACCCCAATAAGAAGAGACCTTCCTGTTTGTGTGTGGTCTCCTGAGGTGGCCCTGAAGACCTAGGAATTCCTTGTAAAGGTGGGGACCAAAAGGGAAGGAATCAGAACCCTTCCGCCTAAGGTCTCCATGACTGGGAAGGTAGGAGAGGCCGGGACAGACCGGCCTGCTTGGCCACAATCAATGAGCACCAAGACTGACCAACAAGGCCGTGTGCACCCTATCAGTGCAGGTCAGTGAGTCACTGTGTGTCACCTGGGGAAATGAAGTTGGGGACTTTCAGAGGTGCACGGGGACCTAGCAGGGGTCTGAAAGCCTTTTCAGGATCATCATGTGTCAGCCAGTGGGAGAGAGGAAGCTGAGGGAAGAGGAGAGAAGAGTCCTCAAGCAACGCCATGCTGCTTTCTCTCACAAAAACCCTTGGGTCCAGGAATGAAGCACGCATCTCTGGTTGGCTGGATGCCCTCAGTCAACCTTCCACTGGGGGCAGCCTGCTGGCCAGACAGCCAGCAGCGGTGCAGCTCACCCTGCTAACTCCATGGCTGGGATGCTCCCATGGTAAGCCTCTTTGTATTATGAGATCAGTCTGCCATTCAGCTATTTCTACTTTTTAGGACAGTGGTTCTCCACCTTCCTAATGCCGCGACCCTTTAATACAGTTCCTCATGTGATGAGGAACCCCCAACCATAAACGTATTTTCGTTGCTACTTCATCACTGTAATTTTGCTGTTATGAATCGGGCGACCCCTATGAAAGGGTCGGTAAACCCCCAGAGGGGTCGCGACCCACAGGTTGAGAACCAGTTTTGGAACATCTGCTCCTGCTCCTCTACATCTGCATGCAGGGACCATGCAAATCAAATTCCCTTTGTTCCCTGCCACCTGGCAAGCCCACCTAGGCCTCTGGCACATTCTCCTCCCTCTCCAGCTAAGAGCTGGTTGCTTCAAATTTCCTAGCATAAAGTGGCCCAGTGCCAGCTACTGCCCACCAGACGTGGACTGGGTTATTTCATAGCACCCAATGGTGGGGGTAGGGTGATGGTTACAGGGGACTATGTCAACTAGACATTGCTGGGTAATGATAGGCGTGAAGCCCAACCTATCCATCCTTACGGAACTTCTTTGGGTCTGGCCTTTTGTATGAGAGAGGGGGACGCAGCAGAATTGCATTTTCTTGGGCGCTTGGCCTTCGGCTGGAGCTGAATCTTGCCTCTGGTTCCTTGATCTCCTGTTGTGTCACTTGATGAGCCCAGGAGCTGTCTAAAGACTACTGACGATGGAGCCACTCAGTCGACGGATTCGTATCACCTCGCACCTACCAACCTGTGTCCTCCTCTGTGTCTGCTCCATCAGTTGGCTTCCTATTGGTCAGCTTCCACGAGTCAGGCAGCTGCCTCGGACTGGTCTAGGCTTACCTATTTCGACAACAACTGTGTGAGCCACTTCTGGACACGAATCTCTTCTCTGTGCATACATACAAGCGTCATGTTTTTGCTTCTGTAGAGAAGCCAACCTGACGCTGGTGGCCTGGACCCTTTTTCCGTTGGCTCCCAGCCCGGCAGCATCAAGGACTTGCTGAGGTGGTATCCGATGCCAGGAGTGCTCACAGAGAACAAGGCCAAGACCCCAACAGCCCTGAATAGATTGATGTGAGGAGATTCTGAAGAAGCTTTGAAACTTTTCACCTAGTGGAAACCCAGTTTCCCAGCCCAGGAACAGGGTGTCAGCCTGGAAGCCCTCAGAGAGGCTGAAGGTAGGGCAGGGCGGCGAACTCTCTCCCTTCCGTATAACCACTAAGGGCACCAGACTACAACCTGAGGACGTGACTAGAGAGGATCATCTTCCTGCCCCTGCTCAACCCTCACAGTGAACCCCACTCCTCTCCAGGGCACAGTGGCCACGTTCACTTGTGCTTCTCTGCAGTGTACGTACACACACACACACACACACACACACACACACACACACACATATTCGCTGGTACAGTGAACCCAGTGATGCCCCCATCCTTTTTTGAGGATAGTGACTGACCCCAGTCTTCTCCCAGGTGCTGAGGAAGGAGGGCCACCTCCTGCCTTCGCTGGCTCAGGGGCACAGGAAGGATGCCCTGTGAAGCCTCGTGGTCTGAGGGAGCTGTGAGAACCTGAGACACCCTGCAGGAGAGGAAAGAGGCCGGCCAGTGAGACAGAGCTCTTTGGAGGAGCGTGGCGAGGCCACGTTTTTACTGTGCTCCTCACAACCCAGCTTTGACCCCCCAATGTCCACAGAGGACATGTCCTCCCAGATGGAAGAGGAAACCATTCCCTTGGATAAGCACTATAAGTCCAAACTGGCAAGTTGCTCTATCTTGTCTCTGCATGTAAGGCAGAGCAGGAGACCCACAGTGATCTGTCGAGGTGAGCAGGGATGTCTAGCTGTGGAGGGTGCTCCAGGCAGGCAGGCAAGCAGGCAGGCTGGTGTGAATTCGCTCAGCTAGGTTCTGGCCTTGGGCAAGGTGGCTGGAGCTCTGGGCAGATGATTCAGCAGCTCCACTAGAGCAGGTTGGGCTTGCTGGGGGTCTTGACACTATTTCCTCTGCAGGCCCATGGTGGTTTTCAAGTAATTGTTCTGAACAGAGAGAAGGAGAGAACGCAGGAGTTGGTCAGGAGGTGTGGACGTTGCAAAGGCTCAGAACCATGCCCATGTCCACCTCATCATCCTTCCCGAGAGGGGTTCCTTCTAACTAGTCCTGGTTCTGTGACAAACACCATTCTGTCTGATCCCTTTCCTCACCTCATCTAAAAGAGAGGGTTTTACAATGCCTTCTGTGTGACTCTGGCAGGCGTCTTTAAAAGGAGGCATGTGTGTTTCAAGGACCCACTTGAAGGTTCTGGCAAGATTTAGGTGAATTCAATTCAAGAAAGACAAGCCTGGGCCTCCAGGCTCAGAGATCAGGGAGCCCTGCATGCGGAGCTCAACTGATTGTCCTCATCCCAGGGGCAGGCCCTAACTGACTGTGCCCGGCCGGAGCCTGCATCCGAGTCCCAGACCTGCTGACCAGTGGTTCTGATTCGGCAACCTGAAGTCGGACCCACAGTGTCAGGGGGTGGGGGTGAGCTGGCGCGCGCGTGCGTGCGTGCGTGTGTGTGTGTGTGTGTGTGTGTGTGTGTGTGTGTGTAGTGAAGATGCTCTGAAAGCCCCTCCCTCTAGGTGTTCACAAACCTACACTAAGAATGCACTACTAGGTTCTTGGGAAGCAGGTGACCAAAGCAAGCTGAAACACACAGGTGAGCAGTAAGCAAACACACGCCCAAAGCAGCCTGTAATGTGCAGTGGAGCCCTACATTCCTGATAAGCTCAAAGTGAAGCGGCCTCACTAAGCTGGAACCGTTGAGGGTGTTGGAATGTGCTGCATTGGGAGTGCTGCAGGCGGCCTGCAGAAGCAAACTGGAACTCTCTGTTTAGGCACTTGGGACTCCTAGAGATGGAGTCCATTGGAACCTGAGCCCGCACGAATAATGGAGATACATGAATTTACAGACACAGAAACCAGAAAAATCCTCCAAATAGCTAATATGCTTGCTGGACTCACATGTTCTGATTTTGAAATAGACTCTAGAGCTACAGTAATTCAAACAGGCTGGTACTGGTACCACAATAGCCACATCGACTGATGGAACAGGATTAAGACTCCAGAAGTAGATCCACACATCTATAGTCAACGGATTTTTGACAAAGGTGCTAAGGCCATGTGGCGGGGAAGAAGAGTCTCTTCACTAAGTGGTGGTTACCTTCTGCTCGATCTTGACTTTGGCATTGTAGAAGAAGATGGAGTCAGGGCCCTCGGGCAGCACTGTCTGCTGCAGCTGGATGAATCTGTCCTGGTCATCTTCTCCCTGGGGAGGCCCACACCGACCACAGTCCCTTCAGCCTGGCCAGAACTTCTCTCTCACCTGCTGCTCAGGGCAAGGGACAACCTTCTGGAGCCCTGTATTTTCCCATCCCCAGAGATACCCTGTCACTGTCCCGTAGGCAGGGTGAGCCACCCCAGAAGGGTGCCAGCAGCGAGGGTGCTGTCTGCAATTCCCCCCGCTGCTTGGTAGCTGGGGAGAGGGCTGTACCTGCCCCCTGCCTGAGAGAGGCTGAGACACCACGTATCTGTGTGCAGGGAGAGCACAGAGGCTGAGGGGCATTGCTCACTGCCACGGCTCATCCATGGCCCCTGCCCGGCTCACCAGAGACATGATCCTGTTGATAGGCACCATGCCTGGCCGGATGCTGCCGTGCTGCTTCAGGGGCACCTGCAATTCCTCAGGGATGATGAAGGACTCGTTGTACCAGATGTCAAATTCTGCGAGGAGAAGGGAGCTTCTGAGGCAGCCAGTACATGTTGTGTACACATACCTGCCTGCCTGTCTGTCTGCTGTTTGTCCCTGGCTCATCCTGGCTCTCTTGCTGCCTGAAAAGTCTCACCCTGTCCCCATCTGTGTCTCCAGTTCTAACTTGTCCTGGAAGGCACGCATCTGAAGCCGCTGCCTGACTCCAGCTTCTGCCAGGGGGGTGACTCTGAAGTCACTCCCAGAACCCGGCTGTGGCCCTGCCCAGTACCTCCCAGGGCCTCCTGTGGTCGGGCACCCTCCCCAACTGGGGCACCTGTGAGCAGGCGGTGGCGACTCTGATCCACCAGATGCTGGCAGTACTGGATCTCAGCCCTGAGGTCGCGCAGTTCCTGGTACTCGTTGCGGTACTGCTTCTTGAGGTCTTTGAGCTTCAGAATCAGCAGGAATTCCTCCTCATTGATGATCATCAGCCCCTTGTTCTCATAGTCACCTGAGGGGAGACAGAGGAGATCAGGGAGTCAGTGAAGAGCTGCTCCTCTGGGGTGGGTGGAGGAAGGCATTGTGGGAAGATCCCATAGTGCTGGCAAAGCGAGGAGAGAGCAGCTCAGAAGAAGGGCGGGGCGGGGAAGGGTGTGGAGCGGAGCACAGTGCCCACAGGGAGGCCAGGCATCCAGGACACCTGCCTCACAGGTTTGGAGTCTCAGATCGAAGGGTTCACATGGGCCCTTAGGACAAGAGGGAGGGCTGAGTGGAGGAAAGGGTAGAGATGGTGTCATCACACTGATCTTGACTTTGCACCGTCTTAGCTCTCTAAAGCTGCCATAACAGAAATATCACAAGTGGGTCACTTTACAGAACAGACTTTCATTTTTCCCAAAGTTCCCAAGATTAGAAGTCTGGATGCAGCAGGCCAACTCTAGGAAAAGGCATTCTCTCTCTGCCTGCTCATCTCCTTTCAACGTCTGTGGTCCCGGCATTTCCTGGTCTAGGCGGTTCTCAGCACAGGGACCTAGGTCCAGAGGATGGGTTTTGTTCCCAGCTTTTCTTTCATGTTGGAGCTGAGGCCGTCTTTCTCTGCTCGCTCCTGCCTGCTTTTTTCTCTTGTAAGATAAAATGCGGCGCAGGCCACGCCCAGGGACTTGCCCCTTCCATTGCACCAGCTCTGTGACCCAGTCAGGGTGTTGCATCTCACCCCCACCCCCTGACATTGTGGGTCCGACTGCAGGTTGCCGAATCAGAACCACTGGTCAGCAGGGTCTGGGACTCGGATGCATCCTGTGCAGGCTGGGCCTGCCCCTGGGATGAGGACAATCAGTTGAGCTCCACACGCAGGGCTCCCTGATCTCTGAGCCTGGGGGCCCACCATGCACAGCCCTATCCTTTATGCTTAGAACGAGGGATGTGTTTGGGTGCCAGTGAAACCTTGGCCCTTTCATAGCTACATTCTCCTTTTCTTCTTCAGACTCTGATGGTCCAGGGCAGCTTCCCAGCCCAGGCTGACTACCACAAGCAGTGAGGAGACCACACCAGGGCTCAGGTAAGGGTGAACTCCCTGGGACTCTGAGAGAGAGAGAGAGAGAGTGTGTGTGTGGTCACCAGCTACCCATCTCCCTGAGGAAAACTGCAGGATCAAGGGGCTGTTTCTCCAAGGACAGGAGTACCCAGCAGGCCTAGGACTGAGATAATGCCATGATAGGGGACCCACAGGCAGAGGCTGGCTGCTGGAAAGGGGTTCTGTGAGTCTTCAAAATTGGACCAGAGCCAAGTGAGATGGGGACCCATGGGTGAAGGCTACCCCCTGGTGCCTGCTGACTCTCTCACCCATCTTGGTACCCCATTGGGGCAGTATGACTCAAACATCCCACAGAGCCCTTGCCGCCACCCTCCCTCCACCACCACCCCACCTCCACCCCATCACATTCACCTTGCTTCTCTCGTAGTGACTTCTGGAAATCTAGTGCTTCCTTGGTCACGTCAATCTCTTGCTTGATGGCATTGATACGCTGTGTGGTCTCGCTGGCCCTTTTGCTCCGCTCATTCAGGATGGCTTTGTTCTCTTTGAAGATGCGGTTGATCTCACTACCTCGCTCGTTCTTAAACTCCTCGAAGGCTATGGGCTTGGAGGGCGGGGTGCTGGGCCTGTAGACCGAGGAAGAAGCAGGCATGGGTGGCTTGCCTTGGGGCCACCTGGCACTTCACCTGCCTTCTCCGGGGCTCCTGTGGGCAGCAGGCCACAGTCCTGGGCACCTCCTCCCCCAGATGGGAGCTGAATTGTTTTGGAATCATTTCCTTATCTCCATCTGACTTGGCACACAAAGGAACACAGGCCCACGGCAGTCCACCAAGAAAGCAGGAACAGTGTGTGGGGCAGAAAACAGGATAAAACAAGAGCCCCTCACTACCTGCTTTCCACACCCTTCAGCATGTCTCCTTCCAGGAATCATCAGTATGTTTTTAAATAGTTGAGGCCATGCGGTATATGTAACTTTGCATCTTAACTTTTTTTTTCCGCACAGAAAGTTTCATTCATGCTCTTAGAAACTCTTTGAGCACTCTAGTTCATAAGATGTAGGATAAAGTACTGGGACCGGAGGGTGGGGGAATGGCTTGTTGTTTACAATGAACTTTAAAGTGTTAAAGAAGATGGTTGAATGACCCCCGCTTCCCAAATGACATAGGTGGATGGCAGGGGGGAGAAATAGGATGCAGCAAGTACAGAACCAATCCCACCCACCCCAATTCATGACAACCCCGTGTGTCACGGGACAGGGCAACTGTGCCCCTCAGGTTTCCCGTGGCTGACTTTTCAGAAGTGGATTTCCAGGTGTTTCTTCTGAGGGACCTCTGGGGAGGCAGACCTTTCAGCTTGTCTGCATAACCTGGGGCTCCTGGAGAATGTGTAGGAGGATGTCAATGATAAAATCGAGCAGGTGTTTGGCGTACGGAGGGGTACCCCCAGAGAACGGAACTGTGCTGGCGGAGTGAGCTGTCCATAGTGTGCATTTTTCCAGCCAGGCGAGCTGGCGAGCAACGTGCCCTGAGTGAGTGCACCCAGTGGCATTGCCTGGGAAAGTTCCCTCTGGTCACAGTCAGTTTCTCCATAAACGCAGTGTTGCTTTTGTGGTGGCCGGTTGAAGGGAACAGCGTGCAGCTGTGCAATTTGGTTTCCTGCTCAGGAAAAATGCTGCAGAAACTGTTGCGATGTTGAACAAAGTTTTACAAGGACAGTGCTATGGGAAAAACTCAAGTGTACGGGTGGTTTTCTTGTTTCAAAAAAAGGGTGACATGTCGGACGAAAATGCCGACACATAGTGCATTTGGAGTTCGTTCCACCAGGTCAGACTGTTAATCAAGCTTCTATGTAGAGGTTCTGAAAAGATTGTGTGACAGTGTGCAACAAAAAAGGCCTGGAAAAAAAAATGGCCTGATTTGTGGCAGACGGGGGACTGGTTTTGCCACCATGACAGTGCACCTACTTGTGTAGCCATCTCAGTGTGCCAGTTTTTGGCAAAACAGCATGCCTCTCCTGCCCCACGCACCTGACCTCACTCCATGTGACTTCTTTTTGTTTCTGTGAATGAAGAGGGACGTGAAAGGACAGCGATTTGATGACCAGAAGAGGTGAAGAAAAATTCTAAGGGCGGTGCTGTCAGCCATCCAAACGTAAGTTTGAAAAATGTTTCCAAGAAGGGACTTGTTTAAATGCATAGCTTTGGGGGGGGGGGATCCAGTTTGGGGGGGCATACCCCCTTGTATGTGTGTTTGCTATACAGTTCATTTAACTCCTCTTGTGAGTACAAATGTTCCAGGCTGGGAAACAAAGCTGTCGTGCACATCCCTGCACGTTCCAAGGGCCAACTCACTTAACCCTTTCCCTAAGGCAGGCTGGACGATGTCTCGCTTGTGTCACTTTCATCATCGATGCATCCAACATGCTTACGTATGTGACCAGAGACCCACATACCCACTGCCTCTCTCTCCAGGGAGGGGAATGAGATGACTGGAAGATACTGGTGGGGGGGGGGGGTGTTTTGCACTCTTTCACATATTGAGAATTGTGTGCCTTTTCAATGCTATTTACTGTTAAATAAGTAAATTTAATTCCTTAAACCTTTGCTGCTTGCTGTGCATAGAAAGATCCCATGTTTAAGTATGTATCTTTCCATGTTTCATGTCTACATCCTGAGGTGGGACCCTCTTGTATGTCTAAACGCTATCCTATCTCTTCTCTTGGGATGGTACCCCCAGTCCTGGCCTCTTCTCTGCCTCCTGGCTGCCGTCGCGGTTCCGACTAGGATGGAGTAGAAGGAACTGCCCCATAGGGTTTCCTAGGCTGGAATCCTGACGGGAGCGGACAGCCGGCTTTCTCCTGTGGGGCGGCTGGCGCCGTCTTTACTTTCGTTCTCCTCTCTGCAGGCACTCTTGCGTGTTGAGAAGCACACTCTGGCTTTGGCTGATCAAATGCAGGAGTGAGGGTTAGGAGGTTACCTGATTAAGCGAGAGTCCTCCTTGGGGGAGTCCAAGGGGAGGGGCTCGGTGCTGGAGGCTTCCCGGTCACGTAGGAGCATGTCTTTGATGTCCCCATCCTTGGTAGAGGTGACCAGCTGGGTCCTGGAGAGGGAAACTGTCTCCATGTCCCTGGGACTCCCAGGGCTGCTGGCACCTTCCTTTCTGGAAGAGGGGCTGGAAGAAGGCACGGAGGACTCAGGCCCAGGCCCGGGCAGGAGGAATCGGAGGGGCCAGGGAGGCCTGACCTTCCTCAGCCCTCACTCCACCAAGAGCGCCACGCCTTGGAACTCCTGGCTTCCCGCAGTTATGTTTTTGTTGAGACCAGACACCACGGAACAAACACCAATTCAACAACTTCTACACGGGCAATTCAGTGGCCCCGACTACCTCCTTCGTTACACAGCCATTCTCCGCCTACCCCCCTTTCGAGTTTCCTCCCTCCAGTCACATAAACTCACTGTTCCCAAGCTGCTGTTGTGAACTTGACCCCCCAGAAGAGATGCCGCTGAAAAGAGCACGGTGCTCAAGGCAGGGACTGCTTAACTTTAGGTGTGACTAATTTGTCACTGCCACCAAGTGGATACTGGCTCATGGTGACCTTATGGGACAGGGTGGCACTGCCCCTGTGGGTTTCTGAGACTGTGACTCTTTATGAGAGTGGACAGCCCTGACTTTCTCCCGCACGAAGCCGGGAGAATGACTTTGGGTTTCAAGTTTCAAGATGGCAGTAGTGTGTGTGTGTGGGGGGGGTGGTTTCAGCTCTGGAGTTGGGCATGGCCCTAAGCTATGGAGAGCTTTTCTGAAGCATCGGGGAGCAGTTTGTTCCCTTTTATCAGAATGAGGAGCTCTCTGCCTAGCAGCCTCAGCAGGAGGCATTTGGGAGAGACCGGCACAAGCTCCAGGCCTTGAGAGCCCATGGTTAGGGAGTGACCACAGGCTTTCAGGAACCCCCATAGCTGCTGAGGGGTCAGCCACACAGTGTCCAGGAGGCTGTCGGCAGAGTACCCTCCCAGGGTGGATCTGGGTGTAGGCAATTAGTCCAGCGGGGCGGCCTGCCCCACTCTCCCCACCTAGCTCAGCCCCCACACCAGCCCAAGCAGCAGCACCCACCCTCTTGCTGTGTCCCCCCACCCCACCCCCAGGAGAAGGGCATCTGCACACACAGGACAGGGTGGTAGCAGGATGCCCTCAGCGCTCTCCTCTGCTTCCTTCTCCTGTCTTCCTCTAGCAACAGGTGTGGCTCAGGAGACCAAGCCTCAGCCCATCTGTTCCTACAGTGGTTACCCAGCAACAGAACAGAGGGGACTAGGGTGTGACTGACTGCCTTTCCTGAAGGGACAGGAGGTGGTCAGGGGCCCCCCACAACCCCTGCAACCCAACTGCTGTCCTGCATGTGACAGTTCCCCCATGTCCTTGGACAAGTGCTCAGAGCAGTAGGGATGTATTTCTAGCAAGAATTTTGCGTGTGCCGGGATTGGATTGGATTGGCTCACTGGACCACAGGACCTCTGTGATGACTGTGATGTTGCAGCCCTGGTGACCGCCAGGTGCCATTGAGGACTCAGGGCGCCCTCCTCCTGTTTGCACGGCACAGCAGGCACACTGCCTGGTCCTGCGCCACCCTCCCAGCTCTTATGCTCATGCCCGCCACCTTGTCAATCCATCTCTGTGCCATGGTAGGGGTGAAGCACAAAGCCTGGCGCAGGCTCAGACCTGGCTGCCCCAGGTGAGCCCTGAGGCAGGAGGTGAGCAGAATAAGGGCAGTGAGCTCACTCGTTGCCTGTGGGGCCTGTGCTCATCCACAGCTCCATAGCCACCGACTCAACCAACGAATGAACATTGCGTGAAAGAGGAGTTGGGGTTTCGAGGTCTGAGCGCCGATTACTGGCTCAGGAGAAGACCACACCATGGGGGTGGGCGGGCTGGCTAGGGGAAGGGAACCCTACGGGCCACTGGAGGACCCAACTCTGGAGTGTTGCTGCTGGCTTCTTGCCAAGACTCTGCCACACCTTGGTGGAATGGCCTGGCAGGCAAGGTAACGCCTCTCTCGGCCTCTTTTGCTCTTTAGCATCATACAGACCGTAACTGCCACCTGGTGGAGCTGCTATGAGGGTGAGGGGCACACCTGGGGGTCATACAGCTGGTTCGGAACCAGGCACGCTCTGCATCCTGCAGACATGGCCAGGGTTGGCAGCAGGGAGACCCACGGTGGCCACCCAGTGGCTGAAACACAAGGGACAGCTCGTGTCCTCGCTCTCCTCTGAACGGGAGGAGTGTGCGGAGCAAGCAGGTCACTCACCTGGGCAGCTCTTTGAAGGCCTTTTTGGATTTGGATTTCTTCCCGGGTTTGATAGAGTAAGGGGCGATTCCCAAGCCAAAGCTCTGTCCATCGGGCTCGCCCACCATATGCCCGTCAGAATCCACGAGCCCTGCCTGGATGGAGAGGCCAGCTCAGGATCATCAGCTAGCATGAGGGTTTGGGCCCCTTGGGCGAGTCTGTTCAAACACCACCCCAGTGTGTAGGGACCGAAGGCTCCACATGAGCGGTGTATATCTGACCCACTGAGCTCTGGCTGCCGTTGCTGGCTTCAGCCTGTCCCTGACCAAGCTGCCTCCTGACCACTCTTCACTGGCCTGGAGGCTCATTCTGTGACCCAAGGATCTTCAGTTCTGTGTTCTGTTTCTGACCCAGCTCCGGGAGTCGGTTGTATTGCTAGTCCACCACCACCCATCCACTGCCGATGGGTCAAATCTGAGCCCCGGCGACCCTATCTCAGGTTCTCAGGCTGTAAATCTTTTGGAGAGCACACCACCTCTCCTTTCCCATGAAGCAGCTATCGGCTGGAGCTGTCAACCTTGCGGCCAGCAGTCCTACACATTGAAATCATTCTTCCCTAACGAGGTCACGCTCAGCTCGGTGTTACTGTCATCTGTGGCAACCCTGAAAACTCAATGCCATCAGCACTTGGTACCAACTCCTAGCGACCCTCAACAGGCTGTAAATCTTCATGGGACCAGATAGCTTCGACGTTCTCTGGAGAAGCAGTGGGTGAGTTTGAACCATCCACTTTTCAGTTAGCAGTCCAACGCCGATCAGACAGCACTGCCAGCAGGGCACCTCAAAACCAAAGCAAACTCACTGCCATTGAGTTGTTTCTGACGCATAGCGGCCCTGTAGATTAGGGTGGAACTGCCCCTGACTAACTCTTTATGGGCGTAGAAAGCCTTTTTGTTCTGGTTTCGAACAGCTGACCTTATGGTTAGCAGCCCACAATGCCACCAGGGATCCTAGCTCTGCTCTAAGAAGGGATGCTTGCTGCTTCTGAAACAGCCTGGGAGGGGAAAGCTGCGAAGCGTATTCCCGGCAAGCGGCAGTCTACCCGTACCTTCTGCACCACCGAGATGGCTGCAAAGTCATTCTTGTCTATGAGTGTGTACTTCCTGCGCAAATTGGACTCCACTTCCTGTTCCTGTTGGCTTGGGAGAAAAAGTGTTAGAACACCTTGCATTTGGGGCCAAGCTGACCCCACTGGGGCAAGAACCAAGTTCCAGGGTTCGAAATCTGCTCCTGGAGCCTCTAGACCAGCGGAAAGAGACAAAATGCGCTCCTCCCTACCGGACCTCCAAAACACATCCTCTTATCTCACACTCCCACCTGCAGGGACTCCTGCGGGCATCAGGAGCACCTGCAAGGATTACAGGCTTACCTCAGAGATACTGTCGGTTCAAGGCCCCCAAATCAGGTGGACCATCGCAATAAAGCGACAGTCGCAATAAGGTGAGGCAAACAAAACTTTTGCGTTTCCCAGCGCAAATAAAAGTTATGTGTGCACTCTGCTCTAGCCTGTTAAGTGTGCAACGGCGAGGATGACTACCACATGACACATGAGGAGTACGCGCTGTGGGAAAAGCGCTGGCTGTGGACTCGTGACACAGGCTGTGAAGTCAAACACTGTGTTGGTGAAGCACAGTACAGTGAAGGGAGCGGGGCAGGGGAGAGGGGCAAGGTATGCTGGTCTAAGCTGCCTCAGGTCCACCAGCCAGCACCTGGGTTCTGTCTCTAACGGGCTCCTTGGAGTCCAGTGACTGATTCTGGCGGCACCACCTTCTCAGGAGCATGGTGGGGAGTTGCCTGATGTCCTGCACCCACTACCCTCAAGGCTGGCACTCAGAAAGACCTCTGCCCAACTGATGCCCTTGGTAAACAACCCCAGGAATCATCCCCTTCCTGAGTGGCCTTCCAGTGGACTGGTGTCCCCCACATTGCCACCACCTTCACCCTGGGAAGCGAGGACAGAAGGACCAGACAGCTCATCAGCAGGCAGGGGCACCAGAGGCCTTGGCACACCCCGGAGCCCCCGCTCTGGCTCCTCTGAGTGGCCTTGGAGGCGGGTGCTTGGCAGCCAGGGGAGGGGGGGGATGAAAAGGGAAGCCTGACTTGGGGTGGGGGGCAGGCCTCTCCTCACCTCAGCACCACCCGGAACTGGTTGAACACCTCCTGGATCTGCCTGAGGTTGATTATCTGGAGAGAAGGGAAAAGGGGGGG
>NW_022111320.1:48902632-48907112 GCF_000313985.2 Echinops telfairi
GGGGGGGTGGGGCAGTGGTTAGAGAGTAGTGCCCATGGGGCCTTGGCTGTGTCGACGCTGAGAGAGAAACCAGGGTCCCTTGGCTGAGCTCCGGAGGGAGTGGAGAAGCACCTGATTAAAGCTGCCAGGCTAAGTACCCACTGAGGCTATAATCACCGCCTGTTCGAAGGTGCTCTCTAGAAACTGAAAATGACCCAACCATTCTTGGAACACATTCACGAGACATTTCTCTCTCATTTCTCTCCTGCTGCCCAAAGGTTCCTCCGCCCCTTCCCAGTGAGCCCATTTCGGCAAACCTTTCCCTGTGGGCCAGACACACAGACATGCACACTACTCCCTACCCCACGGTGACCTCCCTGCTGGTCGCCTGCAATCACCCACAGTGACAGGACAGGGGACTGGCCCATGTGGCTCTCGGAGGAGGGGCTTGGGGGCTGCACTGTGAACAAAGGACGCATCTCTCCCCATTCCTTGGTCCCCTCGACATGGGCCCCGGGGAGTCTGCTTTGTAGATGACCACCATGACCACCACCCACAGCGACTGCACTGGGGCAGCTGTAGCTCAACTCATCCCAGTCCGCGACTCTGCCCCACTGCACAGGTGAGGGGACGGAGGTGTGAGATGGTGAGATCGGGTTTCAGCAGCCTGGCTTGTGCACCTGTTCCCACTGGCCGCTCTGCACTGCACCCTCATTGCTGCATAAGACTAAGCGTGGACAAAGGCCACCGTGGGCTACAGGACCTGGTGTCACATGTCTGGCACTGCCCTCCTGCCCAGCCTGCAAACCACTCAGTGAGATGGTCCAAGGGGCGGCCCAGGACTGGGCAGCTCTGGCCAGCTGGGCCTGGCTATCCTGTGAAGGAGAGTGTGTGTGTCCTTACATCAATCTCTTCCAGGGTCCCCTCCAGGTACCGCCGAACCTGGGAGTTGATCTCAGCAATCTGGGTTTCATCCATGGGGTCATAGGTCACAAAGGTGCGGTTGGCCTTAGAGAAGGATGCAAACATGTCAATGAGCTCCAAAGAGCCAAGTAAAGCTGGGGCAGCAGGGGCCCTTCTGAGAGCAGAGGCAGGGGGGCTGGCCCCAGACCCCCTCACCGTCGGATCTGGACATGCACACCAGGTGCTTAGGTCTAAATGGGCAGTGGGATGGGTGAAGCCACTAGAACCGGGGCTCTGCCGACTGAGTCTTGGCAGACACTACAGGATGAAGACCATAGGAAGGACCCCTGCCCCTGCCCAGCAGGCCTGCCTCTTGTGCCACCCCCTGCCCTCACGGTATCCTGCTTCTCCCCCCAACCACAACCACCTCCCCATCCCCAGCCTGTCCACCTCTCCTGACCTTGATTATCATGCTCTCGGCCTCCACTGCCCATACCCACTACTACCTACCTGCCTCTGCTCCTGCCCACTCGATGCCCCTCCCAGTATGCCTCTGCTCTCCCTGTGCCCCTGGCCATTTGAGATCTCTGCCTCTGACCTGTCCCTGGCTCTCTAAGCCACCCTGACTGAAGTCCTCTCCAGCTCTCTCGCCCACCCACACTTCTCACTCAGCACCTCTGCCCCACAGTCTCTATTACCCTCACTCCTGGCTACTCAGCCCCTCTAGCCACTGGCCTCTACCTTTCTAGCACCTTTTTCCCACCTGGCAGCCCTGACCCCAGAGCCCTTAGGCTCCCCAGGCTCCCAGCAACCCCCTTCCCTGGCGCCTTGCCCCCGGCCCTTACCAGGCTGTCGTGGATGGCCAGCTCCTGTTTGAGCAGCACCAGCTCCTTCTCCAAGTTCTTGACCATCCGCTGTGGGGGAAACGTAAGGGGAGTGGGTGTGATAGGAGAGCAACTGGAGAAGCCACCCTGTGTCCCCAGCATCAACTGTACAACCCCCACCCTGCATCCCCAGCATCGACTGTACAACCCCCACCCTGTGTCCCCAGCATCGACTGTACAACCCCCACCCTGCCTCCCCAGCATCGACTATACAACCCCCCACCCTGCCTCCCCAGCATCGACTGTACAATTCCCCACCCTGCTTCCCCAGCACCAACTGTATAATTCCCCACCCTGCGTCCACATGTCCTGGCCCTTCCTGGCAATCCAGGGATCTGCTCCCAGCACTGAGGTGGGTCTAGGGTCAGAGAGTAACTCAGCAGGCCCCCTGTCTCTGCCTCCACCAGCAGGAGACTGAGAACCGAGTGAGCACCAATGGGGCTACCCTGAGCCCCAACTTCCAGGGGCTGCTTCCGGTCTAATAAGACAGTGGCTTCCCACTGGACACACCCAGGACCCTCGTCCTTTCCAACCACTGCATGAAGACAGCCTAACTTCTCCAATCCCTTCCCCGCTAGTAGTCACGACGTCATCTCCAACTTTGGCTGCTACAAACATTTTTGGTCTACACAGCTTTGTGATCTGCTCCTACGATCCTTCCTGCAGATTCTCCTACTGCACTCCACGCCAGCCAGTTTGCCTATGCACTCTCAAACCTCCCCACCCTGACCCCCACCTCTGTTTTCTGTCCCTTCTGCCTAGGATGCTCCTCTCCTAGACAGGCCATGGCTCACCTCCTCACCTACGGCAAGGATTTGTTCACCAGCCACTTTCTAAATTAGGCACACCCCAAATACCCTGGTTGAGATCACAGCCCTGTAACCCTTTACAACAAGCTCGCTCTGCCCTTGTTCATCGCACGCCATCTACTCTAACAACTTTCTGTGATGACGGAAGTGTTCTACAGCTGTCTGTCCCAGGCGGCCGGACCGAGCAGCAGAACCGCACCGCCGACGCAGACGCCGTCTCAGGAACAGAGTCGACACTTTGAACATCAACGACAGAAGACCAGCTGAGCTGTGGGCTGACATCGAGGACATCTTACCTGAGGAAAGCCAAAGGTCACTAAAAGACAGAAAAGAGAGAGGAGAGCGGCACCGAGGAGCCAGTCATGGCCGCTGGGGTCGTGCCTTCCCACTTGCCCTCCTGGGAGAGTCTTCACGAAACCACCCACCCCACCCAAAAAAAGAAAGAAAGAAAAGACCAAAATGGGTATTAAAGAGACGCTGAACCTTAGCCTTGAATGTCGAGTAACTAAAGCAAAAGCAAAAACGGTGAAGAGTCCAACCCAAGGTTCCCAAAGGTGGCTCGAGGACAGAGAGTAAAGTATTAAATGAAGTGTGCACAGATCTGAAGTTAGGGAACCAGAGGGCATATCTCAAGCTGGAAGAATCCAAGTTACAAAGACGGTGGACGGAATACACGGTCACCGTGCCAAAAAGAGTCGGCTGAAACTCAACCATTTCGGGGAATAGCATCTGACTAAGAACTTAAAAAAAATTATGATTCACTGGGAGCTAATACATCTATCATTTCATAGTGATTAAGAACTGGATTATACATTGAATGAAGAGCCCAAGAGGCAAAATAAAAAATGCATGCAATTCTGGACATGCTCATTCACCCGTGTCAAGAAACGTAGAAGACAGCCAGCTGGCCACCTGACTGGAAGAGCGCTCTCTCCGAGCTCACTCCAGAGAAAGGTGACCAATGAGGTGCGGAAAGTATCCAACGATATTATTAGTGTCACACACAGGTAAAGTTGTGCTGAAGATAATTTTAAAATGGTTGCAGTAGTCTATCGAGAAGGAGCTGCCAAAAATTAAGGCAGGTTCCAAATAGACCGTGGAAGAAAGGATATCATTGCTGATGTCAGTTGGAGGCAGAAAATACAAACAAGATGTGTACCTGGTTCACTGACTACGCAAAGGCGTTTGACTCTGGCTCATAACAAACTACGGATAACATCATGAAGAAAAGGAATTCCCGAACACTCCATGGTGCTCATGTAGAACCTGTGCATATGTAGCAGTCACTCAAACTCAACAAGGGGCTACTGCATGGCTGAAACTCAGGAAAGGTGTGAGCCACGGTTGTATCCTTTCATCATACTTAATCAATCGGCATGCTGAGCAAATAATCCAAGGAGATGGACTTTATGGAGAAGCATCGGCATCAAGACTGGAAGAAGGCTCATTAACAACCTGTGATAAGCAGGTGACACAACCTAGCTGGTTGAAAGTGAAGAAGGCTTGAAGCACCTACTGATGAACATCAAAGATTTCTTTCTCCAAGATAAATTACAACTCAAATTTTAAAACATTGCTTGAAATCTTCACAGCTGGACCAAGAGACAACATCATGACAAGCAGGGGGGAAAGACAGAAGTTTCCAAGCACCCACGATCAATGGCCATGGAAGCAGCCTTCCAGAAATCAAACGACTTGCTGCACTGGGAAACTGTGCTGAAAAATCTCTTTGAAGTGTTAGAAGGCTAAGCCGTCAGCCACGTTGAGGAGTGTCTTTTCATCTGCATCTGCGTCGAGCCATACACGAGGTCGCTTCCCAAGCGACGGGCTGCTGCACCGAAGGAGAAAACAGCAGATCGCCTGAAGGCTTTCTACTACCAGGAGACGAAACAGGAGAGTCCTTTT
>NW_022111320.1:48907428-48908602 GCF_000313985.2 Echinops telfairi
CTGCTGCACCGAAGGAGAAAACAGCAGATCGCCTGAAGGCTTTCTACTACCAGGAGACGAAACAGGAGAGTCCTTTTGAGATGGGTAAGACAGTGACTGCGTGGAAGATAGAGCCAGTCCAGGTGCTGTCCCTTTTTGGGGACATCCAGAAAGCTTGTGAGCCTGGGCTTTTTGGAAGGAGGCTCAGACCACAGGTACCTGAAGTACCTGGACGATGTCACCAACATTGTGAGGTGGGATGTGGAAGAGTGGGGTCCTTTCAACCTCGTGTATGGCTCGACGCAGATGAAACTAGACAATAAGGAAGACCAGAGAATTTGAATTATGGCGTTGGTGGAAAAATTCTGAATATATCATGGGCTTCCAGAAAAAGGAACAAATCTGTCTTACAGGAAGTACCCCCAGAAAGCTCTTTGAAAGTGAGAATTGTGCTCTCTGCTTGGACCTGGCCCCTGAATCATAACTGAGAGTGTCTGCTCTTATGGTGGCATAGTCCATTACTCGTTGGGCTGCTAAGCCAAGTCAGCAGTTCGAAACCGCCACTCGTCTGCAAGAGAACGATGGAGCTTTCTACTCCTGTGACCATTGAAGGCTTCGGAGACTCACAAGGGCAGTTCTACACTGTCCTCTAGGACCCTGGCTCCATGAGTCTGAATGAACTTGGTAAGAGCAGCCACTCATCGCAGACACCAGGCCCGGTTTCGAAAAGAAGAGACA
The DNA here is from genome assembly GCF_000313985.2 of Echinops telfairi. Classification (NCBI taxonomy): domain Eukaryota; kingdom Metazoa; phylum Chordata; class Mammalia; order Afrosoricida; family Tenrecidae; genus Echinops; species Echinops telfairi. Next base: position 48,908,146 of record NW_022111320.1, read on the forward strand.
AGAACTCCTCCATCTGGAAGGGTCCCTTTAGCAGTCCTGGACCTGGAGGACCAGACCATGGATGTCATCCCGGTGGACTCCAACGAGCTGTCACATCCTTCACCCCAACTTGACAGAGATCTTATTGCCCATGAAGTCAGGGTTGAGCAGAGACCCATGGAAGACATCTGCAACTGCTGTGGGAGCTTCCAGGTCTGGACAGAACACCCTCTCTTTGAGGGAGGCATGTGTGTTTCCTGTAAGAACAAGTTCCTGGAATCCCTCTTCCTGTATGACAATGATGGGTACCAGTCCTACTGCTCCATCTGCTGCTCGGCGAGACGCTGCTCATCTGTGAAAACCCTGACTGCACCCGCTGCTACTGTTTCGAGTGTGTGGATATGCTGGTCAGGCCAGGACTCGGAGAACTTCAAACCCTGAATAACTGCTGTGCTTCCTGGGCCTGCGCTTCCCAAGC
>NW_022111320.1:48908716-48918542 GCF_000313985.2 Echinops telfairi
GAAGGAGAAAACAGCAGATCGCCTGAAGGCTTTCTACTACCAGGAGACGAAACAGGAGAGTCCTTTTGAGATGGGTAAGACAGTGCCTGCGTGGAAGAGAGAGCCAGTCCAGGTGCTGTCCCTTTTTGGGGACATGCAGAAAGAGCTTGTGAGCCTGGGCTTTTTGGAAGGAGGCTCAGACCACAGGTACCTGAAGTACCTGGACGATGTCACCAACGTTGTGAGGTGGGATGTGGAAGAGTGGAGTCCTTTCAACCTCGTGTATGGCTCGACGCCTCCTCTTGAACATGCCGTTGAGCGGCCTCCCGGGTGGTACCTATTCCAGTTCCACCGAGTGCTGCAGTACGCACAGACCCAGGCCCACAGGGGCAGCCCTTCTTCCGGATGTTCGTGGACAACCTGGTGCTGACCGCAGATGACTGGAAGATGACTACCTGCTTCCTGGAGATGGAGTCTGTGACCATCCAGAAGGTCTGCAGCCGAGTCACCCAGAACGCTGTGCATGTGTGGAGCCACATCCCAGCCGTAAAGAGCAAGCACTCAGCGCTCACTGCTGAGAAGGGGCTGTCCCTGCTGGTTCAGGAAAGGCCCAAGCCCAGGCCCCCTGACCCAGCACCCGCTTCCCTGGTGAAGAGCTGCTCCCTCCCTCTCCGAGAATAGTTTAAGTCTTCTTCAGCTCCACTCCCTTACCCTCCATAAATACTCTGAGAAAACACAAGAGCAAAGACCGTGTTCTTTATAGGGTCCCCCCACCCCCTCTTTGGAGGATTACTTTATCTGCTGCAGTTTTGCTTTCTCAAGGTGGCTACAGTTCTGCCTTTCCTCTGGTGCCTGGAGAAGCAGGGTCCCCACTCCCTGTCACGTGTGTGTGTGTGTGTGTGTGTGTGTGTGTGTGTGCACGCGCGCGCGCGCGCGCGGTGGGGACAAAGTTCTCGCCACTCTAAAGCACATTGTTCTTTCCCGAAATCTCTGTTTAATAAATATACTAAGGATACAAAAAAAAAGAGAGAGAATGGTGAGATGTACTCTCATGTACTTTGGACAGGTTACCAGGAGGGACCTGTCTCTGGAAAAGAAAATCCTGCTGAGTAAACCAGGAAGGCTCCTCAGTGAGATGGATGGACACAGTGGCTTCACGCACAGCCAGGATTGTAAGGAAGTGGCAGGACTGGGGAGGATTTCATTCTGCTTTCCATGGGGTCAGTATGAGCTAGAATTAACCAGATGGTACTTCCAACAACAAAGCCCCAGTATCCGCTCAGCACTTAAAACGTGGCTTGTGCAACAACAACAAAATTACTTCTTTAAAATAAAAACAAAACAATTTTCATCACGGTAGCTAGATAGGTAACAAAACAGTTGTTGTTTTTACAGTGTTTACATGTACAACTTGGAAGTAAAATCTGACTTCATTTTAACTCATTTAAATAGCCCGAGTGAGGAGCCCATGTCTGGTGTATTGGAAAGTACAGCTTCGGGCCTGATCTGCTCGCTTCAGTGTTACCTGTCTCCCTCCCTCCCTAAGAGTACAGAGATTTGGGTTTCTGTTCTTCCACTCCTATTTCCCGGGGGCTTTGAAAATACCTGGCACATAGGAAGTACCCTTACATTTTAGGTGGTGAGGTGGCACATTTCTAGAAAGAGGATTGCTAGGTGCCCTTCCATTGCATAGCTGCACTAGAGGCACTAGGGGATTTCATGCTGAGAACCCTCCTTGCGTTCAAAGGCTTCCTGTAGTGGTCATGCGTAACCACTGGAGGGAGCCCCTAACAGCTGGATCTGGAGCTTCTGACCAAAGCCCTCAACCAGCTGCAGGGGCCTTGTCCCAGATCAAAGGCATGCTGCCCATTAGCCTTTCTTTACCCAGCCGGGTCACCTGGACAGGCAGTAAGGCCGGACACAGCAACACTGAGTGCCTGGTGACAGGTAAGAACTACCTGGTGATTCTGGCAATTCAGGGCACAGAGCCTGAGACTCAAGACACAGACACACCTTGGGGTCAAACCTTGGCTCTGCCTCCTTGGGGAGCCCCAAGGAGGTCTTCTTCAGGGGAATCTCCTCTGGAGTGAAGGGAGATGCGTGGCGGCTAGTCCTTGTCCTTTCTCGGCACCCATCCTTCCAGCTGAGGGCTCCTGGCTCTAGACAATGCATTGTGCCCCAGTCAGGGAGAGAGCTGTTGGAGCCTCGGCTGGATGATTCTGTCTAGGTGGCGCTGAAGCATGCTTAGACCTCGGGGCCAATTAGAAGGGCATGTCAGAAAATGGACCATCTGCCTCCACGAGTCCCCATCCTTTCTTCTCTTGAGACCAGCGTCCACGTCTTACCCTGGGGGTGTGAGAACCACTTCTAATGCCTGGCAGGCCTAGTGGCCTCCAACCTGCCCTTTTCTGGAAACCCAGCATGAGATGAATAGAAGCGAAGAGGTAGGCTCTGGCAGCCCCTTAATAATGGAATAATGCCTTGGAAACAACACAGACTCGTGTGGGTTCTTTGATGGTCAGGCATTTTTTATCATAAATATCCTGAGACTAATTCAGTAAATTCTGCTTCAGTCCCATGCAAGTTGTGATCCCACTGTCTCCTGCAGGCGTATTTTCTCTGGGCAGAGTGGGATACATCGATTCTCTCTCCATCCTCTCTTGATGCCCATGGCTCACAGCCCTCTCACTGCCTCATACAATCACTGACAGGGCATCAGGGTCACCGAAGGTCAGCAGTCCAGCCTCTTGTACTGAGCAACTTGCCACAGAGAGCTAAGGCAGAGGTGGGCTGAGAACTCAGGTCTCCTGTTTTACACTCAGCCCCACCAATCAAGAACATCATGCAGAAACGATGCCACCTCTTAAAAACAGATGCCAATACGAATGACGGTGCTGGAAATAGGCATTCTGGGTATATCTGGGAAAGACACCAGGCAAAATTATCTTCCATGTCTGTCTCAAGATCTCATGTTTATAAAGAAAAATGCTTACCATGATTATAAAATCACTCACATCTGAATGTGGCTGTCCAGAATCAATATGTGGATTTTGGATCAAGCCTCTTAAAAACCATAGACGTCAAAGAGCTAAAACCAAGGGTTCAACCAGAAAGAAAATGTTTTTTAAATGATGATGGCAACATATGTACCAATGTGTTTGATACAATTGACATATGGATTGTTATAAGAGCTGTAAGAGCCCCCAATAAAATGAATAATAAAACACACACACACACACACACACACACACGTCCTTATAGTCAGGCACAGTGCCCCCCTATCAAGGTCCATAGATGCATCGTGGTAACCCTGAACTCAGGGAGCACCAATCAACACCAGAAAAGCTTCAAGCTAATCTTAAAAAACAAAGGGGGGGGCGTGGGCAAATGCTAAACAGAATTTAACATTATCTGAAGGTGCCCAGTGAATGGGGGCCCGGAACTACCACATGGTTACTATTGTAATGCCCTCCATCATTATGACATGCATTAATCTGGTAGGCATGGCTCTGCTGCTGTGAAGGAATGTTATTGGAAGATCTGCCCTACCACCAACCCCCACTGTTTGTGTAAATAGTGTCCAGTCACTTAGTTTAATCTGTACAAGTCAAAGACCATTCATGTATTGCGATTCATAGCTGGTCTATACTTGTATGATTTCCTTTGCTCAACAGGGTTTTAAATTCTATGCCATTGGTTGAATTAATTACACTAATGTGTGGTGGTTACACATTGGGCTGCTAACTGCAAGGTCAGCAGTTCAAAACTACCAGCCAGTTCTGTGGCAGAATAAGGCTTTCTACTCCTGTGAAGATTTGCAGGCTCTGAGACTCACAGGGGCAGCTCTACCTTGGCCTATAGAGTCACTACGAGTCAGCATTGACTTGATGGCAGTGGAAGGGATGCCACAGGGGGATGAATGATAATGTTCTCGAACATAAAATGACAGTGATGTCTCTAAGGTTAGCCAGAGACATATATACCATAAGCCTCAAGTACACGAGTGGACTTTGGGTTTACACTTAATTCTAGCACCAAACTAAGAACAATTAGTTCTTATGACATGGCCCAGCTCGATGCACACACGCATGAAGAGATCACTGAAAACATGGGTGCTATAGCAAAGTGTGGTGAGAGAACTAGATGGTGCCTGGCTATCCGAAAGCATCGGTCTTAAAGGCTCATTTTCAAACAAAGTCATCTAAGTGAGGTATCAACCAAGTCCACATGGAAGAAGCCCACCAGCCTGTGTGATCTAAGGGCTGCAAATAATATAATCCAAATCCTAAGGAGGGAATGGCATCACAGCTTAAACTGTGAACTCCTGGTTTGCAGAAGGCTATGGATGACAGTGGAAGCTCAAAATCCATTTACAGGGTCCACACATGGATTAAGCTTCCAGTAAATCCCCTCCAGTCATAGTTGAGGGATGTGAATAGCCCTGTTATCAGACAGCATTGTAAAGCTGATTATGGCAGCCATAGTTAGAGGTCAGAATGAAATATTTTATCTCCCATTTGACCCATTTTAAAGCTGTTGCAGGTGGAATTTAAAACAGAAGGAAAAATATATGTGAGTCAAGCTGCTGGCGAATCCCCTCTGACCATGGACCAGGGATGCTTCGGCTTGCTAACATGCAGGATGCATCAGAAAGTGGATTGTTGCAGATGCAGTTAGGTTGACATTTAGCATCCTGTCATTGGATCTCCCTTACGATCCATTTAAATTTGTTCTAGTTTTTAATATTTTCTGCTTTCCAATGGATATTTTTATCAGTTTTACTTTATTCTTGTTTTTTTAAAATGTTATTCTGTATATGAAATCCAGGATGAGTAAATCTATAGAGGCAGTAACTGGTTAATGGTTCCTTGGGGGTATGGCAGGGGAGATTGGGGGGAAGTGGGGAGCTAATATCAATGAGTACAAGAATGAAGAAAATGTTCTAGAACTGATTGTGGTGATGATGTGACTGAACTATTGAATTGTATGATATGTGAATTATATGCTAAAAAACTTAATTTTCATGGACTCCAGACTTTCTGAAGTCATGGAAGTTGGATGAACCCCTGAAACAACTGCCCTGAGATAATCTTTATTTATTTTATTATTATTATTATCATTTTAGATAATCTGTAAATGCTAAACCAAAAAATATTCCCTGGAATCTTCTTAACGTCAGGCAGTGGTTTAGTTTAACCAGTAGAGAAAGTTTGCCTTGGGCTTTATGATCTTTTAAGAACTATCTATACAGGATCAAGTTGACTACAGCAAATTGAAAGATTAGGTAAGGAACATTAGGGGACATTGAATTCATGCTAATGGGAGAGGTCAACTCAGACACAGAGGATGTGAATGGTTGCACAACTTTAAGGAAGGATACAGTCAATGTCATTCAATTGCTTATGTAGAAGTGGTTGTGTTGAACGGGTGTATGTTTTGCTGTTATGTATTCTTAACAAGAAAATAAATAACACTTGTTAAAAATGAAAAACAGAAAAGCTTCAGGCTTACAGAAAATAATACCACACAACTGGGATTGAGCAGCGTGCTTTGTTGCTTTTGCTTAGAATTCATTGAGCTGCTCTGATGTGTAGGTTCATGCCCTTCATGAAGTGTGGGAAGCTTTTGATCATTACGTCATCAAATAGGTTTGCTCTGCCCCATCTCTCTCCTGCCCCTGGAACGCCTGTAATGCCTGGGTTCCCTTTACGGTGTGGAACACATGTTCTTTAGGCTCTGTTCACCTTTCTTCATCTCCCCCCTCCCCTAAACTTTCTGTTCTTTTGCCCAGACGACTACATAATTTCAGGTGTTTATCTTCAAGTTCATTGATTTTCCTGTATCTTCCAATCTGCTATGAAACTCTTGTAATTTTCTGGTTTCAATTTTCTGTATTTTTGAGCTCTAAAATTTGTCTCCTCTTTAGAACTTCTCTTTATGGATATTCTCATGGTTTTCTTGGCTTCCTTAGTTCTTTGTGGGTTTTTGTTGTTGTGGTTGAAAATTGGGTTTTTGAATATTACCATACGGTAACCCTAGGAACCAGATGTGGTGTCCAGCACTCAGGCCCTGCACTCACTGGACAGACACGGGCTCATCACAGTTGGATGCGCGCACACAGACATGGGCTAGGAGCTTGTCTATGGCTTTGAAGCTTTGCAAATCCCACGGGCCCATGCCCGGCCATCGCAGTGGAGAGCGGTCCTCAGCACCTCTGGCAAGACAGTGCTGACGCCCACTCCACCTCCAGCAATGGCTTTAGGGGTGGGTTAAGGGCGGGGCCAAATCTTGACGGCATCTGAGCTTTCCTACTGTTTTTCTTTTTCCTACTGTGTTTTAAGCTGTGTTTTTCTTCATTAGTATTTGCTGGGTTGCTGGTAATGGAACTTTTCCAGGTTAGAGTAATCACTAATAACAAAGCACTTTTGCCATTTAATTAAATTTTTATATATGTCTCAAATGGGTTCCCCCTGCCCCAACATTATTGCTTTCTGAAATGTTTAGTGTATGTTTTTCTTCTTTTCTTCTATCCTTTCCTATTTTTCCTAGTGGTTACCTGGAGATCATCATTGACATCTTAAACTTACAGCCTGAAGAATACCGAGAATACCAACTTAGTCAACGATATTCAATTCTGATTTTCTGGTGTTCTTTTCAATATTTCGATGGAGGGATGGGAACTTGGAGCTGGCCACCCTGTTTGTTGTTGTTGCTGACCAAAGACATGGATTTTGTGTCTAAGTTTTTAACTATATAATGAATACTGCATGCACCATACACACAACACATACACGTTGCCAAAATGCCCCCAGAGTAGTTGTACTGAAGTGGGTTTCTAAAGTTTCTAAAGTACTCTTATCCACTTAAAGTGGATAAGAGTTCCTGTTTCCTCATAGCTTCACCATCATTTTATATTGTCTGGAAATTTTTACTTTTTGCTAGTCGGATCCCTGGAAGGTCCGCAGTTTGAAACCACCAGCTGCTCCACAGGAAAAAGAGGCGGCAGTTTGGAACCCACAGGGACATGTTCTGCCCCGTCCTACAGGCTCACTGTGCGTCAGAATGACTGAAAGGCCCTGAGTTTGGGGATGGGTGGTATCTCACTGTCGCCTTCATTTGCATTTCTCTAGCCAATGGTGATGCTGAGTGTCCTATGGGGACTGGTCACCTGTGCATGCTTGGGAGGGTCTCTCAGACTGGAAGCATAAAAGGGAAGCTGGCCCTGGAGCCCACAGTGAGCAGGAATGGCTGACTCCTCTCTGGGTCCCTAGCAGCTACAATATCACTGCCCAGGCCTTCCACGAGAGATGCGCCTGCTGGCCTCCAGCAGGGCTTTCCGTTAACCAGCGTATTCATTCAGCTGGTCTTTGGTGACTGCTTGCGCTGAGTCATCCCTCTATGAAAGGAGGGTTGCTTCGGAGAAGAGCAGCCCAGGTGCAGGGTGGAGGAAAGAAAAGGAGCATCGCTTAGTGAGTGGTGACCTAGTGTCCGTATTTTCTTCAGGGGTCACCTGAGGTGCTCCGTTAGTGCTATAGTTTTAGGGTTGTGGACCCTGGCAAGGTCACTGGCCCCAGGCCCTTGGGAATAATCCCAATCTCTTTCCCTGGCAGATAAATTAACTGGCACCTGGGCAGCTGGAACCTGAGAAAAACCCCAAAGCAGGCAGAATAATTAAAATGAGATCACCCTGAAACCAGCTGCCATCGAGCCAATTCCAACAAGTAGTGGCGCTGTCGGGCAGAGCAGAACAGCTCCTTCAGGTCTAAGAAGAAGACGGTACAGCTTTACAGGAGCAGACAGCTTCATCTTTCGCCCACAGTGCGGTTGGTGGGTCTTAACTGCCGACCTTGTGGCTAGCAGCCCAGTGCTTAACCCACTCCATCACCGGGACTCTGTAGATCCTCCTTACATAGGAAAATATTTATTGGGATGCTGAGATTCACTTCAAAATAGTACAGAGGCGGGGGCAGATGGAGTAGGACTGGCTGGTCATTGTGGAAGCAGATGAAAAGCTTAAGAAGGCTCATTAAATTGCCCTCTATTGTTACACACGCTGAAAGTTTTAGACATAAAAAAGTTAAAAGAACAAAACACAAAAAACCCTCAATCCTTTTTCTTTTATTGCATATCTCTTCTAGGGAAAGGGAACAGCCGTTCCCACATCCACACCTTTACCAGCAACACAGCCCTCTCTCCTCCCTCTTGCTCCTTTCATGCACCCAAACCTCCAGGCCTGCACCTCCCACTTCTGTTCCCCCTCTGGAGGCTGTGACCGTTGACGGGTGGGGAAGCTTTCCCTTCATGGAGACCTGCCTGCTCCCTGGCAGCTACGGCCCCTCCAAGAGCTCCCCAGTGTTGACGCTCAGCTCCTGCTCCTCCAAACCATGGCCAGCCAGAGTGTCCCCCTCCCTGTCCTCCACCCTCAGCCCTGCCACAAGGAGCCTGGGGTGCAGGCCTCTGTGTGATGTGTCTGGCACAGCCAGCTCTGGCATGGAGGGACAGTTCTAGAGATTCCTCTAGTTTGTGGGACCAGTGCTGGGTGAGCTGGGTTCTGTGTAATACTCATCCCTGCAGGCAAGTGATGGAGTAGACCAGAAAAAGTGGGGAGACCCACCATATAAGGCTCTTAGTGACACAGCCAGGCAAATCTGAAGGATGGGTTCACACCGATTGAGCCCCGGGACCCCAAGCACCATGGGCCACTTGGCACGTCCGAAGCCCCACGCATGAACTGAGTGAGTCGCCTGACCAAACCCACTCCACTCTGTAGGGACCAAAGGTCTCTGCAGGTGCTGGTCTGTTCCAGAGAGGAAACAGATCCAAGTCTGCGGGGCTATGTGGCTGAGAAGCCAGGCTGATGTGACCCAGGCAGCAGACCCACACACCGTCCCCAAGGGGCGGGGCCTGCCCACAGGCCTCTCAGTACCTCTGCGTCAAACTTCTCGTTGATGGAGGGCTCAGTGGTGACCAGTTTCATCCTGCTGGCGAAGCGCAGAGAAGATAGCTGAAAACAGATCAGATGGACATTTGTCAGCTCTCCGCCATCCCAAACCTTGGCAAATTCCTTCAGGATACGCCCACTCCACCCCCTCTCTTTATGTTCAGAATTGGGCCGAGACCCTGCACTGTGAGCACACAGACTTCTGGGGGGCAGCAGGTGCCAAGAGATCTGCTTGTGCTGTGACTATCTGGGGGTGGAGGGGGGGGCGGTGGCGGCAGGGGAGTCCTTAAGGAGGAAAGAGAGGCTTTCCACCGGTCTTAGACGACATACTTCTCCTTAAGAAGGCAGCCAAGGGGTCCCGAGTTTCTTATGGCCCCTCTTGGGGTTCAAGGGTGCTTTGTTATCAGTGAACCTTTCCTCCAGGGATGCTGCCTGCACGTCAGCCACAGCTCCCCTCCAGGACCGCCCAAATCCCGGGCGACTGGGTGTATGTCAGCAGCGCTCCCCCTGGAAGCTGGGACATCCCTAAGGCCCACAGCTGGGAGGCCCTGTAGGCGAGTCTCGCCCTGCAGCATTCCTGGAAATGATTCCTTCGGTGTCAGTAGATTCCTCAGAGGACGGAGAAGTGCTCTCCACACCCACACTGGCAACGTTAACATTTCCAAGGGGAACTTGCCAGACTCTCTCCTATGTGGGGTGGGACGCAGCTCCCTTGGGGCCTCAGCACAGTCCTAGGTCTGACACCCTCCCCAGGCCACAACTCTAGACCCAGCCCTCCCTTACTCAGGCCCTGGGACAGCCCCAGCTCCCTGTCCCACCCCTGCCCCCCAGGAGGAGTCCATCCAGCCTCTGCTGTGTCTGCTCTTTGCCGGTTCCCTTCTGGACCCCTCCTCTGCAGGGGGCTGG
>NW_022111320.1:48919844-48922134 GCF_000313985.2 Echinops telfairi
GGAGAGTGTGAACTAGGGGCTTGTTCACGGTGGCACTCAGTTAGCAAGCTGACACCCATGAATGTGTTATTTTGCTCAACACAAAGGGCCCAGGACACAGGGATGATAGCCACAGCCCCTGCATCTGGTAGGGCCCTCGGTTGCAGGGGGAAACAGGACCAGGGGGGAGAGACCCTCTCTGCGAGGGCTTCAAGGCTATGACAAATCCTGCCAGCCAGTTTGAGGACAGGGACAAAGGGAAGGCATTCTTGGGAAAGGCAGGAACTTAGGCAAAGGTCTTGAGAAGTGAATTGGCACAGTATGTTCTGGGCTTCGGAGGGCAAGGGCACTCACTGCTGGGTTCTGCTGGGTCAGGTGTGTCTAACACCACTGGGAAAGGGCTGCAGGTCAGCCAGCGTTAAAAGGGAGGGAGCAAGCCCAGGACCACCGATGGCGGGGGTGCTCAGATTCCCCCCCGCCTCCCTCACCTAGCGAGTCCTTCAGAGCATGGGTGAGCTTGCACTGCCGGAAGGGGATGTGGTCCCTCCTCTGGTCCCCGAGGGCGATGATGGCCTGCTCCAGGAATGACAGCGACTTGTTGATGTAGGTGGCTTCCTTCAGCACTCGGCCTTCAGACTAGAAACCAGAGGCCCCTTTAAGAACGCTGTCCTTCCAGTTCGGAGGGAAGCAGCAGGCCCGTGGCCAGACCGGAACACCCTTTGCTGGAACCAGGGTCTTCCTCTGGAGTCAGGAGACTGCTCCCACCTTGGGCTAATAACAGTAAAACTAATATTCATAGGGAGACTTGTGTGAGTGCTAATGTGACTGTGAGCACTTATTTATATTGATGGTCTCAGAGATTCATACCAGCTTGAATACACACAGGGATACTGATGCAGACACTTGTACAAATACTGATGCAGACACTTGTACATATATTACAGCAGGTACTCCGGAGACTATTCATGCAAATAGATGCCTATGAAAGTGCATACAGAGACTCATCTGAATACTCATGAGCACCGAGGTTAATATTTACACTCACACAAATATTCATGCGAATATTCATATTCATATGCAGAGAAACACTAATACTAACACAGAGTATTTACGAAGCACTCCCTGGGCAACATGCATCTTACTAAAAATTGAAGGGGGCCGTGTCTCCTTGCATCTTTACTAAAGTCCCGTGGGACAGCAAGGGGCCCAGTGTAACAGCTTTCTCATCCGGTTAGTTCTGTCCCTCCAGCTCTTCAGGGTCAAGCCCACATGCTCCACCGCTTTGTCCAGGGAGGTCCAATGAGCAAGCCGGCACCAGGCCAGGAACGGGGCCCAGGGCTTGTTGAGAAGGAGCCGCTTGCTTCCCGCACTTACCCCAGACTTGCCCAGCCTCTCTGAGCCTGCAAGGTCCACCAAGTTAATTTTGGAAGTGATGTACTTTTCATCTGATAAGGTCCGAGAATGGGCCTACGAGATACCCATAGTGAGAGATGAATCTCAACAGGGAGGAGCCTGTGACTGAGCAGGCCCCACCAAGAAATGGGCGGCCCTTCCCAGGCCACTTGTACTCACCTCCACGTAGATGGTGAAAATGCAGTGTGACCTGGAAGAGTTTTTGTTCATTGTGTGAGAGGCTATAATCTTGTTGGTCTCCCCCTGGAGAGGAAGGAGAACAGACCCTAATTTGAAGAGGCAAACTGTTTGCCTCGCCAATAGCCACACGATGGCCTTATCAGGAGAGCCATCCGGCAAAACTCTTCCCTACGCTGGAAGCAAGAGAAGGAAAAACAAGTTAAAAAACCCAAACAGATGAAACAAAAGTACACATTATACGACACACTTCAACCCTAGTACATCACCAATTACACTGAATGCAGATTGGCAAAGATGATCAGAATAGAACTGAAAAAAACAAAATCCTCCTACTGTGTTCTTTCAACAAAAAGCCAAAATAAGAAATTTATAGACATTCAGCTAACTTAAAATTGATTTTGTTGTTGCTGTTCATCAAATGCCTTTTTTGTTTGGCAAAAGTAAAAAAAGACATTAAAAAAAAAAAAAAGACAGGTCACAAGATACAGAAGATATCCGCGGCTCCGATAACTGAAAACCTGATTTCCAGAATACACACGGGTGGGGGGAAAATGGTGACTAGGGTTCCAATTCAAACACAGAAGTTCATTCCAAATAAATCCAGCTTAAAGATGTCTCTGTCATCAGTCGATGACTATTTTCTGGAACCAATCATAACCAGAGTCTTGGACTTACCATTCTGATCCAGAGATAAAGGCCCAATCAAAACAGTGACTTA
>NW_022111320.1:48922234-48924467 GCF_000313985.2 Echinops telfairi
CAAGGCAGAGGAGGTGAGCTCAGAAGGTTGTATTGTTGCTCTCAGGTGCTGTTGGGTCGGCTCCAACCTCAGTGACCGTGGACGGCAGAAGGAAATGCCACCTGCTCCTGCACTGTCATCACACTGTCCTTACGCTGGAGCCCGTGACTGCTGCCACAAGCTGTGTCAGCCCAGCTTGTCCCAGGCCGCCCTCTTTCCCTCTGCCCCTCTGCTATACAGGCATGAAGTCTTTTCTCCTGACAACATGTCCATAGTACGTGAGCCAAAATGTTACCATCCTTGCCTCTACGGAGAATTCTGGTTGAACTTCTTCCCAAACAGATGTTTGTTCTTTTGGTGGTCCACAGTAATTCCCATAATCTTTGCCGGCACCACAGCTCAAACGTATTGTATGACTGGTCTGGTCTTCCTTATTCAACGGCCCACGTTCACATGCGTATAACAACTGTTTTTTCATTATTATTACTATTATTCTAAAAGGAACCTTCATAGTGTTGTAGTTGTATTACCAGAAGTTCAGCAGTTTGAATCAACCAACCACCCCAAGAGAGACAGATGAGGCTTTCCCTCATAAAGATTGAGTCTCAGAAACTCCAAGGGTCACCTCTACTCTGTCCTCTGTGAGCTGGAATCCACTTGATGGCAGTGGGATTGTTGAAAGGGGCCCTGTGGGTGCTGGGGCAGCGTTGGGCTGCTAACTGCAAGGTTCACATCCCCCAGTCCTTCTGAAGGAGAGAGGTAGGGCTGTCTGTGCCTGTAAAGGTTTGCAGTTTCAGCAAAACCCTACCGGGGTGACTCAACTGGAGTCCATTCAGTGGCTTTTAGGGGTAATCTTGACAGAGTTTCTCCAAGGAGACAGGACAATTACTGGGGCATATTGTGATGAAGTTTGAAAAAGAATGGAAAATTACAAGAGAAAAAGTGAGAAAAAGTCAAGAAAGGACTACATACATACACTACATACACGGAGGCTTTCCCCCCTCATTACAACAATGCACAGTCTCCAGGGGTAGCAAGGGCTATCCCAGGAAAATTTTGTCAGGAAATGCCACCCCAATCATTCTAGAGCTTTAACTTTGCCCCTTCTGATACTCTGAGAACTCAAAGAAGATTTAAAAAGAATATAATTTGGGTTATATTCAAAATGCTGCCTTGTCATGGTGTAATTGAAGAGCACAGGTTCTTTGGGGAAGGGTTAGTGAGCATTTGTCCCAGGACAAAATTCAGAGGGTTAGGGGAGAAGTCAACAGGAAACACAGGGAGGAAGTGGACTAAGTGACGTGACCCTGTGGGCTTGTCATCAAATCAAGGACACGAAGTCAAATGTGTGTGAACTGCTGATTGGAAAGCTGTTCTGCTCTGTAAACATTCACCCCAGTGTCTGTTTGTTTTAAAGAAAGAAATCTACTCGGATGTATACCAAGATATACAAATGAGAATATTTCTAGCAGCACTGTCTATGATAGCTCAAACTAAGAAAACCCAGATAGCTATCAGAAATAGGACAACCAAATGAATACAATAAGGAAAATGAAACAGAGCTACAGCAACAACATGATTTTTAAATTAGTAGGCAAGCTGTAACCAGACATGACAGAATTCATCCCACATACTTTCCTTTATATAAAGTTCAAAATAACATGAAACTATGCTGTATAAGGAATTATGCATAGGTGGTAAAGCTGTTAAAATACAAGGAAGAAAACAACAACAACAACAAGGAAGTGATTACCATAAAAGTCAGAAGAGTGGCTATTTCTAAGAAAGTATGAATAAATACTTAAGATAAAAATTCCTCACAGACAAGTTAGAACAGAAGGGACTCCCCCCAGAAGAATTCACGTCAGAGATCAGCACGGAAGTCACAGCCCAGGGAGAGGGACACATCTGATCAGAGCACACAGGAGCAAATGAAGGGGGAGGAAGAGAGAGTGGAGCACATCCTGGCCCACCAAGCCCTGAGGACGACATCCCTGCTCAGAACAGCCAAAGCACAGAGAGGACCATGTGGCCAGCCCCAACATGGCTCACTGACCCATAGCCCTACAGGGGACAACGCTGGAAACTGCTGGAATTGTAACCAATCTGACCCCACCACACCTAGGCAAAACACTAAGGGTGTGCAACAGAATAGCAAGGGGAGCAAGCAACGAAGTCCCCTGGGAATACCAAAAATACTTTGGGGCCAGGGTGTGGCACCTCATCAGATTTTACCAGAAAACACTCCTAAAGG
>NW_022111320.1:48925829-48931385 GCF_000313985.2 Echinops telfairi
AAAAAAAAAAAAGAGCAGAGGGAACTTTCCTGAACTGAAAACCTACAGCAAACACCTTTCTTTCTGGTCATAATGCATGAAGGCCCAACCCCTGCTCCCCAGAGGCTCTCTCTACTCTGAGGATGCAGGAAACCCAGTCCTAACTCACCCTGGGGCTTTGCTGTCTTCTTGTAAAGTGTTGGTGGAGTGTGGTTCAAATAGCTCGGACATGAACGTTTATAGCTTTAAGGCATCTCAGTCCCGGGCAGCCACCACACTCCTCTCCTCCCCCCAACCATTTTTGAACAGTTTTATTAGTACGTCATCCACATACCATTCAATAGTTTAATCATAGCAATTAGAGTTGTACAATCTTTACCATTATTTTAGAGCATTTTCTTCTTCCTTTACTTGTTATTCATGTAATTATTATTTTTAATTATGGCAAGAATATACACAACGAAACATTCCCCACCACGAGCCTCTTTAGGAAATTTTTTTTTAAATCGTTGCATTTTAAAACTTTATTTTTTTAATTATTTTATTAGGGGCTCATACAACTCTTATCACAATCCATACATACATCAATTGTGTAAAGCACATTTGTACATTCATTGCCCTCATCATTCTCAATACATTTGCTCTCCATCTTTGAGAACTCTTGCATCACCCCAGGAAGCCCCCTTGGGCTGGTGAGCAGCCGCTGCCTGGTCCTCCCCCAGGTAACTGCTGGCATGGTTTCTGTCTCTACAGAGTTGCCTATTCTGGACATTTCATATGAATGAAGTGCCATGCGGTCTTTCATGCGTCTTATTATACTTAGCGTGATGTTTTGGGGGTTCCCCCATGTTGTGGCATGTGTCAGTACTCTACTCCTTTGACTGCCCAATAGTTTTCCATTGTACTTTGGTTTATTAATTCCCAATTTGGCCTACTTCTTGTTTTTGAATGACGCTGCTATGACCAGTCACATACAAGTCTTTGTGTGGACCTATGGCTTTATTTCTTTTGGGTGGATACCTAGGAGTAGAATGCCTAGGTTAAGAAAACAACAACAAGGAGTCATAGTGGCACCAAGAGGAGCCCTGGGGTAGTGTAGTGGTTAAATGTTGGGCTGCGATCTATATGGTGGCAGTTCAAAACCACCAGCAGCTCCTTTGGAGAAAGTGTGGGCTTTCTACTCCAGTAAACAGTTAAGGTCTTAGAAACCCACCGGGAGTCACTGAGTCAGCACTGACTCCATGCAGTGAGTGGCACTGTGGTTAAAGCACTCAGCTGCCAACCGAAAGGCCAGTTGTCTCAACCCATGAGTCGCTCAGGCTCAGGGGAGAAGATGCTGTCAGCCAGCCTCCAGAAACCCGGAGCCCCTTGCGAACCCTTTGGTTCTACTCTGTCTCATAGTTACTGTGAGGTGGCACTGACTCCAGGCCAGTGGCTTCTCTGATCACATCTGGTTAGCTTCTTAAGAAATCGAGTTTTGTTTGTTTGCTTTTTAACTAGGAGCCCAGGTGGTGCGGCCGAGAAGCGCTGGTGGCTCAGTGGTTAAGTGAAGAGCCGCTGACCCAAAGGTCAGCAGTTCAAAGTTACCAACCATACTTTGGAAAAAGATGAAGCAACCCATGTTTATAAAAATTTAAAGCCACAGTTGGACGAGGTTCCACAGGGTTGCTGTGAGTCAGAATTGACTCGATGGAATCGATCTGTGAGAGCTCTTGATGTATTTTTTTAAATTGTTTTATTAGGGACTCATATGACTCTTATCACAATCCATACACACAATTGTGTAAAGCACATTTGTACATTCATTGCCTTCATTATTCTCAAAACATTTCCTCTCCACTTAAGCCCCTGGCATTAGGTCCTCATTTTTCCCCTCCCTCCCCGCTCCCCGCTCCCTCATGAGCCCTTGATAGTTTATAAATTATTATTTTGTCATATCTTGTACCCTGTCCGATGTCTCCCTTCACCCACTTTTCGGTTGTTCGTCCCCCAGGGAGGAGGTCACACACAGTTCCTTGTAATCGGTTCCCTCTTTCCTACCCACTCTCCCTCTACCCTCCCAGTATCGCCACTCACACCACTGGTCCTGTAGGGATCATCCACCCTAGATTCCCTGTGTTTCCAGTTCCTATCTATACCAGTGTACATCCTCTGGTCTAGCCAGACTTGCAAGGTAGAATTCGGATCGTGATAGTGGGGGCAGGGAGGAAGCATTTAGGAACTAGAGGAAAGTTGTATTTTTCATCATTGCTACATCGCACCCTAACTGGCTCCTCTCCTCCCTGAGACCCCTCTGCAAGGGGATCTCCAGTGGCCTACTAATGGGCTTTGGGTCTCCACTCTGCACTCCCCCCATCATTCACTATGGTAAGATTTTTTGTTCTGATGATGCCTTATACCTGATCCCTTCAACACCTCGTGATCGCATAGGCTGGTGTGCTTCTTCCATGTGGGCTTTTGTTGTTCTGAGCTTGATGGCCACTTGTTTATCTTCAAGCCTTTAAGACCCCAGATGCTATACTTTTTGATAGCCAGGCACCATCAGCTTTCTTCGCCACATTTGCTTATACACCCATTTGTCATCAGCGATCCGTTCGCCACCTCGTGATCACACAGGCTGATATGTTGTTCCATGTGGGCTTTGTTGCTTCTGAGATAGATGGCCGCTTGTTTAACTTCAAGCTTTTAAGACCCCAGACGCTATATCTTTTGATAGCCGGGCACCATCAGTTTTCTTTACCACATTTGCTTATTCACGGATCTCTTGATATATTAAGGACATTAACCTTTATTTTAATGCTACAATTGCTCATGACTTAAGATTAACTGGGGGTAAAAAAGATAATCATTTCAACTATATAAAGAAAAAAACTGCACTGGAGAAAAGACTGGAAAGGAAATTATCCCCTAAATAGACATTATCATTGCCTTATGTAAAAAAGAGATTATAAGTAAATTTTGTTCTTATGATTTTCAGTAGGCTCTCTGGTGGCATGGTGAGTTATGCACTGAGTTACTAACCACAAGGTCAGTGGTTTGAACCCACCAGCTGCTCCATGGGAGAAAGATGAGGCTGTCTCCTCCTGTAAAGATTTAAAGTCATAGAAACCCAAAGGAGCAGATCTATACTGTCCTGTAGGGTCGCTATGAGTTGGAATCAAAGTGATGCAGTGAATTGTAGATATTTTTCAGTGCCCTGGTAGCATGGCATAGTGGGTTATGCATTGGGCTGTTAACCACAAGGTCAGCAGTTCAAAACCACCAGCCTTTCTAGAAGAAAGATGAAGCTTTCCACTCTCATAAAGATTTACTGTCTTGGAAACCCACGGGGGCAATTCTACTCAGTCTTATAGGCTTGCTATGAGTCAGAATTGACTTGATGACAGTGAATTAAAAATACATATTTTCAGTGCTATCTGAATTCTTACAACCTGCATCTATTAATTTTCCTTCTGATAATCAAATAACTAAAATAGTAAGAGACAAGGAGAGGGAGGAGGAGGAGGAGGAGAGAAAACAAAAGTAGACACAGATCCCAGCCCCACCATCAAGTCAATTTTGACTCATGGG
Organism: Echinops telfairi; assembly: GCF_000313985.2. Lineage (NCBI taxonomy): Eukaryota > Metazoa > Chordata > Mammalia > Afrosoricida > Tenrecidae > Echinops > Echinops telfairi. Next base: position 48,929,379 of record NW_022111320.1, read on the forward strand.
GACCCTGTGTAGTGGGGGTTCTGAGGCTGTAAATCTTTAAGGGAACAGATTACATCACTTTTCTCCGGCACAGCAGCCAGAGGGTTTGAACTGCTGACCTTGCAGTTTAGTGCTCACCCCAGAGTGCATGTCTCAGAGATGTCATGGGTTTCATTGCGAACCGCTGCGGTACAGCTACTATCAGAGTGAAGGGAGTCACACAAATTTCTTGGTTTCCTCCTACATGAAAAAGCTATGTTCACACCATACTGTTGTCTCTTAATTATGAAAAAGTCTGAAATATGACAGGGACACAAATGAGCACACGCTGTGGGAAACATGGAGCTGACAGACCTTGACTCAGGATGCCACCAACCCAACCTTCAGCTGTCAAAACCACAGGACCTGCCAAGCGCAATAAAGCCGTGCGTGATAAAATGAGGTGTGCTGGGGGGAAAGAGAGAAACAGAAGAGTAAGAACACCTGCGACTTGATCGTCTCACCTCAAAAAGGAGGCTGAATGCATCCTCCTCCTGACTTGTGCGGTGAACTGACAAGCCCTTGATGATGACCCCTTGCGGGTTTTCCACGATGGTCATTGGAGTGTCTGTGGGTCCAACATAGGGCAGGGTGGACAGGAGGTCAAACAGGGTCTCATTATAGATTTCCAGGTAGGAAACGCGCACAGTAATGGCATGTGTGGGGCGCTCTTCAATCATCCTAAAAACCTGGATGGGAGATTGGACGCAAGTCACCAAGAGCAGAACTCCAACAACCCGTCTGTGCTATGGGAGTTCTCACCTCAGGAGGGAACCCCGAGAGATTTGAGACAATTCTGGTTCTCAGACAACAAAGAGTGGCGTTGGTGTGGTGACCACTGCCAACACCTCTACTCATGACTGGTTCATCACGAGACAGCTATCATTTGGAAGTTTTTCTTTTCATTTTTTAAAAATCATTTCTTAGATTTTTGGTTTTTAGCTTTGGTTTACAGACTGGCTAGTAATTGTACAGACCCCAGAAGAAGAGCCATGATGGAAAGGGCTGTGGAGTCCAGCTCTCCCCTCTGCCTGGGGTCTCACCACTTGCCAGCCTCTTTGATCTCCATTACACTATTCCATCCTCATAACCCTCCTGGTGGGGGAGGCAGGGCAGGGTCAATACCCATTTGTGGAAGGCTCCATGCAATAAGGCTATTTATTGATCTACGGTCCCTTAGCTAGACAGGCTCAAAGCCAAGCCAGGACTCAATCTCCTAGGCTCCTGGCAGCCTCCCTCCTCAGGACGTACGAGGGATGGTCAGATGACTCCTCTCTGGGCCTTCCCTTTCTTAGTATCAGACGGGGACTTGCTATTCCTGTCTCCATCTGACCGGTGACAGAGAGCACACTGCCACAGATGTCTGCTCAACAAATGAAAAGCAGCTCGTGTGAATAAGAAGCGGAACTTTAATTGCCTCCGATCTTAATTTATATAAATTGCAAATCTGAGGCTCGATTTGGTTATTGATTAAAGTGTGTCCTGTGGAACAATTTGGTGATGGGAATCTACTTTTCCAAAGGCGGACTTGATGAACTCTAAATAGAGACCCAGGATCTCTGGTGAATAATTAATGTGTACATTGAGCGGGTTTGTAAGTTTAAAATGCACGCCAAATTGCAAGGACTGAGTATGAGAAGGAATATACACAGTATCTTAGGAGCAATGGGAGCCCTGGCAGAGTGGTTAAGTGCTGGGCTGGGATGTACCAGGTCGGCAGTAAGAAACCACCAGCCTCGGCCTGGGAGAAGACAAGGCCTTCTGCTCCCGCACACAGTCACAGTCTCAGAAACTCTCAGGGGCAGCGCTACCCTGTCGTATAGGGCTGCTTTGAGGGGGGCATTGACTTGATACAGCGAGGTTGGTGTTTTAGTTTCAATGAATAATGGTCACCTTGATTATGTGTTGAAGTGATGTTTTAGGTATAAAAATCTTTTTATCAAAATTCATGTCCATGATGGACAACTTAGGCACAAAGGTGCTTGGCAC
>NW_022111320.1:48932511-48934026 GCF_000313985.2 Echinops telfairi
GAGAAGCCAAGGGCACAGGGATTCCTGCCTTGGTGGGAGGTAAGTGGGTAAGAGAACAGGGAGCTAAAGGAAGAGTGGAACCAGGGGCCTCTGCTCCGAATCTGCGGGCCAAGCCTTGCTCTACTGTCTTCTTCACCAGACCAGGCTCTAACTCTAGGGCTTCTGAGGGAACCTCCCGGTTCAGAACTGGATTTTTCCTAAAAAGATGAGGGTAGAGACCAAGCACTAGACTCCAGCTCTTCTTTAGCAAGACCATGAACTGCCAGGGTCTCAGAACCGGGCTTCCCCATGGGACTGGTCAGGCAGGGGGTATCCGTCTCCCCGTGGGTAAGGAGAGGTTTTCAAAATTCCCAGGAAGAGATGGAGTAGTAAAGGCATTTCCTATCACTGGAGGAAAGTATTTGTAGGCTACAAGCTCACGCAGGCCCAAATAGGGTTGCCGGTTGGTCCCATGCAACTTCTAGAAAATGGACCGCCACAATCAGGGCCCACCCGAAGTGGCCTCATCTCACTGGCTGTCCTGGGAAAGACTGCCACTTCCATCCTTCAGTCTGTCACCGCCATCCGCTCTTGGACATAAACCCCAGTCACCTGGATTCCAGTCCCCGCCTGCTTTGCTCCTGGCTTGGGCAGCCTGAGCCAGGCCCCAGACGGAAGGCTGCTTCTGGATATTTACCCAGCAGACCTGCCCAGGCAATGCTGGACAAGGAAATTCAGTGCTTGCCTCTGCAACATGGATGATCTCATTCCTGGGGTTGAGAGATTTTATACAAGGACTAACACGGATCGACATCTGAGTTGAGGCCAGAAGCAGTATGTATTTGCAAATGAACAGGAAGGGGTCACTTCAGTTGGAGTGGGCCCCAGGGCAATCAGTCCCTTCATGTGTCCTCAGTGCCCTGTGCCCAAAACGCTAGGCTTCTCGGCCTCTACTTCCTCAGGGTGCAGCCCTTCAGGGAGTCATGAAAACCAAGGAGAACATCTTTGGACTAATGGGACCACACCTATGTATCATCTGTGCAAAGAGTCACAATATTTAGACATTCATACGCAACAGACTTTGAAACAGAAGGTCTAAAACCCAGCTCACTGATAGCAAAATACAGACATTCTAGATAGCAACCACCAGATGGTCAGAGTGTACACAAACTGTGATGTGCTCTTTTAAGGATAACTTCTATTAAAAAAAAAAAACCAAACAAACAAAACCCTTAGCTTGAAAAAACTGTTTTCAGATTTTCTCAATCTGGTTCTTAATGTGTTAAGAAAGCCAAACTCTCCTCAAGTTGTGCGTGATATATGTCTCGGAAACCCGCAGCGGCAGTCCCACCCTGTCCTGCAGCTCCCTGTGAGGCAGAATTGACTCAATGGCAGTGAGTATTTTATACTAGAATATGAATGATCTACACTAGAATAATCTCCTACTAGAATCCTATACTAGACTATGAGTCCTATACTAGAATATGAATGATCTACACTAGAATATAATAATCCCCTACTAGAATCCTATACTAG
>NW_022111320.1:48934384-48971269 GCF_000313985.2 Echinops telfairi
GGATCGCACCAGGCCCACAACTGCACCGAGCACATCGTTTCCACCTGCGAGACCGTGGAGACAGACGAAGAAGCAATCAAGTGTGTAGTAAAGAAAGGTGATAACTTTATCTGGTTTGCCACAGAATACTTGGCCCATCTTCCTCTGGGAGGGGCTCTACAGGTTCTTACGTAAGGCCAGGGTTAATGGTTAATGAGCTGAATTACCATTATAGCCATCCAGGGCTTGAGAAACCACATCCTTGGCGACTGTCTCATAAACCAAGTCCTGGGAGGCGTCGTGGAGAACTCCATCGAGCTTGAACGACCAGTCTGTCTGCTGGTTATTGACAACTCCTTTCCGGGTGTCTTTTTTTAAATGAATGTCAATGCTCTGGCGAGGAAGGGAGAGAGAGCAGAGATGTTCTTTGTTAGGAAACGGGGTTGTTGTTTTTGGGGGGAGGGGGTTTGAAGCCACTGCCAGCTGAGGCCTGACTTACAGGGAATTAAAGAAAGGAACCCGAGGAAGGAAGGCCGGGGGACTCCCACAGGTGGGCTGGTATTCCTGATGGCAGCTTTGGGATGGGAAAAGGGCGTGCCTTTGGAGAGGTTGCGACACCATCCTATTCTCGTGAAACCAGCTTCACAGGAAGGCCTTGAAGTAGGCTGCAGGGACCCGTGGGATGGAGGCCCATCCTTCTGGTGATTGGCAGGGAGGCTCCCCCAGCTCAGCATCACGTGAACACCTAGTTCCGCACACAACCCATGGGTCAATGTGAGGGATGATGACTGACGTGGGAGCCGTAGAAAGGACCTTGGACTTCTCAGCAGAGCTACTCACTAGGGCAAACTGAGAGTGCTCAACCTGTCAGTAATCAGTGGGTTTCCACTAAGTGTCAGCTGGCTTAGAGAGGTGCCCAGGGAAAGTCAGTTGGTACGGCTACTGTAAACAGACTCTGGTTAAATTCTTGCACTGACTGCCCTCACGGAGAAACCAAGGCCTGGCCCAGGGAGCAAAATGAAGACCCAGTCTTCACGCAGGAAGTGGTCGGTGTTTCTGGAAACTACATCCAGGAGGGCACATTTCACAGGGCGGTGCTGATCTCTGTTTGAGTGGCCTGGACCTTCAACGCTTTAATGGCCTGCCTTTGAATGCTTGGCGCATAGACTGACTCAGAATTGCCCACAGTGGCTGAACGAAGACTCCTACCAGTCTCACGTTGTCCCAAGTCTGTCTGTCAGAGGGGTTCTCAGGACAGGAGCAAGGGTATAGGGACGGAGAAATGTTTCTGGCTCTCTTGACACGAAATTCCCTCACTGCTTTGGTATGTTTGACCATGATCAATGAAACCCATCCCCCCCCCAGACTATGTAAATGAAAGCTTTCTTAATCGTGTACTGTCTGAGTACCAGTTTTTCTGCCTCTGTTGTGCTCAAGGTAAACTTATTGACCAAAAAGTCAACCTGAAAGGGAAGCTTTCCCAGCTTCCTCATCAATGAAAGGGTGGGGATGGGAGGAGTTTGGACCTGGCACTGGAGTCTTATTTGAACTGGAGTCTTATTTGAACCGCTTCCAACTCAGTGTCGGTCCTTCCTGACAGGGTTGTCTGGAAGCAGTGTCAGACAGCAGCGAGGGAGGACAGAGCCAGGCCTGGGCAGAGGAAAGCAGACCCGCTGCACTTACTTTGTAGTCCTCTCCGTAGCTGATCATTTCATGAGCAAAGTCATCAGTAGGTTTGACTCTGACGAAAGCATGGACTCTTTTCCTGGTGCTCATTCTAGCTAAAAAGAAGAGGACAATGGCATTTTCAGTAGTCACCCTCCAGCGAGTCAGAAGGGAGGTGTGGCTCATTCAGCTCAGAAAAGGGTGGCGTGCACATCTTCCATCTCGAAGCGCCCTCGCGGTCCCCGCATGGCCGCATCCGCTCTCCAGAAGTAGCGTATACCTTTTGGAGACTGTCAGACCTGAGCCTTTCCTTTCCCTTATAAAAATCACTTGGAGTTACAGAAAAGACAGAAAAGGGCAGCATGCAGTAGGTCCTGTTGTTCCTAGCCCGCTAAGGCCAGCCTTTCTTTCAACCCTTTGACATTTCAGTGCTCCATCCACAGACAGGCCAGTGGCTCAAGTTCATCAATGGTTCTGAGGGAGAAAGGTAAGGCGGTTTGCTTCTGAAAAGACTTAAAACCCACTGTCTATGACTCAAGGGTTACATGTTGGGCTGCTGACCTTGTCAAAACCATCATCAGCGCCAAGGGAAAAGGGGGAAGCTTGCTACTCCAGGAAAGCTTCCCAGCCTCAGAAACCCACTGGGGAGTTCTACCGTCCTCTCAGGTCGCCATGAGGTAGAATTGACTCCGTGGCCCTGAGCTTTTTGAGTTTGCCACCAAGTTGATTCCCACTCAGTGACCCTGTGGGAGTCCTGAACTGTCCCACTGGGTTTTCGAAGCCATCGAGCTGCCTGTCCAACAGAGCAGGGAACAGAGCTTTTGGGTTTAAATCACTGACCTTGTGGTTGGCAGCCCAACGCTTAACCCACTGCACTAGCAGGGCTTCTTCGATCAAGACTGAGAGCCTCAGAGACCCTCTGAGCAGTTCTAACCTGTCTTGTAGGGTCACGAGAAGTTGGAATTGGCTTGATGGCTGTGGGTTGGACCACAGAACCTGGCTCAGTAAGGATGTGTCCTTTCTACCTCATTGGCTGCTTGACCATTTCCCACTAAATTCACTACTGCTGAGTCCAATATGACCCATAAAGACCCTGTATTGTAAGATTTAATAGCCCCATTGGTTTTCTGAGACTGCATCTTTACAGGAGTTGACAACCTTGTCTTTCGTCTGTGGAGCGATGGAGGGGTTCGAACCGCTCACTTTGTAGCTCGCAGATCAATGTGCCACCAGGGTAAGGTGACCAGATTTTAACATTGGTAAAGCGGGACACCATTGATAAAACTCATATCCTGGCGAAATAGCCACATGGCAGCCGAAAACCGTATACCCTAGCTTGTGCATTCTTTCAAAAAAATCAGGACTTTTTAAAAATGCCGTGGGACATGGGACAAATTGTTAAAAATCGGGATGTCCCGCCAAAAGTGGGACGTCTGGTCACCTTACACCAGGGCGGCTTCATGTTCCACTCATGATCCAAAGAAAGTCTCAAGATAAAGCACAGAGAACGCACTCCTTAGCAGACTCATCTCAGACGTAGTTTCCAGAAAGGTTCTGTATCTAGAGTCCACCTGTTTTGACTCATGCATTATTATTTTACTCGAAAGCACTGTGAAAAGCATTAAAACACATTTTTCTCCTCAACAGACCAGACATATCTCCTCTAGAGTATACAATGCTAATAATTAATCTAATCCATAATCAAATAAGCTTTCTTCTCCACTGCTCTATGAACAGAAAAATCGCAGACTCTTCCTACCTCCTCCCCAAACTCATTGTGATCCCGTCCCCACCATCTGTTTTCAGCCACACATATACAGTCGATCCCCATTCTTCAAAGAGTCCTTTGTGAATTCACCTACTTGTGCAAATCTATTCCAGTTTGCCCAAATCAATACTCCTGGCTCTTCTATGGACATGCACAGAACAGTTAAAAAAAAATTGAGATGCCTGATATGCAAATTCCTAGTGAGGGCCAACAAGGTGTCAGTATGTCTTACTTCACTCTCATAAACTTGCTGAATTTATGAAAAAAGTTAAGGGAACTGTAAATAAGTGTCCCTTTTTTGCTGTCTATTTAGTTTCTTGTCTTTTTGGCACTTTTGTGCTTTTGCCTGGTGGTTCACTGTTTAAAGGGGGGCCCATATCACACATAGTAAGAGTCTAGTGTTCCTAAGTGCAAGAAGGTTGTGACATGCCTGACCATGAAAATGAGTGTGTTAGAGAAGGTTATGTATTGACTGGTTGATGAACCCAACCAGTTGCAGGAACCCAACCCTGTAATCCCCTCTAAAAGCAATGATTCAGTAGTCATTAATTTAGTGTTTGCAACATACCGAACATAACTAGCATGAATAAGAAGAATCTACTGCATTTATCTTCTCATTTATTTACATATAATTACCATCTATAGTAAAATGAGTTAAATCTATAGTAAAATTAGTTAAATATATTTTATCTGGTATAGGATGAAAACTTACAGATAAAAATGACAGGATGGTAGGTTTAGCTAAAGGGTTTTCCTAATATTGAGAGCCATTCCATAAATGAAGAAGCCCTGGTGGGTAGTGGTTACGAGTTGGGCTGCTAACCATAAGGTCAGAAGTTCAAAACCACCAGCCACTCCTCAGGAAAGACAGGAGTTTCTACTCCCCTAAAGAATTGTCGTCTTGGAAACTCACAGGGACAGTTCTACCCTGTCCGATAGGGTCACTATGAGTCAGAAATGACTTGATGGCACCGTTTGGTTTTGGAAAAGATCTTCTCAAGGTAAAAACCATAAACACCTGCAAAGGAGAATGTTGCACTGAGTAGGTTAACTGATCTCTAAGATCCTTTCTAATGAAAATATTTTGTAAGCATTTCTAAAGATGGAATTGCATCACAATCTTCCAAATAATAACTAAAAGATCTATTATTGGGTTTAGCCCCATTGGTCAACTCACACTACGTCGCTCTCTTGGGGCTGTCTGTGTAAAAATATGTAATACTAATTAGGCAGCCAACTTTGGATCTAGCATTCACATAGCACGGAGGAGCAAAAATGATTATTAAATACAGGTGATAATTATACTGTTTTTAATTGCTTCAAGGGAATGTCCAACTTAATCAATTTTCCAGGTGTCTCATTATTTACACCATGGGTTCCCAACCTTATTTGGCCTACCACCCCACCAATAGGCCAAAAAAAAAAAAATTACTCAGCACACCCTGGCAATTGAAAACTTTTTATACTATAGTTCATAATCCAAGACAAAGTATGGGGATCTGCTTTTGCAGCCCCCTGGACCGTCCCAGTACCCCCAGCACATTGGATTGCACACTTTGATAACAATGATCTACACTGATGCCAAAGGATGAACTATTGAAAGAAAATGCTGACAGTTCTGAAATAAGCTAAGTGAAAACAATCTATCTGTAGTCCTCATTGTATTAAGTCTAGTTAAGGAATATTAGAAAACATGGTTTCTAAAATATATAACTTGATTGTTCAAAGCATTAGGCAAATTAACACAATACCATTTAAAATAGTTCCAAGATTTCGACTTTCACATGTAAATAAAATTCCCTTTCTAAGATTGTCTAATGTGCTAGGATCCTGTTTTGTTCCTTTTATAATTTTAGTAGTATCATCCCCAGATTGGGTTCTCAAGTTTCAAACATGCCTTTTGAGAGAACTATGAGAATAAAGAAAAACGGTTGTAAGAATTCATTTAGCATTAGAGCTACACAACAGACTTTGAGTGGAGACAAGGCCCAGGGGTCAGGATGCATTGTTTCTCTTTTGATCTTCCTTGTCTGGGTTGAGTAGTTCAACATGAAAGGAGGCTTCTGGCCCTAAAACAATCTGTTCTTCCTTGGGGCCGGAGAAAGGACTTGAGAACTTGAGTAAAAGAGAATCAGCAGAGGAATCTGCAGAACTTATGACAAGAGTTTGGGGAAAGGGAGCTAATTCCATTTCATCTCCAAATCAGAAGAGAGCAATATCAACATTGTTAAGAAGGGGAAACAGCCTACATGTACTACACTGAGCACTTTCAGAAATACACTGAGGTGGTGCTCACTCTTTTAAAACTAATATTCGAGACCTTTACTCTGTGTGCCTGACATAAACTCCTTCTCTTACCTTTTTGCTGATTTTAGAAATTTTAAAAAGCATGTTGAATGTTTAAAGTGCCAACATTTTATGTGTGTTGTGTGAGAGGTTTTACCAGTGTGAACCCCGATGACTCCAGATTTTAAAATTATTCCTGTCCTTCCACATTTCCAGAGACAACTTGTGCTGACCCACTGGCAAGCTGCATTACCTAGGCTCAGGTGGCAGGAAGAAACTCGATTTCAGCAAGTTAAATAGACGGTTCACAGCTTCCGTGTGGATGAAATGCAACTTTAATTGTTTTAATCAAACTCCTGTTTATAAGTCCTTTGACCCTCAAATCAAATAAGCGAACATACACTCAAAAAAACAAACTCACCGTCATTGAGACGATTCTGACTCGTAGTGACTCTACCGGCAGGGGCAGAAGTGCCCCCGTGGTTTCCGAGGCTGCAACCCTCATCTTTCTCCTGAAGAGCGGCTGGTGGTTTCAAACTTCTAACCTTGAGGTTAGTAGCCCAACACTTACCCCACGATGCCACCCTGACATATTTATCTATCGCAGAGTGTGTACATGATTCCTATATTCTTCAAGTGTGTCACAGATGGCTTTTCCTGGCCATGGGGTTGTTGAGATGTTTTGATTTTTAGAAAATAAATATGAAATGTATTGCAGTAAGCAAGGATAATGGCCTGCCCAATTTATGTTTTAATATTTGCGCGGGCAAAATTGAGCTCTAGAAGTACAAAGCCTCCGCCAGCTCTAACCTGTATCCTCAAGGAAGGAAACCAAAGCTCACTTTGGTCTAGGCCAGTGTTCTCCACCTTCTTCCTGCCGCCACCCTTTCACACAGTTCCTCATGTTGTGGTGACTCCTCCAACCATAACACTATTTTCATTGTTACTTCATCACTGTCATTTTGCTACTGTGATGAATCGGGCGACCCCAAACGGGTCGAGACCCACAGGTTGAGAACTGCTGGTCTAGGCTTTTGGGAATTCGATGGTGGAGGGATGTAGGTGTGCCTTGGCTCAAGGAAACACGCTCAAGGTCTGCCCTTCATTCCATGTCAACCGTGGGAGACCCATCCTGCCTACCCAGGGAGTCCAGGTACTAACCCAAAAGCAGGGAAGCTCTGGAGGCAGGTTCTCTTTAAGGAGGTCTTGTCCATTAACAGCACAAGGAAATGCAACACAGGCAGTGTGAATGGTTACCCTCCTCCCAAGGGCGGCCCCCCCATAGCCCTGCATTTTGCCACAAGCACATGCACATGCAGCTGCCTCCATCTGCACTTCCCAAAGCCCACCCCTGGACTCTGGACATGCAACAAGCCTTCCCTAACACCCACACCCTACTCAGCAGACCCTCCAGACCCAGACATGGGGACCCCACGCCATCTTGCACTTACTGAAATACCGCTTGTTACTGTTCTTACGCCGCTTCATTGGAATGAGTTTCAGCTCCCAACTTAAATGACAAGCTGCTTGTTGGCAAGGTCTGTGCCTTTTAAATGGTTTGACTCCCCCCACAACATCCAGAACAGTGTCCCGGGCAGAGCAGGTGCACCAAAAAAGATGACTGGTGGTGGTGATGGTCATGGCTGGAAGTCAGAGGGTGGAGGCATCTCCACCGGTGGTGAGTCCATCTTCTGTCACTACTGAAAGAGGGGTTTAGTTTCACACCCCAAGGAGCATGTGTCAACTGCCCTCCCAGACCACCTTCAAGCCCAAGTGCCCATCACCCTTCTAGGGCACTTGGTTTCTACCCTTTCACTTGCCAGAAGCCTTCTTCAGTTGCTCTCTACACTGTTTTAGCAGCACCCTCCCCCCACTCGTGACCTTGTGGGGAAGGCCCCTCTCAGGCAAGGGAGCTTCTGAGATGCCCCCAGGAGTCCTCTGTTTTCTCGTTTGTTTGGGGGTGAGAGAGGTCAGAATTAACGTCCAGCACTACTGAAGGCTCCACAAGAGGAGAAGGATTGACTGACGGCTCAAGCTGTCGGCGCCAGGGGCACCCCCTGCCTTTCTGCCCTTCACCAGAATCCCCTGCCCAGGCGACTCCCTCATCCGGCACTCCCAGCAGCTACAGAGGCGGCAGCTACTGAAATCTGAACTCGGGCCCAACCTCGCTCAGCCCAGCGCCGCACACAGACGCGAAGAAGCCCAGAGAACTAGCGTTTTTTCCTCTGTGACTCAACGTACCAGACCCCTTCCTAGAGGCCGAGCTGCAGTTGCTCTTGAGCCCACTCCCATCCTTCTCTGAAGCCGCTTCATCGTCGGTAAAGCGAAAGGCTCGGATTGCCGATCCCGAAGCGCCCTCCAGTTTGAAAGCCGACGAGCGCCGAAGAACAGATGGCCTCGGGCTCCCCCGCCTCACGCGCCTTGGACCGCAGGCGTGACGTGAGACCCTCGCGAGGCCAACGCAACGTTTGCCTCAAGCACCCCGCGCCCCAAGCCCCGGCCAGGATGCTGTGCTGTCTGCCCTCGCTGCATAAATGAGCGAGCCTAAGCCCTAGGACTCCAGGGGGCGCGAGGTTCGGACCCCCGCTGCGGCCCACCACGCGGGCGCACACCCTTGCCCAGCCCCCGCTCCCACCCCCCGGCGCCGCGTGGCCCCTGCTCACCGCTCGCGAAGCCGGAGCGTGCCACGGGTCGCTGTACGGCTGAAGCCGGGCAAGCGACCTGGACGCCCCATGGGAGGCTGACAGGTTGTGTACACTGTCGCCATGGCAACCGGCCACTTCCGGGGGTTCCGGAAGTCTCGAGTAGTGGCGGAAATGAAGTCCGTGGTCCTCAGCCAAGACGACAGGGCCAAACTGGAAGACGGGAAATGGCACCGACTGATTTAGGAAGGCTGCAGCCGTTGCCCGCGAGGAGCAAGAGTCGGGACAGCGCAGGAACGGAGGCTGCGTTAAGCCAGGAAGCGGGGCCTCAGGGCTTCCGGCGCCGAGGAGTTGCTCTACGGCGGCCGCGCAGGCCCGTCCCGTTCCGACAACGCGCTCCGCGCTCCAGCGGGCGCACGCCCTCGCCCCGCCCTGCAGAGTGTCGGGCCGGCCGGTCAGGCCTGCGCAGTCGAGGCGGCGGGGGAAGATGGTGGAGGACGGCGCGGAGGAGCTGGAGGACCTGGTGCACTTCTCCGTGTCCGAGTTGCCTAGTCGCGGCTACGGAGTCATGGAGGAGATCAGGCGGCAGGGCAAGCTGTGCGACGTGACGCTCAAGGTACCGCGCGCCGGCTGGGCGGCGCGGAGCTGAGGGCAGCGCGGCCGGCTGGGGAGGAGGGAGGGCTGGTAGGGGAGAGGTTGAATGGGGTGAGGTTGAGCTGGGAAGGTGGGAGAGGGGCCAAGTTCAGGGGGAGAGAGATGCCTCCCGGCAGGAGGAGGAGGAGAATTAGATCTGGTGCGAGAAGGGGTGAAGGACAGCCCCCCCAGCCCGTGCCAGGCACGCGGGGAGGTGCTGGACTTAGGCCCTAGGAATGGGGGACAGTGGGGTGCCCGCCTCCCTCTTCGGTTACACTGAGGAAATGGACTTGCAGCCCCTCGCTGGAGGAAGGGGCGGTGGCCGGCTGTGTCTTCCGATGAGCACTTCTGAAACATCTTTTATTCTCATAAACCCGTCTGTACCCCTTGAAGTTGGTTGTGCTTTGGGAGCGGCGTGGGCTTCTCCTTAGTAAGCATTGCTTCGCCTTGATTTTCAGATGATCACTTTGTCGCCGGAGTTTTTGGAAATCTTTGGAGGTGGGCAGCTACCTGCCACATTGGAAGCATCCTCTCCTCGCACCACCCCCACCTCCCTGGTTTTGTTTTTTGGGTTTTTTTTTTTCCCCTCCCTGTTTTACAAAGCCTTGGAGGTTGGGCTGCTGGGCTGTGTAGAGGGGAGGGGTGCTGACATCAATAGGGGCGAGATCTCTTAACTTCCTGTTCCCTACCGGCATTCTGGTCTCCAGAGCCTGTCTCCCTCCGAGCTTCCCATCCATTCCTGCTGGGAGAGGCACGTGCGCTCCTCTTCCGCGGAGCTGCAGCAGTGTGGAGCCTTCCTCCAGCGGCGCGGGGTGAGGGTGCTGCAGGCCCGTGGCCTTGCCGTACTTGGGCTGGCAAGCTCCCAGCATTTGTGCAGGACCCCCCGTTTTGTTCCGGTTTAGAAACAAAGCAGAACGAAACAGACTCCCTGGGTTAAGGAAACTTTCCTTCCCACGCATTGAGCCGAGATTTCTGGAGGCGGTCGCTCAGAATGGCTGAGGGTATGGGTTTGAAGTCAAAGGATTTGGATTACATTCCTACTTGCAACCTCGGGCAAATGACTTAATCTCCCTAAGCTTCACTTTTCCAAATGTAAAAATAGGGGTGATTCCTAATTCTCTGTATTAGCATGGGGATTACATGAGAATATCTGCGGCCTGCGTTGCATAATACTTGGCACATTTTTGTTTCACTGTGCCCGAACCTCTCCTGAAGAGGGCCGAAGTGGCCTGATAGGGGAACCAGAGGGATTGAGAAAAAAACCCAAAAAAACCTGGACTGTCAGAGGATAATGGAAGCCAAGGAAGGAATAAGAACAAATGAGGGTTTTGTTAGCAGCGATGGCAAGGTGGACCATGTCCATACCAGTAGCCTGAGAAAGGTGTGGTTGGGGCTGTAATATTTGGGGTGCGTACAATTGGGTTTCAAGCCTGCTTAATCTGGTTTACACACACACACACACACACACACACGCCTGCTTATTCTGGTTTACACACACACACACACACACACACACACACACACATACGCATACGCGCACGCGCGCTGAACCCCAGATGTACTAGATCATAACCTAGTTTTTAACAAGAGCCTCCTGTGATGCTTACCAGACGCTCCAGGTACACAAGCTCCAGGTACACACAAATCACCTGTGAGAGGTCCTGTTATTGGGTAGGAAGGCACCGTCTCAGCTTTGCAAACCTGAAGGACCTGATTCGAAGCCATGGAGTAGAGATTGGTGTAAAGCAGCCATCAGAGAGAATTTTTGAATTTAGATTGGGGTTGTAGGTGTGAGCCTGAGAAAGTATTTAAGACTGAGAGAAGCAAAAAGGGCAGGCATACAAGGCTGAATAGTCACAGATACTTCTTTGTAAATCGTAACTGTGTTTTGACTCTGCATTTCATGAAATAACAGAACATGGGAAAGGGCTTTAGCAGAAAAAAATGCCTGTGTGACTTTTTTGTTAAAATACTGCCTCGTTCATTCAAAGGAACTAGTGAAATACCACTTGGTAGCTCCAACCAAGAGTATTAATCTAAATTGCTATCTTAATTTCAAGGGTGTGGGACATAAAGAGGAGCCTTGGTGGTGTAATGGGCTATGCACTGGCTGCTTCACCACAAGATTATCGGTTCAAACCCACCAGCCACTCTGTAAGAAAGGTGAGGCTATTTCCATTAAGAGTTAGAGCCCCAGAAGCCCAACAGGGCAGTTCTACCCTGCCCTATAGGGTGACTGTGAGTCAGTGAGTTTGATTTCTGTGTGTGTGTGTGGGGGGGGGGGCGTTGCATAAAGATCAGTTTACAGGCCTATGGTAGAGTTAGACAGGATCACAGAGAACATTGACAGCCCTGGTTTGTAAGCACTGTGCAGCACCTGAGGAGCAGCTCAGTAGCAGTGTGATAATGGGGGGAGGGGAGAAGCCAAGCAAGCCTCTTGCCTCTTCCCTTTGCATCAGCTGCACTTTGGTATCTGTGTTGGTCTCTCCCTCTGACTATAGCGTCTTTCCTTAAATCTCTGGTGATTCCTGCCTTCCAAGTAAACAGAGGCACTGAAAAGTTGCTTGGAAGCATCTTGGGATGGGATGGGCTTACTGACAAGGGGCCTCCATGGAAGCAGTGAGTCTCAAACTTTAATGAGTCCCAGAATCATCTGGAAGCTTTATTAAAACACATTGGCTTTCTGGGGCCAATAAGACTGGATGAACCTCTGAAACTGTGACCCTTAGGTAATCTCTGTAGGGCCAGTGAATTATTTAATGTGGCTCCTCTAGCCAGTCTCTAACTTCCACCAAATAACCTTTCCCTTCATGGATCTGGGAAGAAGGTGGAGGGAGGTGCTGATAGGATTCACCTTCAAGTAATTGCAAACGGGATTCCCTGGAGTGGCATCCTGCGGTGTATAAAATGAGCCTCTGAGAAGCAGGAGGAGGGATCATCACATCACCAGCAAGAGTCAGGAGAGGAGTACGTCCTCTGGGTCTGAGATCATTGTACTGCAAACCTCTTGGATCAAGATGACAGCTATACCATTGGAGGCGCAGCAGTAGAACAGGGAGCCAGAGCATGGGGCAGAGTGATGGACTTCCCAACCCATGGGGCAAGTCGAGTGTGTTTGTGCAAGAGGCTGGCTTGTGGAGTGGTATGCCTCTTGGCACTTAATTGGGGAACTTGCTGACTCACAAAAGTGGAGCCTAGTGCCTTTGGGCATAGGGTTACTGGAATGGGGTACCTCTGGGCACTTAATTCAGGGAACTGGGTTTGCTGACCCAAGGAGCTTGAGCTGAATGTGTTGAGGATTACAGCAGAGTGCTTTGCCCCTCTGGGCACTTATTAGCAGACCTGAAACTATATGTAACATGTCCTCGTAAAAAACTACCCTGAACATTGCTCATTGGCTTTACAACTTAACTTCTCTTTTTTAAAAATCATTTTATTGGGGGCTCAGACAACTCTTATCACAATCCATATATACATCAGTTGTGTAAAGCACATTTGTACATTCGTTGTTGCCTTCATCATTCTCAAAACATTTGCTCTCCACTTAAGCCCTTGGCATCAACTCCTCGTTTCCCCCCCCTCCTTCCCCCTCCTCCTTCCCCCATGAACCCTAGCTAATTTATAAATTATTATTATTTTGTCATATCTTACACTGTCCGACATCTCCCTTCACCCATTTTTCTGTTGTCTGTCCCCCAGGGAGGAGGTTATATGTAGATCCTTGTAATCAGTTCCCCCTTTCCACCCCACCCTCCCTCCACCCTCCTGGTATCACCACTCCCAGCACTGGTCCTGAAGGGATCATCTGTCCTGGATTCCCTGTGTTTCCAGTTCCTATTTGTACCAGTGTACATCCTCTGGTCTAGCCAGATTTGTAAAGTAGAATTGGGATCATGATAGTGGCGAGGAAGAAGCATTTAAGAACTAGAGGAAAGTTGTATGTTTCATCGTTGCTACACTGCACCCTGACTGGCTCGTCTCCTTCCCGAGACCCTTCCGTAAGGGGATGTACAGTTGCCTACAGATGGGCTTTGGGTTCCCACTCTGCACTTCCCCTCATTCACAATGATATGATTTTTTGTTCTTTGATGCCTGATACCTGATCCCTACAATTTAACTTCTTTAATAAACTGTTGAATGAAGAATTTTGTCTGAGTTCTGTTGTCATCGCAATGGATATTAGGAACTACAGAACTAAATTACAGAACATTAAGTCAGTACTATCTCTAAACCATAAACCAAAAACATATCCTGAAGCCTTCTTTAAATGAAGAATAAAAACAAAACAAAAAACCACCACTTGGCCATTGAGTTGATTTTGACCCATAGCACAGAGTAGAACTGACTCACAGGGTTTTTTCAAGGTTGTAAATCTTTAAAAAGCAAACTGCTTTTAAAGCATAGCTTGCCCCAGGGCACTGCTGGTTGACTTGAACCATCAACCTATTGGGTTAGCACCTGAGCAGCACTTAACCACTGTCCTACCAGGGCTCCTATAAATTGACAACATCAACTTGGAAAGGTTAGATGGGCAGTTTTGGGGCCAGTGAGTTTATGTTAATAAGCTCTAAGCTCACTGCCCTGGAATTGATTCCAAACTCACAGCAATCCTGTACGACAGAGTAGAGCTGCCTCTGTGCCTTTTCAAGATTGTTAACTTCTTACAGGAATAGCAAGCCTCATCTTTCTCCCAAGGAGTGGTTGGTGGTTTTGAACTGCTGACATTGTGTTTAGCAGCCCAGTGCACAATCCAGTACACTACCAGAGCTCCTTTCTGTTAATAGGGGATGAATAATTCTCAAAAGGACAAGAATGGTTGTGCACCTTGAAGAATGCACTCAATGTCACTGAATTGTACATATTGAAATGGTTGCTTTGGGTGATGTGAGTTGTATATATATATTGTGAACAGCAACAGAGGTTTTAGATCATTTTTCAAAACTGCAACCTTAAAAACAAACCTTGGTTGTTAAACCCCACCCCAGAATTTGATCCAGTAGGTTTGACATGCATCTGACAATTCATATCTGACAGGCTCCCTGGTAATCCTACTTCTGGTCTGAGGACTATTTTTGTAGGGTGATGGTGGACCTGCCCTTTTAATCAGAGTTTATAGACCATCCTCTAAGTTTCTGCCTCGGTGTAAGCTTCGGGAACATTACCTGGTTCGGGGGCTGGGGCTTCTGCCTGCTATGCAGACTTGCTTGTAATCCCACAAATGGTGCTCCCTCCTTAGCTTCAGTGGTGCCCTCAGTACCCGAGTCTGAGTGGCGAGTTGATCCAGTCTTCCAGCGGGGCTGTAAAGGCGCACACAGCATGTTCTTGTTTGGGGTAGGGGCCCAGTGCTGCCTGCTTCCAGCCCCTGCTCTTGCTTACATCTTAAGTGGTTGGGCTTTGAAGGGCCTCAGCAGTGAGCATGGATTTCCCCATCAAAGTCCGTTGCTACTCAACTAATTTGATTTTTATCTTCTAGAAGTGTGTTGATATTTTAAATCTGCCTCCGCTTTTCCCCCCTTTCCTGGTGAGTTTATGCCACAGTTATTCTTTGATTGTCAGACTGAGAGGCAGTTATTCCAGACTGAGCCAGGCTGCCTGGCTTTGGATCCAGCCACTTATGAGCTGTGGAAAGTTGAGTAAGTTCGTCAAAGCTCAGTGATTCTGTTTTCATGATCTGTAAGATGGAGGACGTGCTGGTCCCTCTCTCATGAAGTTGCCATTCCTTAGTTTTTCTTAAACCATTCGTGTAGGAAATGCTCAGTAAGCAACAGGTATTTATTAGGGCTAACAGGATGGGATTGCCAGAGAGAATGAAGATGAATGCATGTGTCCGACTTGTCAGTTTGAATTTGTTTCATCATCTGATACCTTTTGGGGGAGGCTTGATCTGAACAGTGTAAACTGCCTTAGAGAGTCTATAAATATCTGCTCTCCTGCAGTCACTTGCATTTTACAGACGATGACACACGCCCAGAGAACAAGGGACTTGTCCTGGGTTGGAGACTGAATGAGAGGCAGCTAGCAGCAGTTGTCGACTGCAAGGGGGTATATGCCTGGACGGCAGGTGCCTGGTCCTCATCCTTCACCACATGCTACCTTTTCTATCATTTGAGGCTTAGGGGGAGTTGGCAAGTGGGAAGGAAGCCTGGTGGCACTGTGGGCTAAGCATTGGGCTGCTAACCTAAAGGTCAGTGGTTCAAATGCATGAGCTGCTCCTTGGCAGTTGGCCGTCTGCTCCATGACAGTGGATAGTGTCAGAAAGCCTAAGGAGCAGTTGGGTGCTCATCCCACAGGGTCGCCCACAGGGCAGACTGGGTGGCAGTGGTTCTTTTGGGTGCAAGTGGGGATTAGCAAGCATGCCGCCCTCAAAATCGGCCTTCTGTTCCTGAACACGTCGTCATTTTCTCTTTGGAAACAGGCTCCACTGGAACCTGTTGGATAGTCGAGTAGAGGCAGAACAGAAAAAGATGATCTCTTACTTGTTTTGAATACACTCAACCATCTGTGCTGAAACCTGCGAGACCCATACCCCAGAAAATACACATAATTACAGATGTGCCAAATTTGGCTTTCAGTTTTGAGAGGAATTCTCCTGGAGCTGGTCTTTGGGACCTTGGGTTATGACTCCAATTGAATATGATTTTTCTTATCAGAAAAAAACAAAGCAAAGTTCCTTCATCTTGGTAGAGCGTCTCATCATCAAGGTTGGGAAGAGAGCAGTGCCGAGACTTCTGGTTGACTACGGCCTAAGAAAGAGGAAGGCCTCCACGCAGGCTCGCCTCCCTTCCTCCCAGGGGTTGGTTCTAGCTCCTTGCCTCTGGGCTACCAGAACCCCAGGCTTACTGCCTCCCTGGTGGGGTACACGCTGGACTGCTAACCACCAGGTCAGGGTTTCAAATTTATCAGCTGCTCCATGGGAGAAAGAGGAACCTTTCTGCTCCCGTAAAGATGGAAGCCTCAGAAACCCGCCGGGGCCGGTTCTGTGCAGCCCTATATGGTTTAAAGATTTGAAGGCGGTCTCGGCAATCGTTTCAGGAGCTCATCTGCCCTTCGTAGCTCCAGAAAGTTGAGTCCGTCAGAACTTAAAATCCTGTGTCTGCTCGCTCTCTTTTTAAAAATCATTTTACTGGGGGCTTGTACAACTCTTATCACAATCATACATCCATCTGTTGTGTCAAGCACATTTGTACACATGTTGTCATCATCATTCTCAAAACATCTGCTTTCTACTTGAGCCCCTGGCATCAGCTCCTCATTTTGTGTCTTCTCCCTCGTGATTCGGATTCTTCCATGAAATCTTTGCTCAAAATGCTCCCTTACATGGCAACCGAGTGCCACTCAATTCTTCTAGGCCTCTGGCAGCCAAACCAAACCAAGCTGTGGTTGTTGGATCGATTTCAGCTCATAGTGAATGGCCCCAAAGTGGGTTTCCCAGCCTGTAAGTCTTCCTGGTAGCAGCAAGTCTCAGCTTTCTCCTATGGAGCGGCTGGTGAGTTTAAACTACTGACCTCATGGTTAGCAGCCTAAAGTGTCACCCACTGTGCTATGCCTGCAGGGTTCCTTGGTCTTCTGGCAGAGGAGGCCATTAGCCACCCTTTCCATCTCCTCCTCCTCCTCTTCCCGACTCCTTCCTCTGTTGTCCCAGGACACCCTAGAGCTTCCAAGGCCGTGACCTTTCCAAAGCAGCTCTCCAGCCCTGCCGGTGGGTTTGAATTGTCTAGCCCAGCACTTAACCCATGGCACCACCCACAGCCTCCACCTTTGTATGGCACCCCCTAATAAATGGCTCTCGAAAGATCGACTTATGGTTTTCCCCTCACCATTTTCCCACAGCCCTGCTGACTTTCCAAACCCAGGTCTGAGACGCTTACCTTGAGGAGGGAATGTCTTCTCTGTGGGGACGGAAGGGCACGGGGTTGGAAGAGCCCCACTTGACCCATGAAAGCCAGGTGCATGGTTTTCCGGCGTCCCTGGGGGATGCAAGTAGTCATGCAAAGCCTATCCAGATGCACCCAGGAAATCAGGCCTGGCGATCTGCTGCGGAAAGGTCACAACCTGGAAACCTACAAACACTGAACCCATTGCCTCGGATTGACTCCTCCTCCCCCACACGACCCTGTGGGGCAGTCGGAGTGCTCCACAGAGGTTCCCAGGGCTGATCTTTTACAGGAGGAGACTGCCACCTCCTCCCTCCCGGAGGGCAGCTGGGGGGGTTTGAACCACCGAGCTCTGTGGGAGCAGCAGGGTGCTTTAGGCATTGCACCACCGGGCCACTTTCTGGTGGGAGAGGGTTTTTTTGCACACTTGGGAGTGCCCCGATTGGGCCTAGACGACAGACAGCCACACCACCACCACCACCACCGCCTCTTTCACGGAAGTGGAGCTGCATGGTCTTGGCCTACTGTGTTACTTCGGTGACGCTGTGATGAACAAATAGGTGAAGTCCACTAGGAAGTGAAGCGAGGATTTGTCGAAGCGTGCCAGTTTTATGCCGGCATCACCCTAATGAGGAACACCGGGATAATTGTCGGGCTAGAGTAATCCTAAAAGGAGCCGGAGAGGTCCTCTAGCGGAGGCTTTCATTCCGCCCATCTTAAGGGATTTGCCCAGGAGACAAAGCTGTATGATCTGAAATCCAACACACCTGTTTGTTGGTGGCAGCGAGTCTTGGCATCCTTGATTAGGTGACTCCCCCACCTGCTGGTGGTGCGAAGCCGAGGAGGGGACAGATACCGTCGTTGGTGTCACCTCTGCGTGCGAGGCTGGTGATGTGTCTCCCAGTGCAGCAGCTTCGCCATCCTCTGCTGGTCTTTCAGGCATATGAACTCTTGACTCTTAGATTTTGCAAAATTGCGCCAGATTGGACAATTTGCTGTGCCTCTGAACATTGTTCATGCCCCGTCTTTCTCTGGGCGGTTGTTCAGGGACTTGTGCTCGTTTTTCAGCTGTGCCTTTTTAGTGAGCAGGTAGAGCTGAGAGGAAGATTGTGCTCCTAGTGTGACATTTTGTGATGGAGACTCATTCGTTACAAAGTTGCGTGTGATCTTGCTCAAGTAATATTGGGGGCACTGGTGGATGGAGGTGAGAGCTTGAATGTGGCTAGAAGGGTTCTTGGGGACGGATGGCTGGGGGCACACCCCGGGACGGTGGTCTCTAGCCAAGCAGCCTTCTGGTGGGTCACCCTGGGGCTGCTGGCAGGCTGGGAGCATTTCAGAAGTTTGTGCTCAGGGTGGTTCTTACTGCAGGTACTTCCTTGATTGTCCCCGATGTGCCATCCTCTGTCCCTTGGCTCCACTGGCTTCAGCTTGTAGGCTGCTTGGTGGAAAAGGAGACCGCAGTGTGCTTTGAGAGGTGTGTTCCTAACCCGGCCTGCATATTATATGTGTTAGTCTGGATTGACTAGAGAAACAAATTCATAGACACTCATGTATAAGAAAGAGCTTTATATAAAAGAGTAATTGTACATTAAGAAAACATCCCAGCCCAGTCCAGATCAAGTCCAATATTACCCCATATGTCCATACTAGTCCATAAATTCCTCTTCAGACTCATGCAAACATGCAACGACACCAGATGCAGCAAGGTCACAGGCCAGTGGGTGGAAAGTCTTGTGGATCCAGTGGTGGTGGAAGCATCTCCGCGCTAGCAGGGGTTCCACATGGCTCCTTCAGCTCCAGGGCTCTAGAGTAGCTCCATGTGTCTTCTCAACAGGAATGTCTCCCAGGGAGTGAGCCTGTGTCCCACCTTCAGCGAGCTATTTATCTCTGCAGTGCCTCCAAATGAGGTCATCAAGCTGCGACCTGATTAACAGGCTATACTCCACCCCTTCACTCTTAAGTCTCAAATTGACAACAGGTTATGTAGCTACCACGTTACAGCATGGCCTCTCCTTTCCCACTTTTGACATGTTGAGTGTTGGCATTCCGATGCCTCTAACCTAGAACCATCCAGCTTTCCTGCAGCAACTGAGGAAGGAAGGCCTTTCTCACCAAATACCCGATCCCATCACCACACGATCCCAGTTAGGATAGGCTACCAGGTATTGGCAGCATTTCTCTATAAGGCCAGGTAGTTGATATTTTAGGGTTTGTAAGCCTTACAGGCCTCCATCTGCAGCAACTGAACTAACTCAGTTTTTGGAGTGCAGAAGCAGCTGTAGGCAGTCTGTGCACAAATAGGTTTGGCTTTGCTCCAGGATGGGTGTGGGCCAGGCCTGCTGGTATAGTTCACTGACCCCTATGGTAAAGTTTGGAGTAGTTTACAAGTGCCCTATTGCCTTCAGCATATTCTTCTATAGTTTCAACATAGTGTGTAGTATTAAATTAAAATAGCGAAGGGAGGTGGGGTGGGGTGTGAGGGGCCAGCCCCCACCTGCTGCTACTAATACTACCCACGGGTTCAGTAATGCACAATTGTACGGTTGAGATATATAAGTATTATATTAAAGTCATCGAGAACATGAGAGATATTACAGTAATACAGTCAGACACATTACATGGTAGCATTGCTCAGCCCAGCTTGGTGTCCACGTGGAGAGAGGGGAAGGGAAGGAGGACAAGGGAACAGGGAGAGGAGGAAGAGAGGAGAGTGAGCAGCAAGGAGGGGAGATCAGAGAGAGAGGCCAGAGAGCTCTCTATTGCTGGCTCACGTCTATATACCTTTGGGGGCATGCCAGCCCACTAATTACAGGTAGAGACATACGTCACCGGAAGGGGATACACTATAGGTTACACAGTAATGGGGTGGTCCAGGGACATAGGTGCAATAGGAAGAGGAGGGACAGAACGGTTTGGCCTGTTCCTGCCAACTGATAGAGACCATTATCAGTAGGATGCGAATTCCGCCCACAGGAGGGACAGAGCCCTTTGGCCTGTTCCTGGCCCAACTGATAGAGACCATTATCAGTAGGATGCGAATTCCGCCCACAGGAGGGACAGAGCCCTTTGGCCTGTTCCTGGCCCAACTGATAGAGACCATTATCAGTAGGATGCGAACTCCGCCCATAGGAGCCTGTCCATTGTCCCCAGGGGCAGGGAGCAGGGCCCTCTGCAGTTTGGCAACTGATTGCCCTCAAGGGGGGAATGCCTGTGCATCTGACCTCCCCCCACAACAGTGTCCAGGAATTGCAGGCATTTCTTGGTAAAGAAAGACTGTAGATTCATCAGAAGTGAAGCGCTTCCTTTTTCCAGCTCACTGCCAGCTGTCATGGACCTGCACTAGTCAACGGTGAAATAACTGACATAACAGAAGTTACCCTTCACTGTGGCATTTCCTCTTTGAAGTCTTGCTGTCGCTCTGCTGCAGCTTGAAGCGTGAAGACACAGCTCTGTCTCAGCTGCAGCTGAGGCTGCTTGGCTGCTTGCCGAGTGGCGGGCCAGTGGGGAGACCGTGGTGGCTCCTGTGCTCCAGTGGACCTCGCCAGGGGTGGCCAGGCTCTTGAAGGGAAGGGTCGGAGTGTGGGCTTTGGGCAGGCAAAGTCGAGGATCATTGGTAGTTGGCCCAATTTAGCGGGACACCTGGGTAGAGTGTGTAATTGCTGACCAGAACACACAAATGCTGTTCAAGAAGCTGTCCCACCCGTCATTGCGGTGGGAGAGCAGACAAAGTGGTACTCTACATCAGAAGACCATTGGGCAGCTTCTTAAAACTGCCGGAGCTTGCTCCTTGATAGTTACACAGATGAGTTGAAAAAAATCATGTCCATACAAAAACCCACACGGGGCTGCTTATAGCTATTCTATTCATAACTGCCCCAAACTGGAACCAACCCATACCAAATCTGCTACTGAGTCCTTTCCGACTCATCGTGACCCTGTAGGACAGAGTGGAGCTGCTCCCCGGGGTCTCCGAGACGGAGTCTCTACAGGAGCAGATTGCCTTAACTTTCTTCGGAGGAGCTGCTGGTGGGTTGGAACTTTTCCGGTTGCATCCTAGTGCTTGACCCATGGCACTCCCAAGGCTCCTTTGCAGGCAGCCAAGATGACCTTGAATAAGGAAATGAGTAAGCAGACGTACACATTCATACAATGAAATAATTCTCGGAGATAAAAAGAAATGACCCACCAAGACATGAAAAGATGTAGAAGGACCTTAAATGCACATTGCTGTGGGAAAGATCAAGGATTGCCGCCTTCAGTATGGACTACAACCCCATGTAACGAGGACTCAAATCCTCACAACTGGACCAGTAGGTTCAAGTTGTCAAGGATTTTGTCTTGCTTGGGTCCATAATCAATGCTCATGCAAACAGCAGTCAAGAGATCAAAAGGTGTGTTGCATTAAGTAAATCTGCTGCACAAGACCTCTTTAGAGTGTTGGGAAGCAGGGATGTCACTTTGAGGACTAAGATGTCCCTGCCCCAAGCCATGCTGTTTTCCATTCTCCCATGTGCTTGTGAAAACTGGACATTGAATATAGAAGACCGAAGAAGAATTGATGCGTTTGCATTGTGGTGCTGGAGAGGAATACTGAAAGTACCATGGACTGCTAAGAGGACAAACTGAGCTGTGTGGGAAGAAGTGCAGCCAGCGTGCTCCTTAGAGGCCAGGAGGGCCAGGCTTTCCTTACATGCTTTGGACGTTGTCAGGAGAGACCAGTCCCTGGAGAAAGGACATCACGTTTGGTAAAGTGGAGGGGTAGCGACATACAGGAAGGCCCTCAACCAGATGGATGGCCACAGTGGCCACTGCAATCGGCTGAAGCATAGGAACAATTGTGAGGATGGCGCAGGACTGTGCAGTGTTTTCTGTTCCATTGTGCAGAGGGTCGCTGTGGGTCGGAACCGACTCGACGCAGAACAATATGGGAAAGAAGCCAGTCTGAAAAGTCTCAGGAATGCATGATTCCAGCTATATAACATTCTGGAAAAGGCAAGACCACAGAGACAGATCAGTGATTGCCAGAGATGTAGTGTGGGAGCGGGATAAATGGGTGGGGCGTGGGCTGTTTAGGGCAGTGGAGCTATTGTGTACTAGACTGTCCTGATGGTGGAGTCTTGTCTAAACCTGTATGCCCATGCAACATAGAGGGAACTCCAAGGTCATCTACATTAAATAAACAAGTTGCTTCTGACTCGTTATAACCCCCATGTGTAAGACTAGAATTGTGCTCCATAGGGTTTACAGTGGTGTTTGTTTGTGTTTTCCAGTAGATTGCCAGACCTTTCTACTGAGGCACCTCTGGGTCAACCCAAACAGTCATCCTTTTGGTTAATCACTGAGAGGTGTCACCCTTAACTGTTGTGCCCACCCAGGGATTCTTGTATGTGATGGACTTTAGTTCTAGTGATGTATTGATAGCAGTTCATCAGTTGTAACCCATATAATACATTGATATCAGTAAGAGGGAAAACTGGGGGGTGAGGGGAAGGAAGAGTCCCTGGTGGTGCTGTGGGTTAGGCTGCTAAGGGCAAGGCTGCCATTCAAGCCCACTGGCCGCTCCAAGGGGGAATGCTGGCATGTCTGCTCCCGAAAAGGTTTACATTCTGGGCAACTACAGGGTTGCTGAGTTGCTATGGCCTCAAAAACAGTGGGTAGGTGTCAGGGTGCGGGTGGTGAAGGGGTAACAGTATGTGGGAGCACTCTGTACTTTCTGCACAATTTTCCTGTGAACCTAAAACCACTCTTTAAAAAAAAAAAAAAAAAAAGCCCTTGTTAAGCACTGCAAACTGTTTCCATATCCCACCCAACCGAACAGAAGCGTTTGACTGAGGGTGATCTTCCTCTGGTTTCTGTGGTGTGCTGCCTCAGCGCTTAGGAGCCTGTAGCTGCTCTTCAAATGGCCACTTAAAAGGAGGAGACTTCTGAGGGAGGCATTAAGGTGATGCACTCCCTCGCAGTGAGCTACTTCTTTGTGTTGATGCATAAAATCTAAAGGTCGTGGAACCTTGACTGACTGTCCCAAGGACCCACAGAACATGCTGCACCAGCTTGCCGTTCAAGCAAAGCTCTGCTGGCATCATCACTTTTTTCCCTTAATTGTTGTCAATGTATGTGGCAACTGTTTTGCCCATGTCTATTGCCATAGTCTATCATTGGCTTTCCAATCTATATGTCCACCCCTTATATTGTTGCCAAATGCTAGCGCTGTGTTTCCATTGGTCCTGCAGGTCCTCACACTCTGTGGCTAATGTCTGGCTGCCCTCCCTTGAAGCCCTTCACTCTATTGCTCCTCCTGGTGTAAGGGTGGCACACGGTTTGTCTAGGCAGGCAGGTTGGGAAACTCAAGAATTGGCACTGGCTCGGCCTCTCTTAACCTGTATTTTGTGACATTTCTGCCAATCAGTGCCATACTTATCTGCAGAATTGTAACGCCCTGTCGGCAGGGACTGTCAAACTGCGTGCAGTGGGGGCTTTCTACAGTAAACCAAAACAACTCCCTGCTATCAAGTCAATGCCGACTCATAGTGACCCTACAGGACAGGATAGAACTGCCCCTGCAAGTTTCTGAGCCTGTAACCCTTTTTCCTTTTTATTAAAGATCATTTATTGGGGACTCTTACATGCATCAATTGTATCAAGCATGTTTGTACATATGTTGCCATCATTATTTTCCAAACATTTATATTCTGTTTGAGCCCTTGGTATCAGCTCCTCTTTTTACCCTCCCTTCCCACTCCCCCCCTCGTGACCCCGTGATAAATTATTAGTCATTTCATATGAAGCTGTAACTCTTTAAGGGAGTAGAGAGCCTGGTCTTTCTTCTACAGAGTAGCTAGTGGTTTTAAACTGCTGGCCTTGCGGTTAGCAGCCCAGTGCGTAACCACCACGCCACTGGGGCTCCTGTTTCTACAAAAGGTGCTCAATAAACCTCCGTCTTAACTTAAATCTCCTTCACCCTTTCCTTAGCCTACTCTCTAACTCCACTCGCAGGTGGAACGTTCTAACAGACAGACCCCTCAGGGAGTGGCCTTGTACTGTTGACAGATTCGCTTCTGAAGGCTCAGCTCGGATCCTGTCATTTGCCTGCCCCTCACTGAGTGACTTCCCAGTTTCACTTCACTTTCACACAGCAGGTTTCCCAGCAGCTCTGTCAGCACCTGCCATGCATGGGCACGTCCCCAGGCAAGCAGGGTAGCCCAAGCCCCCTGGGTGTGAGCTTCCATTCTGGTGGGTGCTGGGGCGCCAGCGGACAAGAAACAAGCAAATCCACACAATGTATCCACTAGTGGGAAGCGCTGTGAGGAAGAAAGCACAAGTGGACCAAGGGTGCTGTTTTTGGTGGGGGGACCCAAGCTAGCCTTGCCGAGTGGCGATCTGAGTGGCGTGGGGGGCAGATTATGAGGTGGAGTGGATCTGCGGGCAGAAGGAATGACAGCGCCTCTGGGGAGCCACTCTGTACTTTTGAAAGATAGTAAGACGTCGCAGTTGGAGTGACACATAGTCAAGTGTTGGCACAGGAGGCCAGAGAGGTCCCACTTCCCCTTCTCCCTCCCCGCCCCCAGGCCCAGCATGGTCCAAGCACAGCGGTACAGGAAATGGCTCAGTAAATACTCATTGAAAGAATGAAGCCAATGAGTAACCATTCATCCACTTCCGAATGAAGAGGATTATTAGGGGTGCGGCTGTCCTGGAGAAAGATGGATCCACTGCCCACCATCCAGGGAGAGCACAGATGTCCCTTCAGAAGAAAGGATGCTAACAGCCGAGCGCAACTGGCCAATTCTGGCTCGTCCCTGAAGTAGAGCCTAGCTCCACTCCTGGTAGTTCTTAGAGGTTACCTGGCCCCATTTTAAGGAGTGCTGGTGGAACAGTGGGCTAAGCATTGGACTGCTAAGCAAGAGTTTGGTGGTTCAAACCCATCAGCCACTCTGTGGGAGAAAGATAAGGCTGTCTGCCTCCAGAAGCCCTAGGGAATCAGCTCTGTTCTGTCTCACAGCGTTACTGTTAGTTAGAACGGGGTAGAGGCAGTGGGTGGTTTACCCCGTTTGGGGTAGAACTTGACTCTCTCTCTCTTCTATAATTTTCATGTGGTACCTCTTTAAGTCAGCAGGATGTCTGTGAGGAGATGTTTTTTCCAGACAGACCACCTCCCTTGGTGGAGGCAGGTCGTGGGGTGTGTAGGAGTGACAGGTGGTGATCAGTTTTCTGTAGGATTAAGAAAAAGGGCTGTTGATTTAACTGGACCTCTGCTCATTCTAAGCTGGCTCTTGGGAATCCAGCAGGTACCATCTGTAAGACCTCAAGAGGGGGAAGCTTAAGGAAATTCCACTGGTGTTGACAACTACCAGCGGGTGGTTTTCCTTTGTGCTCCAGGCCCTACAGACTTGGTCCCCTCTGCCTTTCTCTCTAGTTGCCATGGCCGCCCACGTTGGTGTCTCTTCGTGACCTGTGTTTCTCTGATTGGCATCTCTGCTGTCCTCTCTTTGGCTGGGCCTATTCCCCCGTGTGTGCCAGGCGGAGTCCCTGCTTTACTGCCAGGGCTCTTCACATTCTCTCCCAAGCGGAGAGATCCGCGAGAGAAGGGCCAGCAGACCCACGCTCTTTTTGCGCCCACTCTGGTCCAACGCTCCATCCCTTGGCCTCCTGAAGCATTGGGCATCCTTGGCCATTTAGCATTGTC
Source organism: Echinops telfairi (assembly GCF_000313985.2). Classification (NCBI taxonomy): domain Eukaryota; kingdom Metazoa; phylum Chordata; class Mammalia; order Afrosoricida; family Tenrecidae; genus Echinops; species Echinops telfairi. The sequence goes on from NW_022111320.1 coordinate 48,959,915, forward strand.
TTATGGTCACAAGTGTGCAGGTCCGTTTCCATGCCAGCCTGTGCTGCTTGTGGCAGAAACGCATGCCATCTTCTGGCTTTGACCCTGGCACAGTGCGAGTGGTTGTGTGACGGCCCATCCCTACAGAGTCATGTCATATCCATCCAGGTGCAATGAGCCTCTCCCCCACTTAATTTCCATGGTACCTTAACCCTTTGTTACTCAAAAATGTCCTTACAGGATCAATAGCATCAGCATCACTTAAGAGTGCTTTAGAAACAGGAGGGAGGGGGGAAATGAGCAACTGATATTAGGGGCTAGAGTGGGAGGCAAATGTTTTGAGAATGATGAGGGCAACAAATGTGCATATGTGCTTGACACGATGTATGTATGTATGGATTGTGATGAGAATTGTACGAGCCCCCAATAAAGTAATTTTAAAAAAAGTGCTTTAGGAACAATGACAAGATCTAATTGATCAAGGATTCACGACAGTGGAAGGGTGGCGAAGGGAGGGGGGAAAAAAGAGGAGCTGACATGGGCTAAGCACCGGGCTGCTAATGGCAGGGTTGGCAGCTGAAACCCACCAGCTGCTCCTGGGGAGGAAGATGAGGCTTCCACAAAGATTTACAGCCTTGGCAACCCTGTGGAGCAGCTCTGCTGTGTCCTGTGGGGTCAGTGTGAAATCATGGCAGTGAGTTCTACATGGGGAAGCACGGAACGGACCGCCTGGCCTTAACACTCTCTTCTCTTCCTGCCTTGTTTCACTGATGGGTGGGAGTGCTTCTCTCCCCTCCAGACGTTGAGTTCCTGAAGCACAGTGAGACAGTTAACGTTTATTGTGCCAACCTGGCCGATAAACACAGGTGGGGTTAATTGAAGGGCAGGGAGATAAATGGCGGTGAGCTGTGAGCCTCGCCTTTCGAGTTCCCGGGTCTTTCACTTTCTGATGGTCGGACCAGGGTGCAGCTGCCTTAGCCAGTCCCCTGCTTCAGCTGGCAAGGCTCACTTCCTGCGACACATCCCTGTGGAGAAGCCACATGGACCTACCCCGATGCAGCCCTGGGTGCTGGATCAGCCGCGTGGAGACAGACCCTGCCAGCGCTGAGATGCTTACACATTCACTGATTCGACTTTCCGCCTGCAGTTGGCGTCATTGGGTGTGTTTTGTGAGATGGAGGAAGACTGTGGATTGGTGTTAGACAGATGGGCTAACGTTGGACCTGTGAGCTTGGACGGCACTGGGTGGGAATGTTTTCTTGATGTGCACTTACCCTTTATATAAAACTCTCATACGTATATGCGTTTCTGTGGATTTGTTTCTCTAATGTACCCAGACTAACACACACGGACCATCGGTTGCCTCGCAGTCTGTGGCAGGTGACGGGTGCTCACAAGTATTTGCTGAGTGACCCTAAAGGGCCCCTGGCATTATTTTTGAGATGCTCCCTCAGCCAACTTACCGAGGTACTGCACACAGTGCTTTGTTACCGGTGCCAGAGGCACTGTTCTGAGTGGAAGTCAGCCCCTGTCTTTTGTAGCACTGGGGGGCATTTATAGCATAGTGGGGAGGTGGGATAGCTACCATCATTACTCCCAGTAATCACAGGTGTGATTGATACTGTAATTGCACAGATAATTGTTGGGGGCCTAAGAGACACCACAGAGGCAATCGCCATGCCCAATTTGGAGGTGTTGGGATCGTTTATGTAGAGAATTATTTATTACGGATTAAAATTGGTGCTTTAAGGATGTGGTGGGAGGCCTGAGCTCCATGCTGGGGGAAAGGTTATGCAAAGGTCCAAGCACAAAAGGGGGTGTTTGCTGTGTTTCCCAAACTCGTAATACCTGGAGGAGCAAGGTGGGAAGTGAGTTTGGAAAGCGGCTTGGGTGCAGATCATGGGCTTCTTCAGTCCTCACAGGATGGAATCTGACATCGGTTCGTCATGTGCTGTTGGTACAGTGAGGTGTGTCCTATGTAATAGTACCAAGATTCACCTTCTCACTGACTCTTGAAGATGCTACCTTGTTGGATGGAAGTGGGAAGAGATGGGGGCAGACGTGAGGGTTTCAGCATGTTTGATATATGGGACTCTAGCCTCTTTTTTTTTTTTAAGTACCAGCTGATCAGCCACTTCCTCGCCCCCCACCCCCTCCACCCCCCGCCCCTCCTTCCTGACTCACTTCCCATCGTAGGAAAGACATCCAAGTTGTGTCAGTAGAGGCTCTCAGACAGTGCACTTCAGAATGTTGGCAAAACCCAGGACTGACTGCAGCGTTTCCGTCCCTTCTGCCTGCTGTCCATTTTCCAATCCCAGGGGCTGTGAGGACTCATTCTTCCTGCCTGTGTCCGGAGGGACAAGTGACCCTCTGCCCATTTCCTGGCCGGCAGGACGGCCATTCGTAGTCAAGGTCAAGGAACACAACATCCTCCGCCCTCAGGTTTCTGCATGCCACCCTGTTAGAAACCCACCTGAACAAAGTAGCTGTACAGCACCGGGTTCGTGCCCTCTAGGCTGGGAAGTCGGCCCTCCCCAAGTTGGCCCTAAGCCTTTCCAACTTCTTCTTGAACTCTTAATTCAACCCTGTGAGTTTTCAGATAGGCTAGAGAGAACTCCTCATGCTGGTCTCCACCTTCGCGCCGCCGGCAAGGACCAGTGCCTCCCTGCCACCAGATTCCCCAGCCCCAGGCCACATGGTGGACATGTTGTTGCTTGTTGTTTCTCAAATGAAGACAGGACTCCCTTTTCCATCGGGGGTGGGGAACCTTTTTGCCATCAAGGACCATTTGGATATAGTTAGATCATTCATGGGCCATACAAAATCACCAACTTAAAAATGAGCCGACTACATTTGGTTAAACATTTCATCAGTTCACCCCTAATGTGGTGGCAAGAACTGCTTCCCGGTGACGAGACAAGCCATGTTAGACAGTATTGATGGTTTTACAGGCCTGATACGGCCCGACACTCCCCCCTGTTCTAAATGAAATGGGCTTTGGGCCTCAGTAAACACACCTGAAACAGACACTGGGTTCAATGACAGGGCACAAGGCTGCCCTATCCCTGGGAGGAACTTGTGCCTAGATTTAGAAGCCTTCACTAGGGCCAGCGTGACTAACAGTGGAGGCGCGATGAGGCTTGTACCAGGTGTCACAGAAGGGGCGAACTGACTACGTGGAGGTCAGGGAGACCCCTTAGAGGAGGGAGCACATAACCTCGATCGTAAACAGATGATGAATAGTTCACCAGAAACCTAAGGGGAAAGGATCTAAGCAGGGGCACAGGGTACTTACCATCCTTGTATAAAATACAACGTCTGCCCTTGTGTGCTTGAATTATTTCACGCAGCCGCATGTCTTCCCGATGCATCCACGTCGTTTCTCAGACTCCTCGTTCTCACTCAACTGCCGTGAGTCGATTCCAACTCATAGCAACAGGGTAGACCCTCCCCTGTGGCTTCTGAGAGTGTAACTCTCTACGGGAGTAGAAAACCTCCTCTTTCTCCCAAGGAGCGGCGGCTGGTTTCAAACTGCTGACTTTGTGCCTAGCAGCCCAGCATGTAACCAGTGTGCCACCAGGACTCATCATTATACTTTATATAAAACAACAACGAAAAACTCACTGCCATCGGGTCATTTCCGAGTCATATTGACCGGATAGAACAGAGTAGAACTGCCGCGGTGCGTTTCTGAGACTTCAAATAGTTACCAAAGCAGACAGCCTCGCGTTCCTCCTGGCGAGCAGCCGGTGGCTTCAAAGTGCAAATCCGTGCCAGCAGGGCTCCTCGTTATTCGTTTTGTTTTGTAGCATTCCATTTTATGTATATGCCACATTTTGTTGATCCATACTTAGGTGGTTTCCATTGCTTTGCTGTTGTGAGTGCTGCTGGAATGAACATGTGCATCTGTCTATTTGCCATGCTGCTATTACAACTCCAGGAGATATATCAGCGCAGAAATGCTGTCTTATAAGGCATTTCTCTGGGTAGCATTTGTGCTACTTCGCAATCCTACCAGCAGTGGATAAGGGTGCCCGTCATCCCCACATCCTTGCCAGCATTTTCAGCTTTCTGTTTGTTTTTTATCAGTGTCATTTTTGCAGGAGTAAGAGGATTTGCATCTCCCTGAGTGGTGCTGTGGGTTAGGTGTGAGATTGCTCACTGTGAAGTTGGCAGTTCAAACCCCACAACCAGTCTGTGAGAGAAAGATGAGACTGCTTGCTGTCATGGGGTGGCAGTGGGTTGTAATGGCCAATAAAGGGACACTGGTGGTGCAGTGGCTAGCCCTGCACTGCTCACTGAAAGGTCAGTGCTTTGAGGCCACCGCCTCTGTGGGAGAACGATGTGACACCCTTGGGACCCCCCCAGGGGCAGTTCCACTCTGCCCTCAGTGGTTGCTTCTCATGCGGGTCCTGAGCTTATGTTTGAGGCCCACTTGAATGGCCTCTTTGGTGAAATGTCTGTTTGTGTCCTTTGCCTGTGGACATGAACTGGGTTGTCCTTCTGTTGTGGAAGCTTCCTATATATTTTAGAGATTGGACCAAGTCTTGTTGACCAGCGTTCAGTATGTAAGGGGTGCCAGTCATCTGATGAGTCTTCTGTTGTCACTTGTTAAGCCTTGACGCCTCCCTTCCACTCAAAAGGATGGTCCCTTTTCCTTTCAGGAAGACTTGCACTTGGTTGGGTCACGTGACGTTCTGAGAAGGAGGCAGAGCGTTGGACAGAGCTGGTATGAGGCGGAGTCTGCAGCTAGCCATTGGTTCTAGGAAGATTTCTAGAGGCATACATTTAAATCAAAGTGTTTTCTGTTCATTTTTAAGTAACCCTAAGTAGTTAATCAATCTGAACATTGCTGATATTGGTAATGGTTAACTAATATGCAATGTTAGATTTTACTATGATAATAAGACAAGGGTTACAGTTAATTGAAGATTTTAGCAGACGGGTAGAGGGAAATGAGTAGGAGATCACCGTACCTCTTGCCTGATCTTCAGTATCTGTTCTGAATGTGTTCGACAGAACCTGCTCTTCGTTTTGATGACAACCTTTAGTGAAACTCCCCTCTTTTTGAGAGGGTAGGGAGGGTAATTTGTTTTCACAAGGAAGTGTTGGTTTTCTGGTGTGCTATTGCAGAATTTTCTCAGGGAATACCAGAGAAAAGAGTGGGTGTTTTAATTTCAGCCAATATTTACTGAGCTTTCTGGATGTACAAGACCCCTGCTCCCTAACGTCTGAATAAGACCATAGCAGATGGTGGAGGGCTAGGGCTGGGCTGGCACTGTATGTGGTTGAATAAGGACTGGTTGATGCCTGAGGTGTCACAGATGTGCAGTCTCATTCATTTCTGGGTAGCCACGGCGGCATTATCTGCTGGAGCCAAATAGCATTTAAACCCTACAGGGCCGGAGAAGGGATGGAGAGAGAGAATGTGGATTGTGTCATCATGATCAAAAAACAGAATTTAATTAAAAAGCACGTTGGTGGTTAGCAGGCCTGTCCAGTCCATTTATGGCTCTGGTGTGAATACCTCTGTTTCCGTCTCTGCTCATTTATTTCTAAAAAGGAACGACGTTTCCCAGGAGATAGGAGTTTATTTCAGAGTTGACCTCCCTAAAGGATGGCCAGTCCTTACTGGTTCAGCAGCGGAGTCCATGGAGACCAGCGGAAGATGAGGTGGGATCTTAGGCCAGCAGCTTGTTTTCCACAGTCCGTGTCTCCTTCCCTTTCCCTCCACTGACACACGGCCGTGCTGTGCATCCACCGATTCAGCCAACTGCTGATTGAAGATCTTTGAGGGAAAATCAATTAAGTGGTCAAAGCAATTTCTCAAAGGCTGAGAGAGAGCAGGGGGAAAGTGCTATCGATGTAGCATTTATATTGTACCAGGCAGTATGTAAGTAAGTAATCTAAAGATGATTTAAAGTCCATGGGGGGATGTGTGTGTGATGTGCAAATATGACCCCATTTTATTTCATTTATCTATTTTTTTTTCAATTCTGGAACATTTTCTTCTTCCTTGTAGTCACTGTTATTCGTGTAATTTTTTTTTTAATTGTGGCAAAAATATATACAACGGAACATCCCCCAATACCACAACCTCTGCTTGTATAATTCCGTGTCATCGATTATACTCTTAGTGCTATACAGCCACTATTGATCTCCGTTACCAGATTACTCTGCCACCATTGACGTACACTCAGTGCGTCCTGCGCAACAAATGTTCCCCTGTGCCTATGGTAGCCCACGGGCAAGTTCCGTTTCTGCTTCTTTTCCCTTCATGGTTTTCTTGATATAGTGTTCACTTATCATATACTTCCATGGTTAAATCACTTTTAAAACGAGTTGCATACTCACAGTCAGCTCTGGTGCTCCCTCCTCACTCTGTCATTCATTATTTGCTCTCCAAATCTCCTCACCCTCCGTATCTCCCCCCCTCCACCCCCCATATCCCCTATAAACCCTTGCTTCAGTTATTATCTCTATGCATCTACTCCTTCTGTGCTTCACAAACTGGGAAACCCAACAGAAACAATAAAAAACAAAATAAAGTGGCATAGATAGAATAATAATATAAAGATAAAAATACAAATAATGAGTAAGGAAAGAAAAGACCACCATCAATAGTGAAAAAGCCAGGGAAGAAATTTTTGTCATAGAACAAGAAATACTTGTGTCTACAACAAATTCAGGTTGGGCTAAGAGGGAGGTCAACTGACCAAATATCCAGTTCAATCCAGCGCAATCAGGATTACAATGATCTCTATCTGATAGCAAAGCTGTTTGTTTGAGACCCTTGCCTTTGGCTAGCCGTGGTTCTCAACCTTCCTAAAGCCGTGACCCTTTAATATAGTTCCTCATGTGGTGGTGACCCCCCAACCATAAATTTATTTTTGTTGCTACTTCATCACTGTCATTTTGCTACTGTGATGAATTGGGTGACCCCTGTGAAAGGGTCATTCGACACCCCCAAAGGGCTCACGACCCACAGATTGAGAACCGTTGGGCTAGAGGGATCTGCCAGCAACTTAATCTGACTGAATGCTCTGCAGATGGGTTTTGGGCCCCCACTGTCCTCCACAGCCTTCTACAAACTGTTCGCAATTTTAGCTCTGATACTTTTCCCTTTGTTGTATTTGGATTTTGTTATTGTCATGTTTGGATCACTCAAGCTGGTGTGCTTCTTCCATGTGACCCCATTCTAGATGAGGGACTTGAGCCACCGGCAGGGTTGGGTATCCATGGGGGGTCATGGACCCACTCTCCCAGGATGCCTAGGGAGACTGTGTTTGTTTCCTGTTGCTTCAGAGCAAGTCAGCACACTTTTCCTGCAGAGGGACCAGACAGTCAATGTCTTTGACTTTGCCACTGGACACTGCCCCGGGTATTCGGCTTTGCCATTGTGTGGGCTTGGCTGTGTTCAAAAACAAAACAAACCCAAAAACGTTTGTTATATGGACATATGAATTTCATATCATTTTCACATGTCATGAAATACTAATCATTTGTTGTTGTTGTTGTTGTTGTTCAACCATTTAAAATGGAAAACTATTCTTGGCCTACAAGCTATATAAAACCAGGAGGCAGGCCAGACTTGTCCCCTCCCTACAGATTGTAGAAATGACTTCTGAAAGTTCTCTGTCGGCAGACATTCATTTTATTTCTTTAACACGCACATAGCAGTTACTACGCACCCAGCACTGTTTTAAATGCTAGCTGATGTGATTCTCACAATTACCCAATGAAAGAGGTACCATTTCCCCCATAGGACAGATGAACAAATTGAGGCACAGAGAGGCTCAGCAACCAGTCTAGGGCCACAAAGCTGGCCAACAAGCAGACCCTAGATTTGACTCCAGAGTACTTGTTCTTATCTGGTGGGCTACGCACACTCTCTCACTTAAAAGAGTTTAGCATTATTATTAACTTGCTAACCTAGAAGATTTCTAGGGATCATTTGATCCATTCCTACAACTTTGCCATTGTATAGACTCATTCCTTTTTTTTTTTTTTAAGTTTATTTACAGAGCAGTTGGTGATTTTGAATTGCAGACTTTGTGGATTGCAACCCAATGTGTAACCACTACACCACCAGGGCTCCTAGACTGTCTTAACACACCAGCTTCAGGTGCTGATGGTTCGGATTGGTGCCTCAGTAAAGTGATGGATCACTGCCGGCCTGCACTTTCCTCCTCCCTCTGGCTGCCTCAGAGCTTCACCTCAGCCCCCTGGCTGGCACTCAACTGTCTGCTTACTGTTTTATTTATGTTCCTGCCGTGAAAGCTGGAGTATCAGAATGTTTTCTAACAAAGCGGAACCTATTCTGAGTAGTCTTTTGCTTTCTTTGGGAACTGCTGTCTCACCTTACTCCCGACTTAGATTTTTGCCCTGGGGTTTTTCTGCTTGAATCAGCATCTGGTTAACTGGTTACAGTCCTGAGTCCCCACCCACCTGGTCGGGCCTTTAGGAGCATCCTCCGTGTCATGCTATTCCACCCCAGAGCAGGCCCAGGAATGGGAAGCTTCCAAGTCTTTCCAAGAAAGAAAATGGGAAAGTAGGGGTCTGTGCGTGTGTGTTTACATACAGCGACAAGGTAGGCAGGGAGGTGCCCAGGGTTTGTGGTTCCTCTTGGTTAGTCATCGCTTAGAAGGGGCCTCTGAGGGCCTCCGGGAGGTAGGGGTTCCCAGGCCTCAGGGATTCCCCAGGATTGATGCAGGGGTGCCCTCAAATCCATATGTGCACACATCAGGAACTAGGTAAATATTTCTTAAGTGTGTTTACTGTTCATTTTAACTCTACGAGGGGCCTTCAAAGCGTCTGTGGGAAAAGGGAGTTGAATTGATGCTGTCGTGACAAAGACAAATGGTCTCGTTCGCGTGCTCCCGACCGCTAGCCAGGGGGCTCACTCCTACCCAGGGGTCCTCTGTGTGTCAGGAAAGGACTGTGTATGCCTTGCACTGGTTGCTTATTTGGAAGCAGATCTGCAGACCTTCCTTCTGAGCCGCCTCTGGTGAGTTCAAGCCTCCACCCTCCCAGTTAGCAGCCTTTGCCCCGCGGCTCTGTATTTGTGGACGGCTCCTGTAGTGGGCTACAAGTTGGGCTGTTAACCGAAGAGTCAGTGAGAAAGACAAAGAAAGCTTTCTGCTCCCATAGAGACTTTGTCTCAGAGACACTGAGACCCACAGAGGCAGTTCTGCCTGATTGCTTTGAGTTGGCATCAACCAGACGACAATGAGACTGTTATAAGCACAACTGTTATCTTCTGGAAAACCTGATCTAGTTGCACTGCTTTATTTTGCCAGTGAAGGAACTGTGGCTCTGGGGCAGGGAAGCAAGTTACCTAGGAAACTGCTGAAAGGAGAGTTTCCAGCAGCAGCAGCAGCAGCCCCAGGCTGAGTCTTCTGAGGCCATCTTTACAGTCACTAAGTGTACATCTGTGTTATCTCCCTGTACCTGGTTTTTGAAGCGACAAGCCTATTATTGCTTTGACAAATGTTGAAGCGCTAAGTGAGCCCCATGAGGCAAGTATAGATGTGGAAAGTGATGTGATGTGAGTTTGGCTAAGAAGGTAAAGTCAGTCCAGGACTCTGCATTTTACTTCAAGATGTTAGGAAACTGGGAAACGGTGCTTAGGGAATGTTCACAATTGAGAGTCATTTGGTGCCCGTAGTCGTCCGTGCAGAGACAGGAAGAGATCCCTCGGGGAGAAAGCTCCGAGTGAAAAGAGAAGCCGGTGTAAGAATGAGCCAGGAGGAACTCCAGTATCTAAAGGTTACTTGTGGAGCGTGAATTTGCAAAGGAGACAGAGGAGGTACGGAGGAAGCCCTCTGAAGTAGAGCTGTGGGGGTCCACCCCCTGGGTGGTGTGGTGGTAAGCCCAAATCCAAACCACGGACTGTCCAGTCGATGTCCACTGGTAGCCACCAGACCTGCCCTGCAGGGCTTCCAAGACTGTACTCTTTACAGAAACAACTATCAGGCCTTTCTGCAAAGGCAACACTGTGGGGGGTTCACACGCCACCCTTTCAGTTCGCAGCCAAGCTCTTTAACGGCTGTGCCACGAGGGCTCCTTGCAGTGGGACTCCACCAGAGCTGCATGCTTGGAGTGAGAAGGACGGAGCTCATCAGCTGTGTGGTCCCACAGAGGCCGCCTCTAAGCTTGGCTTCCCAGCTTCCAAAACGAATACGTTTTGTATTTCGTCCCTCTGCCTTCTCAAGAGTTTCTGAGACGATCAAATATGAAGGTCCGTGAGAATGGCGGGTGAGACCGTCGTCATTTGGCTGAGCCACAGAAGCTGTGGCTGCTGCTGTTAGGTAACCTTGAGTCGACCCTAACTCCCAGCAGCCTGCCTACAGCCGAACAACACAACACCTGGTCTGAGGTCACCTTCACAAACCCCACCCACAAACAGCTCAAGCATCATTTGTCTCCCGGACATAACAGATACTTTGCTTTAAGATCTTGATTCCCTCATAAAATGGAATTACGGGGGTTGCTGGGAGGATGGCCATGAGAAGGAAAGAAACAAGTATGTGCTTAATGGGTCCCTAGTGCAGAGACTATCAGGCGGGCTCAGTAAGTACACATCTTAGGCTAGGCTCACTAGAAGAGCAAACCAGTGAAGCTTTAGAAGTATCTTTTAATTATTTTTGTTTTTTTTAGAAGTATCTTTAGAGAAAAATTTACATTGAGAAAGTGATGTGTAAGCGGGGAGAGCTCAGGCAAGTTCCAAGTTCTGTGGATCAGATGTTAGCCTGGAGCCATCTCCTGACTTGTGTAGCTGTGGGGGGAGTAGGGGGCTGAGGAACCCAAGATAGCCAGGAAAAGGGCAGGCTGGTGGTTGCAGACGTGGCTGAATCTAAGGTTGGCAGGTCAGATGGCAAGTCCATAATAACTCTCAGGTTCTGCAGGCAATATGGCAGGCTGTGGACTCCAACCCAATGTAGAGGTTGATGAGCCAAAGGCAGGATCCAAAAAGCAAGCAAGCTTTCTACAGTGCCCATTTATATTGAAGCAGACCACACCCCCAAGATTAACTTCCTTTCCATTGACTACATCAGGGTTGCTGCCTGAGTTCAGGGTGTTACATTCTAGCCTAATCTTGCTGTAATTACATTGTGTCAAGTCCTGAGATAGGTTTTAGCTGCCATACCATTTGTCACAAAGTCTATCACAATAAGCATCCCCCCACCCACTTTTTTTTTTAATGACATTTTAAAACTGAAATTGTCATCGGGCAGCTAAGGAGTTGGGCTCTCCTCCACTCCCTTGTGTATCCAGAAGAGGTTAGGTGTGGCCTCCACGCCTTTACTAAATTAACTATCCTCTGGTCTTTTTTCATACCCTTCCCCACTTTGGTCTCCCTCTTTTAGATGGTGT
>NW_022111320.1:48972286-49008517 GCF_000313985.2 Echinops telfairi
GAAACAGAGCATCGTCTCTAGCCATGTTTACTTTCTACACCGGGAATAAACCCCTAGAAATGGAGCGCACTGTTTTAGCTGCATCTCCTTCCATAACCGTATTAAAGTACAGTCGAGTGGGTCAGAGAGATCAGCACCAAGACAACAAAGGGCTGTTAAGGAAGTCTGTGTGACAGGCTTAATGGGCCAGTAAAGCTGGGAGCTAAGTGCCTGCTAAGGTGAGGCACCCAGAAGAAAAAGAATTTGTATTGCAGAGCACCTCCAGAATTAGAGCCCCTGAATTCAGGAAACAGGATCATGAGCTGAAACTCCGTGTGACATTAGATGCCTATACCATCACCACCACCACCCCTCACTCTCTCAGGGGGAGTTTTAGTCTCAGATATTGGACCAGAGGCTCCAAGTTCAAGCACACCATCCATAGAGGGATGGACTGTGGGGGAAAGTACTTTTAAGGCAAAATTCTGAGCGATAGTACTGTCGTCCTCCTTTTCACCGAGTGTCAGTTAGGCACTGTCATGCAAGAGCAGCGTTCTCAACCTGTGGGTCGCGGCATTGGGAAGGTTGAGAACCACTGGATTAGAGGATCCTTCTCTGATAAAATTAGACCCAGAGAAAAAGTCCTAATACTTTTAGGCGTCTCCAATCAGTGGCAGGTCCTTGACTGGTCACATTTAACCTGAAGCTCACACGTTCATAAACCTCTCACACACAGCTTCCCAGTAGCTTTTTTTAAAAAGTACCTCCCTCTTAGCTCTCCAAGCTTAGGCACACATTTGACGACAACCTCTCATATAAAAGGTCAAAGCCAAAGCAGGTGGGGAGAAAGGGATTCAGGGGAGGCAGTGACAGCAGGGAGGAGAGACAGGGGAAAGGTGGTTATTTTAAACTATGCTATCTAGAGAGACTAGAGAAAACACCACATGCATGAAAGATGAGCAAAACCCTCCTGAAGAAGGAAAAGGGGCCTTCTAAAACCAAGGAAGCCGGGTTAGAAATTAAAACAAAGTCTTGCCATCCTTGGCTCAAAGGAGCATTCTGGCCGTACTTCTTCCAAGATAGACCCGTTTGTCCTTTTAGCAGTCTGTGGTACTTTGAATATTCTTCTCTAGCACCACAGTTCAAATGCATGGATATTTCTTCAATCTTCTTTATTCAGTGTCCAACTTTCACACGCACGAATTACATGGGGGAGCACAACGAATCTGGTCAGTGTCTCCCTGCATTGAGAAGATAGTGCCTCCGTATATGTGTGTGTTCTTCTAAGCCCTTTTACAGATACCCTGAAGTTGAATGGAAAGATAACCTAATGACAGAACTGGACTTAAAGAAAAAACAGCATCGGGTAGTGCAATGCCCCGGCCTTTCACTAATGTGGAACCAAGAAGGGGGAGAGAAAAATGATCAGTTAGCAGTTTCCAAGGAGTGGAAAAGTTCTTAAGTGGAAATGTTTATATGACTTGGGAGCTATAAATGGCAACACTTATTGAAGGGGAAATCCTTTGGCGGATAGTTGGAAGAGACTTTATAGAACCACTCAAGCCAAGGGAATGAGGATGGGCATTGGCTACAAACTAGAACTGCCGCCTCCGGCTGGGTGGGTCCTGCAGAGCTTGGCCGGAGCTGCCGCGAGGTTCTCCAGCTTGTTATCCACCACAACCCTCTGCCTTTGCCCTGGGATGCCCACTCTGCCCTTGATGCCCAGGCAGGCTGCTGTTCAAGTGGTCTCGTTCACCTCATCTCCCTCTGCACTAAGTTATTACTCTTGTTAAGGAATGCACGTAAGCGTTCGTGTGTTCTTGGATTTTTTTTTAGGGTTGGTTTTTCTTTTTTGCTCTATTCCATCTGCCTTTAAAAAAAAATTTAACAGTTGTATTAGCACTTTATCCACATGTCATACAATTCAATAATTCAGTCATATCAAGAAGAGTTGTACAATTGCCATCCATCTGCCATCTGAGACAGGGTGGGGCTGGGATATTGTGCGAAAGCAGTTTGAGGTGGTTCTAGATGTAGTGGAGACCTCCATAGATGTGAAAAATACCCTGTGAAACATTTAGGTTTACATTTTTTAACCCTTTTTAAAAAATCATTTTATTGGGGGTTCGTACAGCTCTTAAGACAATCCCTCCATCGTGTCGAGCACATTTGTACATATATTGCCACCATCATTTTCAAAACATCTTCTTTCTACTTGAGCCCTTTTTTTTAACCCTTTTAATATGTCCTTAGAATGTCTTCTTTACAAATGTACAAATGTGCTTGACACGATGGATGAATGGATGGATGGATTGTTATAAGAGTTATACAAGCCCCCAATAAAAGGATTTTTTTAAAAGATAGAGAAAAGAATGTCCTGTTTATACTGGTCTCCCATCCTGAGTATGTTGGCTCTTACACCATTCTTGATGATCCTCAGCTCCCTGCCCTGACACCTCTGGTACCATCACAGCGGGCAGACTGCCAGGCTGTGGAGGGGGCAGGTTGGGTTTTGGTATTTGCAATCCTCAGTGTCTTATCTTTTTATTTCACTTTGCCCGCAGATCGGGGACCACAAATTCAGTGCTCACCGGATCGTCTTGGCAGCCTCAATCCCGTACTTCCACGCTATGTTTACAAACGACATGATGGAGTGTAAGCAGGATGAGATTGTCATGCAAGGAATGGACCCAAGGTACTCAGTCCTTCCCCTGGGTTTCACAGGCTGCCCTCCAAGCGCAGCTTCCGCTGGGGGCTTGGTGTCACTGGAGGGCACACGGCAGGACACAGGGCCTAGCACAGTGACACGCACCTAGTGGACACGTTAGGACATCTGCCATTGGCCTGCAAGTTTTGATCCTGTTCTTAGACAACTACTGGTGAGTAAAACTTTGTAACGAGACCCAGGATCTAAGATGCCTTTTAAACCAGGTGTTGGGTCCAAAGTGGTTTATTATCCTCTGGGCTTTTCTGTGCTGGCCATTTCAGCTGGCAAAGTCGTTCACAGATAGCCTCATCCACAGTCCAGAGCAGTACTGCCCGCAAGCTCTTTCTGTACCGTCCAAAATAGTAACTAGTGGCCACACTCGCTGTGGACCCCTTGATATGTGACTGGTGGGCCTGCAGGACTGAATTTCAAGTCTCATTTCCATTTCATTTTAAATAGTTGCCTGTGGCCAGTAGTTACTCTATGGGGCCGCGCTGCCTAGAAGATGGTGGGGACATCTCGATGTCATGGGTCAGAAGGAGGTCAAGTCGAGGTGATCCTTGCCAAGGGCGTGGTGAGCACTGAGGGGAAAGAGCTAGAAGACTGTGTGGCCCCCTGTGGATGGTCAAAGCTGCTCCTCCCCGCATAAGTGGGAGCAGGAATTACATGCCCACGCCGTGGCCGTAATCTCAGGTAGTTAAAAAGACAGACACGGGCGTGCGTCTCCAGAGGCAGGCGTGAACCCACAGTCCTAGTCCTCTCTTGCTGCTTTCATGGAAATACCACAAGTGGGTGGCTTTGTCAAACAGAAACTTATTTTCCCACGATTTAGGAGGCTGGAAGACTGATGAAGTCAAGGGTTGGCTCTTGGGAAGGAGATTTTTCTCTCTGTGTGGGGCCTGTGTCTCTCTGGGCTTATGCTCCTGGGGGTGGTCTTCGTGTGCCTTGGCAGCTCTCGTCCTCCATCTCTGCCCTGCTAGCCTGTTTAATCTCTCTTCTGTCCCAAAAGAGACTGGTTTAAGACACACCCTACACCAGTGGTTCTCAGCCTGTGGGTCTCGACCCCTTTGGGGTTTGAACGACCCTTTCACAGGGGTCGCCCGATTCGTAACAGTGGCAAAATGACAGTGATTGGTTGAGAACCAATTAAGGCTTAATTTAAGTCAGCCCTCCAGGAAGCACCCCCTACCCCCACCATCATCTCCCTCCCGCCCAACTAAGGGAGCAGCCAATGCAAAGAGCCTGACAGAGAGAGAAGTCAGCCCATTGAAGAGTGTGAGGACGGAAAAGAGAGAGGGGGAGAGAGACCAGGCCACAGGCAACCTTGTGGAAGCACTTTAGGTTATATGCTGAGTGCGGATTGGATGGCTGAAGAAATGTAAAAAAGCTCATTCTGGAAATTTATACCAACGTACTGATATTCTGAAAATATTCTTTAGCACGGCACTAAGATAGCAGCAGCCATCGTGCCTACCAATAAAGGGAATGAGTTATTCCACGTTTAGAGGTTGGAATATTAGATAGCAGCCACCCCAAAATGAGAACCCCAAAGACCCCACAGGAACATGGGGGGTTATAGGTTAAGGGTGCGGCCGATCGGTGGAAAAGGGACCTCGAACCGGGACTGCCGCTGACTCATTAAGCAGTTCGATTGTGGTTGAAAACCGCTCCCCCTTCATTCCTGTAATAAAGTCGCTTGCTGAGTAGAGACCACTTCAGAAGTAGAATGAGTCTTTGTGAGAAAGTGGTTATCGCCATTCAGCGGGGTGGCTCAGAGGGCAGAAGCTAAACGGATCTTCGAGCGGGCCCATCCGTTCTCCGTCCGAGCACCGGCCCACCCTTCCCCTCCCCTTCTTCCCCTCCAGCGCCCTGGAGGCTCTGATCAACTTCGCCTACAACGGCCACCTTGCCATCGACCAGCACAACGTCCAGTCGCTGCTCATGGGGGCGAGCTTCCTGCAGCTGCAGAGCATCAGAGAGGCCTGCTGCACGTTCCTCCGAGAACGGTGAGGGCTCGGCCGGGGACAGGGCGGGTCTGTCTCCTCTCTGGACTCCCATGCTTGCCCTGGAGCGTGTTGTTCACGTGAAAGGAGTGAGCCGAGAAGGTCACTCTGCACAGGTGACACTTTACGATGTTGACCCCAAGCAGATCCACTGCTCTGCTGTGACCCCTTGCGGAACATGACTCTGCCCATCCTCCCTTAAGGTGCCCTGGTGGCGTGGGGGGTCAGGCACCAGCTGCTAGCCTCCCGGTCAATCACTTGAACCCACCTGCCACTCCAAGGGAGCCTGTCCGCTCCCGTGAGGAGTTTTCGTCTCTGCCCCCTGGGGTCTCTGAGTCGGTGGCAGTGGGGGGTTTGGGTTTGGGGACGCTCCCTCTGTTGGCATGACAGCTGACATCTTCTGGTCTTCTCCCTCTACTGCTCTCACCACTATCTCCATCTTTCCGGAGACCCCTGACCCGCCGTGTAGGAGCCCTGCTGCCATAGTGGTTACATGCTGGGCTGCGATCTGCAACCACCAGTCGCGCAGTTATAGTCTTAGAAACCCACAGGGACAGTTCTGCCCTGTCCTGTGGGGTCACGAGGAATCACCATGGACCCTTGGGTAGTGGGGTTTGACCCTCCTTGAGTTTCTTGACCTTACTTTTTATCCAGCTCTTGTAGAGCCAACCCACTTTTCACCTCCTGGGGTTTTCTGCCCTACAAACACAAAACACCCCCCACACACATACCCCATACACATACCCTTCATCCTTGTAAAGCCGGTGAGCTCTTTAAGAGTAGGAACCAAATAAAATCTGTTGGCATCTGGTTGATTCTGACAGTGACCATTTAAAAAAATCATTTTATCGGGAGCTCATACAGCTCTTATCACAATCTATCCATCCATCCATTGTGTCAAGCACATTTGTACATTTGTTGCCATCACCGTTGGTGAAATATTTTCTTTCTACTTGAGCCCTTGGTGTCAGCTCATTTCCCCCCTTCCCCGCCCTTTCTCCCTCATGAACCCTTGATAATTTATCACTTATTTTATTTTTTTTTTTATGTCTTACACTAACCACTGTCTCCCTTCACCCATTTTTCTGTTGTTTGTCCCCCTGGTCGGGGGTTACACATTGGTCATTGTGATTGGTTCTCCCCTTCTTCCCCCACTTTCCCCTTCCCCTCCTGGTATCGCTCCTCTTGTGATTGGCCCTGAGGGGTCTGTCGATCTTGGAGACAGTGACCTTATAGGACTGAGTTCATGGAAGCAGGCTGCCACATCTTTAGCCTGTGGAACAGCTGGTGGGTTTGAACTGCTGGCCTTTTAGTGAGCAGCCAAGCACTTAACCAGTGGGCCCCAGGGCTCCTTACAGGTCCAAGCACTCTCACCTGCTCCCAGCATGTGGCAGTGGGTCTAGTAGGTCTTCTAGGGCCTTGTGATGTCAGAGAGCCCTTAGTCACGAGGCCGAGGCCCTTGAACCCCCAGAGTCTTGATCACGAGTGTGAGTGCTGGGCCACAAGGCCACACACAGGCTGCACCCCTGCCTCTGCTGGAGCCCTCTGTGACCACATGGTCCCCGTCCTGACCACCAGCTTTCTCCCACCTCATCTCTGCCGGCCTGCAGCTCATCCCCAAGCACGGCCCTCCCCACCCTTCATTCCTGCTCCTTCACTCCCTGGCACCCAGCAGCTCCCTGCTTGTGTCTCCCTCCTGCCCACACAGCTGTCCCGGAGTACTGCTGTGTGCAGCCAGGCAACATGACCATGGTAATGATGGCTGGGCTGCAGGGCACCTGCCTACGGATGCCAGCAGGGGGGTGGGTTTTGCTGGGATAAGTGTTTCTGGTTTATGCAAATCGAGACTGCAGGATGAGAGAGGCCCCCAGAACCAAGCTGTGTTCCTGCCCCAGGATGCCTTCGGGGGTGGGCCGGAGAGATGCCTATGGGGAGTGGGCAGGGAGGGGGTAGCACGCACACCTCTGTGATCTTCCGAGGGAGAGACTGGACAGGGTGCATATCTGTGTCCCCACAAAGCCGAGAGTCCAGCCAACCAGAGTCAGACAGACAGCCCCACAGTCCGAGTAGAACTGCAGGCTGTGATGGTGGGTTCTTCAGAAGTAGATCCCCAGGGCTTTCTTCTGAGGGGCCTCTGGGTGGACTCCACCACAGACCTTTCGGGTTACAGCCAAAGACGTTTCCTGTGTCACCCTGCGTCTCTGTTGAAGTAGACTCTGGAAATGAGTAAGTGCATGTGCCCTGCTCTCCCCGGCCCTTCACCAAGAGGACAGCAGCCCCACCTAGAGGCTGTCGAGGTCATCACTGTCCACTCTGATTCCAAACCCAAACCCACTTGACGCATACCACCCCTTATGGAGGCAGAACGCCTAATCTTTCTCCTGCGGAGTGCCTGGTGGGTTTGAACCAACTCCAAGCCCTGCCAAAAAGTACTGTCACCTTAAAAGATGCCTATTTAGAACAGTGTTTTTTAAAGCCGAGCCCCTTTGAGGGGCGCGTCCTGAAACGTAAAACCTGATGCTTTGGCGTCCGTCCTTGGCATTTCTTCCTTCGGCTCTGTAGGCGCCTGCCTGAGGGCCACCTCTGCCTCGTCCCTGCCTTTGCCCTATTATCTGAGGCCGTGTTCTCTCCTGCAGAAGGTGCTGGGCTCCCCTCCCCAGGCGTCCTGGAAAATGAGCCCTTTAGCCCTTCCATGTCAAGCCTTGATTCTAAAGGTTTGGTTGTGAATGACTCGAGGGGAATTGTTCTGAGGAGGGAGAGCCATCGTGAGGAAGGCATCGATGTTTTTAAGAGTAATCTTTCCTAAGGCCATCAGATATTACTTGCTGCTTTATATATGTAACCTAAGGCTGGCGTTGATTTTTCCCTGTGACCTTTGGATGGAGGGGCCTCCTTGCTTTAGGTGAGCGCTGGTGACGGGTATTTTCCAAAACTTTTCCCTGAGACCTAGTTCGGAAGACCAGAAACATTAGTGAAGCACGCCAGGAATTGCCTCAAGTCACTGCTGCCTGCCTCTGAGGAGCTGGGTGGCTGGGAGAAAGCAGCGTATCTCATTCTGCATCCTCTTTGCTTTACAAAGGGTGTTGCTCAGCGTGCATGTTTTCTTGGTCTGTGTGGACAGAGCCAGTTCAGACCAGAATGTAGCATCAGTTTTGTAGAATTTAGACTTCTTGTACAGCCAGGCTCCTTAAAGACTCTGCTCTTTCGGTCCTTCTTAGGCCTGTTGCTTATAAACTGGCACTCCAAAGCCTTTGGTTCTGGGGGGACAATGATAACGTAGTGCTTAATCTATGCCTATATTTTTAAGTCACCTATATATATTTTTTTAATCAATTTATTGGGGCTCATACAATTCATCACAATACATAAATCAATTGTGTAAAGCACATCTATACATTTGTTGCCCACATTATTCCCAAAATTCACTTTCCTCTTGGGTTCCCAGAATCAGCTTTTTCCTTTTTTCCCCTCCCCCTCCCCCTCCCCCATGAACCCTTAATAATTTATAAATTATTATTATATTTTATCTTACACTGCCCGGCGTCTCCCTTCACCCACCCCTCTGCTGCCCGTCCCCCAGAGAGGAGGTTATATGTAGCTCCCTGTGATCAATTCCCCCTTTCTACACCCCCTTTCCCTCCTGGTATCGCCACTGTCACCCCTGGTCCTGAGAGGTTCATCTGTCCTAGATTCCCTGCGTTTCCAATTCCCATCTGTAGCGCTGTGCATCAGCTGGTCTAACCAGGTCTGCAAGGCAGAATTGGGGTCCTGGTAGTTGGGGGGAAGTCACCTATATTTTTAAGAGAAAATAAACACACAAAAAAACAAAGCCTTATAATGGAGGAAAGGAAACCTGGACAATTTCTCATCTGATAAATAGCATTTCCTACCACCGATGATCAGTCACAAAACCAAAAGGAGAAAAGGCTCACGATCTGCTTTTGCCTCCAAGATTTCCCAAGCCATACTCCAGGCTCGCGAGACGTAAGGAGGACTGCAGTAGCAACTGTACATTACTGCTTGCCGTGACCGAGCTGTGGCATGATAGGATGTGTGTATCCACTCCCCATTAATAATAAATTAACAACATGTAACATTTTAAAAGTAGCAAGGAGCACATCACAGCAGTAGAAACAGCCGTCCCGTCGCGGTGGGCACCGTGCTGGTGCTGCTTCCCCGGCACGCACGCTGCTGTGCTCTTTCTGTTTGCGGTTCCTTTAACTTTTGGTTGTGAATTGCATGACGGTTCGCAGAGCACGTCAGCTTTCTTTCCTTTAAATCGTTCTATTGGGAGCTCGTCCAGCACAGCAGTTTTCTATTCAACGATTCATACCCATTTTGTTTCCTCTCACTGACTATTACCACGTCTCCTGCTTCTTCCTGTGTCCCGCCCCCTCCCTCTTTCCTAATTCCTCTGAACTTTGCCCTGGGCTCGGTGCTGCCCTTTGGATCTCAATCGGCAGCTTATTACAAGGAGTGCAAACCTCACTGGTGTTGATGTCTCACCTGAGAGACCCAAGGACTATTTGGCTGGAAATTGAGCCATGGGGTTCATTTCCAGACCTGAAGGAGACTCAAGGCCACAGCGTTGGGGGTGAATATTGCCCTTTTCATCTTAAAGGCTTGGTTATTCTACTACGTCCCAAGCTGAAGGGTGGCTAAGGGCCATAATCTTGGGGGGTTTCCACCAGTCTCGAGCCAGCCTGCAAGCCTGGTTGGGTCTTTTTCATGATTTGGGGCTTTAATCTCTGTGTTTTTCTCTCTCTATCCCAAACCCACTGCCATTAAGTCAATTCTTAAACTGACAGCAACCTCACATAGGACAGAGTAGCACCGCTCCTGCTGGAAGCAGGCAGCCACATCTTGCTCCCATGGGACAGACAGGTGGTGGGTTTGAGTCCCCGTGGTTATCAGCCACGGCGCTTAACCCTGTCGCCCCTTCTGTTTGATCCAGAGCCTTGTGTTGTGATCCTTTTCAGAGCCGTTGGTAGTGGTACAATCCATCCAGTTCTTCGACCTGTAGGGGTGATGCGCTCATGTCCACTAGGCCAGTTGTGCCCGGGCATCTTTGATGTCTTACTCTTCTCCTCTGGATGGAGAGGAACCAAGAGTTATGCCGCCAGTACTCGCTCAAGCCTTTGAGACCGTTGTCCCACTCACCAAAGGAGGATGTAGAGCATGTCCCCCTGGGCGATGTTACGCCAAGTGACCTTGGTGCACCCCAAGACCATGTCCCCGAGCCCCTCGGCCCAGTGACCCGTTCCCTCCAGGTGTGTGGGTATGTCGTGGTTTTCGTGACTTTATCCCCGTAGTTCCCACATTCTTCCTTCATCGTGGCCCCCACCCAAGGAGGTGAGTTGTTACAGGGCAGAGAACTACCAACACCTGGGAAGCCCAAGATATCTCCCCGGTTGCCCTGTGAGTCACAGGGCCAGGATGTCCCCAAGCCTCCCTGGTCCCACTGAGTGTGGGTCTGCCTCTGAGCAAAGGCTTGTGAGCACCACAAACTGTGGTTAGAGCTGTGAAGAAATAAACGCCTCAGGCTCACTTTTCCACCTAAAAAGGATCCCCTGTACACTCACAGGGTTGTTCACACAACTTGGGAAAATGTATGTAAAAGGCTCCTGGCCTTGGTGACAACGTCAGCACCTTCCCAATGACTGGTCATTGGGGAGCAGGGCCTCTGATGCCCAGCCAGACACGGAAGGAGGGAGAACTGACAGGTTCTCCACCACGTGTGCTGGTCTCCTTCCCGGACAGCGTACCCCGACTCCTCCGGCCCCCAAGACCCATGGAGCGCTAGGAGGATCATCTCTCTTCACTTTGCACCTGTAGAAGTTGTTCACCTCCTGTCTCATTGGAGGTTTGTCACAAGGCCCAGGGCTGTTTTCATTTGGTGGCCCCGCCCAGCACCAACCTGAGAATGATCCGGGCGCGGGAAGACACCATTCCCTGCCCCATAAGGTTTTTCTTTGTCTCTTTGTATGCCAAAAGGCTTCACCCCAAGAACTGCCTGGGTGTGCGGCAGTTTGCCGAGACCATGATGTGTGCCGTGCTCTACGACGCGGCCAACAGCTTCGTCCACCAGCACTTTGTGGAGGTGTCCATGTCAGAAGAGTTCCTGGCCCTGCCCCCAGAGGACGTGCTGGAGCTGGTGTCCCGGGACGAGCTGAACGTGAAATCAGAGGAGCAGGTAGGTGGACACAGGGAAGTGACAGATGAAATGTCGTTTTTCTTAAAAATCTTTATTTTTCATTCATTCTTTTTGTAAAGTTAAGGTCATGCTGTATATGCGGCTGTGCCTCATGGGCATGGTCTTCTTTGATCATATGCATTTATTTAGTTTGTTCCCCCCCCCAATTTTAGTGTCTTAAGATTCCATTGACTTTGATCAACCCAATTTCTTTATTCTTAGATGCTTGTGTTATTTCTAATACTTACTATCAAAACCAAAATGTCCTCTCATAACAGCCATGAACTAGAAATAGCAAGTAAAGGTAACTTTTTTGAAAGTCTTGTTCTAAAGAGGAGCAGAGGGTTGGGGCTCGAAAGGAATGTGAAGCCCAGAGGGCTTTGTTCTGTTTCCTTAGGGTGGGGAAGATAATCCCATAAACTGCCTGCCAGAGGGGAGGGTTTCCAGGAGTGAGAGAACTGGTAATGCAGGAGAAAGGGGGGCAGAGCTGCCGGAATGAGTCGGAAGAGACAGGGTCTCGGCCGGAGGGTTTGTCTTTGATTGGAATGCAGGGTGTTTCTCTACCCCAGAGGGGGAGCCGATACCCACACCCGGGAGATGCTGGGAAGAGGTGCTTCTGATTGGTTTTCTCTTTTCTCCGCTGAGGGTGAGGCTGAGGGAGAAGTGTTAGAAAGTTGAGGAGCGGGGAAGAAAAGATGTGAAGGATCCTTTAGGAGAGAGGGGACAGTGAAAGGGGGACACCGAGGGCCTAGGGCTGCATAGGATGCAGGCCCTAGCCAAGAGGAGTCGTCACCAGCGTGTCCTCTGTCAGACATGACAGGGCAGGTCGCAATCAGAGGGGGACTTGACTCTCAAGAGCCGGACTTCCCACCAGCAGAGCTTTCCTTCCGGGTGAGGGTGCCCAAGGGAGAGCGGAAAGGAGCAAGAAACCACTGCTGGGCTTTCCTTCTTAGCAAGTGGTCCTGGAAACCAGGAAGTTGCTCCCAGGAGCCATGGCCTCAGTTTCGAGAGACGGGACCAAGCAGAGTAGCAGGGCCCAGAGAGAGGGAGCTGCAGTCAGGAGACAAGTGGGAGGGAAGATGGATGGGCCCCCAGGAGGGTCCCAGTGGAGCAGGGCGTGGGGTTTGAGATTGGGCATTGCTGGGGGTGCCTGGCCTCTGCTTGGGAGGTGTTACTCCCATCAGCCAGAGCCTCACCTCTGCCTTGGCAGGTCTTTGAAGCTGCTTTGGCCTGGATCCGATATGACCGAGAGCAGAGGGGGGCCTGCCTGCCTGAGCTGCTGTCCAATATCCGCCTGCCTCTCTGCCGACCCCAGTTCCTGTCAGACCGGGTGCAACAGGATGACCTGGTGCGATGCTGCCACAAATGCAGGTGAGACCTACGTCAGCCGGGGTGCGGTGCTGGGAAAAAGGAAGTCCCGACCCGAGTGGAGACGGGAGGCAGACCGTCGCTGCCGACCAACCCTCCAGAAGCTGGCCACTGTAGCCCCCACCCTGCCGACTGCAGTGGACTCCCCTCAAAGTCACCCCGGTTCCTCGAACCCACCCCATCTGGAAGGCTCCTCCTTCCCACTGGAGAAAGAGAAGCCAGCCTCAAACAGTGCACATGCGGACCAGGTGTGAAGCATACCTCCCGTCCTAGCATCTCCCCCCTCATTCCAGGGACCTGGTGGATGAAGCGAAGGACTATCACCTCATGCCAGAGCGCCGGCCCCACCTGCCAGCCTTCCGAACGCGGCCCCGCTGCTGCACCTCCATCGCGGGCCTCATCTATGCTGTAGGCGGCCTCAACTCAGCAGGTACCTTGCAGCTCCCCTTTGCAGAGCCCTGGCTTAGACTCCGTGGACGACGAGGCACCAGGACACAACCTGGCCCTCCCGGGTCCTCTCCGTGGGCCTGGCCCCCTTTCACTTTTGTCAGCCTTCTGCAGGGAGAGCCTGTCAGGTATTAGGACCTCAGATTCGGCGTGTCAGAGCTAAAGGATGTTGACCGTGGAGAGCTCTTCCTGTCCGGATGGGGCCGTGTAGGTCCAGAGAGCCTCCCCTCTGCTCACACAGATGGTGCAGGCAGACCAAAGACCAGACCTTGGTGTCCAGACGCCCGAGCCAGCACACTGTCCCTATCATCACAGTGGCTTCCGTCACGTACTCAGCTCTGGGTAGGATACCGCTGGGGAGGAGTCCCTGTACCAGGCTCGTCACGGTCAGTCATATGAGGAATCTCAGGCTAGACTGCAATAATGCCCCTCTCCAAGCACACAGGACATACTCTGACTCACCCCCTCTCCTATGTGTGTGCTTGGTCATCCGGGTGTGCCCAGCAGTCAGGTCTTCCCCGCCCCTGGGCCGTGGATGCCGAGAGGGCAACATGGGCAGCCTAGCCCCGCAGCACCATGGGAAGTAGTACCTGGTGAGCTATTTCCATAAAGATGGCAGTCAAGAAAGCCCTAGCTGGAGCTCAGCCCTGCTTCTGTCCCACGAGGGGCCGCCATGTGTCAGGATCCACAGCGGCAGCTTGGCTTGGTGTGTCTCAGACCCAGGCTCGATGCTTTGCCCTCAGTCTTTAAAGCAGCTCTGCACTAGATGCTAGCCCCACCTCCCATTCTGGGGGCGAGGCCACAAAGCCACCTGCTGGGGTCACCCGCAGGCAGATGAGTATTAGCCACAGAGCTTGAGCCCTTCGAGAGGGGTGTGCCTCCTGGGTGGGGGGACTCAGAGCTGACTTACGTCCATCTTGGGCTCAGAGAGCGTGCTTGATCGTAACAGAGCGGCCCTCTCCAGAAAGCAATGCCTCCTCTCCGAGTCCGACTCTCCCTGAGGGATGGGACTCGAGGTCCTCCGTGGCTGAAATCTTTCTTGTGTTCAATTGTTAACGTTTGAGTTGTGTGAAGCCCGCCAGAGCAAGTCAGTTCTCCCTTCACCCGCGGGGACACACTTCATTTCATGTCACTGTGGCTGACAAGGCTTCATGGGCCCTCTTGTTGGTCAGGTCTTTGGGAAGAGTTGAGAGAGTCGAGTTAAATCCTCGCCTAAGTCATTGCCCAAGAACTGTGATCCAGGCATGTGGCCGCATGGGTTTTCATGTGAGTAGCAAATTTTTATGCAGGTGACTCCCTGAACGTGGTGGAAGTGTTCGACCCCATCGCCAATCGCTGGGAGAAGTGCCACCCCATGACCACAGCCCGGAGTCGCGTGGGCGTGGCCGTGGTGAACGGGCTGCTCTATGCCATCGGGGGCTACGACGGCCAGCTCCGGCTGAGCACTGTGGAAGTCTACAACCCAGAGACGGACACCTGGACCAGAGTGGGCAGCATGAATAGCAAGAGAAGGTAGGTATTCCTGGACATCCTGTTTGCAGTCTGAATGCACACAAACACACCCCTCGCTCCTGGGGAGCGCCATGCTAGACAGACCACAAAGGTAAAGCCCACTGCCAGCAGCTCCTGGGAGCGAGCCCCACCTGCCTGGAAGGAAGTACTTGCGTGTCCTCCGAGGAGCTGGGGGTTGAGGCAGGAACGTTGCACCGCTATCCTGGCTGCCAGACAAGAGCTGGAAACAGGTGGGAGGGGGGCCTGAGGAGGGAATGGAACTAGATCTGTGGGAAGATCTCACAGAAATTTGAGATTCGAGTTGAAATGTGAAGGAGGAGGATTTAACTCCATTAAAGGTAAAAGGAAATTCAGGATTTTATTTATAGATAGATACAGATAGGTGCATTGGTACATGCGCATGCACATTCTTCACCCCCTCAGCCCTACCCCACCTGGGCTCTCACTGGTGATCTGGGGGATTTTGTAAGCCAACGCTGTGTCCTTCACTTCAGGGTCACCACGCGTCCCCCAGGGTCTGGAGCGCACAGGGACTTGCCGGGCAGACTAAGCTTGTTTGTCATGCCCACAATGCAGGTCAGCTGCTTGTTCCTCCCACCACTTGCCCACTCACATTTCCTGCGTAAGATGTGGGTCCGGAGGGCATGCAGATGGTGCCTCCAGGTGGCCTTCCGAGTGCTGAAGGGACGGGCAGCGTCTCTCCGGACGTTAGAGGAGGTTGAACTAGGACAGGCTCGGGCCCTGTGAGCTTGGAGGGCTCACGGGGTTTAACGGACCAGCCCTTCCGTGTTCCTCTGCTCTCGGCGAGGCTGCACCAGATCTGGTGTCACGTGGCACCCTCCTCAGGGACCCAGCCTAGCAGCCAACCAGCCAAGGCCCCTACTTGTTTCACCAGAAGCTCTTTCCTTGAGCTTCCGTGGCATATGCCCAACCTTAGGGGGAAATGAGTTACCCAAACTTTAGAACGCGGGGCAGCTGGTAATCGCCAGGCGAGATGCTTTCCTAGGCCCTTTCTGCTCCGTCGTTTGCCATCTGAGCGCTCACCTCACAGCCCTCTTGCTCTGTCTGTCAGATCAAGGCTACCTCGAAAACCCCCTGCCACCTAAAAGTGCAACGACCACGTGGCACAGTTTCCGTACTCAGCAGTGTCACCGTGTGTGGTCACAAGTTGGGACGCATCTGCTCTTATACCAGTAAGGCTAGACTCACAACGTAGGTTCTGTTGTGGAAAGAAAAAAAACAACCCATTGCCCTTCCTGGCTTCGATGTCCCTGGGAGTATTGTCTGAGAGCAGGACCCTCTGGGTATGCCTTCCCCGGTCTGGGGGAGCAGGGCCCTCTGGCATGCCTTCCCCGGTCTGGGGGAGCAGGGCCCTCTGGCATGCCTTCCCCGGTCTGGGGGTAATGCCCTCATACTAGTAGCGTGGGTCCTGCTCGGTTTCATCCCCTTCCAACACAGGCTGCCTTCAAATGTTCTTCGTCCCGTCTCCCCTAACAACCCACCAGCTGTCTGCCCAGACACTCGGTGACAGCCTCCTTCCTGCTGTCACTTTCCTTCTCCCAGACCACCTGTGAGACGTCGTCTCCCGCCAGACTGTCCCCCTGTATCTCGTCACATTTGTGCTCATCGCTTCCCGGATGGTTTGTGCCCTGCACTCAGTGGTTCTCTTCACTCTCTCTGAACGTGTGGTTGAGCCCCTGTGTTTCCGCTTTTTCTGTTTGTCTTGTGTCAGCATCTAGAAGTTCAGCGAGTGCGTGATCTTCCCACAGTCTGTGCCCAAGACAGGCGCCCTCCCTCTTGCAGGCCGAGTGGGGCAGTGAGCCCGATTGAGTTGCTCTTTCCTGTGTATCCCACACCCAGACTCACTTTGCATCTCCCCAGCATCAGGTTGGAAAACAGAATCACAGCTTGGGGTTTGCTTTTTAACTTCGCGTGAGGCATTGGGTACAGTGAAAGATTTGCTCAGTGACTCCAGGCCTCTCTGGGTCTTTGATATTAAGAAAGCCTGGCCTGATGGTCTGCACATCTTCAGAGTCCAGCCTGTACCTGAGCAGCCCTCTTTCTGAGGGGAGAGCCCAGCCTCCCCGAGCTGCGGCTGCTCAGCTGCCCAGCGCTGATGACCAGGCTTCCTGTCCTGCAGGCTGAGATGACAGATGCAGAGCACGTGACGCGTGTCGTCAATGCAGAGCCTGCAGGAGCTGTGGCTTCACTTGCTAAGGCAGATCAGGGGCCGTGCAAGGCCCTGTCTGTAATGACGAGACATCTGTCAAGCTTAATGGTGACTCGAATGGTTACATCAGAGAGCATGAAACTAGGACTTCTGAAACAGAGTCTGGAAAGTTAGAACTGCAACAAACACGTCCTGAGGGCCGGCTGTGGACAAACACCGTGCTAAGCGCAGCCCAGGCTCACAGGTGAAGACCCTTCCCTGCCTTCCAGGAAGCCTCCCTATTAAGGAACCATCAGATGCTGGTTCCCCGCGGTGCCAGAGTGTAAGCAGCCAGTGGGCAGGGGCATTTGGCTTACTCAGCACTCCAAACTGTGCCTAGGAGAGTGCACCTGCCGAGGGCCTGGTGAAAACTCACAGCTTGATGCATGTGCACCTGTGATAGATAGTGCTGTAAGAGAGCGGCCTGGCACTCGGGGAGTGTGGGGACAGGAGAGAGTGCTGCTTGCTGGGTGGTCCTCGGTGACTTTCGGAAAAGAAGAGAGGGGAATTTGACCTGGGTGCCGACCCTCGGCACAGTCCAGTGGCAGGTGGGCGTTCTAGGACATCAAGAACTGAGAAGAGAGGATAAATGGAGGGAGCCCCGGGCGGGGGGTGGGGGTGGGGGTGTGTTGAGGGATGTAAGGGAACACAGGGAAGCTTCAGCCCCTCTAGTTCCCACCTTTCCTTGGTCAGATTCCTGGGGGTTACACTTAGTCGGGAGCTTGGCAGGTGATGGTGGGGTGTATTTCTAGCGGAGCCAGCCACCTGTGGCTCTCTGGGCTGACAGCTCTGTCTGTTGCAGTGCCATGGGGACAGTTGTGCTGGATGGACAGATCTACGTCTGTGGGGGCTACGATGGCAACTCCTCCCTCAACTCTGTTGAGACCTACTCGCCCGAGACGGACAAGTAAGAACTAGTCTCCCCCTCCCACCCACCCATGCCACGGGGCAGCCGGGCCTTCTTAAACAGAGAGTGAAAAGTCACAGCTGCAGTTCTTTATATACCTTAAGGGTAGATAATGTCTTACCTTCTTATGCCCTGTAGTGTCTTGCATGGAATAGGTGTTTCGTAACTATTGGCTCAGTAAATGAATGAATGAGTAAATGTTGAAAACAGATGAAAGTATTGATCCTGGGAGACCTTTACTTAATGCTCTCAGTTTTATCAGCCCCCTTTTATGTAAAGACAGATAAGAGGAGCTAAGAAATAGATGAGCTGCATTTTCCAAAGTGGGTAGGATATGATTGGGGTTGGAGAGCAGGCAGGTGGAGAAAAAGTTAATATGGTCCAAGTAAGTTTGGGAAATGAAGGCTGTCCCACAAAGTCCTTGTTCTTCCATAATATGTACGAGTGGTTTCAAAATTATGTAGTATGTATTGGGCTCTGCAGAATTCTGCGGCAAAGAAGCCTGTTTAACATGGCATTTCACGTAATACCTATTATTGCTTATGGAGGACCGTGGTAAAATGTAGCCTCGATACTATATATACTTAGTTAAGTTTTTTGTGGTAAAATTAGGTGCCTTGGCTGATATTCGGGTCAGCTTATACTCAAGTCTATATGGTATTTCATTTCCGCCCTTTGGCTATTTTGGTAATTATGTGATAAAACCGAATCCAGTTAGTGAGTGGATCCATCAGGGTGTTTGTAAGCCAACACCATCCCATTCCCTCAGCCTGCTCACTCCCCGTGGCGAGCTAGGTGTCCAAGGTCCGGGCGCAGTGGCAGGTCTAGTGGAGCCCTAGGGTGCTTCACCACCTCACCCTGGAGGCCTGTATCCAGAGCTGCTGGGTGCAGGGTGGGAGCACCTTCCTCTCGTGGGGCTGGGAGGAGGGACATAGCAGGTGGGCGTCTGCTGCAGTGAGACCCGTGTGGGTGGGCAGTGGGAGCCGTGCATTCAGGGACGGGACAGCACTGGAGACAGTCATCATCCTCTAGTGGGAGAAGGGCGCAGGGGCGCGTACCCAGGGAAGCTGGAAAGTAGGCCTGAGCTGGTGGTGCAGAACCTCAGCAGGGAATCTGAATCCCGCCTTCCAGGAAACATCAAGGAGCCTCTGGCTCTGTGGGGTTCAGATGAGAGTGGTCTGAAAGCTGGACCACCTTTGGGGCTTGGGGGAGGGTCATTAAAGTGGTTCTAGTGGCAGGCTGGAGCCTGGGCAGCAGGGGTGGGGACAAGCGGTGGCTGGGAGTCAAACCAGCTGGGACTTGGTGACCACAAGAACGCCGAGCCGAAGAGACCAGAAGCCCGAGTTCTGCCAGTGCCGCATAGTGAGGTAGCGGGTGGTGCCCTGCATGCATGGGAGCACAGGGCGGGAGCAGGTCTGTGGGAGATGGAGGCATTGTGGGGACATGCCTATTTTGAGCCAGAGGGAGCAATCAGCAGTGGGGGTTGGAGGAGAGGTGGGGGCAAGAGACCGTCCAGCGCACAGGGGGACACAGCACAGCTCAGGGTAAGATGAGTCTGGCAGCACGGCCCACCTTGGGAAGACGGGACGCGCACGGTGCTCACTCCACCCCTCCCATTTTGGCTCTCCCCTACAGGTGGACCGTGGTGACCCCGATGAGCTCCAATCGCAGCGCTGCGGGGGTCACAGTCTTTGAGGGCAGGATATATGTGTCGGGAGGCCATGACGGCCTGCAGATTTTCAACAGTGTGAGTCTGGCCCCTCCTGGACTAAGGGCCCTTCCTCCCATCTCAAGAGTCATTCAGACAGAGTTGTTGGGAGAACGCCGCCAGTCTGGCCATGGCTAGACAAACCGAGACTCCAGGGCACCATGCACATGCCCTGAAATTCTTACATTCCGGAGGAAGGGTGCCAGGGTGCACAGAACCCACAGCGGTGGGGGGCTGGAGGGGGGAGTGCAAAGCCTAGCCGTGCCACTGCCCCTACCCAGTCAGCCGTCCACCCTTGGCTCGTGAGCCCTTGTGAAACCCCTTCCCAGAGAAGTCTCAAGCACAGAGCGTGAATTTGCAAGGAGGCCTGGCGGCGTGGTGCTTACATGTTGGGCTGCTGAGGCTGTTAACCATGAGGTCAGCAGTTCCAAACCACCAGCTGCTCCGTTGGACAGACGGGTCTCTATTCCCGGAAAGAGTGACGGTCTCGGAAACCCACAGGGGCAGTAGCACACTGTCCGGTAGGGGCACCATGAGTCAGAATCTACTTGATGGTAGTGATTTTTTTAAATAGTTTGTGTTCTTCTGTGCAATCGGCTTGAAATTGCATTTTTTTGTCCCCCAGAATACAGTCAACCGCCATTGAGCAGTGGTTCTGTGGAGCCATCCAGTGCTGTGTTGAGACCCCCATGGGCAGTGCACCCTTGGGTTAATCCTCTTTAGCTGTAAACAGAAGGGGTCAGATTAGGGCACCTCTCACCCGTTGTTGTAAGCTCAAGGGTCGTTGTAAACTCAAGGGCACATGTGCCCTTGGCAGAGGCCCTCCTCCCTGGGCTACCTGCCAGTGCCCCTCCCTCGCTGACCCAGTGGCCTAAGCACTGGCCCTGACTGCCTGCCCGCCCCCTCCCTCTGCCGTAGGTGGAGCACTACAACCACCACACGGCCAGCTGGCACCCGGCCGCAAGCATGCTGAACAAGCGTTGCCGGCACGGCGCCGCCTCCCTGGGCAGCAAGCTGTTCGTCTGCGGGGGCTACGACGGCTCGGGCTTCCTCAGCATCGCCGAAGTGTACAGCTCGGCGGCCGACCAGTGGTGCCTGATCGTCCCCATGCACACGCGGCGGAGCCGGGTCTCCCTGGTGGCCAGCTGTGGACGCCTCTACGCCGTGGGCGGTTACGACGGGCAGTCGAACCTCAGCTCGGTGGAGATGTACGACCCAGAGATGGACCGCTGGACCTTTATGGCGCCCATGGCGTGCCACGAGGGGGGGGTCGGTGTGGGCTGCATCCCCCTCCTCACCATCTGAGGCTGAGAGGGTGGGATGCGCAGGGGTGGTAAGGGGGTCTGCCTCAAACACAGGCGCTCCTTCCGGCACCGCCCCGCTTCGGGGAGAAGCAGTGGACCCGAAGGTGGGGTGCGCACCCCCTCCCCAGGTACGGGGTTTCCAGGTGCTCAAGCCTGCCCTCGGTGGGTTGCCCCTGCGCCCGTCGGGCCTAGGCCATCACGACGCAGGGCCGGGGCCCCAAGAAGCCCCTCTGGGCCCCGCTGCCCGGCGCCCACCCGCCACCACGGGGCGCGGGCCAGCCCCGCCCTCCCCGCCTGCCGTGTCCGGCCAGCCGCGTGGTGGCCAGCGCGCCCTGGGGCGGCCGCTGGGCCGGGCCAGGGAGGAAGTGCGCAAGGGAGGCACTGGGCACGTCTCCGCCGGGCAGCGGAGATCCCGGCAGGGTGGATGTGGGTTTTGTCATCACCTTATTATTCAGGAGAGGGAAAAGAGTCAGAAAAGAGTCTTGCAGGAAACTGGAAAGAAAAAGAACATCTTTTTTAACGTGGACTTTTTTTTTGCCGGAAGGAAACAGTACAAAGACACTAAAAGGCACACGCGTGTTTAACTGAAGGCGGCCCAACGTCAAAAGGGCGGCCTTCACTCCCACCTCCCGAGCCCAGGGCCCCGAGGCCTGGCCCACCTGCCCAGGGGTTCCCTCGGAGCCCTCTCGCCTGACCCCGTAGCAGGGTGCTCCCGTGTTTGTCTTCACACCTGTCAGAGGACGTTTTTTAATCTGGTTCAGCCAGTCCGCGGAATGACTGCCGACCTTCTCAGAGAGAAGCCCCAGCCCAGAGCTCAGCTCCAGAGGCTGGTGGATGTCCCCCACTGCCGCCCACCCCACCTCGGACCTTTCCTTGGTCTGGCCCCAGGGAACAAACTGGTGGGCAGTTTCTCACCTTCCTTCTTGGGTCATGTTACCCATCGAGATGCTTCTGGGGACAGTGACTGTACCTCCAGCCCCTTCACCAGGGGCTTGCTCCGTCCACCTGCTGGGAGCTAGCTTGCCCCAGTACCCTCATCCACTCTGCCAGCCCACTGCTCCTCCACCCACCCACCCTGATCCAGGGGTCTGGCCCCCTCCGACTGACCAGCAAAACAGACCTTTAGAGTCAGGCGAAGCTGACTTCACCACTTTACGGACTACAGGCCGAAAGAATGTCTGGCTGCTGCAGCAGAGAACAGCAGTGTTTTTTATTTCTTCCTGAAAGGGCTCCAGGCCCGTTGCTCCTCTTCCTCCTCCCTTGGCGGGACCTCGCGTGAGGGAGGCCACCTTCTCTGACCCGTGCACTGGGCGGCGCTGGAGCCGCGCCCTCCCTGCAGCTTCTGTAACCGAGCCAGAACAAGCTGGAGAAGGAGAGAGGATGAAGAAAGAAAACTCGTCAAGTCTGTGGTACTTCAGGCCTTTTTCCTTCAAGTGCTGCTGCCAAAATCTGGTTTTACAAAATTCTTCCAGTCGACACGAAAGGAGGAATTGACCCAAGGCTGGGTCTTAGGGTCCCAACTCCCCATCTGGCTAACCTCCTCTCTGCACCTGCCTGGAGGGGCACCCAAAAGCCTGTGGGAAGCACTCCAGCCCGGGACCCTTCAGGTTCCCAGCGGTGCGATCGCCACGCATCCATCCAAAGGGAAGGACCTTTGCACCCGAAACGTGGGAGCTGGGCCTCTGCCACAAGCACTTGAAAACGATGTGGGGATTTTGGTCTTGATGTTGCTTTTTGTTTTTAACTGTTAATGACTCGCATCCAATACGGTGTGACCTGGGTCCATGGTGGGGCTGCACCCTCTTCGCCCACCAACCCACACGTGCTTCCCTGTGCGGGCTTTGCCTCTAGGAGCAGACTCTGTGACGGATGGCGGGCTCCGAATCTCCCATTACAGAGAAATGCCCTTCGTGCCCGTCATGTTGTCGTTGGTGAATTTGAGGCCTCGATTGTGAAGCGAGTTCAGAATCAGCTGGTGGGCTGCTTGCTGAGTGAGCCTCACTGGGTCCTTGGAACACCTGCGCCAGGTGGATCCTTTTCCCGGGGGCTGGAGGACAGTCCCACCCTCCCGCCTGTTGGTATGAGCCTCACACAGCTGTACCTGAGGTACAGAGGGTTTTCAAGTAAGATCAAGCACAAGTAAGCAGATTTTACACACACACACAGGTTCCTCGGTCCGACGGTGAATGAGTGTGCAAATGGCTGGTCTGGTGGTCTGGCTCTTGGGCGTTGGAACCCTTATGGTAACATCGCTGAAGGAGGAGGCCTCACCTCAGGATGTTGGAAAGAGTTTGGCCAGGAGGCACCTTGGGGTCTAACCCAGCTCTGAGCAGAGGACACTGGTGGTGCCCATGCTCCTTGGGCATTTCCCCTTGAAGAACACTTGGAGCCTTCTGGGTTTCGCCCAAGATCAAAGCCAGAACGGGAGCTGAAGCCCAGCTTTCTGACTTAACCACAAAGAGGCGCCTGGAGAGGAATTCTGCCCTTCTCCCATGCATTGCTTCCCAAGAGCTTCTCTCCTTTTTATTTATAGCACGCATGATGTTTGTGTTAAGAAACCAAAGAGAAATAAAGAGCGCGCTCCTAATTTCTTCTCCTTGCCCTTCCTTGGTTTCATTTTTACGTCATTTTGTGATGAGATATATAAAGAACAAAACGGTGGCCATTTTGGCCGTTTTATGTGTACAATTCAGTGGCGCTGATTCTGTTCACCATGCTATGCACCGTCACCGTGATCTGCTTCCGGAAACTCAGCACCTTAAAGCAATACCTCCTTGTTTTCTCCCCACTCCTGCCCCTCGTAACCTCTAATAAACTTTGGTCCCTATGTGCGTGCCTGTTTCGTATCAGAGGGGTCTGGCAGTGTGCGTGTTTCCTGCGGCATGTATCAGAACCTCATTTATCTTTGTGACCGAATCATCATTTCACTGTACGTATATAACCACATTTTATTTATCTAGTCATCTGTTATGGACACCTGGGCTATTTCAATACACCATTCAATTTTTATTTTTTAAATATTGTAAGTAAATCGGGCCGTAAGTGACACAAGCGGTTTGTAGTGTTAGCCCGCCCAGCGCTCCTGCAACAGAGGGCCCGGCAATCTGGTTCCATTCAAATTCCAACCAAGAAACCCCTGTGGATACCTCAGAGATGAGGGTTTGAGGGCAGTGAACCCACGTGGGTGGACATGAACCACTGGTGGAACCAGTGTGAACATGCCTTTAACCCTGGAGAAGGTAAGTGAAGTATTGCTCCCAAGGTTTCGGTTCCTAGACGCACAGGAGTATTCCAGACAAAACCTGTTCAACCTGTCGCTGTGGGCAGACAAGTTCTGTAGGTCTCCGCAGGGTCAGTCAACAGTGTCTTCCAAGAGGATCTCACAGATCAGTGAAATTCAAGAGAGCAGCCGGCACAGAAGGTTCCATAAACCGATTTTCCTCGAAGGACACAGGACAGTCACGGGGCAGATTAGAAAGGTTTTGAGAACAGTGAAAGCTGCCTCGGAGGTAAGGCTGCCTTCCCTCCCCCCACAACACTCCCTGCTCATCTGAGGGAAGCAAGCTGGACCCCAAGAATGTGGTCGGCAGCCCAGCCACGGCAGTGTGGACAGGCTTCCTGGGTGCCTCAGATGCACAGCAAAGGGGGAGAACGCTTCCCACACAGCAGCCTCCGATCCCTTTCCTGAGATCACACCCAGTCAATTTGTGGTCAGTCTCCTTTGGATATCGGTTCTGCCCAGGGAACGCTAACTGGAAGATCGGCACTTCGAAACCACCACCGGCTTCGATGGCGGTGAGTTTGGGTTGGTTAAAACCCTAACTCCAAAAAGCAAACTCTAACTCCATAGCATCGTGTAAAAGACCACCTTTCCCCACACAGTCTCCCAGAACCAGTCCTTCAGGGTTCCTGTGTCCTTGTGCCTGCACGCCCCTGTAACAAAGCACCTCTGCTTGCTCAGCCTGTATGCCCCATGACAGAGGCCTGATTGTAACAGTGTCACAGGTGCATTCAGGTTCAACCAGTTTTCCTAGGCTCCTTGGCAGCAGGAATATGCTTGGGTTTGCTTTTTACAATCTTACCGAGAGCTCACTTGCTGTAAAATGTACCCACTGGAAATGTATGAAGCAATGGTCTTAGTATATGTACAAAGCTGTACAACCAATTCAGGTATTTCTATTGCTCCAGAAAGCTCCATGGCACGCATGCAGTTAATTCCTGTTGTCACTGCCATGCTCAGCCAACCGTTGTTTTGGCTCGTTGTCTCTAGATTGCCTCTTCTCGGTTTCACCTATCCGTAGGAGCGGTTTGGGTCTGGCCTCTTTCACTGGGACTCTGAGGCTCATCCCTGTCATACGACGTGTCCATAACTCACTGCCATCGTGTTCGTTCTGCCGCATGGTGACCCTGGACAACAGTGGAGCTGCCCCTGTGGCTCTCCAAGGTCGTCACTTTATTATTATTTTTAAATCATTTTACCGGGAGCTTTTACAGATATCCTAACATCCCATAGTTCAGTCACATCAAGCAGTATTGTACACGTGTTCCCACAATCCATTTAAAACAGCCTCCTCGACCTCCTTGATCTACGCTCCCCTTCTGAGGCTGTCCATCTTTTTTTAAAAAATCATTTTATTAGGGGCTGATACAACTCTTACACAATCCATACACACATCAATTGTGTAAAGCACATTTGCACATTCATTGCCCTCATCATTCTCCACATTTGCTCTCCACCTAAGCCCCTGGCATCAGCTCCTCATTTTTTTCTCCTCCCTCCCTGCTCCCCCCTCCCTCATGAACCCTTGATAATTTATAAATTATTATTTTGTCTGTTTTCTAATATTCAGTTGCTCTTGTATATAAAGCTCTTTTTCTTCTTAAAGCTCTTTCTTATACACATAACTATATCTATAAATTTGTTGCTCTGGGCCGCCCAGACTAACACAAGTGGTAAGTCTTTAGAATAGAAAACCTCACCTTTCTCCCTCAGAGCAGGTGATGGTTTCAAACTACTGACCTTGGGATTAAGCAAGTCACCTCATAACCTCTTATGCCAGCAGGGTGCCTCTTTATAATAAATCTTAAAATTGCATAGTTATGAAGTCCTTCAACTTTGTTACTTTTCAGAATTACTTTACTTTTGCTTTCCCATACAAATGTCATGACCGGATTGTCAATTTCTACAAGCAGGCTTTCTGGCGGTTTTTTTTGTTGTTGTTTTTTGGCTTTCTGGCTTTTGATAGCAATTTGGATTGAGTGAAATGCCTGGTTTGGGGGGAACTGCCATGATGATCAAGTCCTCCGATCCACGAGCCCTCAATGTTCATCGAGGTCTTTGGTTTCGCTTAGTAATGTTTTGTCAGTGTACAAGTCTTGCATTTCTTTTGTAAAAATTTTCCAAAGAATTTTCTTCTTTTTTTTTATGCTATTGTGAATGGAACGTATTTGCTTCATTTTATTTTGAGGTATTTTGTTTCAAGTACATAGGAATACAATGAATTGCTCTATCTTGATCTTGTATCTTACTACCATGCTGAAAACATTTATTCATCCTACTTTGGGATTCTATTGGTTTTTATGTGTGTCCCTTGGGATCATACATGATCAGATCACTTGTGAATAAAGACAGCTTCTTTACTTTCTTTCCAATCCTAAAGCTTTTAAAGTTCTTCCTAGTGTACAACTCTGCCTCGGCAGGGCCTCCAGCAAGTGTTGGATAGAAGAGGCAAGAATGAGCAATGTTACTCTCTGACCTTACATCACAGGCATAGTGTTGGATTTACAACACATGTTTCTGGGGACACAATTAAGTCCCTAACAGACTGCTTCTAAATCATCCCAACAGAAACAGGGGCCTGCAGTCTTGGGGAGTTCTGCACCTTTAAATATGAGGTCAATCTGTGATGACCTTTCTTTAAGTTGAGAAAGCTCCCTTCTACTCCTAGCTTGTTGAGCGTGTTCATAAGGAACAGGTGCAGGATTTTGCCTACGGATTTCCCCACAGCTGTTGAGATGATCCGATGACTCAATCCACTGGCCTTTTAATAATGTGGGTAAGATTGACCGATTTGGATTTTGGCCCAACGTTGCACGTCTCAGTTAATCTTGGCTCTGTTGTATAATCCTTTGTACGTATAGTTGAATGTGCTCTGCTAGTATGTAGTTGGAGAATTTTGTTGAGGTGTGTTTTCTGTAGTGCCCCCTTTTTGTCCGCGGTAACCTTGGCTGCAGAGGACCAGCTGTAACTATTTCCTACTCCCTCTTCTTCTAGGGGCCAACACCTGTGAAGGGGTTGTTTTTGTGGCTGTTGTTTTTACGTATTTGATAGAATTCACCTGTGAGCCTCTTGGGCCTGGGTTTGCTGAGTGAGAAAATGTAAAGAAACTTCTGAATGTCAGAGGCCATGGAGTTTGACTTCTGTACTGTCTTCCTACCTACTGCTGCCCTTGCCATGTGTCAGAGCCCTCCAGAGTCCTGCCTCGGGACCACCCAGACCCACCCACCCACGTGGCTGTCTCAGCAGAAGACCAGGGCCCGATGGAAGCTTTGTTCTGATCCTCACACCTGGTCAAAATTCACCTCTTAACCGTCCATGTCACTCCGTCAGGAAACCAGTGGTGGGTTTTGAGGGGCTGAGACTCACCCTCCTCCTCCCTCTCCCACAGCCAAGCCGTGGCCTCATTTAGCTAACTCTTGTTCCAAACCAGTTCTGGCCTCTGCCTCCACCACTCCCGTCCACACCACCTCCGTCTCTCTCTCCTGGATTCCTGAAGTCTCCCCGCTTCCACCGTGGCGCCCCCTGCAACCTACAGGCTGCACAGCAGCCACGGTGAAACTGTAGAGCCGGGAACCAGTGTGGCCCTCCACTGTCTCCCCAAGACTGCAGGCCCCTGTTTCTGTTGGGATGATTTAGAGGCACTCTGTTA
This sequence comes from Echinops telfairi, assembly GCF_000313985.2. Classification (NCBI taxonomy): domain Eukaryota; kingdom Metazoa; phylum Chordata; class Mammalia; order Afrosoricida; family Tenrecidae; genus Echinops; species Echinops telfairi. The sequence goes on from NW_022111320.1 coordinate 48,999,553, forward strand.
GGGACTTAATTGCGTCCCCAGAAACATGTGTTGTAAATCCGACACTATGCCTGTGACGTAATCTTACTTGGGAATAGGACCATCTTTGTTATTATGGTCATAAGACCTCGGTACAAGGGGTGCTTTAAGACGATCACCTTTGAGATACTAAAAAGAAAAAAAAATTCAGATTCGGCACAGAGCTGGAAGAACAAACGAGACAAGATGATACACTTCACCTGTCGATCACCAAGACCCCAGGAACGACCCACGGGGCTTCCCGAAGAACCAACAGAGAAAAGAAAGCTCCCCAAGAGACAGCACCCTGACTGCCAGCCCTTCACCTCCTCGACAGTGGGAAAGTACGTAAGTTCCAGCCGCCTCTGTGAGTTGTGTTGGTTAGTTACAACAGCACAGGGAGCTACAATGGATGCCGCAGCCCCAACGCATGAAACGTGGGCCCAAGGCTGGGCCTGGAGCAGCCAGCACCTTCATTCCAGGCAAGACCCTCCTGGGGGGTATGTTTTGTTCTTTTTTTTTTTTTTTTTTGCAGTGCTCCCAAGAGCCTGCTTGAGGAGACAGTAGGATTATCCCGGCTTTATAGATGAGCAAACCAAAGCCGAGAGAGGGGAAGAGATCTGCTCTGTAATAAGCAGCGAAAAGAGTTCACAGGTGAACAGTGATACATTTGTCTTGAGTCAGAAAAGGATACACGTGGATGAATCTCAAGACCATAATATTCAGTGAAGGAAGCCAGCCCCGCCCCCTGCCAGAAAAGTACATGCTCCATGATTGTATTTACATAAAACTCAGAACTACAAAGGCATCTATATTGACAGATAACAGATCCGTGGGTCGGAGGTGCCAGGGTGGTACAAAGGGTGGAGGGGTAGTCACTGTCTTGCCTGTGGCAGTGGTTTCACAGGTGTGTACTGTGTCAAGCATCAAAACGTACACTTTGGGTATGTGCAAGTGATTGTGCATCAATAGTTGAGTATTTTTGTGCTTTCCATAAAGCTGTGAAGTCATGAAAAATAAAGGCAGCACCACCCTGATTCTCAGTGCAACTCCCTGTCTTTTCTCCAAGGAGGGCCCTTTGTGACTCACAGGGGGTGGGGGTGGGGGTGTCCAGATCCTGGCGTAGGGCAGGCTGGGGTAGGGAGAGCTCTGAGGGCATCATGGTCTCCACCACCTGGAGCCAGTTCCAAGCCCATTCCTGAGCTGGAGTCCTGAACGGGGCTAGATGAGGACTATAAGTAGGAACTGTCCCTTATGCCTGTGCCCTGCCATGCGTATGCCCCCCTTTCCCACGGCGCAGAAGTGTGCGTCCTCCCCAGACTCTGCAGGCACTTTTTCCTTTTCCTGTCCTCTGATTCCTCCCTCGTTCTCCTACACCGCCCGATCAGCCTCCACCACACACCCAGAGACCCATGTTAATACCGTTAGGTCCTTTCTACCCTATTTTCTCTACGTTCACGTAAACAAACCCTTTACACACATCTAGGAGCCCTGTTGGCACTTTCGGGTGAGCAGTGGGCTGCTAACCCCAGGATTGGTGGTTCAAATCCACCAGCTGCTCCGAGGGACAAAGATGAGGCTGGCTGCTGCTGTGTACATTGACAGCCTTGGAAGCTACAGGGCAGTTCTACTCTGTCCTATAGGGTTACTGTGGGTCAAAATTCACTCAAAGGCAGTGGGGTTTGGGATATGTAGGTATCCTGGTGATGCAGTGGGTTAAGCATCAGGTTGCTAACCAGAAGGTCAGTGGTTCAAACCCACGAGCCAGTCTGCAGGAGACAGCTGTGGCAGCCTGTTTCCTTACAGATGTACAGCCTTGGGAAGTGTTGGGTTCTACTCAGGCTTACTGTGAGTCGGAATTGACTCAAGGCAGTGGGTCTTTATATGCACATATTTGAGAGTCTGTGTCAATTTTATTTTAAAAAAATGAGTTATACGAAGCTGAAAACTAAGCTCATAGCAACCCCGTAGGGCAGGGTTTAAGTGCCCCTGTGAGTTTCCAAGACTACCTCCCGAGCCCTATCCTTCTCCCTCCAAGCAGCTAGTGGTTTCAAACTGCAGACCTTGTAGATCACAGCCCAATGAATAACCACTGGGGCTCCTGGGTTAGAGAAGGGGGCTTCAAAGAGTTTGTGGACAAAAATGGGATGAAAAGATAATGAAGAATTCCCAAGAATTCACGGACGCTCCCGTGTTGCGTCTCTTTCCGAGCCTTCTTTTCCCTGCACTTTTCTTCAGAAGCTTGTTTTTCAAATAGGCTCTCGAGTCCCGGGGGTTAAGTCCTGTGGTCACACTTCCCCCAACACCCCCTCGTGGCCTCTGGGTGCTGCCGGTTTAGGGTTTCACAGAGTCTGTTGTTCTGCTAGGATTCTGAGCTGATGTTTTTCTCTCCTCCAACCGGCCTGCCAGGGAGCTCTGTGCCATTTTAAAAGCATCAACCACCACCACCAATCCATCATTAGCTTACCTAGCAAGACAGGTCTGCCTCCGCTGACAACGAGCAATCAGAAGATCAGCGAGGACCCCAGGAGATGGTGAGTTTACGTCCCCGAGGGAGCAGCACTCCGAAAAGGAGAGTGATTGCCCAGGGGGACCGTCACGTCATGTACGTCACTGAACGGTACATGGGACGTGCAGACTGTTGAGTTGGTGAGGTTTTGCTGTGTAGTCTCCATGACGAAAGAGCGTTTAAAGGGGAAAAAAGGGAGGGAAGCAGGGAGGGAGGAGACAAAATGAGGAGCTGATGCCGGGGGCTTAAATGGAGAACAAATGTTTTGAGAATGATGAGGACAATGAATGTACAGATGTGCTTTACACAATTGATGTATGGATTGTGATAAGAGTTGTATGAGCCCCTAATAAAATTATTTTTAAAAAAACACACACACACAAACCACCGTATTGGGGGACAATAAAATGCAGTGACCCTGAAAAAAAAAAGACAGAGAACTGGATGCATTTGTAATAAATTCTGCTATTTTAACCATTAAAAAAAGTGAAATACTATTAGCAAGAATCAGAGAAAGCTAATGGGATTAGACCATTGACTTGTACGATATGTGGATTGTCTCAATACAACTTTTTATTTATTTATTCTCTCTTGGGGGTTGGTACAGCTCTTATCACAATACATACATACAACCATTATGTCAGGTACATTTGTACATATGTTGCCATCATTTTCGAAGCATTTTCTTTCTACTTGAGCCCGTGGTGTCAGTTCATTTTTCCCCTCCCTCCTGCATGAATGCTTGATAATTTATCAATTATTTTTTCACGTCTTCACTGACCGATGTCTCCCTTCACCCACTTTTCTGTTGTCTGTCCTGCTAGGAGACGGTTCTATGTAGATCTTTGTGGTTGGCTCAGAACAACTTATTAAAAGAAGAAACAGAATAAAACCATCCGTTCCCACCAAACTAGCACTGTGAACGGCATGTCTGTGAAGTACTTTCTGTGAACAGACACCCGATTGCCCCGTCTCTGTCTTCTTGCGTCAGACTTGCACAGGCTTTGTGTATTCCAACACAAGCATTTTCCTTGATGCAACATTGCATTTGACATTTATGTAAAAGGTGGCCCAATGTTATATCCCAGGGATGTTTCCCAAATTCATTTGCAGACCTGAAGGGTGACTCAGGGCCATCGTCTCTGGGGAGTCCCATCATCCTGTCTAACCAGCACACCTGGTCTTTTCTATGGTTTTGAGTTCTGTCCCACATGGTTCTCCCACTCTTAACCAGGACCTTCTAATGGGATCCCTTTTGGGGCAGTTGGTTGTGGTAGGTAACCACCATCTAGTTCTGGTCTCAAGGTCACGGAGACTGCTGTCCACATGGTCCACTAGTCCACCAAACTTTCTGTGTATTTCCCATTTTTATCATTCTTTCTTTACTCAGAATGGGGAGAGGTCAATCATTGTACCTTAAATGATTCGTCCCTTTATGAACTAATGCCCATAGTTTATTTAGCTTAACTATGTTGCATGTTCCCCTTTTGACAAATTGCTTCCACCCTCACCCCACCTCTGCGCTGCCGGGAGCGAGGGAAATGGAGCAGTGTGGGGCCCAGCAGGCCTTTGTGACAGGACCCTGGAAACCAGCCTCCCCTGGCAGGGTACAGCGCGGTAGGCCATCTTCCCCAAACTTGATGTGATGTGGCATTGACCTCTCTAGATGGGCCCTGAGGCTTCCCAGGGGAAATTGATCAGCTAAGGCCCCTCGTGTGCGGAGCTCGAAGTACTGGGCCTGGTGACTGCAGGAGACCATGGTCCTGTCTCCCAGGAGTGAAAACCCACATGGGAATATGCATGCGTGTGGGACAGCCTGAGGGGCTGCAAGTCTGAAGGTCACCTCCAGGGGAGTATCACTGCCTCACCAGGGGGAGGGGGCCTCAGAGCCTCAGGTTGGCCTGCTTGTGTAAACCTGCACCGTTTCCTAACCCCGCCCCAGGGCCACTGCCGCCAATAGTTCCCTCTCCTCATCCTCCAGTGCGGGAGCCCCAGGACTTAGGTGGTGGCCAGGGGGCGAGGGTTTGGCCTATAGGGCCTGTGTCCCTCAGACTTGGCTTCCGCACTGAGAGCTGCAAAGCTGATGCACCCAGCTAGCAAAGCCATCCTGAGAACTAGAGAGATTTGTGAGAAGTGGCATTGGGCAAGGGATGGCCACCATCATCCTCAACAGAGGTGGGTCCTTGGCCTCCCTGGAACTAGGACTTCGCAGCAGAGCAGAGCCCCTGGCAGGAGGGAGCCCTCACTCAGTAGTGAAACTTCCTGAAGGAAGAGGCTCGGAGTGAGTAGAAAATTAGTTGATTCACTCACTCAACAGATACATCCTGAGCATTTACAGAATTACAGCGTGCCAGGCACTGTTCTTGGGCCTGGGAATGCATCAGTGACAGAGGGTGGTGGTGGTAGTGTATCTGTCTGTCTGTCTGTCTGTCTGTCTGGACTGGTTGGCTGTAGCCTGTGAGAGGATGTGGAACAAGGAGGAGGCCCAGGTTCCCCATCAGCTGGACTGGGGTGGCTGCAGGAAGCACCAGGTTGGAGAGGATGCACTGAGTGGGTGACGCTGCTGGGCATCTACAGGGAGCTTCTAGGGGAGAGTCTCACATGCAAGTCCGGTGGAGGAGGGCGTGGCCAGAACGTTGTGATCAAGGTGGCATAAAGGGACAAATGGCTGTTGAGGAAACCTCCCCACGCCTCTGGGCCAGCCCTCTGGCTTCTCCTTCCCCAATGTCTCTACCTGCTCCCTATCCTCACCCCATGATGCACTGTGGACCCCCTCTCACCCACAGGCTGCCCTACTGGGCTCCTCCCCCAAGTCTCCCGGACATCTGCCCGGCCTTTCTCTGGCGCTTCATTAATCCACTCGCTTACTGGGTCATTGGTTTCAGAAACATTTTATTGAACTTCTCTCCCATGGTTCTCAGACCTCCTTGGAGGGCCAGGGATAAGTAAAGGGACAAACGGCCATGACAGTGACTGGGCACAGTGACTGGCACGGGCACAAGGAGCCACCCTCCCAGGATGCCAGCAGTATTCTGTTGAAAACTCACTCCATAGCCACCTGCAGGTGCTCAGGGGCCCAGACTCCCTGGTGTCTGAGAGGGGACATGGCCGGGGATGCCAGCCTGATCTGAGGACCCAGAGTGCGCCCACAGCAAAAGAATGCCTCTGCCCAGAGAGAGCAGGGGTGGCGGCTTCCTGAAGGAGGTGACTGGGCTGGTGTTTAAAGGCAGAGACACGGGGACTGACTCTAGGCTTTCAGGGCCCTTTAAGGGGAGCAACCCCCCTCCTACACTGAGCAGGAAAGAGGGCTGCGAGCAGCTCTGGGGAAGCAGAGAGGTGGAAGGTGGGGAGCAAGAGGTCGTGGTAGAAGTACAGGATCTTCCCTCCTTTCTCTGGCCTAGAAATTCCTCAGGATGTTGAAGATGATGTCGTACTTGGCTTTCTCGTACATGTCCCTGATCACAGGTGGCAGCTTGGTGCTTGTCTCTGGGTCCGCCTCCGCAGAGCGCTTCTTCCGGGAGGCCTGCAGAAGTGATACCAGTGTTGGTGGTCCCCTGACCCATCTCCCCACGGCCCCTCCTTGCTGAGACTGAAGTGCAGGGACAGAGGACAATGGGGTAGGGAGGGTGCTGGAGGTGGTCTCTGCTGGCCTGGACTCTGGGAACTCATTCCAGCCCTGGCTGATCCACTTACCTGCGGGGAGGCTCCACTTTTTATATCAATTTTCCCAAAGCGAGAATTGGGGAGGTGGGGGCAGAAGGAAGGAGTCCGGTGGAGGGTGGGGTGTCAGAGCCCAGCCTAACACCCAGGTCTTAAGAGCCCTGAATATTCCCAGACACCCCAGCAGCCCCGTCTCGGACCCTGGGCCTCTCCCTTCCCCTCCTCTCCTCGGTAAAGAGTGCCCCTTTGCAGCCCCTCGGGCCCACCTGTTGCTGCAGGAGGTCCCTGGAGCAGTCGATGTTCAGCAAGCGGAGGAAGCCCGACTGCTGGAAGACGCCCACGCAGTTCCGCTCCTCCTGCAGGGGCGGGGCAGAGGCTGGGAACTGGTCCGACACCCCTTCCCAAAAAGCCCAGCAGTTCTGGGAATGTGCCTGCCTTCCACCCACTGTGGAATCTTACAGAATCATCCCTCAAGCCACAAGTGCATGGCAGAGGGGGACCCCCAGAGTAAAGTGCATGAAAGAAATTCTCTGGGAAGGACCCCCAAACTCAAGCTCTGCCTTCGAGTCAGTGCCGACAGGGCAGGGCAGAACTGCCCCTTTTGAGTTTCAGAGATTGTAACTTCATGGGAGGAGAAAGCCCTGCCTGTCTTTCTCCCATGCAGCCGGGTGCTGGTTTCCAGTGGGGCCTTGGGACTCCTGGGAGGGGCTCCACCAGACTAAACACCGAGTAGTCCATTCTGATTCACGGGGACCCTACAGGGCAGAGTAGAACAGCTCCGTGGGGTTCCCAAGGCTGTCAATCTTTCCTACCACAGCCTCACCTCTCCCCTATGGTGGTTTTGAACGGCTGACCTTGCAGTTCGTAGCCCAGTGCACAACCTGCTCACTCCTCAGGGCTTCTTACCTGACTGTACGCACACCCACGAAAATAATGTGCGTACAAGCCATCACAGGGCAAAGGCACCCAAACCTTATTTGTTTAAAGATATGTTTTTGTCCCCCCAAAAGAAAGGACAATCCCCAGCTATGAATGCTGCCTGCCCCCCGGGGGGTAGGACTGGGATGTCATTTCATGCTGCTTCTCCACATTTTCTAAACTTCTGATCATCATCCAGAGTGACTGTCTTCGTTTTATTTTTTAAAAAGCAGCTTCCTCTGGGTGGCAGACGCCCTCGCATGGCCACGATTCTTTTCATGCATATTTCTTCATGCCTCGCTTTGACTGTGATGGATAATAACGGATAATAAGAGAAACCAATAAGTGTAACTCTGATGTTGTCAAGGCTTCCACTTTCAAGGGAGCCCTGGGGGCACACAGGGTGATGTGTAGGGCTGCTGACCACAAGGTCAGAAGTTTGAACCCACCAGCTGCTCCCTGAGAGCAAGATGAGGCTCTCTGGTACCTTAAAGAGCCAGAGCGACGGAGACTCACAGGAGCAGTTCTACCCTGTCCTGGGGGGTCAATTTAGGAGCCCTGCTGGCTTGGTGGTTGCTGCTAAGTGCAAGGTCAACAGTTTCAGTCTCCAGCAGCCCCAGGGGCTGTTCTACCCTGTCCTGTGGGGTCACTAGGTGTCAGAGTGGACTTGATGGCAGCAGTGAGTGACAGGGAGGGTTTGAGTCAGGATTTCCTCCATGGGACTGAGTTCTTGTTCAAAGGCCACATGGCCAGGTGAGGGGAGTGCTGGCCTGGAGAACGCCCCTGGGATACTCACCCCGCCCTCCCTGAATGCACAGTCCTGCGGCTGCTGCCTGCCTTGGGTGGAAAGGCACACGGTCTCTTTAATCCTGAAGTTGAGAGGGATCTTTAAGGGGGAGGTCTGCAGAAGCAACAGAAAACAAACAGAATAAAGAGTTACCACCTTTCTTTTACAGATAAGACAGAGATAGGAAGGGGCTTAGTCTAGGTCTGTGCCTCTCAGCTCTTCCCACCACGCATTTAGGCCCCAGGCCCTCCGAAACCAGCCTCAGGACATCCCTTAATAGCTAGCTGTTCCACCTCAAGGGCAAGGGGTGGGGGTCGCTTCTTGCCTTTGCCCTTCAGTTTCCTCATCTCTGAAGGAGGAACATGAATCCCTGCCCCACAGACTCAGCCGCCGGGGGTCCAGCTCACTCCCTGGTGGAACTCCCAGATCCCACGCTGGATCGTGGGGCACAGCTCCATGCAGCTGCCAGACCCCAGCTTAGCATCTTGTTTATGGTCCCTTGAGAGGAGCTCACGTCATAGTACCAGCCGTGTCCCACGCCTGCCTGCCTTCACCACACTCCCCAAAGAAGGTGCTCCCTTACGTCCCTAGCTCATAGAAGGAAACCAATGGCCTGGGTCACTCTGGAGGTAGTAGACCTCCTACCCTATTCCCTGTGGACACTCACCAAGTTGGATGGCGGGGTGGCCTCCAGCAGGCGGAAGAGGGGCTGCCCTATGCGTCCCTGATTGAAGAACTGCACAGCCTGGGTGACGATGCTCTCATAGCTCCGGCGGCGGCGGGCCTCACAGGTGACGGCAGTCAAGACCACCACCAGCACTAGGGACCTCCAGACCCCTGCCATTGTCTCCTTTCTCACCCTCTGCCAACGGGAGTCCCTTTTAGGGACTACACAGTCAGCCTTGCCCAAGGGCTGATGGCGACATGTGGGGCTGGTCTCTTCCGGAAAGAGGGGGTGTCTCTCCTTCCCTTTGCTAGAGACCCTAGTATTGGCCAAAGTTCCCAAACACCATTGGCTAAGACACCAGCAGGCTTGGGGCCACAGTCTGGGGCCTAGGAATGAGTTTGCTCTGGGCCTTGGCGCCCCCCCCCCC
>NW_022111320.1:49009314-49024188 GCF_000313985.2 Echinops telfairi
GTACCTTGACTGGCTCGTCTCCTCCCTGAGACCCTTCTGTAAGGGGATATCCAGTTGCCTACAGATGGGCTTTGGGTCCCACTCCGTACTCCCCCTCATTCACGAAGATATGTTTTTTTGCTCTTTGATGCCTTATATCTGATCCCATCAACACCTCATGATCACACAGGCTGGTATGCTTCTTCCTTGTGGGCTTTGTTGCTTCTCAGCTAGATGACCGCTTAAGAGAGTTTTCTATAAAGGGCAAGTGCACATTAAGAAAGCATCCCAACCCAGTGCTATCCAAGCCCATAAGTTCAACATTAGCCCATATGTCCGACACCGATCTACAGAGGGCTCCTCAATGTCACAAAACACACGCAAGGATGCTGACTGCAGGAGGAAAGCCAAATCAGTGAGCATGTAAGCATCTCAGCGCTGACAGAGGTCTCCACACGGGTGCTCCAGCACCCAGGGCTGCATCGGGGTAGGTCCATGTGGCATCTCCTTGGGAATGTCTCGTAGGTAGTGAGCCTTGCCAGCTGAAGCAGGGAACTGGCTAAGGCAGCTGCATCCTGGTCCAACAGTCAGCGAGCAAGAGACCTGAGAACTAGAAAGGCGAGGCTCACTGAGTCACTTATCTCACCGCCCTTCAATTAATCCCACGTGTGTTTATCCGCACAATAAACCTTAACTATCTCAATTACCTACATGGGGTGGGGGGGATAGTTATCAGCTTTTAAAACCTGGGTGCTTGACTTACTTTGAACAATCATAAAGTCTGATCATAAAGTCTGATCATCCTGGGCCCACAGCCCCTCACTGCCTGGGCCGGGCAGCCCCTGCAGGGAGGGATTGGCTGTCCACTGCTCCCCAGGACTCCCACTGCAGCCTCAGGCAGGGAGAGGGAAGCTGCTCCTTACAGGGTTGCAGTAAGGATTCCTGGAGCTGGGGAGGCAATGCAGCCAGCCCCTCCGAGAGGACCAGCAGGACCCCTGCCAGCCCGGGGACGGCTCCCAACTTCTTACCTCCCTTGCTGATGGGAATCTGTGGACTAGAACTTCCACCCTCCTGGGTTGAGGCACTCCCATTCACCTGGAGGAGACCCTGAGGTCTCAGAGGAAGAGAGCCACCACAGGTGTGTCCACTGAGGCCCACCAGTGTGGAAATGGAGGCACAGAACAGCTCATAATATACCCCCTCTCACACACACACCATTCCTCCAGAAGCTCGGGTTAGGGCCAGGAAAGTCAGAGTGGGAAGTGAGAGGTAGACCATGGGGCCGCTTTAGGATCTAGGGTGGGAGCAGGAGGTGGTAAGGTTCTGGAGGGCAGCAGGAGGGTGCCGGAGAGCAGGACATGCCCCCTCCCCCCATGGGGGGGCAAGCCATCCCCTTCTGGTGAGTGGTTCCACCTCAAGTGATTTACTCTGCACAGAGGCAGGTCCTGAGGTGGCTGAGACCTGTGGCTCCTTGTGAACACTGCGGCACCCACACATCCTTGAGAAGCGAGATGGGCAAAGTGTTTGCACAAGGACTGGAAGCCGGTGATGAGAGAGGCGTGGTGAGGCCTTGGGCAAGCCCCTGCGCCCCTCGGGCCTCAGCTTCCTCATTGCTGTAATGGGATATGAGGAGAGGTGGCCACCAATTCTGGAAACCCTTCACTTGCCCAAGCGGTCTGTGTAAGCCAGTGGCATGGAGCAAGCTGCTGTGGCCACATTGGTCCCATGAGGACACACACCTGTGTCTCAGCACCAACAGGGTGGACACGAGTTGCTCCACGAGCCAGACACAGGGACCTTGTTAGGAAGGCCCAGCGGAGGCAGGCCCAGCCCTGGCCCCTCCGGCATGAACTCCTGCCCAGCCTCGGGGGCTCTCCCTGCGAAGGGGTGAAGGCCAGGAGTACTCAGGGTTCTGTTGCGCTTAACTGTGCTGCTGGTCAGTGGGGTAACCTAGGAGGATGGATGGGTTCGACCCCAAGGCCCCTCTCTATCCTGCAGACCCTTCCTGTCAATGGCCTGAATTGGGGAGTTTGGGCTAGACATGGGTCACTCTATAAACACTGGTCATGGAGGGAGCCTGGCCCCAGAAGCCAACCTGGTTCCAAGGGAAAAGAACCTCCTTCCAAATCTTCCTGGCTTTTGTGCAGCCGGGGCAGTCCCTGCTTTGCGAAGTGCAGCGCTGTGGTCTGGGCGCCCTCTGCAGGCCGAGAGAACCCTGGCGCTAGGGAGAAGTCAGACCTCGTCTTGGGCCCCCTCAAAACTCACCCCCTGCCATGGAGTCAGTTTGGACTCTGAGTGACCCTAGAAGGTAGAATTGTTCCTCTGGGTTTCCGAGGCTGTAAATATTTACAGGAGGAAGGAGACGTAGTTAGCAGCCCAATACAAAATCCCCTACACCTGGGGGGGGGCTCCTTCGATGGCCTTAAAAACAAAATACCACTGCCATCAAGTTGTTTCTAACTCACAGTGACCCCAGAGGTCAGGGAAGACTGCCCATTTGAGTTTCCAAGACTGTAACCTCTTTACAGGATAGAAAGCCTCCTCGTCTCTTCCACAGAATGGCCGGTAGTCTGGAATTGCTAACCTACATGAGTGTCCCCACGAGAACCACTGTGCCGATCAGACTGGCCCTAGGGGTTGGCAAACCTGGCATGCTGGGTTGCTAGTTGTTCTCGTGAGAAGGTACCCAGCACTCCCGGGAAAGCTGAGGCTCTGTTATCCTCTGGGGCAGCCCAACCGGGGGTGGGGCTGTGACAGGATGCCTCATCCATCTCCCGCAGAGAGGCTGGTGGGTTTGAACCACCAACCTTGCAGTTAGCAGCCCGACGCTCACCTGACAGCCCCACCAGGCCTCCTTGACCTGGTGACACCAGGTGCAGTGGTGGCTTCCGTGTGTGGCCCTGTCTGCCGTGGGTGAGCACCCCTGCCTCTCCACAGCCTCACCCGCACTGCCTGGTGACACGTGATTGGGGTTCGTCTTTGCCTGGGGGCTGATGAGGATGGACGGCTTTCCATAGGTTGCTGGCTCCATCTGGGAACCATGAGGCTCCCATTCCAAGGGATGTGCCCATTTTACTACAGGATGCTGGTCTCTTGTGGGAAACTAACCCTGAGGGAAATATGACAAGCACTATCTTCCCTAATTTGTAACGGAGGGAATCTGGAAAGTTAGTATTCCCCCGTGGGAATGCCTCCACCCTCCACTTTGGTTAAGTTAAAGTCCAAGTACATGATCCTGCTTTAAATATCGTTCCCACAGATTCTCCCTTCTAAGGTGACCAGACGGCCTGCTTTTGGCGGGACAGTCCCGATTTTTAACAATTTTTCCCACGTCCCGCGGCATTTTTAAAAAGTCCCGATTTTGGGAAAGAATGCACGACAAGCTAGGGTATACGGATTCCGGCTGCCATGTGGCTATTTCGCCAGGATATGAGTTTTATCAATGGTGTGCCGCTGGTGTCCCGCGTTACCAATGTTAAAATCTGGTCACCTTACCCTTCACAGCGATGCTGCCTTAAAGGGAGCACCTGGTTGCCGTGATCTCCCGAGAGAAGCAGACATCCTGTAGCTCTCTCTTCTCTGCAGTGTCACCCAGCCCCTCCTCCCTCCCACCAATGCAGGTATTCAGGTTCCTCACCTGTGAGCTCAGGGACCTTAATGTAGATTCCACCCACCTTGTGACGCGTGTACCTACTGAATAGGCATGTCTTAAGGCTACCTATAAATGTCCCAAGACAGTAAAGGGTCCTTCCCTCCCACCTCCACGTGGACCGTCAAGAAGGGCTGAGGTGAGTATGATACTAAAAATATGTCCAACTCCTTATTTTATTCTCTGTCCTGTCTTTCCTATCATCTGTGACTTTACTATGATCTTTATATGTTACAGCCGTACAGTTGCGTCTACAGACCCTTCAGTTGTTAGAGGCTGGATTCCTCTAGCAGTCTCTTTATTCATAAGGCTGGCTGTATTCTGGAGCTTAACCCTTTGTCTTACAAATACATTTCTTCCAAATTCGTCCTGTCATTTTCTTTACAGTGTCCTGTTTTTCTTTGTAACTTTTAAATCTTGACATGAAATTTCAAACTTTCACAGGAAAGTTACAAGAATAGTGAGTGCATCACGTTTTTCTACCCCATTCCCCCAGCGCCCCTGGGTAAACATCTGAACGTCTTTGCTTTCTCTCACTAGCTCAAGCTCTAGCTAAGTAAAAAAAGGATCACAATAAAATCTTAAACCCTTTATTAAACAAAAAGTACCAAACTAGGATGTTGCTTCTTTGCATATCTGCCATCTGGGTCTATACACTTCTTTTTTTGTGTTTAGTCCGAAAAATGGAGTCTATAAGAAATCATAAGCTGTACAAAAGAAAACAAAAACTTCAATCCACTGGTTTCCAATTTGCTCTTTCCCCCGCCTCTCCCCTTGAGAGTTTGGAGAAGGGAGGGGCACAGGCATGGCGCCTGGTGGGTCCCAGAAGCAAGCGCCTGACGGGAAACTGGAGAGGTGGCTGCCCAGGCAGGTGACTTCAGAAAACAGAAGTGTGGAGCGGGCGCAAGTCCGGCTGACTGAGTGGAGTCCGTGGCAAAGTGGGGGTTTGCGGCGTGCTCAGGGGACCTCTCCGGGGGACCCTCTGCGGTCTTTTCGGCTCTTCTTGCTTCGTGTGTGTGTGTGTGTGTGTGTGTGTGTGTGTGTGTGGTTGCTTTGCTTTTCAGGAAAAAGCCGACGCCCTTCACTCCCACAGAACCTGCTCGCCACCCGGGCACTGGGTGAGGCGGGCAGCAAGGCACAGGCTGCTGCAAACTCAGGAAGCAGGAGCCTGTGCAGGCACAGACTTGCCAAGCCCTTCCCACCACGCACTGCAGCCCAGAGATCCCCCATCCTGCCTAGAGCGGCTTTGCCAACGCCGGAGCGAATTGCCCTGGCTTCATCCTAAGAGTTGAGGGTGTTTACATGCAGCAAAGGGAGCACCAGCCCGTGATGCTAAGCAGAGGCCCGTCTAGGGTAGGTGTGGCCTGTGGTCTGGGAGCCATCTCGCGATTTGTCAGGGCCAGCTGGGAGAGACCAGTCGGCAAGTTGAAAGGAATTTCCATAGGTGCTATTTCCATAGATACCCCTGCTGCCAAGGCTCCGAGAAACCTAACTGGGAAAGCACACCGGGAAATCCTGGGAAGCCAGGAATTTGGTCTGTCAGGTCATCCACACACTTCTGAAAGTGGTCTTCCATCTCTCTAACCCTTGCCCTGAAGAATTCTGGGCTCTCTGATTTACATAGTGTGTCAAAAGGGCAGTTTTAGCATCCGCGAGGGACCCGAACTGTGTTCCTTTTGAATGTTCTTCGGGGAGCTAACGCCAGTCTGAAGGGTGAAGATCAGGGCCATGGGGTGGGTCGGGTAAGATTTGGTACCCTCGAAGAAGAAACAGGCATGCAAGTTGCCACGATAGGAAAAATCTTTCATGCAACTCCCCTGGCTTCTGATCAATGAAGTGTGGGACTTTCTTCAGAACTTCTTCCTACAAGCAACCTCCCCTCCCCCCGTGACTGTCCTGGGCCCCAAAAAATCTATCAATCCCTAAAAACAGTTGACCTAACTCTCTATGCAGATTTCTCTGCCTTGAACTGAACTTGTCCAAGAGAGCCCCTTGGAAGCCACTGTTTCGATAGGCCTTCTTTTTGGAAGGTACCCGAAGGAGACTAAGACCAGTGTATTCCCAAGAGAACGTGTCTGCAGGCGCCCACTGACCGTCGGGATACATTCAAACGTGCGTTGTTTGGAATAAACTGGTGCTTGTATCAACCGGAACCCCAGTAGCAACACTTCTTTGCTTCCCCTAATATATCTGCACCATGCAGACAACCATGCCTTCTTACTGCTGAACACACCAGTGCTCATTTCCTCAAAACAAAGACATTCTCTTACATGCAGCGTCACCACTGTCCCCCAAACCAGAAACTGACACGGCACACCGATACCCTTCTGGGATTAAGCCACAAACTTTATTTAGATTTCACCTCTTGCCCCACTCCTGTCCTTGAGAGCCAACGAAATTCCTGCTGTGGTCTCTCGTGACTTCTCCCTTAGCTCTCCTTTAACCTCCTTGGTATTTGTGCGGTGTGACTTGATTCTGCTGGAGATTTGAAGGCGGTGATTACCTAGGATCCCCCTCAATTTGCTCGGTCCCATTTTTTTCTTCCGGACTGCACGTCTGTGTTTTAGATGCCGCGTCCTTCTCAGGCCGTCCTATGAGGTCGCTCCAGAGGCAGGTGTCTGCCGTTGGTGGTGAGATGCAGATGCAGAACGTGGTAAAGGTGGGATCTGTCAGGTTTCTCCATGTAAAGTTATGTTGTCCCTTTGTAGCTATTAGTGTCTCGTGGAGATACTTTGGGACGATGTAATCACCCTCTTACTTTACTTTTTTTTAAAAAATATTTTATTGTTTGTTTGTTTGTTTTTTTAAATCAATTGATTGGGGCTCATACAATTCATCACAATACATAGATCACTTACTTTACTTCTTAAATCCACTCATTTTAGGGTCCGTTCATGATGTTGCCTGCATCATGATGGTAGTTACCAAAGGGTAACCACTACTTCTACTTCCATCCTTCCTTAAACATCTATTAAGGAGCCCTGGTGGCATCGTGGTTATGCATTGGGCTGTGATCGCAAGGTCTGCGGTTCAAAACCACCAGCCTCTCTGACGGAGAAAGACAGGATTTTCTATTCCGTAAAGAGTTTTACAGTCTCAGAAACTCACAGGGGCAGGTCTCCCCTGTCCTTTCGACTCACTCTGAGTTCACATCAACTTGATGGCAGTGCGTTTGAGGGTGGACGTTTATGAGTTGACTTTCTACTTGTAAAAGGAGTGTTCCCCTTCTTATCTCTTTATTCAGGTATGAATCTCTGTATTCTCTCGTGCAGTAGGTATAATCCTGAGGCTGTCTGCTCCCACAAAGATTTACAGCCTTCAGAAGCCTGTGGAGCATTTTTCTGTCCTGCAGGGTTCAGAGGAGTTAGGATCAACTGGGGGGCAACTATTTTACTTTGTCCTAGATTCGGCAGAGAAAGCCAGCTCCTGTGTTTTATAATGTCTTGCTCAATAGAATTTTTTTAGAAACTTAAATGTAATTCCACTGTTGTTGAGAATATACATGGCAAAACATACGCCACTTCTCGATGGACCGTTTGGGGCTATGTGTGGGCTCCCTGCAGAGTTTCTGCCTGTACAATTCATACACATTGGTGATGGTCTTCAAGGGGGCTTGTAGAACCCCCTCTCACCCTCCTTTTCCCTCCTCCATGAACAGAAGTCTCCTAAGGTCCCTACCTAATCTTCTGAGTTGCTGTTGTCAATTTGATTCCATTTAAAGCAGTGGATCTCAACCTTCCTCATGCTGAAATCCTTTCCTACAGCTCCTCATGTGGTGGTGACCCTCCCAACCATGAAATTATTTTCGTTGCTACTTCATCACTGTCATTTTGCTACTGTGATGAATTGTCATGTAAATATCTGATAGGCAGGATGTATTTTCTTTGTTACAAATTGAACATAAGTAAAACATAGTGATGAGTCACAAAAAATGATATGTAATTATATATTGTGAAATATTTATTTCTAATGACAAATAAATGAAATTTTGTCTTGAAGCATGGTGTACTTGAAACACCGGGTACTCGTATGCGGGCATCTCTGCACGTGGGCAGACCCGCCTGGAGACGGATAGAGGAGTGGTGTCTCGGTGCCTAAGACCATCGGAAATATGTGTTTTCAGAGAGTCATAGGTGACCCCTGTGAAGGAAGGGTCTTGACCCCTAGGTTGAGAACCGCTGACTTAAAGCACGCTTGAAAGCGCACAGTTGCTCATAGCAGACAGTCTTTAGCACTTAAGCTCGATGGCTGTCTGGTTTCGAGAAGACTTCGTGGGATATTGTTGGTTTAAGGATTAAAGATTATCCTCAGGGTAATAGTTTCAGGAATTCAACCCCGCCTCTTTGATTCCAGAAAGTCTGGAGTCCATGGGAATTTGAAATTTGATTTAAAAAAAAAATCTTAATCCTAGTGAGCCTTATTGTTCTTCCTAGTGGTTTCTGCATTTTAGATCTTGTTTAAGAAGCTCATCCCTACTTAAGTTTACAAAAAGATCCTATGTCTTTTTCTAAAAGAAATACCCGTATTCCTGTTTTGTCCTTCCTCTGCCTGGAATTCATTTCTTATTGAACCGTGATGGACATCCAGAAAGACAAAGCACACAACACAAGTACACAGCTTGACTTCTCCTTCCAAAGTGGACGGACTCCTGGGACCAGCCTCCTGATCAAGAAACACAGCTCGCAGAATCGCTGCCCGTGGGCCCCCCACTCCCTCAGGATGACCACCCGCCTGACTTCCATCACCCCATGGAGTAAGATAAGACTCCAATCCCGCGTGTTTCATAAGCGTGACCACTTGCCCTAGCCGCGCTTCGCCTGCATTCCCTTTCCTCACTGGTCTGCTGTCCTGCTCTGGACAATAGGAAGTGGACGGGGACGCCTTGGTCTGATTCTGATTCTCGATCTGTTCTGATGGCCGGCGACAGGGGCTCTGATGGGCTGGTCCTGAGCAACTCCCCATCCGGTTCTGGTTGCTCCGCTTCCCCACAGGTCCCCTCGCTCGCGGTGGGCAGCCTTCCCATGCAGGCTCTCTTCGAAAGACGGTCTAGGCTTTCTGAAGGCTTTTATTTTCTGCATAAATTTGGGAAACAACTTGTCAACTTCCACCCAAAAAACAAACATATATATATATAGAATTTGGTGAGAGTGTCTATATATATATAGAATTTGGTGAGAGTGTCACAGAGCCCACGAATCGCTTTTCCTCCTCGGGGAAGCCTTCTCTCATCACCTTCTCTAGGCTCGCTCCATCCCTGCTCCATTCTGATGGGGTGATCTGGCTCCCTTGGCTGGCCTCACCCCAGGCCAGAGCACACTGTCCTCCTGGTGGGCTCCATGCTCGGGTCCCCCGTTAGGTGCTTCCACGGTGTGTCTGTACCCCAGACCTGATTACAAAGACCCCAAAGGCAGGAGCCTGGTGATGCAGTTCTCTTGTCGCGCCCACCCCCTGCCACCCCCCAAACCTCCACCCTCTCTGGTGTCCAGGACAATGACTTGGGAAACTACAACCCTTGGATTGGGAGGCAGGGGAAGGCACTGGGAGTTGTGCGAGAGTTCATGGCAGCAGAGGTCAATGCTGCTACATAGACGCAATCCTGCCATCGCAATGGTCCGTGGGAAGACAGACGTGCTGAACAGGGCTGGGAGGGAGAGTGGGAGTATACCTTCGACTATACATACGTCTTACAGAAGATATTTGTTCATGCTTATCTACTCTGCTGCAAATAGCTTCATCAATATGGTGGCACATCTAGGGGGCAGACAAAACCAGGCACCTTGAGGAAATTAGTTGTTGGGCCTAGGGGCTCAGGACCATGATGGGGGGTGGGGCACGTCAAGGTCAACTGCCATCTCATAGACCTCCATGCCAGTGCTCGACATTCTACTTTGCTAAGTAGTCACTGGGGTTTTGAAAGCTCTCAAGCATCCACCAAGGTCCAATTATTGGTCTCTCTCTGCCTGGAGGAAAGGAGAGTGAGGGCCATGGCAGGTGCATGAAAACATCGGACAGTCCAGTGGACGAAAGGACCACACAAGCCTCGATCTCCACAGTCCTGAGACCAGAGGAACCGGACCAACCACCGCAGCCACCTGCTGTGAAAGGGACCACGGTGAAGGACTGAAGGACGCTGGTTAGAGGGGGAGAGACATACAGAACAAGACTGGAAGTCAGAGGGAAATCCCAGGTCTGCTGGACCAGAACTCACCCCCACGGCTCCATTGCCAACCGAACAATTCCGGCAGGGAAACAGGGACACTGGGGAGAGGTGCACCCCTCAGAAGCTCCAGGGCAGAGTTCAGCAGGGCTAGGAAAGCAGCAGGAATGGAAACAGGAAACAGGGAGGAAGCGAGGTCTCAC
Organism: Echinops telfairi; assembly: GCF_000313985.2. Classification (NCBI taxonomy): domain Eukaryota; kingdom Metazoa; phylum Chordata; class Mammalia; order Afrosoricida; family Tenrecidae; genus Echinops; species Echinops telfairi. The sequence continues at coordinate 49,019,303 of NW_022111320.1, forward strand.
AGAGCTTGCAATCCACGGGATGAAACAGAAGGTGTCTGAACGTTTGAATAGGAAACTGATCTGCTCTGTAGGCCCTCATCCAGTTCACCATAAACAATAAGTCAGTGAAAGCACACGGTCAAACTCTCATGGCTTCCTAGCTCACGTGAGGAGAAGTCCAAGCCCAAGGGCCTTTGAGGGCTACCTCTCTGATCCTCGCTCCGGCTGCTCGCCTCGTTTGCTGTCTTCCAGCCACTCGGCCTGCCTCGTTCTTCAAGCAGGCCCGGCCTAGTCCTGGCTCGGGGCTTTGCCTGTGCTGCTGCCTCTTCCTGGACCGCTCTTCCCCTAGATATCCCCGGCGGACTCCTTCACTTCTTTTGTGTGTGTGTGTTAATTTAAAACTTTTATTTGGGGCTCATACATCTCTTATCACAATCCATACATTCATCCAGCGTGTCAAGCACATCTGCAGATAGGCCACCGTCGTCATTTTCAAAGCCTTCTCTTCCCAATTGAGCCCCTGATATCAGCTCCCCATTCCTTCCCCCTTCGCTTCTTTCAGATATTACCTTGTCCGTAAGGCCTTCCCTGACTACCTGATATAAAATGTTTCCCTCCAGGGACTCCTGTCTCTTTCTTCTGCTGCGTTTCTTTTTTACCTCAGCAGTGAGCTAATACACGGTGTCTTCTTTATTGTTAACCCCCTGCTAGAATACGACCTCCTGTGAAAGCAAGGAGCTTCATTCATTTTATTCAACAGCACCTAAAACAGAGCCTGGGACACCCACTGCCATCTAGTTGATTCCAACTCATCGGGTTTCTGAAGCTGAAAACCTGAAGGGAACAGGCAGCCTCATCTTTCTCCAGCAGAGCTGCTGGTAAGTTTGAACCGCTGAACTTGCACATTAGCCATTCAACCCATAACCCACTATACCACCAGGACTCCTTTGCCTGGGACAGAGTAGGTGTTTTAATGAATATTTGTTGAATAAATGGACTGGGAAGGAGAAGACACACACACACATATGATAGGCTTCAAAAAGTTTATGGAGAAATGGAATTAAAAGATTATGAAATTTTCCTACAAGTTTTTAAAGCATTTTTTATATTCACAATTTAGTGATACTAATTACCTCTATCATATTGTACAACCCAGCTTGGCTCCTACATTCCCTTGCTGGGAGACAGGGTGCTCTCCCAAATCCGGGCCTGAGAGTCCACATTGGTAAAATGGGGAGGGAATCTCTAAGGACCCTTCTATCTCTTTCCAGCTAAGGTGATGGTGAGGTTTTCTGGAGAAAGGGGTGAGCTGCCCAGGCTGGACTGGGTTTTTTTTGCCCCATTGGGACGAGGCTGCCTCTTCTCCTCCAGCACCACTGAGGCCCTAGTGTGTCTTTGTGATGAAAGGTGCATATTAGGTAGGCACCCTCTGTCCCAGAGACCTCCTTTCTGCTGTCTTGCCCCCATTGGCCATCCCAACCCCATGGCTTCAGCACTTACGTCCATCTCACGAGTCTTTGATGCGCCTCACATCAATTGTGTATACCAGTGGCATTCACAGGATATGTTACAAGGGGGTACCCCCCCAAAATGGAAAAAAGCGCCGTTGGGCACAGCGTTCATAGAATGCCTTTTTTTCCCTGCTAGGCAGCATAGAGCAATTCGCTCTGAGTTAGTGCACCTAGTGGCATCACTTGGGAAGGTTCTCTCTGGTCACAGTAAATTTTTTTGTAAAAGCGGTTTCTCTCTAACTTTGTTTTTTTGTGATGCCTGATATAAGAGAACAGCGTGCAGATGTGTAATTTTGTTTCCTGCTCAGGAAAAATGCCGCAGAAACTGTTGTGATGTTGAATATAGCTTACAAGGACAGCACTATGGGAAAACTCTAGTGTAGGAGTGGTTTTCTTATTTCCAAAAAGCTGAAATGTTGATTGATGACAAACCTCATTCTGGATTTCCACTGACTTCCGGAATGAATGAAAATGTCGACAAAATTCATACACTTGTGCTTGAGGACTGATGACAGACCATTGAAGAGATGGGGAAGTTATCTGGACTATCTTGGAGCTCAGTTCAGTGAATTTTAACAGAAGATGTGGGAATGAGAAGGGTTGCTGAGAACTTTCTGCCTCAGGTTGTGACTGACCAGGAAAAAGGGCGTTGAGTGGAAACATGCGGTGGTTAGAAATACTAGCTCCTAATTGACCCAGACTTTCCCCCCAAGGTCATTACTGGTGTGGATACATAGTGCTGTTTTTACAACTTCAAACTATACATCAATCAAGTCAGTGGAAGATGCCATCGTCACCTTGCTCCCCCAAAACTCGTCAAGAGAAATCAAAGATCGAGATGATGTTCATTTGTTTTTTGATGTGAAGGGGATAGTGCATTTGGAGTTTGTTGCACCAGGTCAGACTATTCATCAAGTTTTCTATTTAGAGCAGTTCTCAACCTGTGGGTCGGGACCCCTTTGGGGGTCGAACGACCCTTTCACAGGTCGCTTAAGACGATCAGAAAACATATTATTTCTGATGGTCTTAGGAACCGAAACACCACTCCTTTATCTGTCTCTAGGCGGGTCCGCCCACATGTAGATACGCCCACCTATGAGTACCCAATGTTAAGACTGTTACCCATGCTACACCATGCTTCAAGACAAACTTTCATTGATTTGTCACTAGGTATAAATAGTTCACAATAATGACATATTTTGTGATGATGATGCTTTAATTATGTTCAATTTGTAACAATGAAAATACATCCTGCCTATCAGCCATTTACATGACGAGTAGCAAAATGACAGTGATGAAGTAGCAACAAAAATAATTTTATGGTTGGGGGTCACCACAACATGAGGAACTCTATTGAAGGGTTGCAGCATCAGGAAGGTTGAGAACCACTGATTTAGAGGTTCTGAAAAGATGGCATAACAGTGTCTGACAAAAAAGGCTGGATTTGTGGCAGACGGGACTGGTTTTGCCATCATGACAATGCATCTGCTCACGAAGGCATCTCAGTGTGTCGGTTTTTGGCAAAAACCAGCATGCCTCTCTCGCCCCATGCACCTGCCTCACCTGACCTCGCTCTGTGCAACTTCTTGTTTCCGAGAATGCAGAGGAACACGAAAGGACAGCGACTTGTCTATGTAGAAGAGGTGAAGAAAAAAAATGGAGGTGCTGTCAGCCCTCTAAACAGGTGAGTTTGAAAAATGTTTCCAAGTATGTAATCACAGATTTGACAAATGCATTAAGTGTAATGGAGAGTACTTTGAAGGTGGTAAGGTTGTTTTGTGAAAAAAATTATATACATAGCTTTGGGGGGGTGTCCTTTTTTCTGGGGGTATCCCCTTGTAGATCTCTTGTAGTTCATACCCAGAACTATCAAATAGAGCCAAAATATTTTTCTTTCTACAGAGGAGATGAGGTCAGCTGAAGAGAAGCTATTACATCAAAGGTTGTAGCCCATGAGGTAGCAGCTCATCAGCCTGGCCTTGAACGCTGGAGCTGGACTGGTGCCCCCTTTTGCACCTGCAGCTCCAGTTCGCCTGGACTGTTTCTTTTGGCCTCTCGAGGTCCTCTCTAGGAGAGAGGTGAGGCTTTCTACTCCTATAAAGATTTGCAGTCTTGGAAACCTACAGGGGCAGTTCTACTCCATGCTGTAGGGTCGCTCGGAGCTGGAGTCGGATGGATGGTAGTGAGTAGGTCCCCTCGGTCTTGCAAGGCTCAGTTGACGGCTTTCTACTCCTCCCCTCTGGAGCTCTGGTGGCATTGTGAGTTTGGGGCTGGGCTGCAGTCCAAAACCACCTGACTCTCCGAGGGAGAAAGAAGAAGCCGCTGCCTGCGCCCGTAAAGATTTACAGCCCTGGGAAACCTCAGGGGCAGCTCTCCACTGCCCTCCAGGGTTGCTATAAATTGGAATAGATTGGAAGGCAATGGTTTTTTGTTTTTGAGTTTATTCCTCGCCTACTTCTTCTTCCCCGAGTTTTCCAGCCCTTACTGATCTGCAGCTGCTCCATCTCCAACCCTCACTGGCTTCAGGCTTTGGGGTCAGGGCTGTGTCCTGTGGCCAAGCTGTGGCCTGTTCCCCGGGCCAGCCCCAGGTCCCAGTTCTGGCTCTCTCCTGGTTTGGCATCTGTCCCCAAGCCCGCTCTGGACCTGGTATCCATGCCTTTGGTCTAGACCAGAGGTGCTCAACCTGTGGGTCGCTACCCTTTTCACAGGGGTCGTCCGATTCCTCACAGTAGCAAAATGACAGTGATGAAGTAGCAATGAAAATAATGTTATGGTTGGGGGGTCACCACCACATGAGGAACTCATTAAAGGGTCTTGGCATGAGGAAGGTTGAGAACCACTGGTCTTGACATTCCCCTGTGCTGACCACTACCCCATCCATCAAGAAAAACCCCAGGACAGGCTGCATTTAATGTACTGTGAATTGTGTTGACACAGGCTTCTCCCTCTTCCTCATGGCTGGGATACTTCAGGCCATGGCCCTGTCCTCAGTTTCTCCACCTTTGCCCGGGCAACTTAAAAATGGTCCTTCAGGAAAGATCTAGGAAGGGAAGGTATGGATAGAGGTATAAACATAAGTGTAAATATATTAATCCATAAAAAGAGAGGTATTAGCCTATGTACATATATTTATGGGGCAATACAGTGAGGTAATAGATGGACTTTGGGCCTCTGTTCAAACCCTGCCTCAACGCAAAAACACTTTGTCCTAACAACCTGGCATTCTGTGATGCTCACCCTTCCGGCACAATTGTGAAAGACAAACAAAATGGGTGCATAAGCAAATGTGGTGAAGAAAGAGGATGGTGCCCGGCTACCAAAAGATAGAGCATCTGGGATCTTAAAGGCTTGAAGGTAAACAAGCGGCCATCTAGCTGAGAAGCAACAAAGCCCACA
>NW_022111320.1:49025017-49027915 GCF_000313985.2 Echinops telfairi
AATAATTTATAAATTATCAAGGGTTCATGGAGGAGGGGGGAGTGGGGAGCGGGGGGAAATGCCTAAGCATGCACGCTCGTGTGGATATTCATTCCCCCGACAGCTACCCGTATTGCTGAGCCTCCCTTGTCCCCTTTACACACAATTCACAGGCGCTCTTTCTCCATCATCACGAGTGGACACTCCCTTTTCTATTAAGCAGTGACTGGCCAATGTCGAGAACCTTCCTTTGGAATGACCCCAAGCAGAGACTGCTCGCTCTGCTTCCAGGCTCGGCGCCCCTCGGTGACCTCCTTTCGCGTTCTGGGAAACCAGTCCCGTTCCCCACAGCCCTAGCACCTCGGGGTACGGCATTGACAGAGGGCCCTAGTGCCCGTCCCCTGAGGAAGGAATGACGCTGAGTCGGTTTGTCTCCCGGAAAAAGGAAAGAGCATGCGCTTGGCCGCGCAGCCTAGTGGAGGAGAAAGACTACTATTCTCCAAAACTCTTAACGCCTCGCGTAGGAGGTCCCTTTTCAGCCCTCCACGGGAAGGAGAGTGAGCATGCGCAGAGGCGAGTGCACATGCGCAAAAGGCTGCGCGGGTGGGACCAGGACTACATCTCCCAGCAGGCCCCGGGGGACTTTTCCGTCCCCTCGTGACGAGGTACTTCCGGCGTGGAGGGGCGGGGTGGGGCGCGCGGCTGAGCCAGCAGCCGAGGCAGCAAGGGGAGCGGCCGGGGCCCCGGCGGGCAGTGGCCGCCATGGAGGCCGTTCCCCGAATGCCCATGATCTGGCTGGACCTGAAAGAGGCTGGCGACTTCCACTTCCAACCCGCCGTGAAGAAGGTGAGAGCGCCTGCCCCTCCCGCCCCTCCCGGCGCACCTCCGTCGTCCGCCAGCGCGTGACGCCCCCTGTGCGTCCCTCACCTCCCCGGGCCCTGTCGCAGTCGAGGGAGGCCCGCAGGGGCCTCGGCGGGCTCCGCTGCCCTGGCTCGTGCCCCTGCGCCCTCCGGTCAACGCCCCAGTCCCTCTGCCCCCTTACCCCCCGGGGCTGGCGCCGTATCCTCTTTGGAATCCGTTTTCCCACTTCATTCCTGAGCCATGGCGCTTCTCCCCGAGGCACCCCACTTCCTCCGTGTGACGCTCCGCCCCTCCTCTACGCCCCTCAGGGTCGGCGGTGGGGGTGGGCGGTAAGGAGCGGCCCTCACCACCTACTTGAACGGCCTTGTGCCTGGTCTGTACGACGTGCATCCACGATCCCCTTGGGACCGACGGCTAAGGAGGACTTAGGATGTGTGAACCCCCGTGACTTCGCATTCCAGTGGTCTTTTCGACACCTGGTGCAATTCTGTACGGTCTTCTCTATTTGGGAGCCTCATCGAATCAAGAGATAAAATTCCGTGTTGAATTTTGGGAGGGGTCACTGTTTTCCGTGGAAGCTCTGGGTGGTGCCAACGGTTAGTGCGTTCACCTGGTAGCTTTAAGGTTAGAGGCTGGAGCCCACTCAGAGGCACCTCAGAAGAAAGGTCTGGCGACCGAGGTCCAAAAAATTAGCCATTGGAAACCCTGTGGAGCACAGTTCAATTCTGAAATAGATGGGGTCGCCGCCGCCGTGAGTTGGAGTGGACTTTAAGGCTACTGGTTTCAAAACCGTAGCTGGAAGCAGAGGAGCGCTGGTGGTGTAGCGGTTACGAGTTTGACTGCCATCCACAAGGCCAGTGGTTCTGAACCTGCACCTTGGGAGAAAGACAGGGGCTTTCTACCCCTTAAAGAATTGCAGTCTCGGAATCCCACAGGGACAGTTCTCCACTGTCCTCTAGGGTCGAAGTGAGTCAGTACAGGGTCCACGGCAGTGATTTTGGTTTGGATTTTTGGAGGTCTAAACAGTGTAGCTCCCGGGGAAACCCATTCCAGTCGGTGTTTTGAATGGGCCAGGCAGCAAGGTGTGGTGTTACCTGAAGCCTGTGAGGAGAGATCAGGTGCCCTGTGAGGATGCCCCTAGGTGGGTTGGGAAGAGCCACCAATGAGCGTTGAGGGCCAGAGCAGACATGAAATGGGAGAGTACTGCAGGTGGGCAGCCTGCTGCTGATAGTGCTGCCGCTGCCAGCGCCTTTCCCTCATTGTGCTTGAGAGGAGTGGTGGTAGAAAAATGGGTTTAGTGGTGGTTTCTCGAGAAGCTGTCTCCCTTCCTCTTTCTATATTTCTGCGGCCTTAGTTCAGCCACTAACTGTGTGTATGCTGTTGAGCTTTTAGTTTAGCCTCTTCCCTCTGTAGAACCAGGAAGTTAGACTAATTCCAGAATTTTGTTCTCATCCACAGACTTTGGTCTCCTCTCCTTCTGCTCTTTTATACAAGTACAATAAGATGGATGTTCCCCACCCCCTAAAATACAAGAGAATTCTTTGTTCCTAGGGAATAAAGGCCAGCTGCAGTTTGCCATTCAGAGTTCTCCCTGACCCCGCTCAGTTTTTTTTAGGTGGTTTACTTGCTGGGCTGGTAACCACAGGTCAATAGTTAGAATCCCACAGGTGCTTCACTGGAGAAAGATGAGGCTTTTCACGATTTACAGCTGCGGGAACTCACAGTGGTGATTCTCCTCCATCCTGTGAGGTCCCTGAGAGTCAGCATGGACTCCTGGCAGTGAGGGGTGGTAGTGGTTAGTGGTAGGGGCCCTACTGAGGAGCTCTGGTGGCTCTGTGGACTAGGTGTTTGAAATATTCGAGATATTCCTACTAAAGTGAAGGATAAGCTATTGCATTTAGCGCCCCCAATGACTAAAAAAGAGGCTCAACGCCTAGTGGGCCTCTTCGGATTTTGGAGGCAACATATCCCTCACTTGGGTGTTCTACTTCGACCTATTTATCAAGTGACACGAAAAGCCTCCAATTTTGAGTGGGGCCCAGAACAAGAAAAGGCTCT
>NW_022111320.1:49030857-49038034 GCF_000313985.2 Echinops telfairi
GGGAGTGAGTTGCATTGAGCTATTTGTACTGCTTTATAATTTAACTGTTCATTTCTTGTATTATATATCTATCTATATAATTTAACAGTTCAGTTCTTGTCTTATATATCTAATTATCTTTATAAATAAGTATATTAAATTATTAGCAATCTGGTTTTATCTCTCTAGAGAACCCTGTCTAACACAGTGTTGTTGTTGGGCTGCTAACCACAAAAGTTGGTGGTGCAAACTACTGTGTGTGTGGCGGGGGATGAGACCTTCTGCTCTCAGCGATTTACAGCCTCGCACATCCACAGCTGCAGCTCTCTTCTGCCCTATAGTGTTATGAATCGAGGAGTGGACTCGATGGTAGCGAGTTTGGACTTGGGCATTGTTGGATGAGTGAGCAACGACTTGATGCAGTGGGTGGCTTTTAATTTGCATGCCCTTTTAGGAACCCTGGTGATGTGAGGGTCTCCATTTAGCCGTTTAACAAGTTGAAGCATTAACTGCATGGGCCACAGGTAGAGCCCACCAGATCCTCCAAGGGAGAAGGAGGAGGTTGTGGAAACCCTTAGGGGGGGCAATTCTACTCTGTCCTCTAGGGACATTTGAACGCTGGAATCGACTCGATGGCAGTGAGTTTGGGTTTGGTCTGTGTGCCCTACGAGATGCTTTTGAAAGGCGTCCTGGTGGCATGGCAGGTAAGCAGTCAGCTGCTAGGTAGAAGGTTGGCAGTTTGAAACTACCATCTGCTCAGAGGTAAAGATGTGGCATTCTGCTTCTGTCAAGATTATACCCTTGGAAGCCCTGTGGGTCAGATTCCTCTTTTTTAATCATTTTATTGGGGGCTTATACAGCTCTTGTCACAATCCATCCATCCATCCATTGTGTCAAGCACATTTGTACATTGTTGCCATCATAATTTTCAAAACATTTTCTTTTCTACTTGAGCCCTTGATATCAGCTCCTCATTTTTTCCCCCTCCCCTCCCCTCCTGAACCCTTGATAACTTATAAACGATTATTTTTTTCATGTTTTACACTGACCTAGACTCTTCTGTCTTACAGGGATGCTGTGAGTAGACTTTATTTGACAGCCATGAGTTTGATGGTTTTATTTTGTTCTTCTGGAACAAGCCCAGGTTTTGTCCACAACCTCTTGCTGCCCCTGTAATATGCTCTGTGTGTTCTCCGTAGAGCCTTTGGTCTGGAGTTCTTATGCCTAGAAGAGCTCTCAACAGGACCTGTGGGGTTGGCATGGGCTTTCCTTTGCTCTCTGAATGCAGGTTCTCCCACTAGCTGAAAGTCAAGCGTGCCTGGATCCCTTTCATAAGCCGTTGTTTGGCATAAAGCAAAGAAGTCATTGCTGTTAATTGATATGGGAAAAAGTTTTAGGAGGAATTGCTGAAACCCTGGTGGGAACTGAGCATGATAGTGGGACAAGAGGAAAGTCAAAGGAAATAGAGGAAAGAGCTGGGAGGCAAAGGGCATTTATAGAGGTCTAGTTAAAGACATGTACATATGCAAATGTATTTATATATGAGGATGGGGAAATAGATCCATGTGCATATATTTATAGGTTTAGTATTAAGGTAGCAGAAGGACATTGGGCCTCCACTCAAGTACTCCCTCAATGCAAGAATACTTTCTTCTATTAAATTGGCATTCTATGGTGCTCACCTTCCCGACACAACCGCTGAAGACAAAGCGGTGAATAAGCAAATGTGGTGAAGAAAGCTGATGGTGACCGGCTATCAAAAGATATAGCGTCTGGAGTCTTAAAGGCTTGAAGGTAAACAAGCCGCCACCCAGCTCAGAAGCAACAAAACCCACATGGAAGAAGCACACCAGCCTGTGCGATCACGAGGTGTTGAAGGGATCAGGTATCAGGCATCATAAGAACAAAAAAATCCTACCATATTGATTGGGGGGGGGGTGCGGAGTGGAGATCCAAAGCCCATTTGAAGGCCACTGGAGATTCCCCTTGCAGAAGGGTCTCTGGGAGGAGAAGAGCCAGTCAGGGTGCGATGTAGCAACGATGAACCATACAATTTTCCTCTAGTTCCTAAACGTTTCCTCCCCGCTCCCATTATCATGATCCGAATTCTACCTTGCAAGTCTGGCTAGACCAGAGGATGTACTCTGGTACAGATAGGAACTGGAAACACAGGGAATCCAGAGCGGATGATCCCTTCAGGACCAGTGGTGTGAGTGGCGATACTGGGAGGGTAGAAGGGGGGTGGGTTGGAAAGGGGGAACCGATTACAAGGATCTACATGTGACCTCCTCCCTGGGGGAAGGACAACAGAAAAGTGGGTGAAGGGAGATGTCGGACAGGACAAGATATGTCAAAATAATAATGTATAAATTATCAAGGGTTCATGAGGGACGGGGAGCGGGGAGGGAGGGGCAAAAAATGAGGACCTGATGCCAGGGGCTGAAGTGGAGAGGAAATGTTTTGAGAATGATGAGGCCAATGAATGTACAAATGTGCTTTACACAATTGATGTATGTATGGATTGTGATGAGTTGTATGAACCCCTAATAAAACTATTTAAAAAATAAAATAAAATCCATTAAAAAAAATAAACATACTGGTCACCATAAAAAAAAAAAAGTTCTGAGTGTTCCCAGTCTCAAAAAATAACCTACTGAATCATACCAGATAAGCACACTCCATCTAAAGGCCCACAAGCCCACGGGGTTCTCGGCTGTGCTCTCGCGGAGGCTGAGGGCACTTCCTGGGGAAGGCGGGCGCTCACAGCCGCGCTCTCACTGCCAAGCAAATGCAGAAAGCGCTTTGCTTTACACGGATGCGAACAGGCTGGTCAGGTCTTTCGTAAATGCAAAGTGGTGGTCCCGCGTCTGTGACAAGGGAGGCGTACCCGTATTGGTTTTGGTCTCCTATCAAGGCCCAGCTGCAGCTGTCTCTCCACAGAACTTAGTATCTTCAGTCTTTCATCAGGACTAATCGCTTCCACCCCAGCTCTCTGTTCTCTTCCCGTTGACAATTAAGTGTGCTAAGTTTTTCTGACATATTCCCCATGTTCTGACATATTGCCTCCATGTACCTCACAGCCTAGGGGGATGCCCTCTGCAGGTAGCTGGCTCTCAGGAACGCATTTCTCCAGTGACTGCGTTGATAGTTCAGAGGGACAGGCCAGAGACGGTGGCTGCAAATGTGCATCAAATCTTAGCCCAGAAACTCCCGGGAGGTGTTTCTGTTTAACTTACCTTTGCTGTTCTGGTCTTCCTGCCATTCCAGCAAGGTGTGTCGTGAGCAGCGTCTTCCCTGCGAGCTCCCGGGCCTTCAGGAGAAGAGTTTGTTTAGCCTGAGGTAGGAGCCAGTGCTCAAGAACCACTTTTATGTCCTAGATATCGGCTCCTTTTCTTTGGACTTGGGAAGGGTGCCACTTTATGATGGGTTAAGACTGGCCAGTATTGAATGAGCCTGCTGATCTTGGGAATGGCCACCCCTCCCAGGGTGGCCCAGAACGCCCTCCCTATCCCAAAGAGAAGACTGACCACTACAGCGTGGGAACTCTCCCTGCCCTGGACCGCCATCCCTAGCTGGAGAGCCCCAACTCTGCCTGCTGTCACTGCCACGCGTGTCTTACTCAGCCCCTCGGCCCTGAGTTGTGGCACTCTCCATCAGTGACTTGGTGCTAAGGGGTGTACTTTAAATCCATGGTCATCAAGCTGAGTCAATGTAGGGTTCCTGCACCTGTAAATCTTCACAGGAACAGCCAGTCTCATCTTTCTCCCTGAGAGCAGCTGGGGGGTATGGACCCCCAACCTTGTGATTAGCAGCCCAACATGCAGCTGACAGCACCACCAGAACGCCTTGAGTTTAGGTTAAACAAGCAAAAATGACCAGCAAACTCATTGCCATCGAGCTGATGCTGACTCACAAAGACCCTGTAGGTAGAACTGTGCCTGTGGGTTTTGAGAATTAACAACTCATAGGAATGGAAAGATTCCTCTTTCTCCCAAGGAGCAGCTAGTGGTTTCAAACTGCTGACCTTTCGGTTAGCAGTTCAACAGCTAACCACTATGCCGCCACAGTGTAGGATCCAAACCAAACTTACTGCCATCGAGTCAGTGCTGACTCCCACTGACCCTCCTGCAGGACTGTTTACGGGGGTACAAAGCCCACTCTTTCTCCCTTGGAGCTGCTGTGGTTTTGAACTGCCGACTATGCGGATCACAGTCCGACTGGTAATCAGTACACCACCAGAGCAAGGTGTAGGACAGGGTAAAATATGGTAGTGTGTGGTCAATCTGTTGAGCCCTGCCTAGTGCCTGGTGATCCACAAGAGTAAGAGACTCCCCGTTTCCAAGGAATTCCTAGCCCCCGAGAGGAAATGTCTAAATTAGAGTGCGTTGTAAGCAGAGGCCTATGCTGTGTGTGGAAGTGCCACCTAAGGAGGGCCCATCGGGGAAGGCTTGCCAGTGGAAGTGGGTTTCAAGCATCAATGATTGTATTCCAGGTACATGGTGGGTTTTTGTGGGAGGACCTAGGTTTTGAGAACATCTCCTGTGTTAGCCAGTGTGTGGTCTTAGTGTTCTCCATTACACCTCTTTGGGTTCCTAATTGCCATTCACAGGCCTACACACAAACTCAGACAAAAATTCATTATTCAAACGTTTGTTAAGGAAGTTAACAAGCTGTAATGCCAGTGAGAAATGCTCAGCGTTGAGCTGTTTATCAGGACACGGGACAAAGTTCTATCGAGTCTGCTAAGACATGCCTGAAGAGTGTGAAACCCTGATGTAAGTCTCAATTTGAAAGCCTCCAGCTTACCCAGCATTTCGGCACCCCAGTCCAGCAAGCCTCAGCCTGAGACACTCGGCCCCAACCTCTGTGTGTCAGCAAGTCCAGCGTCCCCACGTGCGTGCCCAGAGGCACCCCACTCTGAAAACCAGCCTCCTGCACAAAAGCACTCCGCTGTGCGTGCTCCCTGGGTTGGGAGTCCCTCACTCTGCCCCGGGCTCTGATGGCATAGCTGTCTTCTGCATCCAGGAGGCTCATCTTGAGTCCAGATGATGTGCTCCACACCTGGTTCTTGTTTGTCGTGACATCCCTCCCCCTGCTCCGCAGAGGGCTCAGTTTATATGCAGCAGGATGGCGCTCCGGGGAATCTTGTTCATAGTTACTCCCAGGTGAGTCCCCACCGTCTCAGACTTATGCAGGGAATGGCCGTTTGTGAGGAGACTTAGGCTAGAAGTGCTGCATTAATGAATCGTCGTTCCTGCGGCCAGTCTGGGTTTTCACTCCCTATGAGCAAGCCTTCCTTAAGGAACCCTGTGGGATGAGAACCCGGGAGGAAGAGCAAGCTGGCTCTGACCTGCGGGGCTCAGCTGGGCAGGGATACCTGGGTATATGTCGTTTTTTTCATGTGGCAGGACTGGTGGCCTCGCACCCTCTTAGCTGCCTAGGGTGCTGACTCACTGGACACTGGAGGATGATGCTTGTTACATGTGATTGGCCCCATGTGATTAGTGTTTAAACATCTTGCTTCTCTACTTCAAACACCTGTCTTCAGCCACCTGCACGGAAGCTCATCCAGTAGGACAGTTGTTGCATGCATCGTGATTCATTCCTTGAACAAAAAGTTATGGAATGTTACTTTCTGGGAATACAGTGGTGACAGAACCCCTGCTTTCATGCAGCGCCCCTCCTAGTTACCCACCTATTAGCCCAGCTTCAGGAGGGACAAGAGAGCCCACCAAGTGGCCTCTTAGTTCTTCCCCAGCAGCCTCCTAGTTCTGTCGGGTTGATCTCTAACTGTCCACTCTCACCTCACTTGTCCAGGGAAACCCGGCCTGCCCTCAACCTGATTCAGCCGCCTTTCTAGCCCGCTCCCCCAGTCCTTTCCAAGAACATTCCACCTCTCTTGCCTCTACATCTGGCCATTGCCCTTGCTCTGGTCCTCCCCAAGAGTCTCTCTCTCTGCCTTCCAGCTGCCCCTCTCCGCACTGTCCCTGGTGGCCCGCCTTACAGAGTGCACACACCCACGGCCTCTTCTTCGTGGTCATTTTAGTCACACCTCAAACCTCAGTAGAGCCTTGTCTGTCCTCTGTGTGGAGTTTTTACCCTTCCAGATTTCCCTGGGGACCACTGACTTCCTTTGAACTGGCTCACATATGCTTGTGAACACTGACGCAGAGCTGGTGGGTGGAGGGGAGAGCAGGGTGAGTGCCAGAGGTCCCGAAGGCCCAGGGTGCTCAGCAGTGGGCAGGGTGTTGTCATCCTTGTGGTTGTGACCCGTCTGTCTTCTTACTGTCCCCCGTCTTTGAGTTCATACACCAAGTGCCTACGTTTATTTCCTGTATGGCCGAGAGAGATTTGGCCCTCCCTGAGGACGTTCAGCGGTTCCCAACCTGTGGGGCAGGAACCCTTTGGGAGTTGAACAATCCTTTCACAGGGGCTGCCCGATTCATAACAGTAGCAAAATGAGTTATGAGGTAACAACAAAAATAGTTTTACGGTTGGAGGGTCACCACAACATGAGGACCCCTGTGAAAGAAGGAAGGCTGAGAACCACTGCTCTAGACCCTTGTGTGTTGAGAGTGCTTAGTAAGTGCTGGCTGAATGGCCTGGCCTGAATTCAGTGCCCGGAGGAGGCAGCACGTGAGGGTGCGTGGAGAGAGGGTGCGTGGAGAGGCCTGGGCGGCCGTGCGCTTTGTGTGAGGTCTGTTCTCACTCTGCTGCGCCTGGCCTGGGACTGGGACTCCGGCTTGCTGACATGGACCAAGGGGCTGAGGTTTCCCTGGCAGTACTCTTGTTTCTGAATGAAACTTCACTCGTGCTTGAACGTTAGTAGCAAAGAATACATTGTATTCATTACACCGGATCTGTGGGATTCCAATCTATTGTGTTTCTGTGGAACAACCCAAGCTTTGGTCTGGAAGTGGAGGGAAAAAGAAACAATGTGTGTGGTTAACAAAGTTAATGATAACCTATGTGTTTCCTTCTTCGCTTTTTAAAAAATCATTTTATTGGGGGCTCAAGACAACTCTGTTTTTTTTAAATCATTTTATTGGGTGATCATACAATTCTTATTACAATCCATACATACATACATTGTGTCAAGCACATTTGTACATTGGTTGCCATCATCATTCTCAAAACATTTGCTTTCTCCTTGAGCCCTTGGTATCAGCTCCTCATTTTCCCCCCTCCCTCCTCCCTT
>NW_022111320.1:49038752-49044896 GCF_000313985.2 Echinops telfairi
CCATCAGCTTTCTTCACATTTGCTTGTGCACACATTTGTCTTCAGTGATCATATCAGGAAGGTGGGCATTGTACAACTCATCACAATCCATACATACATCCATTGTCTCAAGCCCATTTATACATATGTTGCCATCATCGTTTTCAAAGCATTTTCTTTCTACTTGAGCCCTTGGTATCAGCTCCTCATCTTGGCTTGTTTTTTAAGTAGTACCATGGATTCCCAGATGTTGTCTTACCTGAAGAGCAGAAGAAGATACTAAGGGTGGGCTGGGAAGCAGGACGCATACACCAAAGAATGGAAATATGTTAGTATAAGAGAACTATGTTAGTACAAGACGCTGAGCAGATACCTCTGGGTTGTTGGGGACCCTGTGTACACAGGTATCAAACACTGCATGGCCCTGCGTCATCCACCCCCCTGACTGTCCCTGGAAGTCTGGTTGGGACCCATGTCGCTCTCTGAAAGAATGGCAGGATTCACGACGGACGCTCTCTGTGAGCTAGCTCATCTGGTGACACAGTTCTGTGCCGTTTGTTGCTCAGTGAAAGTGCAGTGTAGCATCATGAAGACAGCACAGACATTGCCATGACACAGACTGGCTCAGGTTCGCCTCTGCGGCATCTGGCCCTCTGCTGCTAGCCAGTCTGGTCCTCCGTTTTCTCCTCTGTAGCATGGAGCTGATGACACCTCACACGCCCCGGGCATGCAGAGACTCCATTGGGTTGCTTGTCTCTGAGTATGGGTTCAACTTACTTAGCTTGTCTTATGTTTCGCCAGAGGGTCAGGGCTCCAGGTTTTCCCTCTGTTGGATTTCTCCCATTGTCACAGAGTTCCTGTAGTATGTCTGTCTAAGCCACCATTTTTACCTGAAATCCTCCACTGCGTTTTCCTATAATGCAAGCTTCTGCAGAGTATACAGCACATCAAATAAAGTCCTGCCCCCCCCCCCCCCCCCCCCCATGACCCTGAGGCATTCATTGTCGGGGCCCCACTGTGAGGCACAACTCCATGTGGGAGAGCAGCCAGGAACTTTGGGGGAAGTGGCATCCCAGCGTAGGCTTAGGCAGGCAGAGAAACCTAGGATATGTTACTGCAAAGCACTGTCGGCACCCCTGGGGGCGCAGTGCATTAAGCATCGGGCTACGAACTACAGGGCTGGTGGTGTGAGCCACAAAGGGAGAGAGATGAGGTGGTTTGTTCCCATAAAGATTTACAGCTTTGGAAGCCCTGTGGAGCATTCTACGTTGGCATGTAGTTCTACTTTGATTCCATGAGTCGGAATTGACTGATAGCACTGAGATGGACCGATAGATGTTGGCTGGATGACCCTGGGAGGTGTCAAAGGACATGCCTTGTAGGCTGCTGGGAGCAGGTTGTATAGGAGGAGGATCTCTCTGTTGAGTTTAAATTTGTTCCTGGAGGCTTTGGGGAGCCATTATAGCATACTCCTTTTAGATTACAATTTATTTCCCATAAGCTCATTATCTTAAGTGTGTCCCCACATATTTTGGTGTGTCCCCACCTCCCATCTCCCAGGGGTGAGTGTATGTGCAGGTGTACTTGAGCTTTTAAAGATTTAAAGCTGAGTGACAACAATGTTGTGTTCATTCTGGCCCCAAGGTAAGGGGTGAACTTGAAGGGATCGTTTGTCCAGGTCAAAGGTGGCAGAGGGTTAGAGCTCAGGGACACAGGTTTGAGAAAGAAAGTAGCTGAGTGGTCCTGCAGACAGCCCCACAACTGTGGGCTTCCCTCCCCTCTCTCCACTCCTCCTCCCCACCAGGGCAAGTAGAAGCTGTTGCCAACCTTCCAGATCCCCACATTGCTGATTCCGTAGGCACCTGGCAAAGGGTAGAGGTGGGGTGCGTCTCTGATGTGGTGTGATAATGGACAGAGCAAGCCACCTCCTCAGCCTTTCTCGGCCTCCTTTCCAGTCCACATCACGTACTTTGTTAGGGTGTCTCAGTGCCTTTAGTTTTTGTGGGATGAACGGGCCTGGCCTCCAAGATTGCTAATCAAGACACTGGCCATTGGTGTAACAGTACTAGTTCTTTGCATCTGCCTTGGTATACGGACTCTTAGTTGACCCATTCCTGTGCTCCCGGCTGGAGAGTGTACACCATGTCCATTGAGAGCTTGTGAGCAGGCAGGCCTGACCCCTTAATGTGCGCATTGACCTCTCCTTCTCTCTTCGTCTGCTCATGACCCACTGTCGACCCTCCTCATCAAGGAGGACATTGCAGACCCCCCTTTCTCAGTCAGGAGGGGTCAAGCCTGTGAGGAGGACTGGGCCCACTCTTGTTTTCGGCTTTGTACCTTTGCTGTTGGATTTGGGCTACCTATGGCTGTGACTCCAGGACACACCAGGACCTGCTTCCGAAGGAAGGCTTGAGTTCGTGGCCCTTTCTAGGATCCTCCTGAGGACCCAGTTCCGGCAGCTACGTTCCCTGGCTTACTCCATCAGCAGAGCCCTGGACTTTGCACAGTGGGCAGTGGCATTAGGAGGACTAACCTGGGTATTTACCTGGCTCACCTAGTGTTAGTTTTCATTGTGCTCAAAGGAAGTGGCTCTGGCTGTCGCATCTTGTTCGGCGGGAGCCCGGGTTGTGGGTCGCACTCGGCCCATTGTCCTGACTGAAGACTGCTAGAGTGAAGAGGGGGCAGAGGGAGAGTGAAGAGGGGCAGAGGGTCTTAATTGCTCACTGGCTCACAGCTTCTGTCTCTCTCTAGTTTGTCCTGAAGAATTACGGAGAGAACCCAGAAGCCTACAATGAGGAACTGAAGAAGCTGGAGTTGCTCAGACAGGTAAGAGGATACTATTTCTTTTTACCCAGGCACAAATTGGAGTGATTTAAGAGGGAAGTAAATTACCAAGAATTTAGTGTTCTTTTTTCCTGCAGGAACAATAAAATTAATGGAACAAAAATTTGGAAGATACTAAAAAACAAATATCAACTTTAGGCTAAAGTCCCAAAAGAAGGGAGACCAAAAATCCCATTCACTATTTGGAGTGTGTATTGTGTACATGAATATATGTGTGTACGATGGGCTTCAAAAAGTTAGTGGAAGAATTTCATTATCTTTTAATTCCATTTTTCCCAGCCCACTTATACAGGTAGGAAAACCAAAGTAGGATTATACCCAAAAGTCTGTTTTTTTTCTTACTGAACTGTGAATTTTGAATGTTTCTATGAACAAATTCATGACACTATCCTCCAAATTATTCCACACTGCTAATACCCTCAGTGTTCCCAAAGCAAGACTCCTCCCGCCTCTCTCACCCCAGGGACCACTGTTCATCTTTGATCTCTATTTATTTACTTTGTAGACATGAGATCACTCAGTACGAGGGGAATCAGAAAGTTCATGGGAAAATGGAATGAGAAAATAATAGGATTTATCCCCCACACACAAATTCTTTGAAGCCCCCTTATAGTCATTCTTTTGCAGTCTACTGACTTGCTCAGAGTAATATTTTTCAGGGTTCTTCCTTGAAAATTCCTTGTAGTGGCATATGTCAGGATTTCTCTTAGGGCTGGTGAGTGTTCCTTTGTAGGACGCCTGTCTTGTTTATCTGCTGATGGCCTGTCGGTAGATTCACCGTCTAGCTGCTGTGCCAGTGCTGACGTGAGCATGAGGTGCAGGTTTCCCTGTTTGGGATCCGGGCTTCACTCTTTCTTTGTTGGGATATTTTTGATTACTGACTCAGTCTCACGTGTTATGGGTCTATTGAGATCACCACCATTTCTTTTTTTGTTTTAAACGTTTTAATGTACTACTTCTTGAGAATGTAGGGAGTTTAAGGAATGTATCTAGTTTGTGTGGGTGCAGTTGGCCAATTTGCTCATTTACAATCTACATAGTTCTAGTGATTGGTTGTAATGTCCCCATTTTTGTTTCTAATTTAAGGTAATTACATATTCTTTTTTCTCAGTCTAGACTCTAGCCAAAGATGTGCTGAGTCTCTTGATCTTTCAAATACCAGTTTATTGATTCTTTTATTTTTCTCTTCTCTGTTTCATTTATTTTTGCTCTGTTGGTAGCCTTACATTTACTTTGCTCTTGTTTTTCTAATTCTTCCAAGTTGTAGGGAGGCTGGATTTGGGGATCTTTCGCTGTCTTTAATGTAGGTATTTTTTTTTTTTTTTGAGTACTGCTTTTGTTGCATCCCATAGGTTTGGTATATTCTGTTTTCATTCTTGTTTGACTCATAAATATTTTTTTGATTCTCTCTTGATTTCTTCTTTGGATCAAAGAAGAAATTGTATTACATAGTTTTCATATATTTCAGTGCTGGCCCATGTTTTTTCTGTAATTATTTAGAAAAATATTTAGTGTTTTTGGTGAAAATGTACACAGCAAATTAGGTTTCCACTTGACATTTTTTGTTCAAGTTGTTAAACTGTTCTTTCTGTTTTTAATTTTCATTTTCATTCAGTTTGATCTGAAAACTATGTGACTTCAGTTTTTCAAGTCTGTTGAGATTTGTTTTGTTTCCCGAGAGAGAGCCTGTCCTAGAGAATGATGCCTGCGCCCTGGCGAAAGATTGTGTGCCTGCTGTTATTGGATGGAGGGAGCTCGTGTGCCTGCTGTTATTGGATGGAGGGAGCTCGTGTGCCTGCTGTTATTGGATGGAGGGAGCTCGAGTGCCTGCTGTTATTGGATGGAGGGAGCTCTAACAGGAGGCTTCAGAAAGCTCATGGGAAAATGGAGTTGAAATATAATGGAATTTTCCCATGATATTTTTGAAGCTCCCTCAGATACTTCTCTTAGGTATAGATGGTTGATAATGTTATTCATACCTTCTATTTATTCTTTAAAACATTTTAATGTCAAGTAGGTGAGGGTTTACAGAGCAGATGAGTTTTTCATTCAACAATTCATACACATTTTGTTTCTTATCGTTGATTGTAACAGCATTTATTCCACTACCTTCGGTTTATGGTTCTTCTTCAACTTGTTCTCTTCATGATCGAAAATGATGTGTTAAAGTCTCCAGCTACTAAATAAGACCTGTCTCCTATTCTTCTCAAGTTTGTCAGTGTTTGCTTTATAAACTTGGAGATTCTGAATATTTACATATTGTTATATTTGATTGATGAACAAATAAGATATTATTTACAAGTCTTAAAAATCATATATTTGTGGTGAAGTGAAATTACTTGGAATGGTTGTTTTCAGCCTTTGTATTCTACTCAGTGCCATTGAGTTAGTGGGAGCATGCCAATGATGTGCAGAGGATTCTAATGTGGGATTGGTTAGTTTTACCATTCTGGTGGGTAGACAGTGAGCCATTTCAGAAGTAGGAACGGAGAATCCCAGAACCATCAGGAAGGAAGAGTGTCAGAGTCGGGTATGTTTGAGATGGTAACTTGGAGAACAGGGGAGGCCGCAGCAGAGACCATGAAGTAAAGCCTCTGGACAAGAGGCTAGTTTGCAAAGTTGGGTGCCCTTTGGGCATTCAGCACCGCTAAAGGCACTCGTCACATTGGCTGAAGCAGAGCAGAGGTAGAGGGCCATGTGACTGAAAGATTGAGGACCAGCGCAAAGCACTGCAGCAAGCGACTGTATTCTAAATGTTCTCGGACCTGACTTGTAGTCTGTTAACTTCCTGTAGGGTCATTATGAGGTGGAGTCTGCTTCGTGGTAGATTGTTTTGTTTTTCCTCTGCCTAGTCATTTGTAGGCATTACAAAGACCGGCTCCACAAAAGCCAGACTCACTGCCCTCGAGCCGATGCCGACTCATAGTGACTGTAGGGCAGAGTACAACTACCCTTGTGTGAGTTTCGGACGCTGTAACTCTGTATGAGAGTAGAAAGCCTCATCTTTCTCTTGAGGAGTGGCTGGGGGTTTCGAACTGCTGACCCTGCAGTTAGCAGCCCGGTTGTAACCATTATGCCACCAGGACCCCTCCCAAAGACTGACGAGAAGGGCCAAAATGAGAAATTCATTCCACTACAGATGCCAGCCTGGCGCATCCGCAGCCAGTTTGTGTTATTGTTAGCATAGTTACTTCTTATACCTCAGACTCCATGTAATTTAGATTTAAGTTGATTTGATTGAAATTTGTTTTATGTATTTATGCTTTTGCTACTAGAGGAATTCAGCACTGACTGCTAACGCAGGGTTGGCAGTTCATACCC
>NW_022111320.1:49045153-49048431 GCF_000313985.2 Echinops telfairi
CAGGGTCCAGTTCACTGCCCCTCAGACCCGTTGGAGGGCCAGACTATAGTTTAAAAAAAAACTATGGACAAATTCCTATGCACACTGCACGTATCTTATTTTGAAGTAAGTAACAAAACGGGGCAAACACACCTGACGGGCCGCATGTGGCCTGCCGGCTGTAGTTTGGGGACCCTGCTGCAGGGCCTCTAGAAGTTGGAGTGGACTCACCTGCAGTGGATCGGGTTTGGGGTTTGTATAAGATCATTCCATCTTCAGGCTTCTTAGTAAAGTTTGGTGGTTTGGTACATTTTTTGTTAAATTTATACCGGATTATATTCTATTTCTTTGTTGCTGCTACTATTAATGAGGGTTCCTCTCCTGTTATATTTTGCACCTATGAGGCTTGTTGTCAAGTACTAGGATGGCATGGGATTAGCCAAAGCAAACCAACAAACTCACTTAGGTCGCTATGAGAAAACTCGGCAGCTGAGCCTAACCAGTAGCTCTGTGGTAGGAAGATGCGGCAGTCTCTTCCCATAGCGATTGCAGGCTGGGAACCCCAATGGGAGCAGTCCTTCTCAGTCAGGCTGACTTGATGTTCCGCAGCAGCAGCAGCAGCAGCAGCACGCCTGCTCTAGAGAAAGCTTGTTGCTGCTCTTCTGAGTGCACAGCCGTCCGCTCACGCTTGATAATCTGGCCTCCGTCTTTCCAACAGTCAGGTCCCTTATTTTCTTGCAATTGGTGGGCACTTCCAGAACAGTGTCCCCTAGTTGTGCGAATGTTCCTGCCATCTCCTGTGTCAGCATTGGGCCTGGTGCTGCTGCCATGCTGATTTGAGTTGGCCTGTTTCGGCATTGGGAGCACCAGGGAGGGGAGCCCCCAGCCCCAGCCCTCACAATGCCTCATTTCATGTGGATAAGGGGGCAAGTTCCTGAAAACAAACAGCTCATCCAAACTGCAGAATAAGAGAAATGCACAGAGCAAAGCAACCATGTGATTACACACATTGACTCTCTTACTTCAAAAAGCCAGATGTGAACAAAGCATTGTCAAAGAACTGTGAGACTAAACCCATGATGATTGAGTGTAATAGTGTTTTCAACCTGTGCCCCTTGTCAGTAACCAAAAACCAAATGTCTTTTCTGTAATCCGTATTCTGAAAACTATATATACACGAATGAATAATTGTAACCTCCCCTCTCACTGCTCCTAAGTTGATGCAGCTTGGCCAGGAGACGCAGAGCATGAGGAGGAGCTTCTCCGGGTCCTGGATCTCTGCCCGGCAGCATCATCTCTGTAGCCCTCTTCTCTGCCTCATGCCTCTTCCAGGCACGATGGGCTCCATCGGGAGTGCAGGAAGCTTACATGGAATTCTGAGTACAGTTCACTGCAGGAAGGCATTGCCGCATTAAGCCAAGTCTGGTGGCGGCGAAAGGGCTGGGTGCCTGAGCTGGCAAAAAACCCTCTCAGCCAGAAAGTGCAACACTGTTCATTTGGTAACCTTTTGCGTGAGGAGCTGTTTTCACATGGCTTATTGAATGCCCCCCACAGCCTCACGGGGTGATGTGACCCTGCTTCTGTCATTGTGCAGTGGTTGTTGTTGAGCCACTGCAATGTAATTGTTATTTAATATGGGTCTTCTAGCCACAGCCGAAGCTAATTACTCCGTCAAGTGACCTTCATTTTCCTCAGGGGTCTGGGTCAGCTGGTGCTGGGAAACACTGATTGGATCCTATGACTTAGCTGTAAGTGATGGCCATCCTTCCGGGGAAATAGCTCGCTATCAGCAGGAGCCGGAGCCACGAGTGGAGCTTGTCCTCTGGACCCCAAGATCCTGGGCAGTGACCCTCCTTGATCATGAGACAGCTGTGACACCAAGGGGTGAGGGGAGCGGCAGCAGCAGGGCGTGGACTTGGCAGCCGGCAGAGCGAGTGAAGCTGAGTGTCTGAGCAGGAGGAGGCCGCCTTGTGGGGAACTGGGTTAGCTGGAGCTGACAGCCAGGGGGCCGGTCCTCAGTAGCAGCACTGAGAGAGCTCTGCATCATGGCCTATGAAACCGCTATCTCCGGGCGTTTTTCTCCTGAATAACTGTAACCTGCTACCTTCCCTCTTAAACTCAGTAATTGTGAGCACTGTCTGTGAGTTCTGTGTGTGGCCACTGCGGTGAAATACAGAACCGAGCCGCAGAGTAGAGGGTGCACCTAACAGCCAGGACACGACTGGTCCACGGCCCGGGGCGGCGGCGCTTGATGTGGAGGACTGCTGTCAAGCAGGCAGGTGCTCCTGCTGCTCAAGAGCAGTGTGCGCAGGCGGATGCCATTGATTCCCTGCGGGCACATGTGCCTGACCGACTGCACAATCGAAGCAGGCCACTCAGAGCTCCAGATGAGTCCTTTCAAATCCTCTGGACAGCCATGCTATTTATACATTTCTGGATCTGGTTGAAGTTACCAGTCTGCGTTGGTACTGACTTCTGAATAGCTGACCCAGAAAATATCTTCATTTCTGGAAATGTTCCCTAAATTAGCAGGTCAGTTCTAGTCCCCAACAGTCACCAATTTCCCTGGTTTGCTGCTGCGGCATCGGGACATGGTACTTGGTGCCCAGGAGAGCACGAGCAGCTACTGACTTCTACAGAGGACAGTTAGTTAGGGCCTGGTCCCCAGGCTCAGGCCCAGTCAGGGCATCCCAAGCCGTTTCGGACTCGTCACAGGAACAGGGAGGAAAACATGAAATAGGAAAAAAATTATAGCCTGTTATACTTGTAATTTGTTAGAAGACTTATTTTAAGTATTTACCTGATAATGGAGATGGGGCTGTTCTTAAGAGGAATAGAGAATCGTTACTTGCCACTTTTTTTTTTCTTTCAAAGTAGTTAAAAACAACTTATTACTTGAATAACAAAAGAATTAAGGTTAAGGCTCCTCCGGTTAGTGCCTGAGCCCTTACCCCCTGCCCACCAGGGCTCCTCTGAGCAGGACTGACCCCGTCTCGCCCTCGCAGCTCAACGCTCAGTCCATCAGCAGACCTGAAGGACAGCAGGAGATACTCACTTGGTAGACCCACCGAACTTGGGTCAAATGAGCAGTGTTCGGCAGGGACAGGGCTCCCTGCGGTGAAAGACGGCCGGGAAAGCGTGCGGCTTCACCGCAGGCACAGCGGCTCCTGTCGTGAAACAAACGTGTGTGACTTGTTGAATGAAAAACCCATTTGCTCTGCGAACTTTCACTCAAATCACAAAAAAAGCAAACAATACCAGGAACCCCAGCATGAAGCCGACACCCAGTTAGGCGCTGC
>NW_022111320.1:49048643-49049960 GCF_000313985.2 Echinops telfairi
GAATTCTGTTGACAGCCACGGAGTGAACCTAGAAAAGGAGTCTTTTTCTGGCTGGTCCATGATTGTACTCAGAGCTGTGAAGAAGAGCCAGCCAAGCTAGACTCAGTTCCTGGCCCACAGTAACCATGAGGTAACCAGCATCTGTCGTTTTAAAGAGCACGGATAATTAATTGGTATGTTTGTAAATACTAGAGAGAGATTCTTAAACTACTGTGCATAAGTTGAGTTTTCAAAATAATTTAAGTTTTTTTGAACAAAGCTTAAACACCGCCATACACCCCCGCCCACCCCCACCCTTGCCCTCGACCTCGAGAGCGTCCATCCTGGGCAGATTCTGGCCTGGGACAGGGAGTCTGCACAGAGCAATGGGTTCAAGAGGAACCCCCGCCCCCAGAACTTTGGACCAGGAACCTGGAGACCTGGTGGCAGTGCTAGCATTGCTCAGAGAACTCTCAGAACACTGGGCAGCTGGCCCCTGCCTTTCAAACAACCTCTGTGGGAATTGGACTAGATCAGTGCTTCTGAGGCATCTGAAACCACAGGGAATATTTTTACATAAACACCGAAAATAGTTCTTTTGATGAAAAAATTAATAGACTGGCTAGGGGAACCCTGCCAAATTTAGTAAATACGTTAAAAAAATGAGAGAGAGAACAACCTAATTAACAATTATAGCAAACTTAGGCCTAAGACTGGTTAGGGTTTTAGTGAAAAGCAGAAAATGTGCCAGAGCAGAGACCAGTAGAAGCCAAGTGAGCTGTAACGCAGGGATCTGCAGTGGACAAAGGCAGGAGGTTATAGTCTGGGACTCTTTCCGCGTAGTCCTCAGCTTTCTCATCTCTAAGATGAGGAGCCGACTCGCTGGTCTTTAAGGAGACTTTCTAGTGGCAACTCAGAACCAAATTCTTGGCTATGTGATTCCGGAGGCTAAAACTGACCGGCGGTGGGGACTGGAGTTTTGTGCATAAGCGTTCCGACTGCCCTGTCTGTCCTCTCCCTCCACCTGTTGGAAGCCGCAGCTGTGCAGAGTTTGTGACAGACCAGGCCAGGCCAGGACAAGAGGGGGCTGCCTTGGAATTAAAGGATGGAGGTGGATCTGTATGACCTGGCGTGGGCTGCTTCGGTAGTTTCTCAAAGATGGCTGTAAGAAGTATAAAGGCAGTTCTCTTTTTAAAAATGTGTGTGTGCAACCGCTGAAGACAAAGTGGGTGAATAAGCAAAAGTGGTGAAGAAAGCTGATGGTGCCCGGCTATCAAAAGATATAGCGTCTGGGGTCTTAAAAGCTTGAAGGTAAACAAGCGGCCATCTAGCTCAGAA
>NW_022111320.1:49051264-49080198 GCF_000313985.2 Echinops telfairi
TTTTGGATTTGAATTTCACCCATGGGTCTAAATGCTTATTATTATATATATAGATACAATAAATCATTTTGATTACTGTAGTTTTTTTATATTATGCTTGGAAATTACGAAGTGTGGATTATCTTTTTTAAAGATTGGTTATTTGGGGTCTCTTGCAGTTCCTTATAAATTTAATGATTGGATTGTCCACTTTTGCAAAAAGTATCCCAGTTTTGATGAGGATTGTACTGACTGTAGCGACTACTGTAGGTGATACTGCCAGCTCAATAATAGCAAGGCTTCTGACCCAGGAGAACAGTGTCCTTCCGTTATTTAGTTCTTTAACTTTAAAAAGTTTCAGTTTCCCATGTTATACAAGTATTTAACTTCCTTGGTTAAATTATGCATAGGTATTTTATCCCTTTACCTGCTGTTGTAAATAGAATTGTTCTCTTGATTTTCTTCTTGGCAGGTTTTTGTGTAGCCACCTTGTTCTCTTGAGTTTGTGTGAATTCGAATTCTCTGAAGAGTAGTTTCTTGGGCTGTCTCTGTGGCCCTTGGGTCATGTCATCTGTGAGCAGGGGCCGACTTCCAGGACAGTGATGTGGCCCCGCGGTCAGACGGGCCTCTCCATCGAGCCCTGACCTGCACAGGGAAGTTCGCAGTCTTTCTCTTTGGGGTAATGTTCGCCCTGGGTTTTTCATAAATGCTGTTTACCACGTGGAAGAATTTCCTTCTCTTCTGTGTTGTTTGGGGATTTTAGTTGGATGAGTATGCATTACAAAACATAATGCCATCTCGTCGGTGTCTACATGTGTAATTCAGTAAGCCGGATTCTATTCGAGTAGTGCCGCCATTCTCGTTATCCTTTCCGAAACCCTTCTGCCACCATCACCCCTTCCCTGCCGCCATCTTTGGTTTCTATATATTTGCTTTCGTTCATAGAAGTGAAAGCATACACTATTTGCCCTTTGGGGACTGTCTTACTTCACTAAGCTTGATGTGTCAAGGGTCACCCATGTTCAGTGTGGCAGGAAATGGAACTGAAAATGGGGCCCCCTCATATGATCACATTTTGTCTACCCATCATGTGTTGATGGACATTTTGGTTGTTTCCACCTCTTGGCTTGGCAGTGGACACGGTGTTCAGGTCTCTATGTGATCCTACCTTCACTTCCAAGTCAATGCCTGATGGGCGATCCTGAATCTGTGGTGAACTTTGTGGACAATCACAATCACCAAACTGCTTTCTACAGTGGCTGTCCCATTTTACATTCTCATCAGCAATACTGAAGGGTTCTAGTTTCTCACAATCTTACAAGATCTGTTGTTTCACTTACCAAAAATTTCGTTGTCATTTGATTTGCATCTCCCTAACAGCTGCATGAAAGATGCCCTGGTAGCAACTAACCAAATGGCCAGCAACATGAACCCACCAGCCGCTCTGGGGGAAAGATGTGGCCGCCCCTTCAGCAAAGATCACCGCCTTTGAACCCTAACCCTTTGGGGCAGTTCAAGTCCTTTGTTTAGGGCCGATAGGCGTTGCAATAGACTTGACAGCAACAGGCTGAAGACTCAGTAGTGCAGTGGTTAAGCACGTGGCTGTTTGGCGGTTCAAAGCCCCTTGCCACTCCATGGATGCAAAGACTTCCCATAAATAGTACAGCCTCGGAAGCCCTGGGGCAGCCCCGGGCTGCCCTTTAGGGTGGCTGAGTCAGAATTGCCTCCACAGCATCAGCCGTGGGTAATGATGAGCCTCTGGCTGTGTTGGTTGCCTGTTCGAATATCCTCATTCGTGGAGTGTCTGCTCAAGTGCTCTGTCTTAGTATTTTTGACTGGAAGTTTGTGCTTTCAGTAAGTTGTAGAGTCAGACTTTTTGTCACCAGATTGCCACCTTTGAGAGGCTTCAGCCTTCCTTACTACTCTGCTCTTGCATTCGGTGTGAAACCTGGGAATTTTTCTTCCCTCGACAGGTTTCTGCCTTCCAAGTGTCCGGTTTTTGCTGGTGTCACGGCATCTATTTCAGATTCCTCTAACAATACGGTCTGTCTACATTGCGCTTCCCTTTTACCTACTACACGATAGGTCATTGACGAACCAGTGTTCTCTAAGCAGTCCCATTTATCTTCGTCTTTGTTGTCACAGCTGATAATGTGTCCGCAAAAACAAGGTCCACTGCTTCCTCTTATATTTTCTTCCAAGAACTTTATGGCTTCAGTTTTTACATAAAGGGCTTCAATCTATTTTGAATTGGTTTTGCGTCTTGTGTTAGGTGTGGATCTTGATTCATTCCTTTGAATTTCAGAATCCAATTTCCCAGCCCGTTAGTGAAGATTCTTCCTTCCCTAGGGAGTGAACCTTGTTGCCCATCAGTGTACTGTAGCTGTGTGGATTTACTCTGGACTGTCAGTTCGGTTTCCTTCACCTGTGTGTGTCCTAAAGTGCCCTCCTGGAGTTGTCAGGTGCTGGCCTGCTAAGAGTCGATTCAAACCCGCCAGCTGTTCCACGGAAGAAAGATGAGGCCGGCTGCTCCCTTACAGATTTCCAGTCTCGGAAACGGTTTGGTTGCTTTGAGCCGGAATTCACTCGATGGCAGTGGGTTTGAGTTGCAGATACATGTTAGTTCACCAATACCAGGATGCTCCAATTTAGTTTTCCCATGAAAGGGAGTTGGACTTTGTTCTGTGCCATCCCTTTGCTGAGCCGGTCATGTTCTCTCCCGGTGTTCCGTAGTGCAGTCTGTCGTAGGTGGAACTACTGTGCATGCTGGGATACGCTCCACTCGATCATCATGTTGATGGCCTTTTCTCTCCCACGATGCCGGGGCTTGTTCGGGAAGTTCATAGGTCCGCACAGCCAGCATCGGTGAAGCTGGCATTCTGCAAGGCGCCCAGGGTCTGGTTTCCTGGCGTCTTTGTTGAGGATTTGTAAATATGTGTGTCCATAATGCCTAAGAAGGCTTCAGAAAGCTGCTGGAAAAGATCATGGATTTTTTCCCCACAAACCTTTGAAACCCTTCATATATTTGTCTGTAGTTTCCTTTTTTTAGGGTGTCTGCCTGACTTTGGTATCAGGGTGATGTTAGCCTCGTGGAATGAGTTGAGAAGGGTTCCCTCTTCTATTGGGGGGGGAGAGTTTAAGAAAGATTGACTTCCCTGACTCACTAATGCTCAGTGAGCGCCCCCACCCCCACCCCTGGGAAGCCTTCTCTCACTAAGTCTCTGTCAAGAGTTGACGCCTGGCGCAGCCTTGTCACATGTTGGGGTTGTTGAGAGTTTGTTTCTTCAGGAACCCATGTCAGAAACATGTATTTCCAGAAGTTTGCCCATTTTATCTGGATCTTAGGATGTTTTGTATTTCTGTAGGTTCAGTTGTCCCACTTTCATCTGCAGTTTGAAATGTCTGCATCTTCTCTCATTGTGTGTCAGGCATCCTCAAACTATGGCCCGCGGGCCACTGCGGCCTGCCAAGGACATTTATCCAGCTCTCTGGGTGTTTTTGCCCCGTTTGTTTTTTTTTACTTCAAAATAAGATATGTGCAGTGTGCATAGAAATTTGTTCATAGTTTTTTTTTTTAAAACTATTGTCCAGCCCTCCAACGGGTCTGAGGGACAGTGTTTAAGAAGTTTGAGGACCCCTGGAAAGGTTTGTTGATTTTTTGAGAGAAAAAAGCCTGGTGTGTCGAGGCTACGGGTCGGACTGCCAGGCTGCAGGTCAGCAGTTGGGAAACCCCAGCACCCCCAGGAGGAAGACGGGCTTTCTACTCCCAGCAAGCTAGTCTGGGGACCCACGGCGGCGCTGTGAGTCAGCGCTGACTCATGGCAGTGAGTTTAGTGTGATTTGGTTTTTGAAACAAATTAACTTTGGGATTTGATTCTCTGTCTGTACCGTCTGGCACGTGTTTGTGCTTCGATGGTCACCTTCCCTCTTGTTGCTGTGGTCTGGGCTGTTTTGTTTGCTCCTAAAGTTACGTGATTGATTCGGGATCGTTTCTTTCACGTGGGCAGACAGGACCCTAGGCTCCCTCCGAGCCCTGCTCTCGCTGCACCCCATTTTGATTTACCTCTAAGTATTTTCTAAGTTCTCTTTTTTAGTCTCCTTTGACCCATTGGTTGGTTAATAGTGTTTACTTTTTTATATGAGGCGGTTTTAAAAACATTGGTGGAAAATTTCCATTATCTTTGTATTCCATTTTTCCATGAAATTAAAAAAAACCCTCATTTTTGCATTTTCAAGTTCTTTGTTACCTTCAAATTCCCTTTTTTTGTGGTAGGAGAAACGGCGAATGATTTCAGTTTTTAGAATGTGATGGAGACTGGATATTGAATTTTTTCCAAGAACTTTTTTTTCCCCCCTGTGCCCCTCTTGTGTATCTTTCAGGCAGGGTGTCTGTTTCCTTTTGGGCGGTGGTGTATTATTTCCCAACTATTCGTGTGTGGGGCTCTCTCCCCGTTCATTTTAATTACAGTGCTTTTGAGTCAATTGACTCTTATAATAATCTGGTAGTAAAATTGCCACCCCAGCCCCCTTTTGGCCACTTTGCTACATTTTTCCATCTTTTTAACTTCCAGCCTAGGCGCCCTGTTGCTAACCACAAGGTCAACAGTTTGAAACCACTAGTCCCTCTGTGGCACAAAGAAAGAGACTCATGCGTGTCAACAGTGGCAGTGAATGTAAATGGACTCAGAGCACCAGTCAGGAAGAGGACCCTCTGCGGTCGCTCTAGGGTCGCTGTGAGCCAGAGTGGGCTCGACGGCTGGGGCTCCTGGTTTACCTCCCCTGTTTCTGTCTTTGGGCCGATGTGCCTTTGATAACATTGAGTCTATTTGTATTCACTGTAGGAACAGTCTCTGCCACGTTTATTTTTTTCAGTGTGTCGGATCCCTCTTTTTGTAGGCGTGAACTATGTTGACCCCTTCTCCTTTTCTGGTGTTCATGCTGAGCTACTTACTTAAAACCATGTTGTGCTTTGGGTGGGTGGGTGGTGGTGGATGTCTGAAGACGGGTAGGCACCCTAGACCTGCTCACACCATCATCTTTCCAACCTAGGAGCCTTGGTGGCGTGGTGGGGTTCCCAGAATTCTGTGACTTTAGGCAGTTAGTATAGCTAGCTTAGGAAACCGTTACTGCGTAGCTGTTCTTGCTTAAGATGCGGTGCAAGCTTTGCAGTCATACTGGGTGGGGCCCTTTTACTGGAGGCACAGTCAGCGCTGGCGTTGGGAAGCCCCCATCCTCCCCTGCTGTTTCAAGGGGAGGCCGGCTACTGCCCACCTTTGTGCCTCCCAGGTGGACTCCCAGGGCCGCGCTGGGGGGCAGGTCCTGGAGGATGGTCCAGGCCACACTGCGGGGATCCTTGCTGCCAGAGGGTGCATCTGAGGGGCTGGGCTGTCTAGCCTCCACCCCAAGGGATACAGCCTGCTTCTCCCACCCTGCCCCAGAATGCCATCCGAGTTCCTCGGGACTTTGAGGGCTGCAGCGTCCTCCGCAAGTACTTGGGTCAGCTCCACTACCTGCAGAGCCGGGTCCCCATGGGTCTGGGCCAAGAGGCTGCTGTTGCTGTCACCTGGTGAGGCCTGGCAGGCAGGGTTGGGGGTATCTGGATGGTGGAAGTGCCCTTTCCCTCACCCCCTGCCCTGGTCCCAAACTGGGGTGACTCGTCCCCTCCCCTGGGCTCTGCCAGCCCCTTCCCTCAAGCTGACTGGACAGCATGTCTGCAGGACAGAGATCTTCTCGGGCAAGGCTGTGGCCCACGAGGACATCAAGTACGAGCAGGCCTGTATCCTCTACAACCTTGGTAAGCACCTGCGCCCTGCCCATGGGAGAACAAGGCTGGACTGGCCATCAACCTGCTCAGTCAGCCTGCTTAGGGGAGTCCCTGAAGCTTCTAGATCGGGCTCCTAGGCTGGGGGTACTGAGGTCAGCCCCTCTGTTCTCTGATGCCGGCTGTTGCCAGGGTCAGAGTGGGAGACTGAGGATCTTGGCTGGACTTCTGAGCTCTCTCACTTGTTCCAATTTTGATGAGCCTGGCACAGGCCAGGCAGCCCGGGCTGTTCTGACCCCATGCCCTCTGCCTCCCCAGGGGCACTGCACTCCATGCTGGGGGCCTCGGACAAGCGAGTGTCTGAAGAGGTGAGGAGGGGAGTGAGTGGGACGTGGGATGTAGCAGCGAGGGGTACTGATTGGCCTCCTGCAGTTGGGGTAGCTAACTGCACCCGCCTCCTCTCCCTCCCAGGGCATGAAGGTCTCATGCACCCACTTCCAGTGTGCAGCTGGTGCCTTTGCCTACTTGCGGGAGCACTTCCCTCAGGCCTACAGCGTGGACATGAGCCGCCAGATCCTCACCCTCAACGTCAACCTCATGCTGGTGAGGGACTGATGACGGCCGTGCCGAGACAGGTCGTGAAGGACAAGCAGGGGCTCTGTGGGCCTCTTGGGGGCAAGTGGGTCTTTGGGTGACGGAGGTGTGCTTCTCCATTGTTGGCCCAGGGCCAGGCTCAGGAGTGCCTCTTGGAGAAGTCGATGTTGGACAACAGGAAGAGCTTTTTGGTGGCCCGCATCAGCGCCCAGGTAAGGGCAGGGCTCGATGGTGACCTTCAAGGGACTGAGGACAGGCCTTTGGCTGACCCCAGCTTCCCCGCTACCTGGGCTCCAGGTTGTAGATTATTATAAAGAGGCATGCCGAGCCTTGGAGAACCCCGAGACTGCCTCGCTGCTAGGCCGGATCCAGAAGGACTGGAAGAAGTTGGTGCAGATGAAGATCTACTACTTTGCTGCTGTGGCACACGTGAGCACTTGCGTGCCCCCCCCCCACACACACATCCACACCCCATCACGGGGAGATTGGGCGGTGGGGGAACCCCCAGTGCAGGAAACATGCACAGAATTTCTTCTCTTCCAGCTGCACATGGGGAAGCAGGCGGAAGAGCAGCAGAAGTTTGGGGAGCGGGTGAGTGCGTGCGTGGTGCCTCCTGTGAGCTCCTGCTCTGGCCTTTCCTCCACGTGGGCCGGGCCAGGCGGTCTTCGGTCTCTGGCTGCCCCATCCCCAGCCTCCTGCTGCTTCTTAATTAGAACCCAGGAGCCTGAGGCGGCCTGGTGGTTGGGGGTGTAATCTGTGGGTGAGCCGGGTGGCAACCACCTTGGAAGCCTCCCTGGCCTCCTGTCTTGGGGTACCAATGGCAGGGCTAGGAAGGGAGGCCGGGCGGCGTTGAGGTCACGTGGGAAGGACAGCAGCTCTGCCCCCTGCAGGTTGCGTACTTCCAGAGTGCCCTGGACAAGCTCAATGAAGCCATCAAGCTGGCCAAGGTAAAGTCGCAAAGGGGCCTGGCTGTCCCCTCAAATTCCCGGGGAGGAGAGCCGTTTGGGTGGGTGCCTGGCGGCGCTGGGCTGGTGCTGAGGCCGGCCCCTCCCCTCCAGGGCCAGCCAGACACGGTGCAGGACGCACTTCGCTTCGCTATGGATGTCATTGGAGGAAAGTGAGTCTGCGGGTGGCTCTGCTTCTCTGTATTCCCACAGCTCTCATCCCCTGCCCCACCCCCTTTGTTCTTGAGAGGCTGGGTACTGGATTTCTGCCGATCCTTAGACTCCTGACTCCAGGTTTACCCACCCCAGGTACAATTCTGCCAAGAAAGACAATGACTTCATCTACCATGAGGCAGTCCCAGCACTGGATACCCTTCAGGCTGTCAAAGGTCAGGAGCTGAGGAGAGGCTGAGGATGGGGTAGGGTTGAAGATCTGGCGGGGGTGGGGGAGGTTTGAGAGGGGGCTAGCTAGAACAGTGGCACAAACGTTCTAGGACTCTGCGGGAGCCTTAACGCCACAGGTTTTTTCCCCAGGAGCCCCTTTGGTGAAGCCATTGCCAGTGAACCCCACAGACCCTGCTGTCACGGGCCCGGACATCTTTGCCAAACTGGTGCCCATGGCTGCCCATGAGGCCTCGTCATTGTACAGGTGGGAGGGAGGGAGGGGCCAGCCTGCTCATGGCACAAGTGGCCTCTGGGTATAGAGACCACAGACCCTCCCTGCTCCGTTGCTTTCCCTGCAGTGAGGAAAAGGCGAAGCTGCTTCGGGAAATGATGGCCAAGATTGAGGACAAAAATGAGGTCTTAGAGTGAGTGCGGGGCAGGGGTTGGGGAGGCCTGCCCTGGCAGGGGAGAACGGGCTAGTACCCACCCGATCCTGTTGTCTCCACAGCCAGTTCATGGATTCCATGCAGCTGGACCCAGAGACAGTGGACAACCTGGATGTGTACAGCCACATCCCACCCCCGCTCATGGAGAAGTGTGCAGCTCTCAGCGTGCGGCCCGACACCGTCCGGAACCTCGTCCAGTCCATGCAAGGTGAGTGTGGATCAGAGCCAGCCCGTGGGAGCGCTTCATACAGGAGGAGGCCCTGGAACAAGCATTCACTTTGTGACTGTCCCTGTGGCAGCAGGGCAGTAGAGTCTGGTCTGCCTGCCTCAGGCCTGGTGTTGTGCATGTGCCCTCCTGCCCAGTGCTGTCAGGTGTGTTCACGGATGTGGAAGCCTCTCTGAAGGACATCCGGGAGCTGCTGGAGGAGGAGGAGCTGCTGGAGCAAAAGTTCCAGGAGGCAGTGGGCCAGGCAGGAGCCAGCCCAGCAGCCTCCAAGACTGAGCTGGCGGAAGTGAGGCGAGAATGGGCCAAATACATGGAGGTCCACGAGAAGGCCTCCTTCACCAACAGTGAGCTGCACCGTGCCATGAACCTGCATGTTGGCAACCTGCGCCTGCTCAGCGGGCCTCTGGACCAGGTCCGCGCAGCTCTGCCCACACCAGCCCTCACCCCAGGTAAGCCTCACCAGCCCTCGGGAGATGTGGAGCTGGGGGCTTTTCAGCTCTCATCGAGCACTGCTGTCCCCAGAGGACAAGGCCGTGCTGCAGAACCTGAAGCGCATCCTGGCCAAGGTGCAGGAGATGCGGGACCAGCGCCTGTCCTTGGAACAGCAGCTGCGAGAGCTCATCCAGAAGGATGACATCACTGCCTCACTGGTCACCACAGACCACTCGGAGATGAAGGTGGGTGAGCAGGGGGGCCTCCAACTCTGAGCCTGCCCTTAGGTGGTGTGGACCCTGAGTGTCCTCAATCCTCCTCCTCAGAAGCTGTTTGAAGAGCAGCTCAAGAAGTACGACCAGCTGCGGGTGTACCTGGAGCAGAACCTGGCTGCCCAGGACAACGTCCTCCGAGCGCTGACTGAGGCCAATGTGCAGTATGCTGCTGTGCGGCGGGTGCTCAGCGATCTAGACCAAAAGTCAGTGCCCGGCCCGGTGCTGCCCCGCCCAAGCCACTCCCTCACCCCTCACCCCTCACCTCATGCTGGCCCTCTCCCTGGCCAGGTGGAACTCCACCCTCCAGACCCTGGTGGCCTCCTGTGAAGCCTACGAGGACCTGATGAAGAAGTCCCAGGAGGGCAAGGACTTCTATGCAGACCTGGAGAGCAAGGTGGCTGCTCTCCTGGAGCGAGCCCAGTCCACATGCCAGGCCCGAGAGGCTGCCCGTCAGCAGCTCCTTGACAGGTGGGTGGGGCCCCAATGGGGGTGGGGTGCCAGGCTGGGCCTGAGCTGGTTTGATGGGGTGCTGGTTCCACTCCTTCCTTGCCCCACAGGGAGCTCAAGAAGAAGCCGCCACC
The DNA here is from genome assembly GCF_000313985.2 of Echinops telfairi. Taxonomy (NCBI): domain Eukaryota; kingdom Metazoa; phylum Chordata; class Mammalia; order Afrosoricida; family Tenrecidae; genus Echinops; species Echinops telfairi. Next base: position 49,060,887 of record NW_022111320.1, read on the forward strand.
TCGGCCCACAGCCCCCAAACCACTACTGGCCCGTAGAGAGGAGGGTGAGGCGGCAGAGCCGGGAGACCTTCCTGAGGAGCTGCGCAGCCTGGCCCCTGACATGGTGGCTGGCCCCCGGCCGCCAGACACCTTCATGGGAACAGCTGCCCCCCTCCACTTCCCTCCCGGCCCCTTCCCCAGTGCCACAGGTCCAGGACCTCACTATCTTCCAGGTCCTCTGCCCCATGGTACCTACTCAGGCCCCCCACTGCTACCGCCCAGGCATCCCCAGGTCCCAGCACACCCTGCTGTGGCCGTGGCCCCTGGGCCTGCCCTCTATCCACCCCCCGCCTACACCCCTGAGCTGGGCCTTGTACCCCGATCCTCCCCACAGCACGGGGTGGTGAGCAGTCCCTACATGGGAGTAGGGCCACCCCCACCTGTTGCAGGCCTGCCCTCGGCCCCACCTCCCCAGTTCTCAGGCCCAGAGGTGGCCATAGGGGTCCGGCCAGCCACTACCACTGTGGATAGTATCCAAGCCCCAATTCCCAGCCACCCGGCACCAAGGCCAAACCCTGCCCCTGCTCCCCCCCAGCACTGCTTCCCAGTGCCTCCCCCCTACCCCTACCCTATGGGAGCCAAGCCCCCCCTCCCGGTGCCCCCAGCCCAGCACCACTTTCCTCCCAGGGTCCCCACAGCTTTTTCAGCCCCAAGGGTTGCCCCGCAACCCCACCCCTCTCGAGTAGCATTCGGGCCCCAGCCCCCCCAGCAGCCCCTTCCACTCCCACATCCACACCTTTTCCCACCCCAGGCCCCAGGCCCCCTTCTTCCACAGCCCCACTTCCCCTTTGCCCCTCAGCCAGGAGTCCTGGGGCAGCTGCCACCCCCCATGCACACCCAGCTGTATCAAGGCCCTGCTCAGGACCCTCTGCCTCCCCGCTCGGGGGCTCTGCCTTTCCCCAGCCCTGCCCCCCCGCAACCTCCCCATCCCACCCTGGCGTATGCCACTGCCCCTGCCCCCAGGCCCCTGGGCCCCCAGGCAGCTCCACTCTCTATTAGAGGCCCCCCACCTGTCAGCCAGCCGGCCCCAAGCCCCCACCCGGTGCCTTCACCTGCCCCGTCACCAGGGCCTGGCCCACTCACCCCTCGGCCCCCTGCAGCAGAGCCACCCCCGTGCCTGCGGCGAGGCTCCGCTGCTGCAGACCTGCTCTCCTCCAGCCCCGAGAGCCAGCATGGGGGTGCCCAGCCTCCAGGGGGTGGGCAGCCCCTGCTGCAGCCCACCAAGGTGGACGCCACCGAGGGCCGGCGGCCCCAGGCTCTGCAGCTGATTGAGCAGGACCCCTATGAGCACCCTGAGAGGCTGCGGCAGCTGCAGCAGGAGCTGGAGGCTTTCCGGGGCCAACTGTGGGACACCGCTGCTCTGGACACCACCTGGCGGGAGCTGCAGGATGCGCAGGAGCACGATGCCCGGGGCCGTTCCATCGCCATTGCCCGCTGCTACTCCCTCAAGAACAGGCACCAGGATGTCATGCCCTACGACAGTAACCGGGTGGTGCTGCGCTCGGGCAAGGACGACTACATCAATGCCAGCCGTGTGGAGGGGCTCTCGCCCTACTGCCCGCCCCTGGTGGCCACCCAGGCCCCCCTGCCTGGCACGGCTGCTGACTTCTGGCTCATGGTGCATGAGCAGAAAGTGTCCGTCATTGTCATGCTCCTGTCTGAAGCAGAGATGGAGAAGGTGAGCGGCAGGGTGGGGCAATAGCCTGCCTGTGAGGACATGGGGGTGCAAGGGCCCCGGCAGACCCGCTTGTCTGCCCACAGCAAAAGGTGACGCGCTACTTCCCCACGGAGCGGGGCCAGTCCATGGTGCACGGGCCCCTGAGCCTGGCCCTGAGCAGCGTCCGTGCCACCGAAACCCATGTGGAACGTGTGCTGAGCCTCCAGTTCCGGGACCAGAGCCTCAAGCGTTCCCTGGTGCACCTGCACTTCCCCACTTGGCCTGAGCTGTGAGCCTGCCCTGGGTTGGGAGGGCGAGTGGGGAGGGTTGACCCCGTCCAGACCTGGTTCATGACCCTGCCCTCCCCGCAGAGGCCTGCCTGACAGCCCCAGCAACCTTCTGCGCTTCATCCAGGAGGTGCACACACACTGCCTACACCAGCGACCCCTGCACACGCCCATAGTTGTGCACTGCAGGTGAGGAGCAGGGGCAGCAGCTGCCGAGGGTCCCCATGGGCCCCCCGTGTGGCCTTACATGTTCCCCTCTGCCACAGCTCTGGTGTGGGCCGCACGGGTGCCTTTGCCCTACTCTACGCAGCAGTGCAGGAGGTGGAGGCTGGGAATGGGATCCCGGAGCTGCCTCAACTGGTGCGGCGCATGCGGCAGCAGAGGAAACACATGCTGCAGGAGAAGGTGAGGCCTGCCCACCCAGGTGGGGCCCGGCCCTCTGCCCTAGGGTGGCCAGGCTCTGCCCACTGACCGGCCTGTTCCCCCTCCAGCTGCACTTGCGGTTCTGTCACGAGGCCGTGGTGAGACACGTGGAGCAGGTCCTGCAGCGCCATGGCATGCCCCCCCCCTGCAAGCCCCTGGCCAGCACAGGCACTAGCCAGAAGGTGAGGAGGGGGCCTCTGAGGTTTACTGGGCTTGCCTGCTCCAGCCTCTAAGCCCCCTCCTCACCCGCATCTGTTCCACTAGAACCACCTGCCTCAGGACTCCCAGGACCTGGTCCTTGGCGGGGATGTGCCCATCAGTTCTATCCAGGCCACCATCGCCAAGCTCAGCATTCGGCCACCTGGAGCCTTGGAGCCCCCGGTTGCCAGTCTGCCGGGCCCTGCAGACCCCCCAGGCCAGCCTCCACTCAGTCTGACAGAACCTTCCCAGCTCCCACCCTCCTCACCCCCTCCACCCTCTCCCATGCCCGAGGACCCCCAGCCTGTGGAGGAGCTTCCAGTGCCTGAAACCCCCAGCCCAGGGCCCCCCTCTTCCTCCCTGGAGCTGCTGGCCTCCCTGACTCCGGAGGCCTTCTCCTTGGACAGCTCCCTGAGGGGGAAGCAGCGGATGAGCAAGCAGAACTTCCTGCAGGCCCACAACGGGCAGGGTCTCCGGGCAGCCCGGCCTGCTGACGACCCCCTGAGCCTTCTGGATCCACTCTGGACGCTCAACAAGACCTGAATAGGCTCCACCTGCCTGGTCTGTACACTACTTCATCTCCGGTGCCCCCCACCCCTGGGCCCTTCAGAATGGGCACGTCTCCTCCCGTTTCCTGCTGCCTTTAGCCTTGGTCTCTCTGGTGGGGAAGCATCAGAAACCTTGAGTGAGGTTCTGTGCCTCTGTGGGACCTGACCATTTTTTTTCCAGCTCTTTGCGATGGAAACAATAAACAAACCTGTTCTGTGCCGAGTGTCCCTCCGGGGCCAGCTCATGCTCAGCTCTGCAATGGCCCACACTGCCATCGAGTCCGTTCCCTGGAGGGTTTCTGAGACTGTAAGCCTCCCCTTTGTCCCACACAGCGGCTGGTGGGTTTGAACTGAACCATATCCACATGAGCCAGGAGCTCTCTGGGAAGAAGTGCCTTCACAAGCCTGTACCAGTTTGGTTTAAAAAAAACAAACAGTTTTATTTTGGAGGCAGCAGGGCAGGTACTCTGTCCTTCCCTGCAGCCTCAGTCCAGTGCATCGACTGCCTTCAGTCCAGTTTCTCCAGCACAGAGGGCACATAGACCAGGCTGAGCTCACTGCCGAAATTGCAGACAATGGCCGAGTTGTCCAGCACCAGGATCTGGCGGGCAGGCTGGGCCTCACTGCTCTTTCCCAAGTAGACAGTCTGCAACAGGTCCCCGTAGTTTAGGTCCCAAAAGGAGACACAGCCTTGCCCACCAGTCACCAGCAGGTTGTCTGAGATGACACCCAAGCTCGCACCGCAGCCTAGGTCCTGGAGGCAGTAAGACAGGTTCAGTGCCAGGAAGGCCTCTCAGACAGAGGCAAGAATCCTGCCCTCTACCCTCAACCCATCTACCTGCTGAATAGAATAGAGCTTGATGCTGGTGCTGCGGTCCCAGATGCTAATGAGGTCATCCAGGCCGCTACTGATGACGCAGGAGGCAGTACAGGTGAGGGAGGTCACATCCCCACGGTGGGCGAACATGTGGCTGACGCGGCTTCCAGTCAGCACGTCCCACAGGCAGATAGCCCCATCTTGGCCTCCACTAGCCAGCACCATGGTCTGAGGGACATCCAAGAGGGCTGGTCAGGGACTGCGTTTTGGACACGGTGCCCCCCTGCCTTCTGGAAGGCACTGGAGGGCCAGGAGTTGGATGGGTGCCTGCAGCCTTCCCCAGGCCTTTACCTGGTCAATGTACACGGTGGTGACAGCCCCTGAATGGCCCTGCAGGGTAAAGAGACAGCACGAGTCTTCCAGCCGGAACACCTGAAACAGGGCAGGCAGCTCATGAGCCCCAGCACAGCCTTAGCCTTTCTTCCCAGGTAACTCACACAGCTGCCCTCCAGCCAAGACCATGGTGGGCTCACTCTCAGGGTGTGGTCTTGACTCCCAGTGACGAGGCGCCCGGCAGCGGCCTTCAGAGCCGTGATGGGCTTCTGGTGAGCACAGGGCACTGTGTGGGTCAGGCGGCAGGCCACCAAACCACTGCTGCTGTACACGGGGGAGGTGGGGACGCTGCCTCGCCCTGGAGCCCCTGGGGGAAGAGGTCATGTGAGGGGTCTCTGCGAGCACCTTGGGGGCTGCCTCCCCACACTCGACAAGCTGGCCCTCTGACCTCGGAACTGCAGGGGGCTGAGGGCAGTGTGGGTCTCCAAGGAGAAGAAATCGAGGGAGCCATTGAGCCGGGCAGCCACAATCCTGAAAAAGAGGCGCTGCCAGGGTGCCCCTCCCTCAGCCCGCTCAGGGATGAGGGGGCAGGAGGGCCCTGGCCCAGAGCAGGCTGCAATTCCAGCAGCTGACCTCAGTCCTGTCCCTCTGTAAAATGGGGACAGCAATACAGTCGCCACCTAGGGGGCCTCCCCACAGGATTCTAGAGAACACATCTACTCTAGCCCCTCCCACTGTCTCCTTCCCTCCCTCTCCCCTCCCCTAAACCCCTTAGGTACCATAGGCTTCCCCTGAAGCTAAAAGCCATGCAGCAGGGAGGGTTCCCAGCAGCCTTGGGGAGGCCAGGGCACTGGGCTGGAGCTGTGCTCAAGAGCTGGACCACAATGACCCAGCAGTGGGCAGTGGCTAGGGCACAGGGCACCCATCCGAATGAAGGCTCCTGCTCTAGCTCAGATGGCAGCCAGCCAAAGGCAGGCGGGAGGTAGGTTCTAAGAGGGTGGTGTTTCTGAAGGTAAGACGCAGCTGATGAGTTTCAGGGTGAGGAATGGGGCGTTTCCACTCCGCTAAGGAAGTGACCCAGACCATGACACTGCTCAGTTGTCATCCCTGGTTCCCAGGTGCGGCGCAGGGCCCCACCTCGCTTACCTTCTGTCAAGGAAGACGAGGGCCGTGATGCCTGAGGAGACCTCCTCACTGCTGCAGCAGAGGCCCCCCTCAATGGCGTCCCACACCTGCAACCACAACTCGTAAACACCTGCCCTCCCCGCACCGTGAAGCCTGCGGGCCCGCCCACCGGCCCTGCCCACCTCCAGCCGGCCACTGCTCCGCCCCACCACGACCAGGCTGCCCTGCAGCTCCAGGCTCCAGATGGACCCGTCCGCGCTGGGGGCCCAGACAGGAGAGGGGCCCTTCTCTGGAGATGCGGCCCCTTCCTCCTCGGAGGCCAGCGGCAGTGCAGGCGAGGGCGGCAGCCTCTCCTCCTGGTACACCCGCTGCACCAGGAGGCTGAAGTCGTAGCCTCGGGTGTCTGGAGCCCGCCCACAGCCAGCCCGGTGCCGGGGCTCAGGCTGGGTGGGCTCGGGGGGCTGCAGGCGCGACTGTGCTGAGAAGTTGGTGTCGATGAGGCTGGTGAGGTCTGGCTGGTCCTCGAAGAGGGAAGGTGGCAGAGGGCCCCGGTGGTGGAGCTGCAGCGGGGGACTGTCCCCAGACTCCTCCGGGCCACCCTTCCCGCCGTCGGACAGCCGCTCCCAACTCTCCTGAGCCTCAAACACGCTGCCAACACCACTGTCCTGGCGCTGCCTGCTGGTGGGCCCAGAGGAGAATTGAGGCAGGGTGGAGGCATTGGTCGGGGGAGGGGGGCAGAGGAGGGGGTTAGGGGTGAGGCAGAGGGGAGGTGGAGGCCGCACCTACCCAGGGCGTGGGATTCGTGTGAGGCAGTCCCCGGTCTGGGCATCCCACACACACACGTGGCCCGCCAGACAGCAGCTCACCAACAGCATACCATCGCTGGCCAGACACTCAATGTCCTGGGGGTTGGGAGGGGCACTGCTGTGGGCCTGGCTGTGGGCACACCACCCCCTGGCTGCTGCCAGCACTCACCATGAGGTGCCCGCGCAGCACCAGGGGCACGATCTCGGTCTCGGGAGGCGCGTAGCCATAGTCGTCACAGGGCAGCTCCCCACGCTTCCTCCTGCCGGGCCTACCGGGCTGCCCGTAGTTGCGGGGACACAGCACGCGGTACAGGCAGAGCAGCAGCAGCACCAGCACGATGCCCGCAGCCAGGCCGAGCGCCGCAACCCTGTGCCCATGGAGAGGGGCTGTCAGGCCTGCCTGCCCGCCTGCCCTCCGCAGCCCAGCTGTGCCCGGTCATGAGCCTTACTTGTACAGGGTGATGTCTCTGTGGGCCTGCGTCCCACCAGGTCCCTTGGGGTTGGTCTCCCAGAGCCCACTGTATGCAGGGCCGGGCCCCAAGGGCGGCCAGGCACTTTGGCCATCCTGTGGATGCCGCCCCTCCAGAGCTTCCCTTGGGTTCAGGCGGAGGGTGACGGGGATGACAGGCAGCAAGCTGATGTACCTTGGACGGGGGACAGGTGGGCCTCAGAAGGGAGACCTGAGGAGGTTGCCCCCTGCTGCTGCCCCGCCCTCCCTAGCTCAACAAGTCAGGTCTGTTGTAGTCCCAGTCCCAGAAATCCAGCCCCCACCCTGCCACCATCCCACCCAGGGCCAAGGCCTTCTCTCCCTGCAGAGTGGGCAACCAAGCGGGTGGGTCCCACTCTGGCCATGGGGCTGGCAGCCCCCCGGGAGCCCCAGGGCAAAGACCCAGGGCTTCTCTGTGGAAATGGCAGCTGCTTGGAGCGCAGCTCCTACCCTTACCCCTTGTGGGTTGTTTTAAATTGTGTGGAAGAAAATGCAGAGTTCACACCAGCGGGTCTCCCTAGGCAAACGGACAGGGACTCACCTCTTGGCCAGTGTGATGTTGTAGTAGCTGAACAGGGTGGGCCAGTGGCGGAAGGACAGTTTCCTCCAGAGTTCCTCATCCTCAGGCCCCCAGGTGACCTCTGGGCCTGGGCTGTCAGGGACACCTTCGGCCGGACCCACGGGTCCAGGTGGCTCCCTGAGTGATGTCTGGTTCTCGGCTGGCTTAGGGGGGTCAGGTGGGAAGATGGAGAAGGCAGGGTCTGGGTGGCTGGCGGGCAGCACCCCGCTGGGCACAGGCACGGGAGCCAAGGCACCTTCACCCAATGGACTCTGTTCTGTCACCTGGGCAGCAAGGTAGGTCCGCAGCCCTGCTGGATCTGTGTACACCAGGATGCCAATCCACACGACAGTGCCAGCCTGCAGTTGGGCATTGGGTGGGGGCTCAGTAGGAAGAGTGGGCAGCTGCAGCCCCCAGCTGCCTTAGCCCTCTGCTGCCGAGCGACCCCTTCCCCCATCCCTGGCCACTCTTTCCACAGGCGGGGGTGTGGTGGGGTGGGGGGAGGGGCTGGGTTTCCCAGACCTGCCCCACCCCCAGCCAAGCCTCAGCTGTTTGTGGGGTCAGCAGGTGCCCCGAGCCCCAGTCCTGGGAGGGCCTGGCCTCAAACCCCGCTTCAATCACCTCGCTCTACTCCTGACTGCCTGCCCGGCCTGTGCTTTATCACTGAGGCTTGCCCCCGGTGGAGCAGACCCATGGGAAAGAACTTGTGGCCGTGAGCTGGTTTGCCCGTGACCCCAGCTAGCAGGCTCCTCCCCGGGCTGCCCTGGGCCTGGGGGAGGGAACAGCTCTTCCCCATGAGGACCTGGGGCCTGTGTCCCCCAGAGGTGGCTCATCCTCTCAGAAACAAGCAGGGCCTGGGAAGGGAGCACATCGTGGCTGAAGACCAGCCCCTGCTGGAAGCGCAGGTACCATGATGAGGCGCTGAGCCAGGCGGGTGCGGGCCAGGAAGTAGACAACGCGCAGCCTCTTCGGGAGCCGCAGGTTCCGGAAGGAGGACGGTTGCAGCGTAATGGTGTGGGGTGTGGATGGCCGCAGGGCCGATGACCGCTCGTGACGTGCTGTGCGCCCCAGTGGCTTGGCGTGGGGCAGGCAGGCCTCTGGGGGGAGCCGCTTATTTAGGTCTGCCAGCTGTGGAGGGGCAGTGGTCAGGGCCTGGGTGTCTCTCTGGCCCAGAGGACCCCCGTCCATCCCTCTGTCCTCGGGGCTGGGAAGAGAGGCCGGGCCGGGTTCACCCCCTTACTTCCATGCGGCGAATGTCAATGGACAGGACCGTGGTGAAGAACAACATCTGGAGGAAGAAGTCGGACACCAGCCCCACGACGGCAAAGAGACAGAACTCCTGGAGAAAATCAGAGGGGGGGCATTACCTCCTGGTCCTGAACCCCAGAGAGCAGCTCCCTCCCTGCCCAAGGGGCCTCAGAAGGAGATTGGGGGTGGGCACAGCAGAGGTGGCAGCAGGCCCAGGGACTCCCGGAATCTAGAGTGGCCAATCACCACCAGGGGGCAGCAGAGAACCCACACCTCAGGGTGGGTGTGCTCCCTGAATCCTCAGGTCTCCAGAGAGGAAGCCACACTGTCTTGGGTGGGAACCTCTGGGACCCCCCCACCCCCACCTGCTCTCCACGGAGTAGCTGGCCAACACCTTCCAGAACAGAGGGGTGGGAGGGGGCCCCTGGCCCAACTTGGGCTCTGAGATGGTTGAAGGTGGGTGAATGCTGAATCTCAGGGATGGAGCCGGTACAGAGGGGCAGAAACTGACTGCCTCAAAACTGGGGGTGGTGACAGTGATCACTCTGGGATGTCCTGTCTCCGTCTTGCCTGCCCCTGGCACCCCTCACCATGCCAGCTGGCACATCCGGAGGCTGCTGGGCCAGACTACAGACCATGCTCCTGGCCACCTGGGGCTAAATCTGGAGCCCTGCTCACCTCCGAGCACCCCACACAGAGCAGGCCTAGCGCCCTGGGGGAAGGTGGGGAGTGACAATTGCATCATGCCCCCCCTCTGCCCCAGGACAGTCAGCAACAAGGTGGGGTCCTGACTCAGTACTAGCCCCAACTCAGGGCCATGGGCGGCCCCCATGGAAGGAGGATGGAGTCAGAGGCTCCACCCTCTGCCTACTCTGAGCCAGCCCAGCGCCTGCCTTAGCTCCTGAGTTCCAGCAGCCAGGATGGAGTAACCCACCAGGGCCACTGAGTGCCTTACAGAACAGGATACCCCATCTCAGGTGGGGCTGGCACCACAGTGGGTGCACCCTGCCCATGGGCGCACAGCTGCGGACAGTTCTGGCCCCAGAGGGGCCTGCATGACAGGGGCCTTACCTGGATGGCAGGCACTAGGGTGAAGTAGCCAATGAGGATGATGCCCAGCTCCGTGGCCACATTCTTCATGATGGACCAGCTCTCGTTGCTGAGGCCTGCAGCAGAGCAGGCCAGGGGGGCCTGCGAGTTAGCACATAGCCCGGGGCACCGAGAACCCTACCTGCCCCCTCCCCCCCACCTCCCCACCCGTGCTGTTAGGGCACATGGCTGCTGCAGGATGAAGGGACCAGGGAGACCTCGGCTCTCAGGAGACAGACGAGCTAGCCTGAGAGAAAACCCAGGGCCTCCCACTCAACCAGCCTCCATGTGGGCACAGCCAGGAGCTGCCTGCCCCTCCCCCGCACAGAGCCTGGGCCAGGAGTTGCCTCCTAGTGTATCCCCTCGTCACTGCACCTCCACATCTCACTCGGGGCCTGGCTCCTCAGAGAAGCTTCTAGAGGGTGCATGACTACTCCTGGTCCTCCCAAACTGGATCAGGAGGAGGTTCCAGGCCAGGCCTCCAGTGGGGGCTCTCTCTCTCTCTTCTTGATTTCCTCAGAACCCCAAGGCGTCTACCAGTGAGCTCTGAGGGGGCTTTTCTGACGCCAGAGAGGCCAGTGTGAGAGGCAGGAAGAGCAGCCCAGGCGAAAGGCAGCTGCCACACACCCGGGACCACTCGGCAGCAGAGCCTGGTGGGTTTGCTCTGAGGACCACCCGAGCCACAGCCAAGTGCAGTGCAAACACCCTGTAGCTCCTTGGGGCACGCTGCCTGGCGGCTGGCTGCACAAAGTGCAGGGCCGGGAGAGGGCTCCGGGCACACCAGGGCAGGAGGAATAATGGGCGTGCCCTTCCAGATTCCACCCACTTCTGCCCCTCTCCCCCATTACCTTGGGCAATGCGCAGCTTCACCTCCAGGTCCACTGGGGTAGAGACTACTGACTTGGTGAGCACCAGCACGTTCTCTAGCCCAATCACCACCACCAGGTAGGGGAAAATCTCTCTGCGGGAGAGGGTGTGTGTGTGGGCAGTGTGGAGGCTGCCCACCCACAGCACGGCTGGCTCGCAGCAGGTTTGGGACCCTGCAGCGAAGACTGAGCAACTCCTAGCATGGGCTGAGACCCCTGCGTCCTTCACACGGACCTGGCCTCTTCCACATTCTTCCTGTCTCCAGGCAGGCCGAGGAGCCTTGCCAAGGGCCCAGTGACCATTTGTCCACAAGAGGTGAGGGGGGGGCCGAGGTCCTGCTGCCCCAGGGCCAGAGGCCAGATCTTCCCACTCTGCCCACCCCAGAGGCTGCTGGTCAATGGCCACTGCCAAGAGCCCACAGAAACACCCACGGCCAGGCCATCCCGACTGAAGGGTGGGAGAGGCTGCCAGCCTAAAGCCCAAGTCAGCTTTCTCAGAATTGTGTCTGGGTCAGAGTGGTTCTGCGACACCAGACCCCACTAGCGCCCTCACTGCCCAGGCTGCCTGGGACGGGGCAGACTGTCCAGGGCCTTCCAAGGCTGCAGTCTTTACCAGGTCTCCTCACCCCCTCAGCCCAAGGCTCCTTCTCACATCCCTGGAAGCAGAGTGCAGAAGAAGCCCAGGCCCACAACTGCCTGCAGCGCAGACCTGTGTAGGGAGGGCCTGAGGGGACAGCAGGAAGCTAATGGGCAGGCTGCTCAATGCGTCTGGGCCAGGAGAGGGCGGCCAGCAGGAACCATTGTGGGGTGGCTTTGGCTGCGGATCAGCTGGACAAGTCGAGTCGTGGTGGGGGAGACTCGACTCCCACTCACAGGATGGAGGGGCCTCATCTGCTGGAGGGCACAAGACCAGTGCCCACCAGAGAAGGAGAGACAGCAGCGGATGGGAACCTCAGCGAGAGGCGCCTCGTGATGGGGTGGAGGTATCTTCTAAAACCCTGGCCCTAGAATCACCTACTTCACCAGCTTGTTCAATGCTTTAATATTAACCAGGGAGAGACGCCGACCTCACGCCAACCGAGAAGTGGGGTGCATGTGTATGGGCACACATAGCACGTAAGCACACACAGCCACCATACACACACACTCTGAAGGCAAGGATCCAGCTCACTAACCCTTCCCCCAAGAATCCGCGCTTCACCACTGCCCAGTCCTGCACCGTTTCAGTCAGGTAGACAAAACTACATGAAAAAAAAAAAAAAAAGACCTGCTCTCCCAGCTACACCATGTCTCGATGGAATGGGGCATTCTCAAGGGATCACAGTTGTGTTCTTTTAGCGTTTTCTTCGAATTTAGGGCTGAGAAAGGCCTCTGAGTACACGCAGGAGTGTTGGGATAAAAATCACCCCTCGGGGCATCCTGACTGGCTCACCGATGCAGTTTTCAGCTTCCTTAAAATGTCCTCCTAGGAGGCCCTGGTGACCCTCCCGTGTCCTCTGAGAACACCAGGTAGACCAGCACTGAGGGATCCTAACACACAACTGCCATCCACTGCAGCTGACCTCGCGACCTTGGGAACCACTGTTTGAAGGCAGCCTATGGCGAACATCTGAGAGGACTCGTCGTCTACGGCCCCCCGATGCTCAGAGAGACATGCTTACACACACACACACACACACCCTGCATGTATGAACTGGAGCCCGAGAGGTGCACAAACACACATATGTACGTAATGCACACCTATAGGGTATGCATGAAGAAATGTCATTCTTCAACGTCAAAGATAATCATGAGAGGGCACAGAGGGGCGACAAGTGCTCAGATGTGCACAGCACTAGCTGAGGGCCCACCCTGCAGCCCAAGGGGACCCAGTTGAGGACCTACCCGCCGTTGAGGGTGGGCGTCAGGCCAAAGAGCGTGCAGAGCCCCACAGACATGAGCAGCGAGCTGAGCACCGTGACCACGGCAGCTAGGGCCAGCCCCCACTTGGACTTGACCATGTCGATCTTGCCTGAAGGTCAGAGAGAGCAGGTCAGCACAGCACCTCCCCAGGCCCCACAGGCCCTTCCTGACTTAGCTTCTGGGCAGCAGGGGTCCCTAAGAATCAAAGGAGGGGCAGCTCCCATGTTAGCAAAAGAGATCATAGGCCTTCCCAACCTCATAGACACGTGCACCTCGTGGGGACCCCTGGACTCCCAACCCTGATCCCTTACTGGATGGGTAGATGCCTAGCCTCTGTGCCCAGCAGGGCTGGTGAACACCTCTGCCCAGGGCGCCTCCACAAGCAGGTGGTCTGGGAGCGGGGGTGGGGGTCGTACGTGTGGAGAAGTAGATGTAGGCAAACAGGATGATGTAGGTGGTCACCAGGGGGATGAGTTCCGCGATGCCGATCTCCTCTTTGAAGTGCACGTGGACCAGGCTCTCTGCCCGCAGGCTGCAGTTGGGGCTGGGGTGCAGCAGCATTAGGCGGCCCCGCAGGTTGCCCAGGAACCTGGGCACGCACACACGCATGGAGGGGTGGCAGGTGGTCCGGGGACAGAGGGCCCCTCTCCCGCCTGTGTTATAGGGCACTCTGCACAGCTCCCAGGGCTGTGTGAAAACTGCACAGTTGGCACGTCCCTCAGGGGTCCTCGCTCCTTTCCCACCCATCCCGAGTAGACAATCCTTGGAGAGCACCCTGCAGTACAGTGAGGGAGGACTCGGTGGCCACCCAGGCTGAGCAGTGGCCAACTAGGGATGTCTGCCCTAGGCCAGAGCAGGCAGTGGGGGCAGCAGCACGCTGGACAGGCCAGCCCCCCCAGAGGCTCTTTTTCTTAATCGGCTGTCAGCCCCTCCTCAGTCCATCTAAGGGAGGTGAACAGTTCAGGAGGAGTTCTCAGAGAGCACCCTGAGCCCAGCAGGGGTGTGCAGCTGCTCAGCATGCACCCGCCGCAGGCCAGGCAGACACTCGGCACCACAGGCTTACTTGGCATGGTACTGCCGGAAGACCAGGGTAATGGTATAGGAGACCATCCTCCGCCGCGTGTAGAGGCTCACCCCGCTGTACTTCCCAGGAACCCCAAACAGCAAGTCTGCAGACAGAGACAGTGAAGACGGGTGAGGCCTGTGCTCTGTCAGGGGCCCCGTGAAGCAGGGGGCAGTGCAGGCACTGCCTGGGCACCTTTGAGCGTGGCAGAGGTCTGCAGGGTTTTGGGCTCGTGCTGGTGGATGGTCCCGATGATGTCAGGGTCAGCGTGGAACCGTTCTCGGTCATTCTGCCAGAAGTTCCCGGGGGAGAGCAGCAGGCATCCATGCTCGGGGAGCACGTTCCGGAGCTTTCTGAGGCCAGGCAGCAGGTCGGTCACCTGCAGGCACACGTCCTCCAGGCTCCTGGTCCCAGAGCTGTGGGAGGGACAGGACCAGGCCTGGCTGTCTGCCAGCAGAAGGCAGGCCCACTACATGCAGGTCAGGTTCCTTCATGGCCTGTACCCTGCTCCCTGGCACCTCCCTCCAGAGAGACTCAGGGACAGGGTGGCAGAGGAGAGTCTTCTCAGGAGGGCCGCAACCAAGCCAACTGGCTGGCTGCCCCTCAAAGTGCACCTGGAGCCCAAAGCTCATGCCCCTCTGAGAGGATAGGCAGGCGTGGGTGTTCCAGGAGCAGAAACAACTCCCCACCCCCACGCTTCCCTCCCCCACCCCCAACTGGGCAGCCGATCTGAGGGTCCAGAATGGGTAGAGTTAAAAAAAATCCTCTGAAAGCTGCCAGCTAGAGGCAGCGAGCTGGGCCCTGGGGAGGGTACCTGTCTCTCAGCACGTGGTTCCGGATCTCCTCCACCAGCTGGAACGCCCGCGACAGAGGCGAGCGGAACACATCCACAGCCAGGAGGTCCTTGTGCCAGGGGGAGACGGAGGACTTGACAAATATCTGCTGGATGTATGCCACCGGGGCGCCCACGTACTGCAGGGGGGTGGGGCAGACAGACCAACTATCACTGAGGGGTAATGGGTCCACAGCTCACGGGATAGACTGCACCCCTGTGGTGGGCACAGTACAGAGACAAGCCACCAAAGACAGACTTCCGAAGGGCAACCCTTTCCCCACGGCACCTGGTTTTCGGATAGTCTCACTGTATCCCAACCCTGCTCGTGCCGCACACACCGCCTGCGGCTGCTTTCCTGCCATCAGTGCAGAGGTCAGAGGTTGTGACACAGACCATCTGACCCACAACCGGAAGCAGAGCCCATTAGGGAGGTCCCCCCCCAACTGTGCAGTATACTTGTCCACACACCCCGCCCCGTCATCAAGAGCCCAGCTCTGCCCCAGGCAGGGCAGTGGCTTGTGAAATCACAAGGCCCACGCTGCGCTCTCAGTTCTCCCCGTGCATGGCAGGGCTTGTGTGCAATCTGGGATCGCCATGCCTCATTGGGGAAGGGCTGCTGACATGCACGCTGCAGGGTCCAGCAGAAGCAGGCACGTGTACACTATATGCTCACATATGAGGGGCTGCATGCAGTCCACAGGAAGATTTCACCCTTCAAGTCCATCTTTCATGAACATTTTGAAGCCCCCTCAAAAGAGTGGGCAGCACACAGCTCCTTGGCTGCTGGACACTGTGTGTCTGCAGACCCAGTGGACAGGCGTCAGATGCAGGGAGTAGGTACTAACAGGAAGTTTAGTGGCACACAGCTGAGGAACAGCGTACTGTGACAAGCCGGGAGCAGAGAATGCCCTCAGCTTCAGGGGTAGCAGAGAGAGGCAGGGACTCACACCCAGGTCTCCTCCCTGACCATCTCCCACTTCTCTCCCCAGAACAGGCCATCTGCCTGTAGAGGGCTTACGGCAGGCATGCAAGTGGCAGAGCTGCCCGCATGGGTGACAGGTGTCACGGAGCAGCCCTGAAACAAGAAGGACTAGGCTAGCTAGGGCAGGATTTCCGGCATCAAAGGGGTCAGTGCGGGCATCTGGGTGCAAGGTCGGTGAGAGGGCAGACGCCAGCCCAGCACAAAGGGCTCCAGGGGCCTAGCCTGACCGACTGTACCCACTACCACCCTGGAAGGTGTCACCGCCATGGTGAGCCAGGTGGCTTGGCCTCCAGAATCAGAAGCTGCCGGGGCACGAGTGCTGGGAAGGGAAGGCCAAGGAGCACCCGGCGGTGGGATGACTGGTCACTGCCAGGCAGGAGTCAAGAGGCTACAGAAGCAAAGCGAAGAAACCACCCGCCCCCGCTCTGCTCTTGGGCACAAAGAAGCCAGCTGGAGCAGCAGTCGGTCTTGGCCTGACAGGAAGCGTCAGCACCAGAAGTGGCCGCTGGCACCTGCCAGGAGACACAGGCTCCGGTGGAGCTGGGAGTCCCTGGCTCTGACCTGAGCTGCAAGCTCATCCGCTCGAGCCTGAGTTGGGGGAGGGCTGTCCAAAGACAGGCAGCTCCACCTAGACAGTGGCTCCCAGAGGCCATCTCAAGCCCTGTGACAGCTGCACATCCCATCTCCTGGACCACACCCATCCCCATCAGGCCCACGGAGTCTGCGCCCCTGCAGTCGCCCCAGTTCCAAGTCATCCAGCCTCCTTCCAGCTGGGGCCACCATTCCAACCAAGTTCCGGGGGACACACTTCACAAGTGGCACTCTCTACCCTCACCTTTGCTGGGAGGTGAGTGCACCCCCACCTCCTCCTTTCTAGGGGAGAGGACCCATTGCTTCCATCAGATTTCATAAGAATGCACAACCCCGTTACCAGGAGGGGGCTTCAAAGAGCTCAGGAAGTGTTTCAGGATCTTTCCTTCCATTGTACCACAAACCCTTGCATATGTCCAATCCTGAGTCAAACCCACTGCTCACTTGTTCGCCCTGTTTGGTTGGCGAGCCTCACGGACAAAGACAGGAGCCACGTGGGCATGCGCTCACTGCCGCTGCAGCAGGCTGGCCAGTGTGGGCTGTGTCCCTCTGCTGGCCACCAGCTCACCCCACTGACAGTCACTGGAACTTGCCAATCAGCTGGTCTGCATCTTCCCACTGCTCTCAGAATCTCCTTAAATGTCTCACCACCTCATCCCGCATACATGGCCCTCAATCCCCACCTCAGGGAGTCAGGATCGCTGTGGCTGATTCCACAGGGGTCTCAGCATCCAGGACGGCTAACAGAAACACCACACGGACGGCTTTGGGACACACACTTGTCACCAGTTGGCTACCGAGAAGCCCACGAGGGTGCGGGCTAGGGGGAGCCTCTGGGAAAGGTGTGTTCTTGGCACTCTTCATGTGGCACCGCTCTATTCCCACCTCGCTCGATTAACCTCCTTGTCCACTCTCACTAGACTGACTGGCGCACGCCCACCCCACCAATCGATGAAGCCCAGCTCAGATGGCACTGTGACCGTAGCTCCAGATTGGGCTTTCCTGGAGGACCCCACTCAATCCTCACAGCACTGCAGCAGCTCTCTCGCTGCCCCAGCAGCTGACCCTGAAGCCAGCAGTTCAGCCGAGAGGTGCAGGACACCTGGGGCGGGTGTGTGGGCTTGAGCAGGGTAACAGGGCAAAGGGCGTGCTGCTGGGGAGGTGACCTATGTGGATAGCTGGACTAAGCTGAGCTAATCCGCCTGAGGGACCAGAGAAGAGCCTCTCCCAGGAGCCTGACTTTTCCAGCACCGCGGGCCTCCCTGACCATTGAGGTGAGGATGCTGGTAGCTGGCAGGCAGGCCTGCAGAGGGTAGAGGAATGTGGAGCCCACACACGGGTTGACCCCATCACATCCCTACTTTGGGGCAGACAGTAGAATAAGGTGCCCTGAGTGGGTGGCAGGCAGCCTTCAAAGAGGGCCGGAGATCCCCTCCTGGTGCTCCAAGCCCTGAGTGATCCCACCCCATTGAGAGTGGGCCATATTTGGTGACTTGCTCTAACAAACAGAAAATGCTCAAAGTAACGCATGTCCCTCCTGAGATCAAGTCACAAAAGCTGGTGGCCCTCCCCCACCCACCCAGAGTGGCCCTGAGCTGTTACTCTGATGAAGCCCACAGGAAAGGACGGTGAGCCTTCCTCCAGACAACGCCACGAGGAAGAGGCCGCAGCCCCACAGCCCCCACCACGGGAGCCTTGAAGTGACTATGGCCTTGGCTGCTCCCTCAGCTGCAACCTTGAGAGGATGAGTCAAGGCACCCAGCACAGGTGCCCCTGACCCACAGACCCTGTAAGATAACAAGTGTGCGTCACTTGAAGCTGCTGCGTAATTTGTTACACAACAAAAGATAATACAGAGGTCAAGAGACACCACCCACAAAACTGGGTAGTGTCTCACAGAACAGGGAGAAGGCGTGTTCCCGGTGAACGGGGGAACAGCCATTCCCTTCCTTCCGTTTCTAGTCACCACCGCCACCCAGTGCACCACCACCCAGGCTGCAATGCCCCTCCTACTAGCACCCTCGCCTCTACCTCCTTTATCGAGTCCAAGAACAACACGTCTCCTCACCCGACAGCCACCTCTGCAACACTCCCTGGCCCACCTCACTTCTCAAAGTTCAGAGCCCCTCAAAGTGAGCTCTGCGAGTCAGTTTCCCGCCCTAAAGGAGGCTAGTGCCGCCGTATGAGGAATCCAACAAAGTCCATGTCCTCACAGCTCTGCTACAACGGAGGAAGCTACCAGAACACGGAGGGGAGTCAAGGCAGCCTTCCCAGAAACAGGACCACCAGCTCAAGACTCTCCACTTGCTGCCACCACCAGGTGCCCTCCACTCATCCCCTCATCCCCCCCAACCAGGTGGGGTGTCCCATTGGTTATTCAGAGAAACTGCCTGCTCAGAGGTTAAGTCAAAGCCCTTGCAGGGACTCAGTTCAGAAGCTTCGAGTGCCAGGACATGACTGCCCCGTGGGGGCATGAGGAGAGCAACAAGCCAGGAAAACCCAGGAGGGCTTCCACCCAAGTGTCTGCGGCGATGATCACTTACAGGCACAGGGGGCTCTGGGCTGCAGAGTGGGAGCAGACTCCTCCCTTCTGAGCCTGGGACACAGCGAGTGGCAAGGGCACTCCCACACACTCACATCCACATCCCGCCCCACAGGCCAGGGAGGGGGAATTCCAGCTCCGCTGACCTCAGAGTGGGGGAACAGGTTCTCGGTGACTGTGCCACCAAGAGTCACACATACCCGGCACTTCACTGCATGAATCCATGCCTCAGAGAAGCAGGTCCCGAACTGGGTAATGATGGGCAGGCAGACCTGGGCATGGGCAGGGGCAAGAGGCAGAGACAGACTCTGGCTCCGCAGCAGAGTCCCCCTGATACCCTGGCTGACCTGCAGAAGCTGGGAAGACCCTGTCCTGGTACTTTGGTTTGGAGGGCTCGACAGGGCCACAGCCAGTGCCTGAGGCCCACCTTCAGCACTGCCCCACTCCCAGTGGCTAGGAAGCCCAGTGGCAAGGAAGCTCCGCTAATCCGCTGCCCTGTGGTGAAATCAGAAAATACTTCTCCCTGCCCGTCCTGCACCCTCTGGAGGGCAGCGGGCACAGGCACAGCCCACTGGGAGGGAGAGCAGGGCTTAGCTTCATTTTCTTCCTGGCCAAGCAGCTATATTTGTGCTGCCGCTCAGGTGGTTCCCATTCAGGCCACAGGGTGCCCTTTCAATACGCTCCTGTGTCCTTTGACACATATCACACATTGACACCTTGGTCTTCTCTCCCTATCTGGGGTGGAATCTTCTTAAGGGGGAGCGAGCCCAGCTGTCCCCCAGAACACTCTACCAGGAGCCCGCAGACGCACAATAAGCATGTGTGGAATGGGGAGGAATGGCTTGGTGTCAGCAGTGGAGGCCTGAGGTGTGCTGCCCAGTGCCCCAGCCTCCTGCTGTCCTTCTTCATTTCAGC
>NW_022111320.1:49081356-49083539 GCF_000313985.2 Echinops telfairi
GGAGGAAGGGCGGGCTGAGAGTGGAAGGGTCCGAATGGAATTTTAGTCCCAGCACGGACCCTACTTAACTAGACACTGAGTCACTCTGGGCGCCCATTTCCTTACCTGTAAAAGGGATCAGAACTCTGCACTTTCTACGTGGGCACATGATGAGGAGACAATAAAACCTAACAGGTGTGAACAAAGTTAGGTCCCTATCGCAGCCCCCAGAAAGTATCGAGACCCT
The DNA here is from genome assembly GCF_000313985.2 of Echinops telfairi. NCBI lineage: Eukaryota > Metazoa > Chordata > Mammalia > Afrosoricida > Tenrecidae > Echinops > Echinops telfairi. Next base: position 49,081,583 of record NW_022111320.1, read on the forward strand.
GACGACAGAGCATTCTCTAGGGACGCTCAGTGGCTCTCACGCCTACCCAGATGCAAGAAGGAGAGACTGTCTGTCTGTCTGTCTGCCCGGCACTTGTACAAGGGGCTCCTCCCCAGAGGGTACAAACCCGGACTCAGCTGGACAGAGTGGTGGCAATCACAGGTCCTAATTTTTTCCAGAAAGTCACACTTTTACGTCATTTCATTAGAGGTTAGTCATTAAAAGTATAACTAGCTACCTTTGTGACTTTGTAAGACTGCTGGCATACATGGATGCAGCCATGAGAAACGGGCCACCTTCGCCCCACACACACAACCTGCCCCAGACAATCTCCATCCCAACGTCCCTGCTCGCCACAGCAACGGGCTCAGCACCTACCCACTCTGGCTGCTCGCTGGGTTCTCCTTGTTTGTGGTCAGGGTCCACAGGGGGCGGAAAGTAATCCTTAACAGGAGTGGTGAATTCCACGGGGCCTGTCCCCGGCAGGGGAAGCTTCAGCAGCGGGTAGCTGGGAGGAATAAAAAGGAGAGAGGGTTAGACCTCATGAGCATTTTGTAGTCTTTTCTGATGCACCATTTAGACACTGAGGAATGACCTGACAGGGTTGCAGATGCAGACTTCTCCAGTGTTCCCTGCACTTTAGGATTCTGTTCCCAATTCCCAGCCATTCTGACAACCCCAAATCCTGACTTCTGCTTACTCAACCCATTAGCCCTTCCTCCTTCATTGGGATTGGCAAATATCCTCAAGGAAAAGGCGAGTGTTAGTGCAGAAGTCACCACATGTGTGCTGCCCTTACGAATAGTGGCTCCTCAAGTCTTGGGTTTTTTACTTGATCTTAATCTTTGCCACTTATTTTTGGTTGGCTTGCTTTGTTGTTTCTGGCAAGTTTTAATCCAACACACATTTATTCCAATAGGGTTAGAACTTAAGTCCTCCCTTTAATCTCCAATTCTTTTAACTAGTTTTTTATTTTGTCTTGTTTTTTCACTCTCCAACCAACTTCATCAATATCAAGTGAAATTCAATAGGGAAGTGAAATTCTCCTATTAAAGCAAATAAATGGGAAAGGCAACTACAGATTAACTAAAACTTACATAAATTTTACTGCTCAAAAAAAAAATTTTACTACTCCAAACACTTTGTATCTATATTACCATGTTTTTATGCAAACAGCCCAGGCCTCCTGCATTTATTTGCTGGGAGTGCACTTCCTTTCGCAAAGTATTTTCATAGGTGCCACAGAACAGGAAAACGAGCAAAGCATACTAGCAAAGGTGGAGGACACAGCCAGCAAACAAACCCATAAGGCATGCATTAGTTAAAGTTTACTGTGCCAACCTGGCCAATAAACACATGTGGGGTTGGTTAATTGAAGGGCGGAGGGATAAATGGCTCAGTGAGCCTCGTCTTTCTAATTCTCGGGTCTCTTGCTTTCTGGTGGTCGGACCAGGGTGCAGCAGCCTTAGCCAGTTCCCTGCTTCATCTGGCAAGGCTCACTTCCTTGAAGACATCCCTGAGGGGAAACCACATGGACCTACCCCGATGCAGCCTGGGTGCTGGAGCAGCCGTGTGGAGACCCCTGCCAGCGCTGAGATGTTTACATGTTCACTGATTCGGCTTTCCTCCTGAAGTCAGCATTATTGCGTGTGTTTTGTGAGATGGAGGAGGACTCTGTGGAGTACTGTCGGACATATGGGCTAATGTTGGACTTGTGGGCTTGGGCAGGACTGGGTTGGGATGTTTTCTTGATGTGCACTTACCCTTTATATAAAACTCTTTCTTATACATGAGTTTCTGTGGATTTGTTTCTCTAATGTACCCAGACTAACACATAGTTAAAATATTGTATACACACTAACTTTTAAAATCCTCAATAACGCTATAAGGTACATAAATAGTCTATCAATATTATACACAGGAAACTGAAATACAGAAGTACATTGCCCACAATCAC
>NW_022111320.1:49084521-49106171 GCF_000313985.2 Echinops telfairi
CATCAGTTTGGTCCCTGTAGGTGGGGTTTACACCCTACTGATAATGGTTTCTATAGTGAGCCAGATGCCAGGTCAAAACTGCTCAGTGACATCCAAAGTTAGGCCTCCATCATGAATCTGGGGGTCCGCCCATCTTGTCACATGTATACCCTTATTCCCTCCTCTTCCAATAGCATATGTTCCCCTAGATCACCCCCCTCCCATTACTGTATTACCTACAGCATAACCCTTTCCTGTGATGTATGTCTTCAGCTGTAATTAGGGGGCTTGCACATTCCCAGAGCAAAAAAAAGGATTGGTTAGCAATAAGTCTCTCTCTCTCTTTCTCTCTCTCTCTCTCTCTTTCTTCACATGGACCACCAAGCAGGGCTGAGGTGAGCACGCTGCCATGAAATGTGTCTGACTCCATTATTTCAATCTCTCATGCTCTCTATGATGTTACTATAATCTTTACTTATGATCGCTGTACAATTGTACCTACCGGACCCATGATGAAGTGTGAGGGGCTGGTTTCCCTGACATATGGCGCCTATCGCGTGACAGTAGGAAAAGAACGCTTTTAAGTTAATCCTGTGTAACAATTGTACGGCCTCATCAGACAGAGAGGGTGAATCGGGAAAATTTTTATTTTTTATTTTATTTTTTTGAGTGTGTTTTAAGTCTGAGTGAGATATGGGTCAGGCAAAGAGCAAGGATACAGAGTATGGTATCACACTTTGCCACCTCTTAAAGAAACAAAATGTAGCGGTAACAAATAAGAGAATGAAAGAGTTTCTTTAAGTGGTAAAAAAATGTAATCCTTCTTTTCCAGAGTCAAGAACCTTTGATATGGAGATCTGGGACAAGGTAGCTATTAATTTAAGAAAAGCCCACAGGGAAGACAAAGCATACTCATGGAGACATGGGCACTGTGAGTGCAGATTGAAACAGTGTTGGAGCCTCTGCAGGTTGAGAGCAAAGGAACAAGACCAGCAGAGTAGTGAGAAGATTGTAGGCAGAGCTGAGAGAACGAAGTCTGAATCAGAAAGAGATATCAGACTAGAAGCATCTGCTCCTCCACCACCAGATTATAGCATAGGGAATCCCAATACTATCAAGCAAGTCAGTGCTGGAGGGAGAAAAGAGATTAGATCCAAAGGGATGCAAATGGAGAGATTTAACATAGAAGGTGAGGCTCAGGAAGTGAGAAGCAAAGAGGCAAGGAGTAGGAAGGCACCTTTGCTCTCACAGGTGGAGAAGACTATAGCTCAAGAAGTAGACTTAGAAGTCAGAATGGCTTATCCCGTTAGAATTATAGACAGGGAGCCTGATGAACAGCACTCAGAAGGGAATCAAGAACGGCGATATACCGCCTTTCCCTTTAAGCTACTGAAAGATCTCAAACAAGCAGTATCTAGTTATGGTCCAGATTCACCATTTTTAATTAGTATGGTAAAATCTCCAACGAACATGGAATATTGGATCCCGGCCGACTGGAAAGTGTTGACGAAAGTGTGTCTTTCCCCTTCAGAATCTTTGCAATATCAAATGCTATGGAACAAAACAGCCCTTGCTCAAGCACACACGAATGCAAAAGAGGGCATAGATATAGGGGTTCATCAGCTGCTAGTAGATGAGAATTACATTACAATTGAGGCACAATTAAACTTTGATGAGCAGACTTTCACACAAGTACAAGAAGTCTACCTAAAGGCTTGGGAAAAAATAATGCCATCAGGAAGCAGATGGCCAAGTTACATAGCAGTGAAGCAAAGGAATGATGAGCCTTATATAGATTTTATATCCAGGTTGCAGGATGCTGTCCACAAGAATGTGGCGGACAAAGGGGCATTGGATAATCTTAATCTTACTTTAGTATTTGAGAACTCGAATACATCATATCAAGCTGCCGTACGCCCTTTCAAGGAACAGAGCACGCTGTTAGATTATATGTTCGATTATATCAGGCTATGCAGGGATGTGGGGACAGATGAGCACAGGGCCAACCTCATGGCTGCTGCTTTGGCAAGTGACACCAGACCTAAAGGGAGATGCTTTACATGTGGGGCAGAGGGACATTATCAGAAACTGCAGGCAGATATTACAAAAGAATAGGACAATTCACAGCAGAAAAGACCCAGGGAAAGAGTCCAAGGAAACTGGACTTTGTCCCTGCTGCAATAGAAGTAGACACTGAGCAGAGCATTGTCATTCAAAGTTTATCAATAGGGGACATTTACAAGGAAGTAACACTGTGTTAGACAGGGTTCTCTAGAGATAGAACCAAATTCCTGATAATATATTTATTTATAAAGATAATTAGATATATAACGAGAAATGAAATGTTAAATCATATACAGATAAATATACAATACAAGAAATAAACAGTTAAATTAGAAGCACTATAAATGGCTTAGTGCAACTCACGTCCGTGAGAGAAAGTTGAGAGACTAGCAGTCCTTCAAGTCTCTATCTGATGCCAGATCTTCCTCTATTTGTAGAGAGCTAGGTTATGTCAGCACAGCAGCCAATCACAAGGCAGGTCACCAATCGCCAGTCCCCAGCTCCAGAGAAGTCTTAAAGGGACCTCAGCTTATAGCAACACAGTCCACAGGCTAGGTGTCCCACAGGTTGTGTAGCCTTTAAATTGAGGCACAGAACAAGCAAGGCAGCTGCACACTGGTCTGATGATCACAGAGCGAGAGACAAGAAAGGCGAGGCTCACCAAGCCATCCATCTCTCCGCCCCTCAGTCAATCCTACCTGTGTTTATCAGCCAGGCTGGCACAATAAACTATCACAAACACCAAGCCAAAAAAACATAGAAGGGCATGCTTCAAGCCCCTTTGAACTGAGAGCAGGTAATAGTGGAAGGAGATTTATCCAAGCCCTGCCCAGCAGAGCTAGGAAGGCAAAGCCTCTTTGAATGGCAGCAATCACAGGCATGCCCCCAACTTCACAGCAGGAGACCAGACCTAACCAAACTTGCAAAAGCCCAGCCTCTGTCCTCTCTGAAGGAAGTTTAATCAACAAAGTAAAGGCTCAGAAGCCCGCACAACAGTCTGTTGATTCTAAAAAGCAGGAGTCTCTTATAGGAAGAGCAATACAGTTTTTATCAGAAAGATCTAACCTAAGTGTTCAAGGAATTCAAATTGATACTGGAGTTGATCACAATTGTGAGGAAAAGCCAAAAGCTGTGATTACATCAGGAATTATTAAGAGTGGTACTTGGGGTCCACTACCTAAAAGAACTATGGGATGTTTATTAGGAAAGTCCAACCTAAATTCTCAATGTGTTCAGATTGTAGCTGGAATTATTGATCAGGATTATGAAGGAGAAATTAAGGCGGTAATTAAATCTGATGCACTATGGTTTATAAAGAAGGAAGATCGTTTAAGCCAACTTTTGTTTCCCTGCATTCCTAAAGTAAAAATTTACACCTATCAGGAAAGAGTACTTAAGAAGTCTGACCACCATATATTAAATCATGGGGTCTTTTGGAATGCTGTTGTGGGGAAACAATAGCGCCCCCCGCATGGAATTAGAAATTGGAGGGAAAAGGGTTTTAAGCTCTGGATATGGGGTCATTTCCTTAAGGCATTCCACAGGGTCCCAGGCCCCTCCCATTAATCCAGCCCCTAAATCCATCTTGGAAGGAATGAGAAAAGTTAACCAGATCAGAATATTGCAAGATGGTAAAATCCTACATTGTAAGAAGCTTGATGGGCAATACTACTTAATTGAACCTGTAACCTTATTAGTAGACTTAGTTGCTGACACCCCAAAGGAGGGGCTATTTGTTTATGTTTTCACAGGCAAAGGAGATAGGTGAATTTCTTTTCAGCCAGCAAGGCCCAGAAGAAAGGAGGGAAGTTCATGCTGTGCTCCGAGAGTTGAGGGAACAACCAGACATCCTGATGAGGAAGGCAAAAATCTTAGTTTCACTCTGGGTTTTGAAACTCTACCTTTATGTGTGGGCACCAGCCCTGTTTGGCTGTTAACTCTCAGGCATGGAATAACTGGCTGGTCTTGAATGAAACCAGCTATGGCTTCTACATGATAATGGGTAAAGAAGCATTTGCAGAATATGAAAACTCCACTACTTGGGGAGAGAGAGGAGACATGGAAACCTGTAAAGTTATGAGTTACCGTCATGTCGTTGCTGACAGGCTCAAATGGCTCAAATGTCAGGGGCCACATGGAAAGGTGTTAAGAAATGATATTGCAACTATTACTGATTGGGGCCCCCATGGAAAAGTTTCTAACTAATTGCTCAGAGGAATCCAACATCACCTCATGTGATTATGTCAGTAATTGTGAGTGGCAAAAGACCCCTGATGGCATTGCCACTACCAGGTCAAAGGTGATGGCCTGACATGAAGGAGGCCTTGCACCTCCCCGCCCCAGGTTACTGAAGCCTGAGACAGGCCCTGAACAGTGGGACCAGTGGAAATTACCGCTTGCCACTAAGCCTTTAACAGGCTACACAGGAAACTTTACTGGCACCAGTCGGTCTGGTTATACTTATACTTCTCACAAGAATGAGACTCGATACACAGTCTCGTGTGTAAAGCTGCCTTGTGCTTGCTGTAGGAAACATCATCATAAATGAAACTGCGCGCAGTGCCACTTGCCATATTTGTAAATTGTTCACTTGCATTAACCATACTCTGCTGATAAACCTTTCAAATGACAGCATCCTCATCCTAAAGAGCAGGATGGGGATGTGGATCCCGGTGGAAATGAAGTACAGATGGGAGAGCAGTCCAGAATTGCCCTTCATGATGCAAGTGGTATCAGAGATACTGAAAAGACCATGCCGATACATGGGAATGTTAATCGCAGCTATAATTGGACTCATAGCTATTGCCACCACTGCTGCCGTTGCTGTGGGAGCACTACAAGAGTCCATCAAAACTGAATATTGTGTGCAAAAGTGGCAAATGGACTCATGTCAGCTCTAGGCCACTCAGGCAAAGGTGAACAATGAACTGGGGGCGGGGAGAGTGGTAGCGTTGCAGCAAACTGTCCAGTGGTTGAGAGAGTCAAATCATGGGCTTGCAACATCAATTAATGCTAAAATGTGACTGGAATGTAGCTGATTTGTGTATAACCCCTTATCCTTATAATAAGACATTGCATGATTGGGATTTGATTAGGAAACATTTGCAAGGGTTTAAGGGAAACATTTCATTAGATGTTGATCAACTTAACGAGGATATTTTCTATACATTCAAAGACAGACTTGAGGGATCTCCTGCCTCTGATATAATTAAGCAATTGGTGGATAACATGGAAGGATTGGATCTGTGAGCTTGGGTTCAAAGTATTTCTCATAGCCTGGGCTCCAGCCTAACAGTGCTGCTCATAATCATAATTTTTGTCCTGGTTATCATGTGTTGCTTCTATAGAAAGCTAAGGTGTTTGAAGGAAAATCATATGGCCCCTATGGCCCTTTTGAAATTCGTGCATAAAGCAAACACTGTGGGGAGCAGAGAACGGGAAGAGAGTGTTTAAGGACGAATCCTTTATTCTCTCACAAAGAAGCCTAGCAGGCTGAGTTTCTAGATGTGGAGGGGGACCTTTACCCTTGCAAGTTGTAGGTTAAGTCCTAATCACATTCTCATGATACATGATATTGTTCCCCACTTTACCCTCGTACATGGTGCTGATTTGAGGTTGTCTCGTACAAGCACATAGCTGATTGTTGTGTGGCCGGCAGCTTGAACTATAGAAGCAGATACTCCTATTGGCTCTTTCTTCCTGTCAGCCCCTCTCATACCTTCCTCCAAGAGCAGATGGGCATAGGGGGAATTTATTCCCTATATCTAAATTCAAAACGTTTACCATAAGCCTGAATTTTTGTCTATATTAATTTGGTCATTAACTTTTGCCTCAACAGCTTTCAATGTATAGAAAATAACCATGTTGCCCATGTGACTCTTTTGAATTTTATATATAAAACAAAAGGGGGAATTGTGGGAAACAGAAAGATTTCTCCTAAGTCATCTCCCCCAAATATATGTCAGACTTAGGACAGTGCTTCCAGCTAATGGTAAATGATTGTCAAGTCACCTCCCTGAAGGCAGTCAGTTGCCAGACTACTGTCTGGTCCCACCACAAGTAGGGCCCACTCCCTGCTGTTAGGGGCAATGGGCTGCTTCTCCCTAAAGGCTTACAGTCATCAGTTTGGTCCCTGTAGGTGGGGTTTACACCCTACTGATAATGGTTTCTATAGTGAGCCAGATGCCAGGTCAAAACTGCTCAGTGACATCCAAAGTTAGGCCTCCATCATGAATCTGGGGGTCCGCCCATCTTGTCACATGTATACCCTTATTCCCTCCTCTTCCAATAGCATATGTTCCCCTAGATCACCCCCCTCCCATTACTGTATTACCTATAGCATAACCCTTTCCTGTGATGTATGTCTTCAGCTGTAATTAGGGGGCTTGCATGTCCCCAGAGGGAAAAAAACGCATTGGTTAGCAATAAATCTCTCTCTCTCTCTCTCTCTCCACGTGGACCACCAAGTGAGGCTGAGGTGAGCCCTGCTGCCATGAAATGTGTCTGACTCCACTATTTCAATCTCTCTTCTATCTCTCATGCTCTCTATGATGTTACTATAATCTTTACTTATGATCGCTGTACAATTGCGCTTACCGGACCCGTGATGATGTGTTAGGGGCTGTTCTACCCTGACAGACAACTGAGCCATTCTTTATAGAAACTGATCTCTAAGAGAAGAGCCCCTCGAGAGACGTATGGGGAGGCCCTCCGACAAGCGCTCAGTGGGCTCTCTGCAGTGAAGCTCACTGTCCACAGACCAGGCCGCTCCCATACCCCAGCAGCATTTCTCTGCCTCAGTCACAAGCAGACATTGGAGGAAGGCCTAACTTAAGAACAAAGAGGCCACTGCTGTCAATAAATTGTATATAAATAAAGACCTCATGAGATTTGGTTCTCTGGGTTGGAGGTTTAGGGTCATGGTTTCATGGAATATCCCAGTTAATTAGTCTGTTCGTGTGCTTTGTGGGCTACAGTTTTACCTCTTAGCTCATTATGTAGTGGCTAGTGTGTTAAAAGCTTACAAGGACCATGGCAACACAACAATTGGTCTCTATATACCTGGAGTGGCAGAGGAAGGAGAGTCAGGAATAGAAGGACACGGAACGTGTGGCTTATCGCCTCTGTGAACAACAGCCTCCTTTGTCACGAGACCAGAAGAACCAAAGATTCCATAGAAGAACGCGGATCAAAGGCCAGGAGGGAAAATAGAACAGAGTTTAAAGTTCTCATGGACTCTAGATAACTCAGAAAGGAACACTAGAAGGTGGATGAACTCCTGAAACTATCACTCTGAGACAGTCTTTAAACCTTAAACCAAAACAATTCCCTGGGGTCTTCCTAAAAACCAAAAAATAGTTTAGGTTAACTAGTTAAAAGGTCTGCCTTGAGCATCTCACCTTCCCTGCAACAGCGGTTGTCGGTGCCTCTCCTTTCTGCTCTGGTCTCCTTAGGGACATGCTGGCCCACCTCTGGAGCGGCCAGCTCTTGCATTCCTTTGCCTGCGTGTGTTTTGTGGCTGCTAGAGGCTGCTCTGCCTGAGTGAGACAGACACACATTCTGGGAATTGATGCTGGCTGAACTTAGTCCTCAATTACTGTCTGATAACGTTATTGTGTAGCTTAGGGATCAGCAAACTACAGGCCCAGAGTCAAATTCAGCTCCTGGCCTGTTTTTACACGGTCAGTGAGCTAGGAATGTTTTAAATATTCTTAGGGTCAAAACAAAACCAAACATAAGAAATAGGAAGAGCACATGGCCTTGTGCATGTCGTAGGCAAGGCAAAGCCCCCAAGCAAGGAGGTGCTCCTCTTCTGCACAGCACGGAAGTCTTCGAACACTCGCCCCAGAGACTTCTGTTCATTTGCTTGCTTAGTATGAGAAACTTTTTTAAATGAGAAACTTGTGGAGAGGGGACATGCTCTTTTAATTTCTGCTTACCCAATGCCAGCTACAGGGAAGATTTTCAAGAAACAAGTGTTAATTTAGAGACCCGTGATGTTCTTCTCCATAGGGTTGGTTGGCTTAACGAGTACGCAACCTGAGTGACTGTGCTGGGGGATTAATGTTCCGCAACCACTGTCTTGAGATTCTTAATAAAATTATCTTTAAGTGCATACTTTGTATGGAGGCCCAATAGAATGATGGGGCATGAGTTGGGGGCTCTAGAAGCAAAGGTGCATGTGTGGTCCCTCCTTCCGGGGCAGTCCTGAGCCACCAGTTCGAGTGGCCCCTGACCCTCCAGGCCCTGCCTGACCTTCCCCACCCTACCCAGGTTACCCGTCTGAAACCCCCCAACCCACACTGACAGTCTCACAGACTGTATGGTGGGCATCTTACTAGGGACAACCATTGTGCCCACTCCTATGCAAAACCAAAAAACCAAACACACTGCCATCAAGCCAATTTTGACTCAAAGAGACCTTATTGTATTACTTTTAATGATAATTTCCCCTGCTCTTTGAACAAGCAGCTCCGCATTTTCATTTTGCACTCAGGCCAGAAAATTATTTCATGGGTCCTTGTTCTACTATATCTCACATGCTCCCTGTCTGGTCATCTCGGAGGGAGATACAGAGAAAGCAATCACAGAAATAGCCCCGCCCAGGAGACATCAGGGATGAGAGCTGCCGGTCTCATTTCCTTACAGGGTGAAACCACACTCTAGTGCAGGCCTTCCAGAGCTGCTCAGGGGCTGGTTTTTGAGGCAGGGTCACTGACGCATAGGAGGCGGCTATGTGGAAGCAGGTAGGTCAAAGCTGTGAGCAGCTGCAGGGAGCTGACTGCTGGGGCCTCTGGATCCCAGGCTTTGGGGCAGGGGGCAGAGGGCAGAGTTCTCTGCTAGCTGACCTGGTGCTCCAGAGCACAGACACAGGCAGGGCTTCCGTTTCTCACTTTCTTTCCTCTTCCACTAAAGGGAACATACTAAAGTGACCACAGGCACAAACTGCACAAACCTGTCCTACCACCCCGCACACGCGTTCCCTAAAGGACTGTGGTGCTCACCAAGAGACTGGAGAAGTTGGCACACGGGGAGAGGGAGAAGTGGACAGAACACACAACTGAGATATTCTACCTACACCAGAAAGTTCTACTTTCCTCCTGAGCAGAGGGGCACGAAAGGGGCCAAGTGTGTCCCCAAACACCCAGCAGAATGGCCTCACTGTGATTGCAGTCTCTGGGACAGAACTGACTTTCTCTTGCCTTGGTGGTACTGTGGGGTAAGCTTCAGGACTGCTAACCACAGGTCAGTGGTTCAAACCCACCAACTGCTCTGTAGGAGACAGATGAGGCAATCTGCTCCATAAAGATTTAGAACCGTGTTTCCCAAATGGGCGATACTGTCCCCAGGGGAGGAGCCACACTGGATTGATTGAAGGGGGCTATAAAAACAGATACTTCCATTTTATCCTGAATTATGGGCTACAGTGCAAATTTTGTTAACATTTTTAATTGTCATGGGGGACACTGGGTACTTTTTTTGCCTCCTGAACAGGGGTGGTAGGCCAAATAAGTTTGGTAACTGATGATTTAGAGCCTCAGAAGCCCTATCCAGGTCGCTGTCATTGGCATGGACTCCATGGTGGTGGATCTAGCCTTGAGCAGCACTTGGGCTCCGAGGTGACACGGCGGTCCTGTGACCTGCGCACAGGCTAGCTAACCAGCCTGGACCCAGGCGCTCTTCCTGGGCTCTGTGGTACATCCAGCAGAGGCCTTGCCTCGCTGGACACTGCTGGGCTACAGCTTAGGGCTGGCTGCCCAACCTTGTCAATGTACACAGACTCCTCCTGCCACGGTGCTGATTTGCGACAAGTTTCATCAGATTTTCCCCCAGGAGAGAGATAGCGGCAAGGCTGGGCTCTGAGGCCATCTGCAGCAGGGCCCTTGGCCCTCAGGCACACGCCTGCAACCTCAACAACAGTTCACAGAGGAGACCACACCTCCCCAGTGCTGTCCAGGAGAATCAGACTCAGGATGGAGACAGCTACTTCCCACACTGCCATGCTCTCATTCACCTTCCTCCTCCTTTGAAGAAAAAATGTTGTTGAGAAGCTACACAGCAACACACACACCACGTGAACAGTTACTACATGGACAGCTCAGTGCAATCATTCTCATCCTCCTGAACCTTGGAGCTACTGTTGTCACTTGACCCAAGACCAGGATGCTCAAGGCAGACCTTAACGTACTAGTGAAGCAAAACAAAGTACAGTTTGGTTTTAAGATGACTTCAAGGGACATTTTTGGTTTAAGCTTTGAAAATAATCTCAGGGCACTATTTTCAGGGGTTCATTCATCCTCCATGGGTCCAGAAAATCTGGAATCTATGAGAATTTAAAACTAATTTCTGCATTTCTCCCCCTTTATCAGGCTTCTTTTATGTCACTATGGGTCAAAATGTTCGGTCACAGTAGCAGGCAACCACTCATGGCAGAGGAGGCAGTGAGCTGTTCATGTTCATGGTCCATTTCCTCCTCCCCTCCCACTTGCTCTGTTGTGCTCCAGAAGGATAGAGATCAGTTACTGTGATCTGGATGGCCATTTGCAAGCTTTTAAGGCCTCCGGCAGTATGCAATGAAGGTGAAGGGAGAAGCATTACATATATTATTAGGACAATTAACTGGAATGCCCAAGGAAATCTGTCCTCATTTTTGAGCGTGATAGGGGAGAGAATTGTGGGTGGGGTGGGGGGGTGGCATAAAGTATTCCTACAGCTCAGGTGGTTGCTCTATCCACATGTGCAGTGATCATTCCAGAAACAATAAAGGAACCTCAATTTCTAATAAAACTGCTGCCAAAAAAAACCCCCAAAACCAAAACCTGCTACAGGCCCTTTGTGTTCTGCAAGACACTTGCAGAGATGGTGCAGAGGAAGTTGCTCTGGGCAAAAAGGCTTCCCAGAGGTGCCCTGGGTTCTCTGATACCATCATACCAACTTGGGAGGCGAGGCCAAAAGAGGGCTTCTGACCTCGGGGGAAATTCCCCAGCACAATCAGATTTTAAGAGACAATTTTTAAATTCCTTTAAGATCACTTGACAAAGATGGTGGTTTAGAGAGATAAGTACACAGAACAAAGAAACATCATCACACAGCCAGATCTTGCCTCCTCAAAGAAAAACAAGGTGACAAGCAAGAGAGGAGAGCCCAGTATCGTGGGAGGAGATCAGCAGTGGTGGGCAGACAGCGCTGAGGTGCTGCTCGGTCTTTGGGGGAGTGGAGAGGGAGTGACCATTGCTGGGCACAGCAAGGGGTGAAGAAAAGGCTGCCTAGTCTTCCTGCACAGCTTGGTTTCCATGTCTTCTTCCAAGAAGCCTTCCTAAAATCTCCCTTCTCACCAAGGTGAGGTCCCATCTGCTCTGCATGTATCCAATGACATCATAAGTGTCAGGGAGAAGAGGGGGTTAGCAGGGCAGGAGAGACAGGAGACTGAGCTGGTGAAAACACTTCAAGGACACTATGAGAGGTCAGATCCGCCCCCCCCCCCCCCACCACTTCCGTGGCCTTCAGGCCCAGGTGCAGAAGACTAACCATTACAGATAACTTTGAACACTGTTGCTTAGCTCCAGACAACCAAGTTGCAGTGGAAAATTCCCCAGCTACTCCCTCCCCCAAGACCCAGGCTGTAAAACTCTCCATCTCTCACCTGGACAGTGTGACTTTGCTGGGCCCCAACTGGGGGCCCATGAACCTCATCCGGGAGCTCAGGATGCTCCCGTCCCTTTCTCTGCTCTCCCTTCCCTCCCGGAGCTCTGAAATAAACCCTTGAAACTGTTTTTTACCTTTGCTTTCTTTCTCTCCGTCGCCAAACCAACCTCACAATAAGCATCATAAAGCTGTGTCACCCTTCTGACATAGTGACCGGCTCATGTTAGAGCCCCCTTCATGAAGACCCACATCTGTGCTTGCTCTTCCGCAGTTGCTACTGCAGAGACCCACCTGGCTCAAAGAGCCTCTCTTGTTCTGTCTAGGCCGAGCTTGTTCAGCTGCCTGCTCCCCCACAGCTATGACCCTTCTCCCTCACGCCTGTTATCCAAGAGTAAACACCTTGTAAGTCAGCACCAAGTGCATTCTTCTAAGAACTTGCTATCACCCGAGGTGAAGAGGAGAAAGCATCAATTGTTTGTCACACGGACCTGTCATTTCCAGCACTTACTATTTTACTAGCTCTCCACACTGATTTCATCATCTCTAAGAGGACAAGGGAATAGCAGCCTTCCCCAAGGATGTGAGGAAACCCAATGAGCCTTGTGTGAAAGCGCCTGAGGAACGGCCCAGCTGCAGATCCCTTCCTTCCCGCCAGGGGCCCTGGTGACTCCAGGCCAAACAGCTGCCAACATGAGCTGCTCTGTGGGAGAAAGATGCAGCAGTCTCCCAACAGCCTTGGGAACCCTATGGGGCAGTCCCACTCTGGCCTGACCACGCCGTTTTAGGCCAGAATCGACTAGAAAGCAGTGGACTTTTCTCAGGACTGGTGAGTGCACCGGGCTGTTCAGCAGGTTCTGTCTTGCTTGGCGGCACCTGGCTGTCCTGCTTATTCAATGATCGTTACCACGTCTACCTCTTCCCCAACCTTTCATCTTATTCTATGCCCCCCATGCGTGGATGGAATGCTCCCACCCTGAGGCTTTAGCCACCGCACTGAGTTTTCATACCAGAGGCCCCTGCGTCATAAACACACACAAGGACAGTCTATTTTGAAACACTGTGTGATGGCAAATTTCTCCTTCAAAATTAAGACCTAACTGCACCCAAGAACGCAGTACATAAGCCCTGTGACCCCTGCCTAGGTCACTGCCTGGTCCAAAGGACAAAGACAATCCTTCCCCTCTCGAGCCAAGAACTGTCTTTATGAATGCAAACTCACAACCACGCTCTCTTGCCAACGGAAGCCTTCCCACACCGAAGACAGGTTTAATCAATGTGTCAATTCATCCCACACAAGGGGACCTAATCAAAATGTCTATGGGACAATGGAATTAAAGGGTCATGAAGTCCTCCCAGGAACTTTTTGAAGACTTCTCATCCTTGCTTACTGTCTTTCCATGTGGCAAAGCCAGTATGAAGATGCATTTAGCCCTCAACAAGTGATCGCACCCAAAGTGAGCACCACCGCCACCTGAACGCAGAATCGTTTCTTCAGCTGAGAGGAGGGTGGAAAGAGCTTCAGTAGTTTTCAAGGAAAACATGGGCCGGTGGTTTTCAGTGTGTGGTCAGTCTCCAGGACATGCAAATTCTGGACGCCAGCTGAGTTCTTGGAATGCCTCCCACCCCTGGGACTTTAGCCGCCACTTAAGTTTTCGCGGACAGTCTGTTTTGAAACACTGCAGGACAGCAATTTTTTTCTTTCGAGAACAAGATCCAACTGTATATAGCCAAGAGCCCACTCACATGCTCAATTATCCCTGCCCAGGATCGGAAACCCTAGGGCAGGGCCCAGCAATCTGCATTTTGCATGCCCTCCTCCTGGTGATTCCGATTTGAGTTAAAGTTTAAGAAATACTGCCTTAGTACACAAGGAGCACTGAACTGCTCATCACAAGGTCAGTGATTCGAACCCACCAGCTGCTCCTTGGGAGAAAGATGAGGCAGTCTACTCTCATAAAGATAGACTATATGGAATTTTATTCATTTAGATACCAATTTTAGTATTAATTTAACAGCTACTATGTTGTTGATTTATATACTTTTAATTATTTTATTGGAGGCTCTTACAGCTCTGATAACATTCCTTACATCAATTATATTAAGCATATTTGTACATGTTGCCATCATCGTTTCCAGAACATTTTCTACTTGAGCCCTTGGTATAAGCTCCTCCTTTATCCCCACCCCCCTGCCCTCATGAATCCTTGATCTATTACCGATTGTTATTATTTTGTATCTTACACTGTCCATTGTACGATACCCACATTTCTGTTACTCGTCCCCTCATAAAGATCTACAGTCACAGGAACCCTAGGAAGTTGGGTGACCAGGAGCCACAGTCGCCTCGATGGCAGTGAGGAGGAGCCTCGGCAGCTAGGCAGTTCTAGAAGCGCGATTTTGAAATCACCTCACCTCACTGCCATCAAGTCAACGCCAACTCACAGTGACCCGCTGAGACACGGTAGAGCTAATGCTGTAGGGGAATAGAAAGTCTTTCTCCTGAGAAGCAGCTGGTGGTTTCGAACTGCTGACTATACCATCAGGACAATAACTTAGAGGGCAAAATCTACAGCTGAGCTTTCAGAGCACCTGTTACTAACTCATCACTTACAGCTAGTGGTGTAACTAAGGGGCAGTGTCACCCCACCCCCACCCTCCACTGAGTGACCCCGATACCAGAATCTTTAATCACGTTCATCATCCATTCTGAACACATAATTACATGAGCTCAAGCTTTAACTTGTTTAAATGTAGTATTTCTAAGGTTACGTGAATACTAACAACAAAGTTGTTTTCATAAAATTATATAAATGAATTACAATATCAGTTACAATATTATAATTAGTTACAAGGTGAGTACCTGAGCAGTGTTTATTTTTCACCTTTTCCTTTACTGTGCCTTCATTCTCACACAAGTGATTGATACAGGCTCACAAATACCAATCACCACCATATTGGAGCTAAAACACCAGGAAATTTTCTAAAATCAGCAACTATGAAGACACTGGCAGCAAGGGCCACAGCAGCATGTGTGTAGCAGGCTGATGAAACCAGTGTCTCGAAGCGTCATCCTATCTATGTAATGATGACAGCTGACCAGCGCGAGTTAGAAGATTCAAAAAGTAAACGGGCAGACCTATAGCCTTGGCTTACAGGTATATTAATCCAAGGAGGCTGGGCTGACAAAAACAGTTTCTGTGGTTGTGATTAACTACAGGGTCATGTTTATAAAAAAAACAGTCAACTTCTGCTGAGACACTGCACAGAAATCTTACAGAATCTACTGCACAGTCACTTTAGTGTCACCCCCTCTGACAGTGTCACCCAGTGGCCCTATAGCCCACACTTGTCCTGGTGGCAGGGGTGTACTTACAAGTGTCCTTCCTTACACAACATCATTTTGCAAGGCTTATCACCAGTACAGATCCAGTGAGTCACAGTGAGGGGAGTCAGAGAGCCGGAAGTGCCACAGGTCCAGGAGCTGGCACCAGAACCATGTTTCACCACTTTTGACTTGTACAGACCTGGCAAGTGTCTGAGCTGCCACCCCACTTTGGTAAGATGGAAATATAACCGGACCACTTCCCCAGGGTGTTGTGCAGACTGATGAGACATTTAGTCATATACCTGAAGCTTCTACCCACTCTCAATGAATGATGCTCACCTAATCAGGAGAGAACTTAGAAGCATTAAAAACTGAGCAGCCCCAAGCACCCAGCACACTTCTGAAAACATCTACATGTGTTCGAAGAGGAAGCTGGAGACTGAAATTCTTTCTAGAGAAAAGAATCACAAATGGTTCTTTCCATGGCCGCCAGCATTCAGAGGCCAGAGCCCACCAGACACCATCTTAATCAAGCCCCTCCCTCTTACCGTGTCTCTTTCCTGGCAGCCAGTCTACAGGCTTCTAAACTGCCCTGTGACAAAGACAAGAATGAAGGGCGGCTGGAGCTGTCTCACAAAGACCCTCGTGGTACCGCGATTAAGGGCGTGGTCGCTGAGGGTCAGCGGGTTGAACCCCCATGAGAGAAAGATGTGGCAGTCTGCTCCCACAAAAGTTCCAGGCTCGTCAACCCTGGGCAGTAGTTCTGCTCTGTCCTGTGAGGTGTCACCAGTCAGATAACTCGATAGCAATGGTTAGAGCTCTCACGTCTGAGAAACCACAGAAGTCAGCGAGAGGCTCCACATGAACACCAAAGGTTGCCTAGAGAGCAGTAGAGCAAATCTTATGTTCAATAGGCTTTGCCTTGTGACACTAAAAGGCGCCTGCTCTTAACCAGGTATTAAGCAGGTGCAAGCCCTTATGGGGCAGTGCGTTACGCACTGGCTGCTAATCACAAGTTCAGATGTTCAAGCCTACCATCGTTCCAAGAAAGAAAGATGAAGCTTTCTACTCCCATAAAGATTTAGAGCCTCGGAAATCCACAGAGGTAGTACCACTCTATCCTATAGGGTTGATACTAGTCTGCACGGACCCGATGGCAGTGAGGGTGGCCTGAAGGGCAGTGAGGTCATGTTGGTGGTGGAACAAGCAGGTTGAGGGCAGTTAGACCGGTTGCTCAACTTGAAGAAGGTAGTCAAGGCTATTGAACAGCACCTGTAGAAATCATTGAGATGGCATATATTTTCTTATGCATAGTTCCACCACAATAAAATAAAAACCAAAATAATTAAAGCAAAGACATCTCGATAAATATTTTTAAAAGAAAGCTGTTATGAAAAAAAAAAAAAAAGAAAGCTGTTATGGGTGAGAACAGAAATGAAAAGATCACACACATCTTTCTGTGATCTCACAGCTCCTCAGAGAAGCGAGACATCATTTTGGAGTAGAGTAGCAGTGATATCACCAAATGTGGCAGGGAACTAAGTCAGGATCCACCTGGCTGTTTTTAGTTTACTGGCTGACCACCAGGACTAGAGCCCCCCCATTCAGCAGGCCCAATGTGCCTGAAGTGCCGTGGTTGTGGGCTCCATAGCAGTCGGGGTGAGGAAACAACCCACAAACATACCAGCACGCTACGATGCACAGCCCCGTGAAGAGGATGATGGGGATGGGGTAGGACGCGCAGAGCAGCCCATGGTTGTAGAAAGCCCGAGATATCTTCTCACGCAACTTTTCAGTCAGGGTCATCCTCAGCTGAAGTCACCTTGCAGCCATCCCGGAAAGTGACCATGGATCAGCCTGGCACACCCTGGACGGCACTGTTGGTGGACACCATCTGGCGGAGAGAGAAATCAGCCCATTAAGACACAGCACCTGCCCCTACAGCCTAGGGTTGTTATTATGGGAGGCAACAATTGTGTGCAAGGTCTAGAAACATCAAAACACACATGCGCACACACAATCTTAGTCACTTGCCAATTAGTGACTCTATTAGCAGCTTTCTCATCAGTTGAAGGAGGGGATTCAAAGAACTGCCCCATCTAGCTCTGGTCATAAACCCTCAACCCTCTTCTCTGCTAGGTGTTTCCAAAAGGCCACTCCCTAGAGAGGATGAATTCCTAGCATGAGGCGCAGAAGAGCACACTTGTGCTTAATAGACATCACCTTCAACTACTTGCTCCCATGGCCTTCTGAACCTACCCACCCTTGCGGTAAATCCTTGGGGAAGATTTCTACACAGGGCTGACTAGGAAAAGGGCAACCGAAACTGGTGAAGAATGCTCAGTGCTGTCAGCCTTCAACACAAAGATCGCAACCAATTAGGCCCTCAGCATGAAGGCCATAAAACCCACTGTGATGTAGTGGGCTTCAGGTTGGGCTGTTATCAAAAGTTCAGTAGTTGAAATCCACCAGCTGCTCCACAGGAAGAAGATGAGAGAGCCTGCTTCCCTAAGGGTTACAGCCTTGGAAATCCCATGGGACAGTCCCACTCTGTCCGACAGTCACTACCAATCACAATCAAGTCTGCACCCATGGTTTGGCTTTCTGTACACAAAACTTACTCTGGCAGCCACAGGAGGTCTATGTCCCCCATCTTCTCCTGCCTACCCAGCAGCTGTCCCCTTCTTTGATTAACAGTCACCCAGAGTAGCTTGGGGGAACCGCCTCACCCCACAAGGTGTGTTCTTAAAGGATTCAAGCCACTAGGTTGGGCCTCTTGACCTGACTTTGACTTCAGAGCAGAAAGAGGCAAGCGGTGCTTATTCATCCCCACAGAGGTTCCCGTTCCCAGGATCCCCAGGCTGCTCTGGCCCAAGCCCTTCCTGAAGACTGGCTCGTCAGCTGTTCTTTCCAGTCCACGAACACCCTGTACCATTCCAATAAATCCCATTGGCTTATGTTGGAATGAATGTCTATTGTTCACAAACAAGGAACATTAAACTAGTAGTCAGAACTGAGAACCCCAGTGTAAAGCTTGGGAGGTCTAAACTTCTCTTCCTTTCTGAGCTCTGCTCGCCAGTGAAGGCCAAGTTCAGCTCCACTTCTCCTACTCCATGGTGCTGTTTTCTTTGGCCTGGCTAGCTAGAACCTGCCCAGATATATGTCTTGGCTCGACTAGGTTCACTGATGAAAACTTGGACTAATGAGATGACTCTTCAGAAGTGAGAAGCAAAAGGAATCATAACCCATTCGCAAGCCAGAAAGGAGAAGCTATCTATCAGTCTATCACTCCTCCCACTTGGCGAGGAGCACGGCCTTAAATGTGTGTGCCACTTCCCAATCTAGGAATCTTTTTATTTAAAAAAAAATCATTTTATTGGGGGCTCATACAACTTTTATCACAATCCATACATCAATCCATTGTGTAAAGCACATTTGTACATTTGTTGCCATCATTTTCTAAACATTTTCTTTCTA
Organism: Echinops telfairi; assembly: GCF_000313985.2. Lineage (NCBI taxonomy): Eukaryota > Metazoa > Chordata > Mammalia > Afrosoricida > Tenrecidae > Echinops > Echinops telfairi. Next base: position 49,103,012 of record NW_022111320.1, read on the forward strand.
CTTGAACCTTTGGTATCAGCTTCTCATTTTTTGCCCTCCCTCCCCTTCCTCCCTCCCTCATGAACCCTTGGTAATTTAAAAAATAATTGTTTTTTTGTCATGTCTTACACTGACCGATGTCTCCCTTCACCCCCTTTTCTGTTATCCATCCCCTGGGGAGGGGGTTATGGGTAGATCATTGTGATTGGTTCCCTCTATCTCCCCCCACCTTACCCTTAACCCTTACCGTCCTGGTATGGCTACTCTCAATATTGGTCCTGAGGGGTTTATCTGTCCTAGACTCCCTGTGTTTCCAGCTCTTATCTGTACCCATGTACATGCTTTGGTCTAGCCAGATTTGTAAGGTAGAATTGGGGTAAAAAATAAAAAAAAATTGGGGTCATGATAGTGGGGGGAAGAAGCATTAAAGAACTACAGGAAAGTTGTATGTTTCATTGGTGCTATACTGCACCCTGATCTGCTCATCTCCTACCCACGACCCTTCTATAAGGGGATGTCCAGTTGCCTACAGATGGGCATTGGGTCCCCACTTCACACTCCCCGTCATTCACAAAATGATTGTTCTTTGATGCCTGATACCTGATCCTTTTGACACCTCGTGATCACACAGGCTGGTGTGCTTCTTCCATGTGGGCTTTGTTGCTTCTCAGCTAGATGGCTGCTTGTCTATCTTCAAGCCTTTAAGACCCCAGATGCTATATCTTTTGATAGCTGGGCACCATCAGCTTTCTTCACCACATTTGCTTATGCACCCACTCTGTCTTCAGCAATCGTGTTGGGAAGGTGAGCATCATGGAATGCCAGTTTAATAGAACAAAGTGTTCTTGCATTGAGGGAGTACTTGATTGGAGGCCCAACATACATCTGCTACTTTAATTCTAAACCTACAAATATATGTACATAGATCTATTTCCCCATCATCACATATAAAAGTATTTACATATGTACATGCCTGTAGTTAGACCTCTATAGATGCCCTTTGCCTCCTAATTCTTTCCTCTATTTTCTTTAACTTTTCTCTTGTCCCACTATCAGGTTTGGCCTGGGTTTCAGTAATTCCTCTCGGTTACATTGCCCTTGTTCAAGCCCTACCAGGCCTCCTGCACCCTCCTCGCCATCAATTTTAGATTACTTGTTGTTCCCAGGGATCTTCTAAGGAAATACAAAAAATTTCCTATAGGTCCATTGAACAGGCACTGGACAGACACACAGGTGACAGTTGCTGGTCCAAGGAGCAGAGGTGCTCCCAACAGCGCCACCATCCATGGGCTGTGCCTCATCATAGCAGGTTGCAGGGTACCGCAGTAGGGGACTAGTGACAGCACTCATCATCCAGCACCAAATCAAGCCCTCTCAGGAAATAACGTTTCTGCTCCTAAGCCCCCCATCCAGGTCTTGTCCCCAAGGGATAAGAAACAGAAATGAGATGCACACCTTGCTGAGACAAGGTTAAGATAGCCCCTGAATGTCCAAGGCCATACGCCAGCTGGGACTTTTCCAACCTCTTCCTCAGACAAATTTCACATTTCTCCCTTGAAATGCTGCCCAAAATCAGACACACCAGGAAATTCTGACCTACCAATTCCCTTCTGCACACAAATCCACCAGAGGGGAGAGGCACGGGTCCTATCTTTCCCCCGGCTCCTACACTGCAACTATTAATACAAGACAAAAGCCATCTAATTCACTTCCATTTCCCAGCAAATGCAAATCTTTCTGAACAACTTTAGTCAATTCAGGCTTCCATTAATGTTTACTAGTTAAATTAATTGCTACATTTTTACAGCACCTAGAAAGTAAAGCTGAAGAATAAATTCAAATTCTAGTTCACAGCATAGTTCATTTGCCAGGACCTGGCAAGGGGAGCCATTATCATCTCTACCCTATAGTCCAACTTTCAGTGCAAAGCTACGGCAAAGTAAAATTTATCCAACCTCAAGCAAAAACCTGTTTTCTTTACATTGCCCCACACTTACAGGTTGTTTCAGGTCAGAATCTAGATCGTGAATTTAAAGAGCCACACGTTCTGTAACAATGTATACCATCACCCTGTACCTTGCCTTTGTGGGAGACTGGTTACAGGTATGAACAAAGCATTTGGTAGTGACACACACACACATCAAAGAGCTAGGCATGTGAAGAAACAGCACTGCTGAGACGGGGAGAAGAGCAGCGTGAGGAAGTCTGCAGAAGGACTGGGGCAGATCAAGTCAGGCACACTGGCTCAGAAACTAAAGGCCTGAAGAACAGAATGACGCTTTCTGAAGAGTACAGTGGAGAGGCAGGTTCATCCCGTCTGTCATAAGCTTGCGTACAGTATCCGTGGCTCTGAGGTAATCCAAAGTGAGATCAGAGATGTGGACAATTAGAAAAATCCATTCACACACAATAAAATAAAAAATTTTAAATGAGGGTCTATTTCTTGCCCACATTCACCAAATACTTTATTGAACCGACTCACACGTACTAAGAATCAACTAGGAATGGACCACATGAACCCCAAGACCAAAAGAACTACATGATGTCTGGCTGCCACCACATCATGTCTACATGTCTGACTGCTCTGAAAGGGATCACAATAGGAGGTCCTAGAAAGAGCAGGCAAAAAATGTGGAACAAAATTCAAAGTCATTGGTGGGCCAAGCGCCTGGGCGATCTCTCCACTGGGCTCTCTGGACCAAGCAGGGTCAGTTTTCCATCAAAATAAGTAAGTATGGAGGCAAGGTCCAGTGAGCTTGCGCTGATGGGCGTAAGAGGGCAGACAATGCGGAACTGGAGACTGGAAAATCGAAGGAATGTGACTGCTAGCTAGAGATCCAGAGCAGGCCCGAGATTCAGGCGCAGGGCAGAGATCTGGAGTAGGCTGCAGCCCCGTGAGCAGGCTGGGGGATCCAGAGCAGAGCTCTTGTCTTCTCCTGGCTGTGGATACCGAGCTGAGTCAGCTTCCAAGGACATCCTCAGCTGATGGCAGCAAGGTGATCAATCTGCCCACCCTCTCATCCCCTTCCAACCCCAAACATCCGAATTACCTTCCTGAGGACAAGAAAAGGGGTGTGTGTGGGTGTGATAGCACGGAAGACTGTATAACTCACTCAAGGGGAGTGAACAACAGACTGGTATGTGAAGGAGTAAGATATGGCATAAATAAATAATTAAGGGT
>NW_022111320.1:49106328-49116544 GCF_000313985.2 Echinops telfairi
TCTGTAAGAACTCCCAATTAAAAAATTTTTTTAATCATAAAAAAAACAGAGTTAGTGGTCTGATTGAGATTGGTGAGACTATCGTCCTTAGACACCTAGAACTGAACTCACCTGCCTGGCTCAACTTTCAGCTGAACAAGCCAAGCCTATAAGCCTTGGTGACTACCACCACCAGGGAGGTATGCACTACAGAGACCCAAAGGGCAGCGTTCCCCAAGGATAAAGCTCAAAAGGCAGGAAGGAACGGGAAAGAAGTACAAATGGAAACAAGAAACAGGGAGGGATGGAAGATTGTGGCTGTATTATGAGAATTGCCATCAATGTTACAGAACGTGTATGCATTGCTTAGTGGAAACTCAATTTGCTCTGTAAATTTTCATCCAAATCACAATACAAAGTGAAAAAAAGTCGACCAAAAATAAATGTGTGCTCGAGGCCTGGGGAAGCGAGAGGAGGGAGGCAGAAGAGAAGTTAACACTATACAGACTGCACACTATCCTCAGGCTTGTCAGCCCCTACCTCCCCCGCAGACCTGTCATGTGTGTTCACACCACAAGTGTCTGTGGGCTATGTCCAAAGTAACAAGCTGCCTGCTTGGCTTTAGTTCTGCACAGGTCAACACCGACACTGGCTCTGTCCTCTGGAACCGAGGAAACAGAGGAAGGGCTCAAAGACAAGTAAGTCTTCTAACGAATGGCCCCCAACAGCCCACAGTCGATTCTGACTCATAACGACCCTCTACAAGGTTTCAGTATAGGCTGAAACCTTTACTGAGCAGATGGGCTCATCTCTCTCCCTCAGAGTTTCTGGTAGGTTTGGCTCTAACCTTGTCAGGAGGTGTCCAACACTTCCCCCACAGTGCCACCAAGGCTCCTTACACAGGGCAGAAATGTAGGGACTCAAGGTGTGAATGGAGCCAAATGCAGTAATTGGGAGGCAGACACTTACTTGGGGGTTAAAAGAAGACCCACCCCCTTACCTACTAATTAGAAGCCTCACAAGAATAAAAGGGGATGGGGTGGGAGGGGCACTTTCCAGAAAAGGGAGAGAAAGATGAAAAGGAGCTGGCTGAGCTGCCAGGAAGGTATGATGGGTAAGGAGACATAACAGCCAGCAGGGCCAGAGCCTACCATGCCCAGATGCAAAAGGAAATCAATGGGATTGTGTTTTTTTGTTTTTAATCAAACTTTTCATTTTAAAAATGTCTACTCACTTATCAAACTGGATGGGGCTTTCTACTCCTGTAGAGTTGTGGTCTCTGAAACTTGCAGGGGCAGTTCTATCCTGTTCTACAGGGTCACTATGAGTCGGCCTTGACTGGATGGCAATGAGGTTTTTCTTATTGTAAGTGGAGTTGTTTTAATTTTCTATTGTTCCCTGCTAGCATACAGGAATAGAATTTTTATACCATCGTGTGTTCTGAAGCCTGGCTGATCTCACTAATTAGCATTTAGCTTTAATAGACATGTGTGTATTACTCAGGAGATTCTAGATAGAAGCTCATGCCATCTACAAATAGGGTTTTACTTTTCTTTTCCAATCTGGACACCTTTTCATTTTCCATGTGTAATAGCCTTGCTAGACTTTCTAGTACAATGTAAATTGCAGTGACAAAAGCAGAATCCTGACTTGCCCCTGATTTAGGATGAAAGTGTTCAGCATGTCATCATTAGTATAATATTAGATGTGATTTTGCGAAGATGGTCTTTGTTGATTTAAGGAAGTTCTCTTCTATTCTGGGTTTTCTAAGTATTTCTAATCATCAAATGGCATTTTTTTTCCTGAACCAAATGAGATGGATTTTGAGATTCTGTCCTTTATTTCATTATTGAGATGCATTACACTGATTGAACCAACTTTGCGCTCCTAAGATAATTCCTTTGGTCGTGGGTAATATTCTTCTTACTAGATTGATTTTGATTTTGATTCTTCTTACTAGATTTCTATGTCTACATTCAAAGGGATATTGTGCTACATATAGTTTTGTGTCTTGTCTGTCAAATCTGATTATCACGGTAACATCATTGTTGTCAGGTACCAGTTGAGTCAGTTCCCACACATAAAACTCAAATGTACAACAAAACATCGTGCAGGCCTGTGCCATCCTCACCATCTTTGCCCGGTTTGAGACCACTGCTGTAGCCACTGTGTCAATCCATTTCGTCAAGAAAGTTCTCTTTTGCTGACCCTCTACAGAGCATGATGTCTTTCTCTTGAGTCTGGTCCCTCCTGATGACAAGTCCAGTGTACATGAGAGAAAGTCGCACCATTCTCCCTTCTAAGGAGAATCCTGGCTGCAGTTCTTCCAAGATAGATTTGTTCATTCTTCTGGAAGTCCATGGTGTAGTCAATATTCTTTACCTGTATCATAATTCAAAGGCCATCAATTCTTCTCCAGTCTTTCCTACTATCGAGCTTTTGCATGCATGAGGTGACTGAAAATATGGCTTAGATCAAGCACACCTAATCTGCTTTTCAACACTGTAATGAGATCTTTTGCAGATTTGTCCAATGCACTGTCATTTAATTCCTTGACTGCTGCTTCTGTGGATGCTACACTGCAGATCCAAGTAAAAAGAAATTGCTGTTAATTTCAATATTTTTTATTCAATCAACATAATATTGGCATCATAGAACATGTTGGAAAGTGCTTCCTCCCTTCTATTTTTTGGAAGCATTTGTGAAGGATTGGTGTTATTTTTTTAAGTTTTGGGTGTAATTCATTAGAGAAGTTCTTGGCCTTTGATTGTGGGTAGTTTTGTAATTACTAATTGTGGGGTAAAGAACTTAACTTTATTCTAAAATTGATTGTGGTAACAATTGTACAACTCTTCTCAATATGACTGAACAATTATATTTTATAATATGTGACTTATATGCCAAAAAACCTATTCTTTTTAAAAAGAGCCTCTGGGAGCAGCTTCATCATGTACTAGCTCTGTGATCTTGGATGAGTTAATTTCTTCAAGCTTTAACTTCCTCATCTGTAAAATATGGATAAAAATATCCACATAAGATTTAATCCTAACTCATAGGATTAAAACAACAAGAACAAAATGGAATTTAATTTTACCCAAAGAATTCGGGCTTCGTCCTTGGTTCCTGAGAGATAACTCCTAAAACCTTGAGTTCCCCACTGCATGAGTCACAGGTACGGGCTAGTGGTGAAGAAGCAACTCCGATGAGGGCTGGTTGGCCAGAATGACCATTTCACGATTTTAGTCTAACCTCCGGGCATAAGAATGGATTGATTTAAATCAATCACAACTACATAATGAGATCCCAATAAAGGACCCCTATCTTTTAGCTGATGTCCTGAAAGGGGTAGTGAGAAAATCCAGTATTTGAAGCCAGGAGGTCAGATGTGAAGGTCCTGCAGGGCGGATATCTCAAAGTTGAGGGATGGCACCTGAAGTCTTGAGCAAATTGGCAGTCTGGAGAGCTCTGCTCCTTTAACTTGCATTACCTGACATAGCTCCAGATGGTTACTGTACAGTGTCAGAGAGAAATGGAACAATTCTAAACTGATTCAGTTAGTCCTTAGAGCATGGTGTCAAGAGAGGTGCAATTTTTACATTTTTCACAACTAATTTAGCCTCTTTACTTGTGACAGTTATATTCATATTTTCTTGAGTCAGTTTGTGTTTCTAGTAAATTGTTCACCTACGTTACCTATCTAATTTAGGTATAGATTTGTGTTGTTTGCCTAGATAGCCAGTTGTTCTAGCACCATTTATTGAAAAGACACATTTTCCTCCATGAATTGCTTTGATGTCTTTGCCCAAAATGAGTTGACGATAGGTCCATTTAATGTTAGCAAAACCCAGGGCAAGAAATAAGGGGATTATCAAAACTTCAAAGATCCTCGTCAAGTCACTAGTACTGCTTATTTTTCCATTGTAAAATGTATGCTCAAGTGTATATTCAGAGGGTACCGAAATATACGTGGGAGCTTCAAAAAGCACATGGAAATATGGAATTTCCCCAGCAACTTTCTGAAGACCCTATTTCTTTTCTTATTTTTGAAGATCTTATTTCTGATAGTTACTGTAATGCTTATCTGATGTAGTTTCATGGTTCATAACATTTATATATTTTTGTAACTGCAAAAAAAACACCATGTTTTTTGAGAGACTGATTCTGAGACTTGGTAACAAACAGTGGGATTGGCCTTTTAGACTAGCTATGGGTTCTTTGGACTTCTTTGCCAAAGTATCTCCTTCAGTAACTCACTTTCTGAAACAAACCAAGGACAATTGGGGTATCTGATCATGTAATTAGTATTCATTGTGGAAAGACACAATCCATTTGGTTCCATAAAGATTAAACTGTCATGTTAACATGACTAAATACGTATTTACCCTTTTAAAAAGACTGTTTCAAAAATCAAAACCAAGTAAATTCTCTTTTCTTACAGTTCAATTGCTCAAACTTGCGGCAGAGTCCGGTTTACCTCCTTTAAGCTACAAAAGGTTTTATCATAACCTTTTGCTTTTCCTGGAATTCCAAGTTGCCTTTTCTTTCTCGCTGAACAAATGAGTGCACCATGTTACTGTCACCACACAGTCCCACACTATTTACCAAATTAGTCCACAAATACAATTCCTATACACTGCTGTTATTCGGCCACTTCTCATCCTTCTGAAGATGAAGCTAGAATTCAACAAAATGATCTCATTCAGAAATAACATGTATACATTATACTCTTGACAGAAGCTACATGTTAGCTGGCAGTAAAACACTGGCAGTAAAATTACAACCAAGACATGAAAATACCTTTCTCTATTGTTAGTAAAAATAGTATGTGAAATAGTATGTTGACTGCTATTCAGAAGTTTTTACACTCTTTCTCCCATCCTAGCACTTTCTGCTGTGTCTGCTCTGATACCCATCACTCCTAAACAGCAGAGATAGAACAGTTCCCCAGAGCACAAGAGGCCAAAAAGAAGTGAGACCCCAGGCCCAACACACCTACCCATGTCCAACTTGCATCATTCGTTCCCAAAGGCATAAGAGACAGTGATATATAAGCCTAACAATCTTCTGAATACTTGAAGACACCGCTGAGAGGTAGCCAGAGGCAGAACTAGAGGTTGTCCCTCTACATGCCAAAGCCTCCCCTCCCCCTTACAGGAAATTGGAAGTTGCTTAAGGCTAGAGGACATGCTCACACTCAGGACTTTGCAACAGGAAGCCAGTACACCTGGGTGGGACCCCCATCTAGACCAGGTGGGCTTAATTCAGCCAATGGGATCAGTCAGTACCATCGACCATGTCTCCCAGTGGGAGCCCTGAAAAGCCAGAAGCTCTCTCTCCAGGGCTCTCCCAGCAGCTCCAACACAGTTCAGTGCAGCTGGGCCCAGGTCCTGTGCAACTCTGCTGCGGTGTCTTTCTCTCTCTGGCTTGTGTTCAGTTTACAGTAACACCTGAAACTGCCTCTATCCAAGAACCGAGGTATTTTTCACTGGAGAAACCTAACATTATGGTGCCATGACTCAGAGATACGAGGCTGAGGAAACAGCTCTGCTGAACTTTAAAAGTGCACTGGGAATGATTTGGAAAGGTTGCCACCTGGACTTTTCCCACCACAGAAGTTGTCAGTACCTGCTCTTTGGTACCACGCATCATGTATCGTGGTAGCCCCATCCCTGTGTCTTTTCATCTACTCTTCCTTATTGGTGTATGGGGCTCTACATCTGCCTTTCTGGGGGCTTGCATACACTCCCCGGCCTCCATTCCTCAGATGGGACGGAAACTGGGCCTTTTTGATCTTCAGTGGTCTGCTTTGCATCCTGGCCAGCTAGACAGCCGTGTGTGTGTGTGTGTGTGTGTGTGTGTGTGTGTGTGTACACGCACGCATAAACCCTGTTGGTCTCTGAAAGACTCTGGATTCAGTGGTTTGTCCCCCACCAGTCGACTAGTCAGGTGTGGAGACCGCCAATTTCCCGACCACATGACTTTCCTTTCCCTGGAGAAATGGCGCCACGCAGTGTCCACCATTTTGTGTGTGTGTGTGTCCACCATTTTGCTGCGAGGCAATGGAATACTTGACCCTGGCCAAAATGGCACCTTTCGCTCCAAACGCATGGGTGGGGGTGAGGGTGCCTAGTGGACTGGCTGGTTGGGTCCTGAGAACTAGCCTCACCTAGTCCTGGGGGGGGGGGGTGCGGGTAAGACGCTTCCCTTCCCCCCTTTCCTTCCCCTTTAGTTTTCTCCTGGTTTTACAAACAAACTGCTTTAGTGTTCTGCCAGTATGCTAGTGGGGTTTCTTTCCCTACCAGCTGGTTTTCCTTTGCCGAAGTTTTGGTCAAAGATCTTCGGCAGCCAAACCCAAGTAGCTGTTAACTTTCGCCTTTCAGCAATACTGCCTTCAGCACTTTTTTGGGACAGCTCCTGATACAGTTCCACTGCAGATCCCAATTTCTCTAAACGGTTCCCAGAACTACTGACCAGTGGCTCCACTTCATAGGTTCCAGAGCCCGCTCCTGCCAGCGTTCACCTTTGAAGGCTACTGGGAGGCCACTCCGAACAGTAGTCTCGCCTTCGGAGGTCAGTTAATTACTCTTGCCAGCAGTTCCCTCCATAGGCCCTGTACAGTCACCCAAGCTAAGCTGTTACTGTCCTTGAGACATCGAGCTCTCAGTCATTTGTTTTGTGTTTTCTAGATGGGGATCGGCAGTCTGGGGACACAGGGAACCCCACTTTGGTGTAGTCTATCTAATTGGGATAGACTTGACCCAGATAGGCTAGAGCAACAGAAGCTCCAAAAGTTAGTGCAGAGGCCTGAAGGAGTTCCCTAGAAGAGATGGTTGCTGGGACTAACGCTACATTTTACAATAGGGAACCCTAGAAGAGATGGTTGTTGGGACTAATGCTACATTTTACAATAGGGAACAGGAGGGGGAAGTTCAGGCCAGGAGAAGGAGAGGAAGATGGACATCAGGCATACCCAAGTGTTGGCCATACTTGCTAACTGCCTGTCAACCACCTCCAAGGTTTCTCAGACCCATGACCAAAGTGCCAAGTGCTTTGTATGTTGGGAACCAGGTCACTGGGTACAGAACTACCTTAGCTGGAATAAGCCCACCCAAAGGCCATGCCACCCCAGCAAGCAAGCTGGCCACCAGGGTGTACCTTGTCCTATGGCAGATAGCCAAGAGGGAGGGTGCCCGCAGGTCAGTGAGCAGCTGCTCCTTGAAGATTGGCCCGACCCGCAGTAGGAGAGCTGTAACGGGTCTGGAACCTCGGGTGAGCAATCAATGTGGCAGCAAGGTCAGTGGATGTTCTCCGAGATACTGGGCTGCCTATCCTCTCCTCACCTTCTTCCCTGACCCTGGGCACCATTCACAAGTGAAACCGTGGGAGCTGTTGCACCCATACCCCTCAGAAGCAGAGCATACAGACGAGTACCCCTGAGAGCTGTTGGGGATTTTTCACCGCCACCCCAGGACAGATAAGTGCTCCACAAAAAAACCCTACCTCAGACCCATCACAGTCTTTAAGCCAGTAAAATGCCTTTACCCCATTCCTGTGTTTAGAGTGAACTAACACCCATGCCTGTCAGTCCTAAGATTCCCTCTTTTCTAAACTTCCTGTGACACTAACCCACACCTCCAAGGGCACTGCCATCTCACAACCTTACCGCTGTCTCACCTAAATTGTCCACCTGCTGTTTTGTTTCTTCTTCCAGAAGTTCTCAGGTTATCAAGATCTCTAAGCCCAGTGTGCCAGCTTTAGGAGCACCAGCTCCTGGATCACCTCAACTTCATCTATTGTGGGGCCTGAGTGGACAACCCCTTCCAACAGAGTAGGAAGGGTGTGGACCCAAAGCCCCACTCTGTGCCTTTTGCCAGCAGGAAGCAGCTAGAGATGTTGTTGCCCAGTACCCCAAAGATCTGGGTCCATACCTCTTCAGTGGGGAAATGTTAGGCAGCTGGAGGCAGAACTAAGGGTTGTCCCTCTACATGCCAAAGCCTCGCTTCCCCCTTACAGGAAGTTGTTAGCTGCATAAGGCTAGAGGGCATGCTCACATTCAGGTATTTGAGACAGGGAACCAGTAAACCTGGGTGGCACCCCATATCTTTCTCCCCTCCACTCCCCTCCTTCTCTCCTCTCTCTCTGGCTCTCCAAGCACAGCTCCTACACAGTTCTGTGCAGCTGGGCTGCAGTCCAGCACAACTGTGCATGGTCTCTCTCTGACTTGTGTTCAGTTTACTGTAATGCCTGAAACGGCTTCTGTCTTTTACAAAAACCCACTTGGATCACAAACCAGGCTGTGAAGTGAATTGTTTCTGGTGCAAAGCCATGAACAGAGGTATTTTTCACTCGAGAAACCTAATGATCTTACACATGCTAGGTCTTAAAAGCCAGTGTAGACAACCTGTCAAATCAACATGCTGGACTTTTTGTGATGTCTATGTAGAAGAATATGTCAAAATTAAAATATGTAATATTATCACACTTAAGCCTAAATGCTTGAACTGGCAATTCTACTTCTAGTAATTTATCTTCAGAAAAATATAAACTACAAATAAAAAATACAGATATAGGCATAAAAAGTACAGGTGGGTAGAAATTTAACTACAAAGTTATTAGTCACAAGATGAAATGGTATACTATGCAGCCATTAAAAATGAAATTGTTTTTGCTTCCTTTGTCATTAGACCAGAAGAACTGGATGCCCAGCAATTGTTACCCAAGATTTTGGCCAAAGATGCTATAGAAGATTCTTGCTCAAGACAGGAAAAACAGAACAAAATTTCAAACTCTCATGGAATCTAGAATTTCTAGAGCCATAAAGGCTGGAAGAGACTAATGCCCTGAGATAATCTTTGAACCTGAAGCCAAAAATATCCGTGAGGTCTTCTGAAAGTCAAACTAGTTTACTGTAACCCGTAAAGAATGTCCACTTTAAGCACAGTACTATTTAAGAACTATCTATATGTCATCACATTGACAATAGTAATTATAAAGGTTCGGTTAGAACCTTAGGGCATGATGAGCCTATGTTAATGAGGTAGGTACAATTTGGAAAGGAGGATAAGAATGTTTCCACAACCTAAAGAATGTAGTAGTCAATGCTACTGAATTGCACGTGTAGGATCTCATGCATTGGCGTATTTCTGCTGTGAATATAGCCTCCAAACAACAAAAAAAGGTAAAACTTGAAGAAAGAAACCCTCCAAAGCCACAGAAAACAGTAAGTGTTGGCAGTGTTGACAGATAAACTGGAACCCTCATCCAATGCTAGTAGAAATGTACAATCGCACAGCCACTCCGGAGTAGTTATTCTATCAGAAAATCATTACAAAAATATTTAAGAGCATGAAAACGCTCACAAATTATTGAATGAAAATGCAGATTATGAAATACCAAGAGGATTATTCCTAAGTAGTGGTAGAGTCATATGTAATTTTTTTTCTTTTTTTCTTATCTAGAATTTAAGAAAAATAGTAGTGGCAAGAGTAGTAATAGTAATAGCTGCAATAGCCCATCACCATTCCCTGACCAGACACTATTTTAAATAAGTTATCTCACCTCACCTTCTCAACCTAAATCAAACCAGAAAAGACGGAAAAGAATACCATCCACGTTACACCTGAGGCTCCACACCACAGGTCTCACAGGAAGGTGTCAAACACCTTGATGGACTTTAGGGATTCTAGTTTTTTCCCCTATTATAATGTGTTGGCTTTTCTTCTGAATGTTCTTTTACAGGCAGCACCTAAGTACTCCTTTCTAGAACGGGCCTGAAGGTGAGCAAGAGCCTCAGCCTTGAGACCCTCTCTTGCCACAGGACAGAGAACAGACACTAATGAGCAGGATCCCTGAGTTCCTATTGGCTGAGTATGGGGCTGCCATGAGTTAAAACGACAGCCTTAGAGCTCCTCTGTCCTACAGGGTTATTGAGTAGGAATGGGTTAGATGGCCATGGTTATTCTGTGTCAGTACAACACGTTACAGTTTCAAGAAACTACTTCTATACCCAACCTAAAAACCCACCACCAGCCATTGAATCCCACTCAAAACAACCCTGTGGGGCAGAGCAGGACTGCTCCACAGGGCTCCAAGGCTGCGATCCTTACAGATGGGGCTGTCCCATCTTTCTCCCGTGGTGGGTTATTTTGGTTGGCAGCCAGGTGCTTTAATCGATCTTACTTTTTAAGAAGTAGCTATGACACATATAAGGTGCCCTCGTGGTGTGATGGGTACCACA
>NW_022111320.1:49122647-49124063 GCF_000313985.2 Echinops telfairi
CTAATAAAAATGATTAAAAAAAAGAAAACTAAAGATAAAAGGCGAACCCTAAAAGCAGTAAGAGGTGAATTATCACAAAGGAAATCTAGAGTTCAGAAAGCAATGAAAAACTACTCCTGAGATAATAAGTGTCCTTATTCTACTATTCTTTTCTGTAGAGCAGGGTGTGGTGGTGGTGTTGACTCCACACAGAGAAACAATGTTTTTCAACTAACAAACTATTGTCTCTGATGTTTACTGTTAATTCAAACCCATAACTAAATTAGCAAACTTGCAAAGATCAATCCACGGGAACGACAGGCATTGCGAGGATGTGGGTGACAGGTACTACCATACACAGTGTTGGTGTGTATGAAGAAAAAACTCTGGGGAGATTAATCTATCAATCCCCCCTCACAGCCATCAAGTCAATGCTAACTCATAGAGACCCTAAAGCTCGGGAGCTGTTACTCTTCACAGGAGTACAAAGCCTCATCTGGCTTCAAACTGCTGACCTTGTGGTTAGCAGTCAACTCGGGACCACTACATCTAATCTATTAATAATTACCCAAATTACAAAAAGCACTCACTCACCAATTCAGGGCTCCTGTCTCTGGTAATTGGCTGGACAGTTCTCATGGCCATATATGTGCTAATGCACACAGGTTGTTTCTCATACTAACAGGACTCCACTAACAAAACCGAAAGCATGTACACTAGAACTCTGGTTACATACACTAAGGTACATCCTGGCAAAGGGTTTATCAAGCTACAAAAGACAATGGGGAAACCTGTACACCAATGCCCACTGCTACTGTTCACAATAACCAAAAGGTAGAAACAACAGAACTGCCCACCAACAGACAAATGGACAAACAAAACGTGGATCATGCACACAATGGAAGATGATTCAACCATTAGAAGGAGAAAAAAAAAAGTCCTGAAAGATGCTACAACCTGAATGAACCTTGAGCACATTATGCTAAGTGTGGGGCAAGTTATGAAAGGACACATGATGTGTGATACCACTTACACAAAACAGGCAAATGTAGAGAGACCAAAGGTTATCACATCAGGTGAATGGGAAAAAAAGAGGTATGTACATACCATGACACATTATGGTTATCAGGGTGGAAATGGGGGGGCGCAGGGGGAGGGGGATGGGGGAAGCGGCAGTCATTGCTTAGGGGCAATGACTTTCTGTTAGTGGTGGGATAAGCTGGAAAAGGCTGGTGCTAAGGGTGACACAACATGATAAAGGCAGTCAGTGTCGCTGACTTGTATGTGTGAAAATGGTTGAGCTGGCAAATGCTTTGCTACATATATTTTTGTTTTGTTTGTTTAAAGTCAATATTCACCATTTTTCTTTTCTAATAATTTTATTAGGGGCTCATACAACTCTTATCACAGTCCATACATACATCAATTGTGTAAAGC
>NW_022111320.1:49125733-49128193 GCF_000313985.2 Echinops telfairi
GCTTCTTCCATGTGGGCTTTGATGCTTGTCAGCTGGATGGCCGCTTGTTTATCTTCAAGCAAAACCAAGAGGATCTTATTTACTGATAATAAACTATCACAAAGAAATATTCTGAAGAAAAAGAAACGTTCAAACAACAGAATTGTATGTGAATAGATATATTGGCTCATGTAAAATATGGCCAAAAATATATATAGGGAAAATAAATTTTAAAAAATAAGGGCCCGAGGGGGTGAGTAGGGGAGGGAGGGGAACTCATATCAAGATATTCAAGAATAAAGAAAATGTTTTGAAACTGATTGTGGTAGCAATTGTACAATACTTCTTGATGTGACTGAACTGTGGAAAGTTATGATACCTGTAAGAACTCCCAATAAAAGGATTAAAAAGAAGAAGTGTGCTACTTTCATGTAAGGGAAGAGCTCTGCGTCTCTCTGTTACGAGCACAGAGCACCCCGAGGGGACACACGAGAGCCTGTAACACGGACACCTCTGGGGAGAGGATCCAGTGGCCAGCAGCAGGAGGGATGGTGCCCATGTACACCCTGTTGTTCCTTTGAATGGTGTGCCATGTGAATGCATTACTCCTTGAGAAGGTAAATGTTAAAAAGTAATGAAGATGCAAACAAAAGCTTCCCTGTGGAAAGCAGCAGCCCCGTACCCTGGACTCCCATAAGTCTACCCTGTCCTGTGTTCATTCATAGCTGCCCCTGCCTGACCAAGGGCCCCCTGGGAAAAGGTCATGGCTGAATCACCCCTGTGTTCTCTAGAGCACCCAGCACCTCACTTGGCACCCTGCGGAAAGTCACTGTAGACGTGTTCACTGTTAAACTAGTCCACTGGTGCAGTACATCCCTTCGGGGGAAAGTGTGTTTCTGAAAAACAGAGTTCCAAAAGCCGTTTTGTAAATTAGACCAATGCTCAAGGAAGAAAATTTAATTTAAGCATCAAAATTAACCAAATAAACTGGAAGATTTTTCAGCAGACGAAGTTAACGGACTGAAAAAAGGAGGGAATTTCAGTTACTGTTTGAAGGTTGATTTTGGAGAATGTAAAGCCCGAAAGTAAACATTTTCAAAAGGAGGCGTATTGCCACATTTGGAGCAACTGCTGGCCTGCACAGCAACATCCAGACTGAAGGAACACCAAATCAAGTCAACTGGCTGTGATGGCCATCACAAATAAAGTTGTACATGATGCCAACACTCTCAGCACGCCACAATCAAGAATTATCAAAATAGTAACGATTTTCTTTCATAATACCAGCTAGTCTAGTTCTTATTGGCTCCCCCACACACACAATTTTTTTTTCTTCTTATTCCCTCTTGATTGTGTCAGGAATGACTGACAAAGGGATGGAGTCAACACTGTAAGGCTGTGGGCTAGAGACCCTGAAGGAGACCACTGTACAGCCTTGTAATTTCACAGGAAGTCTCCTGTTGCCAGCCACACATGAGTACATGCAGGCTGCTGCACAGGCTGAGCAGGACTCCAACCCCCCAAAGAGAAGTGTGCTGAGTCTTTTATTACTACTTCAAGAGTTTTAAATACGCACGGCACATGGAAGAAGGTTCTGCAGTACACGCCGGAGTGCAGAGGGCTGGTGAAGAAGGAAGCGTGCCAACAAGGAAAGTAAGAGTCCCTTCTCCTTAGAGATAGGGTGTGGGAGTCCCTGAACTCTCCCCAGCAGACTAGCTGCCACCACCACCCCACCCCTCCCAAAAATTCTTATCATGATATGACTTCCACCCCTGCAGTCCTTCATGCAGACCTGTTGCCAAGGGCATCTGGTCTTCGTGCTCCCATCCGGCTTGCCACTCTAGACCCATACTGTACCTCAAGACCCTTTCCATGTTCATGAGGGCAAAAAGACGATGAGCCCACAAACCTTCTAATCACTCTAAGCCAGTGGTTCTCAACCTTCCTAATGCCGAGACCCTTTCACACAGTTCCTCATGTTGTGGTGACCCCCCCAACCATAAAATTATTTTCGTTGCTACTTTACCACTGTCATTTTGCTACTGTTATAAATCGGGTGACCCCTGTGAAAGGGTCGTTCGACCCCCAATGGAGTCAAGACCCACAGGTTGAGAGCTGCTGCTCAAAGCCTTGTTAATCAGTGTACAACGACCCACAGGTAAAACTATTAGACCAAAGCAATCATAATCTATGTAGTACTTATTCCTAGATGTTCTGTCAAAGTCTAAGAACCATTTTAGTTTTATCGGTTTGTGTTTGTTTTTACTAAGTTTAAAATAGTCAGGGCTGCCACAAATTGACAACTCCATTTCGGACTTGAACTTGTAGTACGAAAGAACACTTCCCAGCAAACAGGACAGACAGGGATTACAATATGCTCTGGGACCACACAATTCTTCCAAATGTTCACAGTTACTTCTCAGGCTGGAACGTCCTTGCCTTCCTGATATTCCATAGGCAAAGGGGCAGAGAGTAACAGAA
>NW_022111320.1:49128696-49130155 GCF_000313985.2 Echinops telfairi
TGTGTATGGATTGTGATAAGAGTTGTAAGAGCCCCTAATAAAGTGATTTTTTTTAAAAGAAGAAGAAGACTGGGTCTAAAGTGAGCCACCTCAGAAGCAGGAAGAGAGAATCTCACAACCACCGAGAATGCAGAGCTTGTCTGAGATCTCCAACCAGCAGAGTGAAGAGCGGAGGCAGGATGAGAGAACGTGGGGTTTCCTGTCCCCATAAAGTTCACTAAGTTCAGTGCCTCAGGGGTGCCTTTGGGCATTCACCAGTGATGTGAAAAAAAAAAAAACTTTTACAACACTTGCCTGACCAGGGTCACATGCTTGAGAGACCAAGGACCAGAAAGAAATCTGGCTGCAAGCATGGCTGAGAAGGTCAGTGGATTGAAGAACTAAATCCTTAATGTTTTCTGATCATGACTTGTAACCTCCCTAATAAACTCTCACCTCAATAATGCGATCTACTGTGTGCAGTCAATTTAAAGACATTTCCTCAGGAATGTGGCCTGATTCCACATAAATGGATGCTGTGGGAAAGGTTGCTGCTTGCTTTTTGCTGGTTCTGGATTCTGCATTTGCCTCACTGACCTCTGGTTGTTTGGACTTGAGCCACCAGCAGACAGACAGTATATTGCTGGCCAATCCTGGAAGTCACCAGAGACCTATTATTGTCCCTATCAACCTTGGATTAACTCACCTCTGCAACCACATGCCTGCAACCTCCTGCTAATCTTCGTTTATCAACTTCTCAGCTTCAGGAGTCAAGAGAAGCCTCCAGCCCAACATCTGACCCACATACTTGGAACTTGCCTGCTTCTACAACTATGTGAGCCATTTCCTCGATATAACCCTCTCTATATATAAAAATGCAAGGGGCACTGACAGTGGAGTGGGTTACCAATTGGAGTGCAAACCATAAATACGGTCAGCTACTTCAACCCATTAGCCACTTGCTCCTCTGGAGAAAGACAAGGTATTTTTACTCCCATAAAGATTTACAGCCTTGGAAACCCACAGGACAGTTCTACCCTGTCCTAAAGGATTACTATGAACCAGAATCGACAATGACAGTAAGGGTTTTTTTTTAATACACACGTGAGCTTCATGGGTTTTGCTTCTCTCAGAGAGCTCAACTAGGCAACAGTCACCTGGCAGCCTGTGCTTCCAAGGCTATCTGTTTCAGGGGTACACTGAATCCCCTAGTCTTTCCATTAAGAAATTGCTGGCTTGAAGGAGAATTATAAAATCCCTTAATGGGCTGAGTCATGATTCCTATGATCTAAAGCAGGCATGGAAAGGGCTATTTTTTTTAAAAATCATTTTATTAGGGGCTCATACAACTCTTATCACAGTCCATACATACATCAATTGTGTAAAGCTCATTTGTACATTCATTGCCCTCATCATACTCAAAACATTTCCTCTCCACTTAAACCCCCCGCATTAGGTCCTCATTTTTCCCCTCCCTCCT
>NW_022111320.1:49132703-49148050 GCF_000313985.2 Echinops telfairi
ATTAGGGGCTCATACAACTCATCACAATCCATACATACATCAATTGTGTGAAGCACATTTGTACATTCATTGCCCTCATCATTCTCAAAACATTTACTCTCCACCTAAGTCCCTGGCATCAGGTCCTCATTTTTTCCCCTCTGGGCTCATACAACTCTTATCACAATCCATATACACATCAATTGTAATAATCACATTTCTACATTCATTACCCTCATCATTCTCAAAACTTCTGCTCTCCACGTAAGGCCCTGGCATCAGCTCCTCATTTTTCCCTCTCCCTCCCCACACCTCCTTCCCTCATGAGCCCTTGATAGTTTGTTATTTGTAAATTGTAAATTGTTATTTTGTCATATCTTACACTGTCAGTTTCTACCTTCGTCAGCTAGAAAACGATGAGCAATTAACACTAAAAGCTTACAAAAGTAAAGATGAAAAATGAAAATAGAGAAGAGAAAAACAACAGAGAGATGAGATAGTTAAAGGTTATTTTGCCAACCTGGCCAATAAACACATGTGGGGTTAATCGAAGGGCGGAGGGATAAATGGCTCAGTGAGCCTCCCCTTTTGAGTTCTTGGGTCTCTTGCTTTCTGATGATCGGACCAGGGTGCAGCTGCCTCAGCCAGTTCCCTGCTTCAGCTGACAAGCCTCTCTTCCTGTGACACATCCCTGAGAAGCCACATGGACCTACCCCGATGCAGCCCTGGGTCCTGGAGCAGCCGTGTGGAGATCCCTGACAGCACTGAGATGCTTACACACTCACTGATTCGGCTTTCCTCCTGCAGTCGGCGTCATTGCATCTGTGAGATGGAGGAGGACTTTGTAGATTGGTGTCGGACATATGGGCTAATGTTGGACTTGTGGGTTTGCACAGCACTGGGTTGGGATGTTTTCTTGATGTACACTTACCCTTTATAGAAAACTCTCTTATACATATATGAGTTTCTTTGGATTTGTTTCTCTACTGTACCCAAGGGAAAATGCATAAAACCAAAAAGTGGTTCTCATTGAAAGGAACAGTATAATTAAGATACCCTTAGCTAGACTGATCAAGAGGAAAAAAAAAATAGAGACTCAAATTACCAGAATCAGAAATGAACAAGAGGGACTCACTACTGACTTTACAGAAATAAACAAAGTTATACTATAAACAACTATATATCACTAAATTATATAACTTGGATGAAATGGGCAAAATCCAGGAGCACATACTATCAAAACTGACTCAATTAAAAACCCTGAGTAGATCTATACCAACAGAGAGAGTGAATTGGTAACGTAAATTGGTAATGTATAGCTTTCTCCCTCGCCGGCCACCTAGGGCCCTGCTTTTGGTTGGAAGCTGTTCAGCACAAAAGACAGGAAGATGGTGGCCCCAGAGACAACAAAACCTTGCTATGGAGAGTAAGGAATACTTGCTGGGTACACAGACTCCAGAGACGATCAGGCTAGGCACAGCGAAACTGGCCCTCCTCGCCAACAGTTGCCTGGCCCTGAGGAAATCTGGATGCGTGAACTCTGCCACACTGGCTGAAAGTGATGTCCACCTCTACAGTGGCAGTAAAACTATACAGTATACACCCTGTTTTGATTAAAGTGATTCCAGTATCACTAGAAGCATGTCACAACAGTCTGGGGAAAAATAACTCAGACTTCTGATGGTGCCCAGCTATCAAAAGATATAGTATCTGGGGTCTTAAAGGCGTGAAGGTAAACAAGCAGCCATCCAGCTGAGAAGCAACAAAGCCCACAAGGAAGAAGCACACCAGTCTGGGTGATCACGAGGTGTCGAAGGGATCGGGTATCAGGCATCAAAGAACAAAAAATCAAATATTGTGAATGAGGGGGAGTGCAGATTGGGGAGCCAGACCCATCTGTAGGCAACTGGACATCCCCTTACAGGAGGATCAGGAGGAGACAAGCCAGTCCAGGTGCAGTGTAGCAACAATGAAGCATACAGCTTTCCTCTAGTTCCTAAATGCTTCCTCACCCCCGACCCCACCCCCACTATCCTGATCCCAATTCTACCTTACAAATCTGGCTAGACCAAAGGATGTACACTGGTACAGATAGGAATTGGAAAGACAGGGAATCCAGGACAGATGACCCCTTCAGGACCAGTGCTGACAGTGGTGATACCAGGAGGATGGAAGGAGGGTGGGGTGGAAGGGGGTAACTGATTACAAGGATCTACATATAACTTCCTCCCTGGGGGACAGACAAAAGAAAAGTGGGTGAAGGGAGACACTGGACAGTGCAAGACATGACAAAATATAATGTATAAATTATCAGGCGTTCGTGAGGGAGGTGGAGCGGGGAGGGAGGGGAAAAAATGAGGAGTTGATACCAAGGGCTCATGTAGAAAGCAACTGTTTTGAGAATGATGATGGCAACAAATGTACAAATGTTCTTGATACAATGGATGGATGTATGGATTGTGATGAGAGGTGTATGAGACCCAGATAAAATGATTAAAAATAATAAAATAACTCAGACTTTTTTATTTACTAAAACTGGTCATAAGTTGTTTTTAAAAATTAGCTTAAGGAAAACACCTCAAAAAGAGTCTATACCAGTGAATCTGACCAAATGGTTAAAGAAGAATTAACATTCATACTTGACAAATTAAAAAAAAACAACTAGAAGAGGCAAGAGACTTCTCAACTCATTCTATGAGACCAGTACCATCCGGACACCAAAACCTGTTAAGGACACATCACAGGGAAATAGAAAAAAAGCTATAAACCATTACCACTTATGGGTATATGAAAACTCAACAAAATATTAGGAATTCAAGTCTAGCACCATATGAAATATATATACATTACGATAAAGTGGAGTTTTATCAGGATACGAGATACCAAAAATCAATCAAAGTAATATATTAATAGAATAAGGAGAGCTCAAGTAGAAAGCAAAGGTTTTGAGAATGATGATGGCAACAAATGTACAAATGTGCTTGACACAATGGATGGATGTATGAATTGTGATAAGAGTTGTACAAGCCCACAATAAAATGATTTAAAAAAAAGAATATGGGACCCAGAAAATTTTTTTTAATAAAAGCAACTCCCTTTTCAAAACTTTTTTTCCATTTATTTATTTTATCTTTTTGATGATGATGGAGTTTATTAGAGAAGTTAATAGGTTGCAACTCTGGATCTGAAATATTAGGGATGCAATTTTTGTTTAAAGTATTTCTTCTTTGTGCCTGCAGGCATGCATTTTTCTTTAATACTTTTATTGGGGGCTTTTACATCTCTTATCACAATCCATACAATCATCCAGTGTGTCAAGCACATTTTACACATATGCCACCATCATTTTCAAAGCACTTGAGCCCGATATCAGCGCCCCATTTCTTCCCTGTTCCTCCCCCACCTGCCCTCCCTTCACAAACCCTTGATAAGTTACAGATTATTATTTTCATATCTTACATCATCTTCTGTCACCTCTCACCCACTTTTCTGTTGACCAACCCCCTGGGAGTGGGTTAAATGTTGATCACTGTGATCAGTTCCCCCTTTCTCTCCACATCTTCCCCTTACCTTCCTAGTATCGCTACTCTCATTGTTGGTCCTGAAGGGTTTATCTGTCCTGGATTCCCTGTGTTGCAAGCTCTTATCTGTACCAGTGTATATGTTCTGATTTAGCTGGATTTGTAAGGTAGACTTGGGGTCATCATAGGCAACACCCTTTTATAATAAAATCCTCAGTAAACTAGAAAGAAGGGAATATCCTCAACACAATAAAGGTATCTATTAAAAAGCTCCCTGATCTTTCATGGTATCGCGGTTACGTATTTGGCTTCTAACTGATGGTTGGCAGTTTGAAACCACCAGATGCCCTGAGAGGGAAAAACGAGGCTTTCTACTGCTATAAAGAGTTACTGTCTCAGAAGCCCACAAGGGCAGATCTACCCAGGCCTATAGGATCGCTAAGAGTTAGAATGGACCGATAGCAGTGAGTTTGGTGGCGGCAGCTTTTTTTAACTGACTATGAATTCTTCCTTAAGATCAGAAGGCTTGTTCTCACACTTTTATTCAACATTATAGTAGAGGTTCTCCCAAGACAATACGATAAGAAAAAGGAATAAAATTAGGCATCCAGACAGGAAAGAAATAAAACTACTTGATACTTCCCCCCTTAAAAAATAATTTTGAATTCTACATTATTAGGAAGTTGCAAAAATGGTACGGCGTGGTCCCATGTACTCTTCCCAGTTTCCAGGTAATGGTTACATCTTACAATATTATAGTACAAGGTCAAAAGCAAGAAACTGCCACAAAGTGAGTATAGTTCTACTATATTTTATCACATTTGCTCCATTGGTAATGTGATCTTGTATATAAAGAGTCCTAAGAAAACCACTAAAGGGTATTAACAAAGAATAATAAATTATTTCAAGGTGGCAGGATATAAGATCAATATATAAAAAACAGCTGTTATTTCTAAAACACACACTGAATAATTCAAAAATAAAATTAAGAGATTCCATTTACAAGAATTGCAGCAAAAATATTAACCCACAAAGGAACGAGTTCAGCTAAAGAACTGCACATCTCATGCACCGAACATGACAAAGCACTGATGAAATTATTTTTTTAATCTATACACATAAACGGAAAGATATCACGAGTTCATGGACCGGAAACTTAATATTATTATTAAGATGCCAATCTTCGTCAAATTGATGTACAAAAATCAATACAATTCTTTTCAAAATCCCAGGTGGCTTCTTTGCAAAACCTGACATGATGACCCTAAAATCATAGGGAAAAGCAAGGAATTCAAAATAAGACACACACCCAAAAAAAACACTCCAAAAATTTAAAGATGTACACTTCCCAATTTCAAAGCTCACTACCAAAGTTACAATAACCATGCCATTGTGGAACAGCATAGAGACAGACACAGAAATCAACTGACAGAACTGAAGGTCCAGAAATAAATTCATATATTTAAGGCCAATGGATTTCTGACAAATGTACCATGCAATTCCATGGGACAAGAATAGCCTTTTCAACAAATGGTGTTAGACAACTGGGCACTCACATGCAAAACTGGACCATTATCCCAAATCATATTTGGAATGAAATCAAACACCTCTAAGTAAAAGCTAAAATTATAAAACTCAAAAATAAAGCTTCAAGACCTCAGAGGGTTGCAGGATTCTTAGATACAACAATAAAAATGCACACAGCGAAAGTTAAATTAGATAAATTGGACTCCGTCAAAATTAAAAACTAAAAACCTCTGTGCATCTAACAATTCTCAGTATAAAAGTATTAAGGCAAACTACAGATGGAAAAAAATGTAAATCAAGTATCTATCTGATATACAAATATATAAGGAACTCAAACTCAACAACAAAAAGACAACCAATGCAGCAAAAGGACTAGAATAGACATTTCTTAAATAAATGGTTATTAACACATGAAAGGGTGCTCAACAACATTACTCACTAGCAAAATGCAAATCCAAAGCACACTGGGTACCACCCGACATTCTAGGATGGCCGCAAGCCAGTCAGTGCGGCAAACCTGTACACTCTACTTGTGGGAATGGAAACTGCACGCAATTTCGGAAACAGTTTGGCAATTTCCAACCTGCTATTGTACTTTCAGGTATCCAGGAAAAATGGAAACATACGCCAATACAATGAACTGCTACCCAAAGCAACATTGTTTCAAAAAGCCTGAAAATCTTAAACACCACTCAAATGTCTATCAACCAATGAATAGATAAACAAAATGTTATATAGTCATACAACATGTGGCAATTACAAAATCTCCTGTCAACTTGAGGGAAAGGGTAGAGGCCAGCCTGTCAATCAGGTCATAGCCAATGAGGCCTCTGTGTGGGCATGGCCTTCCCCTGAGGATTCTGGAAACTCCTATCTTCCTCCCTGGAGGCAGAACACATACACCCTCTGCTGATCGTCATTGCAGGTGTTATGTGAGTCTGAAGAGGAATTTATAGACTGGTATTGGATATACGGGCTAATATCGAACTTAGAGACTTGATCTGGACTGGACTGGCATGTTTTCTTAATATACAATTACTCTCTGACCTAAAGCTCTCTTTAATACACATGAGTGTCTCTTGATTTGTTTCTCTAGTCAACCCACACTAACACAAGCAGAATATTATTTGAGCATAAAAAGAAGTAGGGGGGAAAAAGGAGATAATGTTAGATGCTACATCAAAGAACTCTGAAAATATTATGCTAAGTGAAAGGAAATATACATATGGAAAACACAAGGTTCCAAGGAAAAACTTTTCTTAGCCTAAAAGTATCAAGGCAATTGATTGAAAAAAAGCAAACAAACGAACAGATATGTGCTACATGATTCCATTTCAAGAACAGGTGAAAACTAATCAAAGATGAGAAAACTCAGATTTAGTGATTCTATCACAAGGAAGAAGGTATATAAAATGGAAAAGGGCAGGAAGGAACATTCTGGGATTCTGGACACAGTTGATATTGGGGGTGGGGGTATGTATCAGGGTGTGATAGTTATATAATCTGTTGTCAATTTGAGACTTACAAAGTGAAGGGGTAGAGTTTACCTGACAATCAGGTTGCAGCTTGATGACCTCATTTGGAGGGGGTTAAGGAGATAAATAGCTCGCTGGAGGTGGGACACTCACTCTGAGACTCTCTACTGACAAGACACCTGGGTCTATGCTGATGGCAGCAAGAGCCCCAGACCTGGAGGAGCCACATGGAGACCCACACCAGGACTGAGATTCTTCTACCAGCACTGGATCCACAAGACTGTCCACCCACTGGCCTGTGATCATCCTGCATTTGGCGTCATTGCATGTGTTTTGTGGGTCTGAAGAGGATTTTATAGTTTGGTATTGGACACATAGGGTAATATGGGACTTTCGGACTTGATCTGAACTGGGCTGGGTTGTTTGCTCAATATTTAATTGCTCTTGTATATAAAGCTCTTTCTTATATACATATGAGTGTGTCTATGAATTTTGTTTCTCCAGTCAACCCAGCCTAACATAGCTACCAAAACATTACTAGTGGTTACCACTAGGATAACAGACAATTTTAACTTTTGTGGGGTCTTTCTGTACTTCTCTATTAAACAACAGCAGCACCAAACACCCAGAAAATAGACGTTAGTTTGCAAGGGAAAAACATGGAAATAGCACTATGTATATTGAGAATGTTATCTTAAGACATGATATAAACAAAAGAAAACTGACTAAAGCCAAGAGCCAAGTACATACGTGGCAATTAGCATTACAAAAATTATATGCACCTGCATGGCCCGCTAGCTTCAGGTGCATTTGTCTCCTCAGAGTGGAGAGGCCAACTAACCGGAGCAGCACCATCTGGAAACTTGCTTGAAATTCAAATACCCTAGGCCTGTCTCAGACCTCCCAAAGTAGTGGCGCTGGATGGGGGAGTGGGTGTGGGAGTGGGTGTGGGTGTGTGTCAGACAATGCTCTCTCCTTTAGGTAGTTTTGTCTACTTCTGAAAATGTTTCTTGCTCAAAACTCATTTTATTTCAATTTACACAGTCCTTAACAAATACGAATCCCTTCAATGGTGGAATCATAAACTGGCAGGTGTAAAAATGATTTTTTAAATGAGGTGGATTTTGGAATGCCTCAAATCGAAACAATCATCAACACCTGCATCAGAATGAGCTGAAAGAAAAGCAAGGCTATGTTTTATAACGTGAAAAAGCAAACCAATTTGAAACACTCTAGAACTGGAGACGGGAATGGCACAACTATTATGAAGACTATTTGCATGAACTGATTATTCTTTTTAATAACAGTTTTATTGCCACGATTTACATATCATACAATTAAATAGTTCAATTGTTCAATCATATCAAGGAGGACTGTACAATCATTACCACACTCAATTTTAGAGCACACCCCTACCTTCATAGTTAAATCATCTTTAAAATGATTTGTGCCATCACAGGCAGTTCTAATGCTTCCGCCCACCTTCATTTTTCATTCCTGAAATCCCATTTCCTCCCTATCACCCACCCCCCACCGCCCGCAAGCCCATCATCCCCTGTATCAGTTATTATCACTAGGCATCCACTCCTCCTGTGCAGCACAAACTGGGAAACCCAACGGAAACAATAAAAGACAAAATCAAAATAAGGTGGTAAGGAAAAAATAATAATAATATAAAGACCAAAATGCAAACAATAAGTAAGAAAAGACCCTCATCAACATTCCCAAAGCCAGGGAAGAAATTTCTGTCATGGAGTACTTGAGAGATACTTGTACCGAGAACTAACTCAGGTCAGGTCCACAGGGAGGTGCGCTGGTCAAGTGTGGAGTTGGATCCAGCAGAGTCAAGGTGACAGTGGTCTCTGCCTGACGGTCAGGCTGTCAGAGACTCTTGCCTGGGGCTGGAGGGGATCTGCCAGTGGCTCAGTCTGACTAGATACTCTGCAGATGGGTTTTGGGCTCCCACTGCCCACTGTAGCCTTCTACAATTGGGTGTTCATTTTAGCTCTGATACTTTTCCCTCCAATATATCTGAATTTTTTCATTGTCATCTTTGGATCACACGAGCTGGCATGATTTTTCCATGTGGATTTAGTTGACTCCTCGCTTAGATGGCCGCTTGTTTTGAGTACACCCAGACCCTGTTCCGGTGGATAACGAGGCACCATCTAATTTCTTCACCACGCTTTGCTGTAGCACCATCCTCTTCAGGGATCATTTTATGCAGGGGAGTATGGAGCAGGGCCATGTGATCAGAACTCACTGTTCTTGAATCGGGACTAGAGTGAAGCAGGAACCCAGACTCCATCTGCTTGTCCCCGGGGTTTGCCCATCCCAGGTGGACTTTGTCTCAGGTTGACGCTGGTGGTCATCATGAGACAAAATCACAACCCTATAATGTCAACTGCATTGATAGCAGCCATAAGCCAATCAGCAACCAAACAGAACACAAACACCCAAAAAGAAAAACAACAACAACACAAAGCAAGCTGCAAACAGGAAAGCTAACACCCCACCTAAACAAAGAAGTAGAGCATTGTCCATCACCCCCGGGGGTGAAGTGGGCTGTTCTGTTATCCTCATCCATTTTCCCAACAGCCCCGTACAGTGTCACGATGAGGAGTCTATGCGAGGGCAGTTCCACCTTGAGCCGCCACCCACGAGTGTTTGTCCCACAGTTCCATCTCCCGTTCGATTGGCCTCTGTTGACTCTGTGTGGGGACAGATGGCTGTGCAGATCGCTGCTCAACGGTCCCAACCTGCCGTGTCCCTGCAGGTGGGCACTGAGATACTACAGATGTAGGGGATCCTGGGTCTCTTTCCATTGGACACCATAAACTGATTCTTTTTTTTATTATTACTTTATTGGGGGCTTATACAACTCTTATCACAATCTGTACATACATCCATTGTGTCAAGCACTTTTGTACTTTTGTTTCCCTCATCATTCTCAAAACATTTGCTTTCTAATTGAGCCCTTGATATCAGTTCTTCATTTTCCTCCTCCCTCCCTCTCCCCCTCCCCCACGAACCCTTGATAATTTATAAATTATTATTATTTTGTCATATCTTACGTCCAATGTCTCTCTTCACCCACTTTTCTGTAGTCCATCCCCCAGGGAGGAGGTTATATGTAGATCCTTGTAATCAGTTCCCCCTTTAAACTGATTATTCTTGTATCCCTGGGTCCTGACTATATTGAATACAGAGGTTCAATCATTTTTATTTCTTAGGAATTCACTTACTTAAAATTGTTGTCTTAGGAGCCTAAACATTACCACAACTTAAAAGGTAGTATTTGTGCTATATCTCACACACATGACTACTGAAGACAATGCCATTTTCACATTCGGGACAGTAATTTTAAATGTATAATAAGTTATTAATATGAAATACCAAGGTCTTAGGGATCTAGTAGGAGTCCTGGTGATGCAGGGGTTATGCGTTGGGCTGCAATCCACATGATCAGCAGTTCAAAACCACCAGCAGTTCCTTGGTAGAAAGCCTGGGCTTTCTACTCCTATCAACAGGCCAGTGGATGGACAGTCTTGTGGATCCAGTGCTGGTGGAAGCATCTCAGTGCTGGTGTGGGTCTCCATGTGGCTCCTCCAGGTCCGCGGCTCTTGCTGCCATCAGCATGGACTTGAGGGCAGCGAGTCTTTTTGTTTTTGTTTTTAGGCATCTAGTGTTAACAAAAATATTCTAAGTGGGGGAAAAAAAATCCTAAGTGGGTGGCATTAACAAACAGGAGCACAGGTGGCGCGGTGGCACAGACCATCAGTTTAAACTCACTTGCCACTCGGTAGGAGAACGGTGAGGCAGTCTGCTCTTGTACAGATTTACAGCCTTGGAAACCCAAAAGCGGCAGTTCTACTCTGTTCTATAGAGCCTCTAGAAGTCAGAACTGACGAACCAGCAGTGAGTTTGGTTTAGGAGGATAGAAGGCTCTAAACTAAAGGTAACGGCTCCGATATAAATGGGAGAAACTGGAGAAAAAAAGAGATCGGCGGATGTCAGGCAAGCTCTCAGTCTGACAAGAAGCCCTGGTGACACAGTGAGTTCCTGGTGACAAGAAGCCCTGGTGACACACAGCCCCTTACCTCTGCTTCGACACGTCATCACACTGGGCTGCTCGTCGCAAGGTCAGCAGCGCAAAACCACCAGCTGCTCCGCAGGAGAATAATGAGGCTTTTTACTCCTGTAAAGAGCGATAGTCTTGGAAACCCACAGTGGTGGTTCTACTCTGTCCTGTAAGGTCACTGTAAGTCAAAAACGGCCCAGTGGCATTGAGTTTTTTCTCAGTTTGTTCACTGAGGCCATTAAGCAATGGCCCTGTTCTCTAGACTCTGAGTGTTGGCTACACCCTTTGGTTCTAGGTAGAGCCCTTCCAGATCCTTTGGCTTTCGGTGGCCCCATTCCTCTCAGTCCATCTGAGCAGCAACCCCACGGCCTTGGTCCTGGCCAGGTTCCTCTTCTGCCCCTGAGCATGGTTGCCCCACCCTCTCTGCTTTGGACACTGGCCCATGCCTCACACTCCAGAACCAAGCTGGTGAAGATCCAGCTCTTTGAAACCAGCCTTGCAGACCCATGAGGCCATGGCCCATCCTTTGAAACCCCACAGGCCACAGCCCCATGTGAGACAAAGGCAGCTCCGTTTCCCCTGCGCCTCCTAACAGTTCTGCGGATGATCAAGCTGCTCCCCGGATGGTCTGCTTCTTTTCTTGGAGGACAACAGAGGTAGCTCCTTTGGCCTGTGTCCTGCCTGTAGAATTCCAAGAGAAGGCAGCGCTTCCTTTCTCTTCTTGCTCTGCTTCCTTCTGTCTAAGCGGATGGGTTTCCACAGGCTCTTCGACAGAAGACTGCGCAGCCATGTCTTTAGTTTCCTCATTTTGAGTGCTGTGTCCATTTCGCACAGCTTCTCTTTAAGTCCATCTCTCTCCTCCCCAGGCTCACTCGTAAGCAGGGCTGAGAAACCACACAGCCCCTTACCTCTACTTCGACACGTCATCACTCATCTATCCAAGCTCATCGCTTGCAAGTTCGACCTTCCACCAAACATCTGACAAGTTTAAACATTTGGACAAGTGCATTACACTGCCTAACAAGCACTGCCCTTCCTCCATCATTCAATCACAAGTTTGTTTTTTTTCCTTTAAAGCCTCATTAGAAGCACATTTAACATCCATATTTCTAGCACTCAACATGCTATTGCTGGCACCATACAAAAAAATTTTTTTTTAATTCACTGCCATCAAGTCAATGTTAACTCATAGCAACCCTACAGGACAGGACAGAACTGTCCCTGTGGGTTTCTGAGACTGTAACTTGTTATGGGCGTAGAAAGCCCCATCTTTCTTCCTCAGAGCAACTGGTGGTTTTGAACTATGGACCTTGTGGACTACAGCCCAGTTTGTAACCACTATGCACCAGGGCACTGTATCTGGGAGTTTCAAAAAGTTCTGTGGAAAAAATTTCATTATCTTTCTATTCCATTTTCCCAAAACCTTTTTGAAGCGGCTCATATGTATTCCTAGAAGAGATTTTTTTCTCTATAGCTCTCCTCACTTCTTCTTGAGCCCTCACCAGAAAGGCCTTTGATGTCCACAACAATCTCTTCAAGGCAAGCTAGGCTTTTACTATTAGACACCTCCAAACTCTTGCAGCTTCTACCCATTCCCCAATTTCAAAACTGCTTCCGCATTTTAGGAGGCTGTTAAAGTAACACCCTACTCTTCCACTGCCAATTTGCCGTAGTTCTCTTGAGCGGCTATGGCAGAAATATCACAAGTGGGTGGTTCAACAAACAGAAACATACTGCCGCACAGTTTAGGAGGCTAGAAGTTGAAAGGAAGGATGCCAGAGAAAGCTTTCTCCGTGTCAGCTCTGGAAGGCCTTGTGTGTTTCAGCTTCTACTCTAGGGCAATGTTCACGTGGCTCAGCACCTTTTTGTTCATCTCTTCCCTGCACACTTGTCTAATCTCTTTTATGTCTCTAAAGAGATTGACTCAAGATAAACTCCACCTAAGTCCTGCTCATTAGACATAGCAAAGGCAACCATTTCCAAATCGGACTGACCACAGACATAGAGGTTAGAATTTAAAAACACATTTTCAGGGGACACAAATGAACTATTCTCCCCTAACAGCCATTCTCTCTGATGACATGGAATCATACTAAATGCCACTTGACTTTTCTCACTCAGGAACAGGGTCTCAGAAGTTAGCACACGCCTTGCCTATTTCACACAAAGCCAAATAAACCAGTGGTTTTACCAAGGGTTTCCGATCACGAACTGCTCAGAGAAACAATTCAAATATACAACCCCTAATAAGTGTGTTTATAAATACCAGGTGCATGTACCACTGTGATAACACTATTAAAAAAATGCATAGTAAAAATTAAATAAGGCCGATGTAAACAAAGATGAATCTTAACAGTCTGAGTGATGAGCCTTGACCAAGCCTCAAGTGGAGGCTCAAATGCAGAAGCCAAAGCGCTGTTCTCTTCCTGCTGAGTCCCACTATGTCTGAGGCATCTATGTTGCTAGCTTCCTCATTCGACCCCTACCACCTTCTTCTGCTACCCTGTGCCTGGCAGCGGCGTGAATGAAGGGGCTGTGGCACCGGCAGGTGTAAGAGCTGCAGAAGAGCACTGACTTCATTAGCAGACAAGCGTGGGTTTGTACCCACCTTCTGCCTCTTCTTACTAGGTAATCCAGGTGCACTGAGAGAACGTCTTTAAGAGGAGACGAAAGCAGTGTCACCTCACCTGGTTATTATGAGAATTGATTGAGATAAACTAATACCAGAGCACCTAGCTCAGTACCTAGACAGCACAAACACTTGACCAATATTACCCATTATCACTACTACTTTAGGTGGTAAGAGAAGTCCCCTGGACCTTGTTCATATGCCAGTTCAGGAAGGCAGTAAGTTCCCTGGAAGTAGATGTAGCACAGGTGGTGGCGTTAGGTCTACCCTAAGAGCCCAGTTTCTTTATGAGGGTCAGTCTTCTCATGCGGTCGGAAGGAATGGTGACTCGCACCATAGATGACGTGCTGGTCAGAGATGAAAAACTACCACTGGTGGTCAGGAAATGGCCCCAGGGGTGAGGGTAAGCAAACAGCACGTGCTCTCGGGTCATTCCGGGGTCAGTGGAACACAGTCCTGGGCCTGGCTAAATCTTGGAGGATGCACATCCCTGACGCCTACCATGGATGCTAACATGCATGTGTACTGCTGTCCACATGAGCAGCTGCTCACACATGACTGCAGGCGAGTCACAGCTTTATGTTTCTAATGTGGAGGCAATTCTTTACCCACACCTCAGGACAGAAAAATCATGGGCGGGTGGGGCAAGGGGAGGCAGTTAAACCAGAGAATACAAAAAACATGGAGTCGTCTAGAGAGTTGTGGGGTTTGCTACAATCGCAAAAGAAAAAAAGAAAGTACACAAACACCAGAGGAGTCCATAAATTAAACACATTTTTTCGGTTTATGACCAAAACAATGGCTATGAAAAAAATTTTTTTATATATTTATGGTGTTTCAACATCATGTACCCACGTGGGAACCCTGTACGTCTGTAAAGCACCTAAAATCTAAACAGCATACTCATCGCTGTGAAATCGATTCCGACTCATAGTGAGCCTATGGGGCAGGGTTGAAAGGCCCGACGGGTACCCGAGACTATAACTCGTTATAGGAATAGAAAGCTCCGGCTTTGTTTCACAGAACAGCTGGTGCTTTTGAATGCTAACCTTGCAGTTATCAGCCTAACTTGTAACCACTATGCCACCAGGGTTCCTAGACAACATAGAGATTAAAAGAGGCAGATTTTTTATTAGGCATCCCTCCCTCCCTCTGTCATCGGATCAATTCCAACTCAGAGCGACCCTATAGGACAGGGTGGAAGTGCTCCTGTGGGTTTCTGAGACTGGGAATCTTTAAGGGAATCTCATCTTCCTCCCGAAAAGCAGCAATGGTTTCAAACGGCTGACCTTGAGCCAATGCTAACCATTCGGCAGCCAGGAAATCACTCAAGTATATCTAAAATGCACATACCACTAATTCCAAAAATTCACTCCATGCGAGTGCCATCCAGTCGATTTCAAATCATGGCGACAGTATTATAGGGATTCCGAGACGAGAGCCTCATCTCTCTCTGTGGAGCAGCAAGGAGGGAAGGAGGGTTGAACTGCCAACCTTGCGGTTAGCAGTCCAACGCTTGCTTACCAGACATAACCCTAAACCTGACCGCCTTAAAAAAGGCTTCATATTTAATAATAAATTTTTTTTCAAGGCTTCAATCTTGTCACAACACTGCTGAGACGTCAGCACACCAATAAAGACGCTGCCTAACTACACTGCAAAATGTCTGGACTGGTCAGACTGAAGAGCCTATTTTCTCGTCAGAAACATAACTACAAACATCGCCCAGCTGACTGCCACACAGAACCGGGGGCGGGGGGCAGCAAGGGGAGAGCCCTGCCAGAGCCGCCACAGGTTCGACTCGTACAACTCGGGGTGATCCCGAGTCAACATCCCCCTGCAGCGGACGCCGCCGTGAACCTGCAACCCCGGGCGATAGGCTGGGCTCACAAACCCACCGAGACGTAAACACGGGCGGCGACAGGGGGCAAGCTTCAGGCTCGTACGAAACACACAACGCTGGAAACCAGGCGACGACAGGCACCGGGAGCTACGGGTTGCCTCCGTCAGCCCTGGAAAAGCGGGCAGGAGACGGGGCCGCATGCTCTCCCCGCCCTCGGGAAACCCCAGCGCAGGTTCCAGGACGGACGGCTGCCGGGGGCGCCGGGCCAGGGCACGCGACCGAGCAGCTGCAG
>NW_022111320.1:49148371-49151672 GCF_000313985.2 Echinops telfairi
C
This sequence comes from Echinops telfairi, assembly GCF_000313985.2. Classification (NCBI taxonomy): domain Eukaryota; kingdom Metazoa; phylum Chordata; class Mammalia; order Afrosoricida; family Tenrecidae; genus Echinops; species Echinops telfairi. Next base: position 49,148,373 of record NW_022111320.1, read on the forward strand.
CCGCCCCTTCACCTCTCACCTCCTACCTTTCCCCTCCCGCCCAGGCCGCCGTGCGCACGTGCTCCAGGGCGCATGCGTAGTCCAGCCTTCGCCCCGCCCGCCCGGCTGTCCCTGTTCGCCCCCTAGCGGACCTCGGCCGCACAACCCAAGAGACGTACAGGTGATGAATGCATGCATGACCTGTGGGCTTGCAACTTGGCTTCGGTCCGGAGAACCAGACAGCTTTTGGCACGTTCCTTGGATTGTTTCACAACTAACCGAAGATCGTTTCTCGGCTTTTTGACGAAGATCTAGCGTAAAAACACGCAGAAGTTGCTCATGCGCTCTTTCTGAGAACAGCAAAAAATAAATAAATAAATTACAAGCACTCCAGGTCATTCATTGGGCTAAAATAAATACATGAATAAACTGAGATTTACAGTCCTTAAAAGTTCTTATTTTAAAAATGCTTGTTATTTACACAGAAAGATGTTGCTGAAAGAAAGTTCAAAAGAAGCTGTGGAGCGTGACCACATTTTTGCAAAAAAACCAAAAACATGCAAGGGTCTTGAGTAACACACATTGATCTCTAGGTGGAGGGGAATTGTGGGTGTTTGGTCCCCTTTTTCCTTTGCAGACCGGCACTCAGTGAATGGCTTTCTACACCTGACTGTGTATTTGCTGTGAGAGCAGCAGCTACCCTCACTGTTTACTGCGTGAGCGGCAGTGGAGTTCTCTGCATCCTCTCATTCCACTCTCCTGGAAAACCCAAAGTGGATCTTGATGGTGCCTCAGCCACATAAGGAAAATGGAGCCTTCTCCTGCAAGCTGGAGACTGGGCTCGGTGCATTTGTCCATGGTGTCGGGTTCAGATAGATACCTTGCTTACACCAGCCTACACCTTCAAGGCACCCAGGTCTCCAAGTGTCAGGTGTCTGTGACCCAAACACACTGGGCCACCACCTCGCCCACACCCACCAGAGACTACAAGGATAAAACAAACCCGTTATCACTCTGGACAGCCACAAGGCAAGAAACCAATCGGAGCTCACTCTTCTGGCCATTCCATTCCACCTCCCCCACCTTCTCTAAACAATCACACCCCTCCCTCAACCCCTTCCCCACTGGACTCCGCACTAGGTTTGCTCCCTCCCCCCCCACCACCATGTTGTCACAGTGAAACTCAACGGATTGGATATACCTAATAAGTATATTATATAGGGGAGGAGCTGTTCCCAAAGTCACGCTGAGACCTGAGCAGGGACTGTGGGTTCTAGGCTCCAGCCCACTGCCCAGCTGCCTTAGCCCACCACAAACAGAGTGGGGATTTCATGAAGATAGAAGTCTTTGCCATTGTTTGCACTAAGGGGTGTGTGGCTCACCACGAGGTAAGCATTGCTGGTAACGTTTGACAAAGTGATAAGGTGGAAAAGGCTGCTTTGGGGCCAAACTCCTCAGCCTGGGCTTCTAGTTCTCACGGGGCACTCCGTGGGAAATTAACTTCACGGAACCTCCAGTTGTTCAAATCTAAGAGGGAGCCAACAACTGACTCCAGTGTGTGCTGCATTGTTTTGGGGGTGGGAGTGGGGTCTCACACTTGCATGGATATTGTCACTTGCTTACTAAGTCCCTGCCATGTCAGATATCCTAGAGACTTAAGGTCTCTGCACTAGAGAAATCGTCAGTGCAAACCTGTAAGCAGAAATTAACAGATAAGGGTTAGGATAAGGTCATATAGTCATATGATAAGGTCATAGTAACTGACGGCAAGAATGGCTAATTATTGATTGTTGGATCCTTGCCAGAGATGAGCTTTATGCTGTTATCTCATATAACCCTCACAATAGGGCTTTTCAGGGAGGTGAGAAAAACCCTGAGTTAAGAAGGTAGAAACTAAAGCACACGGTGTTTTACAACTTCCCTAAGGCCCACCGCAGCTAAGTGCCACAGGCATAGCACCAACTAGAGTGCTGCCAGCTCTGTCCGTCTCTCCCCCTGCTGCCATCATGGTGCGTGTGAACACCCACCGGGCCGGCGAGCACTGCGATGCTGAGACAACTGCAGCTTCTTGTTGGGCCCTGCTCCACAGCTGCCGTCTGCTCTCTGTGACCAGGAATCATGTTTGCACTGGCCGTTTGAAGTCACTGGCAATCTCAGTTGTGAATCTCACAGGTAAGTTAAACCAGTGTGGTCTGCTCACCCGATTGGATGGGCAATTCAGAGCCTGAGAGAGAGTGGAATAGTCCCTCATCTCGTTTAGCTTCACGGTGCCGAGGACCTCAGCTGGCATCATGGCCACCAGGAAGCAAGACGAAGACACACAGGAGGGGGATTCCTAGTATTGCTTTTCTACCGATGTAATTCATACATACAAGTAAAATACCACAGTTGGGAGAAGAAAAAAGTTGATCTAGTCACCAAACCCATGGTTTCCAAGAGCTACAGGGAGTCAGAGAACAATGTCAGGGACCGAATTGTGTCCTCTCAAACAAGGGCTGTGACTCTACGTGGTTTGGCAGTTACATAACGATATAATCAGTCCCCAGGATATCAGCTAATCACTTAAAAGGAGACAGAGAAGCAACATTCTTACACTCAGGTCCCTGGGGTGCACCCTGCATTACCTTTTATCTTAGATGAGAAAAAGGGAGACAGGAGTGGGGACTCTTCTTGTCAAAGAAGAGTCAGGAGCAGAGCTTGTCCTTTGGACCCAGGCTTGCTGTGCTGAGGAGGAGCCTCCTAGGCTTGGGAACGTTGATGCCAAGACACAAGGAAGTCTCAACAAAAGCCAGATGTTACATGAGAGATTTTCCTCGAGCCAAACACCTCCCCTCTCGACTGGGACTTACAGCCTCATCACCTGTAGCCATCCACTTGCGGCATTCCTGTTAGACTCCAGCAGTTACTAGATTGGGCTTTCCTCCAGTTAGTGAAATCCATTTTGTTTGCACGTTTTAGTTTTATTCATACTGTATTACATATCAGTCATCTATTCCCTTTTTATAACTGATGAATGTTCCCTGACTGGATAAACCACATTCACCAGTCGGCGGACACGTGGGTGGTTCCTGCTGTTTGACTGTTACAAAGGTGGCTGCTCTAGAGACATCCACATACTATGTCTGTGTGGACCTGCTTCCTTTCGCCTGAGTGAACGATCTCGGAGTGAAATGGTCCTATGGGAAACCTATGCTTGGCTTTTTAAGAAACCAAGCACCAGTGCCCGGCTATCAAAAAGTATAGCGTCTGGGGTCTTAAAGGCTTGAAGGTAATCAAGTGGCCATCAAGCTCAGAAGCAACAAAGCCCACATGGAAGAAGCA
>NW_022111320.1:49152413-49175397 GCF_000313985.2 Echinops telfairi
CAAGCATCATTTTCCATATAAGGGTTCCGATTTCTCCTACAGGAACACTATTGCTAACATTGCTACTGTCTTTTTAATGTAGCTACTGGAGTGGTTATGTAATGGTATCCCACTGTGCTTTTAATTTGTATCTCCTAGTGACTAATGATGTTGAGCATATTCTCATATGCTTACCAGTCATTCTTACGTTGGCACTGGGGAAATAGCCATTCGAATCTCTTAAATCTCTTGCAGTTTTTCTTTTAATTGAGTTGTCTTTTCTTTTACTACAAGAGTTTGAAGAATTTGTCTTATGTTCTGAATATCAGTCTCTTATTGTAGATAGGACTGGCAAATATTTTTCAGGAAAACAAAAAGAATGGATAACTATTTCAGAAATAAATAGCACGATACCCAAGAAGAAAAATTTATTTGCCCTGGCCACTTACCTGACCTTGACGAATGCACATCCTAACTTGGAATAAAAAGTGCTAAGAAATTCAAAGTATATATGATGAGTTCCTCAATATGGTTTATGAGGCATTTTTTATTCCAATCCTCAGTGTTAACCAGGAACACACACACACACACACACACACACACACGGACTGAGTATAACTGCCCCCATAGGGCTCTAAGTCTTTCCAGGGACAGACTGCCACATCTTTCTCCTGCACGGCAGCTGGTGGGTCCAAACTGCTGGCTTTCTGGCTGGCAACTGAGCACTTGACCACTGTGCCACTAGGACTCCTTGTTCACACACACACTCGAATGATAGGTCTGCGTGCACACAAATACCACCTTCATACGAAGAAATCTTAGTGGCCATCGCCTGAAAAGCCAGTTGTGGACAACACAAGGAATCCCAATAGGGCTGCACGGAAAACTCAGGGCTCAGACAAAAGTGAGAGAAGTGTCACCATGCGCCTCACGTCCACAGGGAAAACAGGGCCATTCCTTTGATGCAGCTCCAGCAAGTCTGCAGACTCTGGTCATGAGCGCTGAGTGAACTCTAAAAAGGGCGCCGAGGAGGAACCTTTCTTTCTTCCTTCCCTCTCCATGGTTAAATTTTTAACTGACGTGATGATGGGTAGGAGGGAGGGCTTCAAAAAGTTAGTGGAAGAAGAAATGGAACTGAAAGATAATCTCTTGTATTTTAAAAACCATAAATTATTATATAGGTGGACCAAGGGAGAGCACTCTCCTCCTGCCCTGTCACCCATGTACCCAGACACCATGGTACAAGGAGCCCCCCCACCTGGCCCACTCATAACCATAGCAGTCCTGCCTGTCACCCTACCCGCAATCACAAGAGTGTAGACCAGTGGTTCTCAACCTTCCTTATGCCACGACCCTTCCATACAGTTCCTCATGTTGTGGTGACCTCTCCCCACAACCATAAAATTATTTTTGTTGCTACTTCCTAACTGTCATTTTGCTACTGTGATGAACTGGGCGACCCATGTGAAAGGCTCATTCAACCCCTAAAGAGGTCGTGACCCACAGGTTGAGAACCACTGGTGTAGACCAATCGGGAGGATAGGTCAAGAAAAACAGCCCCAAGCTTAAGTCCTTTTGTTTAATGAAATTTAATAGAAAGAATATATATAAAACGTGTATTTGTAAAGATTCCTGGTAACAGACACTTTGAAACTCTACCTCATGGCAAAGGCAGCCCCGGTGGTGCAGGGGGTCCGGGGCTGATCTGCTAACCACAAAGCCGGGCCCAGACTTGCCAGTTGCTCTGGAAGATGAGGCTAATGAATGCAGGGCTGCTGAGTCCCAACAGGTTTGGCTTGTGGAAAATGCAATGATTTCAGAACGGTCTGATTTGGGAACTTGATGTCCAAACACAACGAAATGACGCCAACGCGAGAGGCTCGGTGGCACCCACCAAACTGCGGGGTTAAGCAGTCAGCACGGAGGCCCGCTTCAGATGAGTAACACTTGAACGGGGCAAGAGGGCATGGGTGTTTTGGAAATCCTTTTAAAATGACAAATACAGAGCAAAAATAGTGCCTTTCTGCCAGTGAGGAAGGAAAATACGGTTAAATTCTGGGAACCAAGACACCAGGCAGAGACGAAACAGGATCAGACCAAGGGTTTGTTCAAATAGCCCTGCCTCCGAGAACTCGGCCCCAGTTCTCTGCTGCACAACCCAAAGCGTGGGGGGCAGGCGGCTTGTTCTTTCCTGTGAGCGCCGGCATCACGTCCCTGGTCGGTTTTCATCGTCCTTGTCAATTCCCTGCCGCAGCACGCGACCTGCGTGAAGTCCCACTAGGGCGGCAGCAAGAACCTTTCGGATTGACGTGGGCTTTACTTTCACACTTCCTGCCCCCAGCATTTCATGAGTGAGATGCTGAATACAAAACAAGTCCTTCTGAAGAAGGTAAAATGTGATTGTAGAAAATCAAAATGCAGCCAAATATGAGCTGGGACACGGTTAAAATCTCACTTCCAGGCTTCCCGCTGGTTCGTGACCAAGGGTGAAGCACAGCGTGGCTCACGCGAGGACAGGCAGGCAGGAAATCGCACCCAGGCCACGACTGTAAAATGCTCGCGTTAAGGCAGCAGCTTTGCACAAACCACTAAACCAATGAAAAATAAACTAACCCCCAAGTTGGTGGAGGGAAACCTATTCTCAGTGTTAACTGTTAACTGGCTCCAGCCTTCTGGAAAGCCACCCGAGAGATTCCGTGCACAGGCCGGTCCGTGCTCCGCTTCAGAAACCACCGTGTGGAGACCAGACGCAGTCTGGTCTCCTCACCCTCGCTTTCCCTGCGCCCCTGCCCTGCTTGGCGGCTACAGGCACCGTCTGATGCTCTCCATTGCTTACTCCTCAGTGTGGTCTCCTCCACCAGCTCCACTGAGAAAGACTTTTTTTGGGGGGTGGGATGGGGGATAGTCGTTTCACGTTTATTCGTATAAAAACGTGTGCGGGTGTGACACGGTAGAGGTGTCTGATGGAGTATTTGGTTCACACTTGGAAGAGGCTGTCCCTGCCACGCTCAGTACCGGAACCAGCCTGTTGCAGGGAAGGTACTCGGCATGAGTCGTGAGCTTGTCCCCACCCTCCAGCAGGCGTGGTCTACTACATCCCGGCAGCACACTGAATCGCCGGAAACACGGGACCCTACACGTCCAGCCGAGTGGATCTGGCTCACAGCAGCCTCAAGGTGCACGGTGGGACAGCGGTCCCGAGGCTGTGCATCTTCTTGGGGGTAATCCACCTCACTACGCTCTCATGCAGCAGCTGGAGGGTTTGAACCACCAGCTCCACAGCCAGCAGTGCGATGCTTAGCCCGCTGTACCACCAGGGGGCCTCCTGACAGAGCTCCCCAAACTAGAGGACACTGATATCCATGAGATGTCAGACGGCTATGAAAAGGGTTTCAGTGAAAACATTCTTAAGTTAAATGGAAAACATAAAATAAAACAACACAGATGCAGTGCATCTGTGAATTATGTGGTATGACCCTTTTAACTAGTTGCTTTAACTCCCACCAAATAACTGGGTGGGATTATGCAAATACAAAGGACTTATGACCCACCAAGGGGATGTCGGGCAGTTTGCTAATCACGCAAATGAGGAGCATGGTACCCTTGTGGGGAAGGGTCATACAAATGAGGTCTAGGGAACCCCAATGTGGGCACTGGCCAGCTGTGCCACCTGCCAGGTTTCCAATGTGCTCTCCCAGAGGTGGAAAGGGGGTGTTCACGACCACTGAAAAAGAAGAGCTGGCAGTGGAGGGCATCCCATACTTTGGACTGAAGGTCACTGTGCTGAACCTCTTCGATCCAGGAGACAGCAATAGCAACGGGGATGGCGGAAGGAACAGCAAGAGAAGTGGTGGGAACAGAGGCAGCAGAACCAGGAGAGCGGCCGAGCAAGGGCTTCCAGGCCCTCGGAGGGGACACGCAGCTCAGGGGCTCCAAGCTGGAGGCTTGGTGGCAGTGTGGCGACCACTAGGCACTTGTCTCGGGAGCTCAGCTTGCTGACCTTTGGACTTGAGGCGTATGCTTGGGGGCAGAGGCCGAAAGGTGGAGTAGGGTGCCTCTAAGGAGCCCTGGTGGTGTCGTGGAGTACATGCTGGGCTGCTAACTGCCAGGGCAGTTCGAAACTACCAGCCGCTATGCGAGAGAAAGATGAGATTTTCCACTCCTGTAAAGATTCCGCCTCAGAAACCCACAGGGGCAGCTCTATCCCGTACGAGGTACAGGGTTGCTGGGAGTCGGATCAACTCGGTGGCAGTGAGTTTGGACTTTGGAGGGTGTCCCTGGCAGACACTTGATGACAGCTGAACTAGATCTGTAACACTCCCAGAGTGCTGTGTCGTCAAACACTTGTCTTGGGAGCTCACTTTGCTGACCCAGAAAGCTAGAGCTGCGTGGCTTTGGGCCAAGGCGTGCTGGTAGAGAAGGTGCCTTGGGGAACATCAACAGGACCAGAAGAGCTTTGTTGGAGCTGGGCTGCGGCCAAGGGCCAGAGAGAAGTGCCGATGGCATATCTACGAGAAAGCCGCCCTGATCAAAGAACTGTATCCTGAGCATTCCTGATCCTATAATGTGACCTGCTACTTCTCTAGTAAACCCCATAAACATGAGTGTTGTTTGTACGTTCTGCTGGTGTCAGAACTGGTAGGAAGGCTGGAGCGGGGAGCCAAGTCTGACCCCCACCTCATAAGAACCAACCTTGATAAGATACAATAATAATTTATAAATTATCAAGGGTGCATGGGGGAGAGGGGAGGAAGGGAGGGAGAGGGGAAAAAAGGAAAATGAGCTGATTCAGGGAACCCAAGAGGAAAGCGAATTTTGGGAATAATGAGGGCAACAAATGTACAGATGTGCTTTACACAATTGATCTATGTATTGTAATGAATTCTATGAGCCCCAATAAATTGATAACAAAATAATAATAATAAAATTTTAAAAAAAAGAACCAACCCTGGGCTGATAGGGATTCTCTTCTGCACCCTCCTGGTGATGTCAGAGGTCAGCTGCTGCTCCCACACCAGTTGACAGCAGCATCTGTATTTTAAAACCATGCGGCAGTATTTGGTCCACCCAGAACTGAAGTACATATGAACCATTCCTAAAAATTGAAGTGTTAATTTAAAATCTCACTAGAGACTAATTACTTGCACTCGCATATTCTGAATATTCTATGAGCTTAACCTTGCGGTCAGGTCCCCTTTGAGGTGAAAAGTCACCATTGATTCTGTGGGATAACCACACAGTGGCCAGCATGGGAGGTGGGGGTGTTGGGGTTGTCAGGGGCATCAGACAGGTCCTGTAACACAGTTCCTATTACACACAGATACGAAAACCCCTTAGGACTCTGTCATCAGCGTGACTTCTCCATTCTGTTTACTTAAGTCACGTCAACGGTGGATGGCGTACGACATGTACTAAGACACACCCACGCAGAATACGCAGGTGGCCTTGACTGTGTGCTGGATAAGCACTCACCTCCCAGGGCTTCTCAGGAGGCAGCACCAGCTCCTGGCCAAGGCCCCACGCTGCCTGGCCACAAGCACATTCCTGCTGTCCTCACCAAGGCCACGCTGACCCACACCCTACACGGGGCTCCGTGCCAGGTCTCCTCTGTGTACAAGAAGTGGGAGGGCCCAAAGCTGTGGCATGGGTAGGGAGCCTGCTCCCGTTTTCCCACTGGCCAATCAGCGGGCGTACACTGTGGAGCTAGGCCCCACTACTCATAGCTTGCTCTACAGCCCTGGATACACTCCCCTACCCCGCTCAGCCAGTTTCCTCCCTGGGCCCAATGGAGAAAGTGAAAAACCCAAAACCCAAACTCACTGCCATAGCGTCAATTCCAAGTCATAGCCAACGACCCCATTGGGCAGGGTAAAACTGCCCCTGTGGGTTTCTGAGACTTTAAATCTTTACAGGAGTAGACAGCCTCGTTTCTCCCGAGGAGTGGCTGGAGGGTTTGAACCAAGGACCAGGTGGTAAACAGCTTCGTGTACAGTCCACTACGCCACCAGGCGCCTCCGTCCCATCCAGGAGGCAGGTGAACAGTAGAGAGCCCACATGAAGCCGTGACGTGGGAACTCACTTTACGCCAGCCGTGAGGGTGCAGACCGTCTCCTGGTTGGCACGTTTCTGACTACTCTGGTTCCGCGAGGCACAGGAACCAGAGATGGGGAGCTGGTGCACATTCACACAGAAAGCTCCAGGTGGAGGTTCCTTGTCACTGCGGGTCCCCACGCAGCCCCTCTCTCAGCAGCAGCAGCAGCAGCAGTAGCAGGAAGGAGGCTTCCCGCTGCTTTCCGAGCAGGGCCCAGGTAAGTAGTGGGCTGCCAGGTACCACCAGGAGGGTGGGAAGGTCCGGTTCTGCAGGGCTCCTTTCTCTTTCATAAACACAAACGGTCCCAGGCTGCTGGCGCTGGCCTGACAGCGCGTCACAGAACAGCAGGGGACATCCCTCTGGCAAAAAAGGACACGTTCTTGTCTTGTATCTTGTACTGGTAAGTCAGGCGCCGCTCACCCTGCACTGTGGGCTGCGACAGGGTCCTCCGCAGGATCGTCAGCTAGCGACACAGGAAGGCGGATGTGAGGAAGAGCCGGCACCACGCCCCCTCCACTCTGGGCGCCCACCGTGTCCTCCACGACCACCCCCCCTACCAAATCCCTCACTCCAAGGAGCTCCCCAGGCAGGCATGTCCCGGAGTAATGGAGCTGGCTTCTAACCCAGGCTGATGCAAAACAAAGTGACGTTTGCTCAGTGTGAGAAACGTGAAAGACCAAGGAAAGAAAAAACACAAAACAAAAACCTCCATCCAGAAAAACCAGTGAAACTTCTCAGGCTCGCGGTTTTACAGAAGACGCCTCATCGTTTGACTGAGGATGCCAACATGGGCGAAATCGCTCTGGTTTTGGGCCCGCAGAACCACCTCCTCCCACGTGCCCACAGGCATGACCCCGGGTAGTTCTGGGCTAGCCCGATCACTCCCTCTACCAGACCTGCTTCCAGAGGAGGAGGCAGCACTGACACGCCCTCTCGGCCTTACTAGGGGGAGAGTACCCAAGGTGACCTCAGAGGGGCAGCTCCGAGGGCGGACTTGGGTGATTGCAAAGACATACTGGAAGGCCCAGCACTGTCGGAGCCCCTCAGAGGGACAGGTTCTTGTTCCCCTCAGCCCAGGACTGTTAGCTTCGACCTGAGTTGGCTGAACATCCCAGGCCGAGGCAGCCCTGAGGGAAGCAGTAACCCAGGCTCTGCTTTCAAAGGAAATGAGTTCACCGGACTGCGCAGCGCCTGCTGCAGGGCTGCACAGGCGGAGGGGCTGCAGAGGAAGTGGGCCAGCTGTGGGTTGAGAGCCCCTTCGGGACAGCTGCCTCCTCCTCAAGAGAGCCCCATGTGTGACAGATGGGAGCGCCCTGAAGCCCTGCATCAACTGGTCCCCAGGGGTGAGCACCAGCTGGGGCAGGTCTCTGACTTTCCATCCACAAGCTGCCAGGGTTTCCCCGCCACCTGAAGGAACGCTCCCCCCCCTTCCCGGGGCTGAGTCACGGGCAACGAGACAAACGGCCCGTTGTCCCTGGCCCCAGCCCCTGCGTACCTGCCCATGCACATCCCGGCAGAAGCCCGTGGCCAGGCCCTCGACCCGCAAGATCAGGTGGCTCTGGTGGCTGAGGCCATTCAGCAGGGTGTTGCTCTCTTCATCCTCAGCGCCTCCGCTGTCATGCACAAGCGCCACCAGGTTTCCCTGCATCACAAATACGAGACAGCTGAAGGGACAGCCAGGACCAGGTAGCACGGGGCACCCCCTCACAGGTCACCAGCCTCAGTGTGGGCTCTGAGAGGCCACGAGGTCGGTGGGGGGGTGGGGGAGGGGTAGGACCCGGCGACTGGGTCCGATGATACCTTCAGTTTGCAGCACACGGTGGCCCTGCAGTAGTGGACCAAGTCCAGCACGGCCACGGCACCCACACCCAGGCTCAGCAGCACACTGAGATCGTCCATCAGCAGCACTGGGCACCTCCATGCAGCCTCCTCACCGTCCACAGGCTTCAGGGCCTCCTGCACAAACTCATACAGCGGCTGCAAGTCCCCAGCGCTGGCCTTCCTGGGGACACAGGGCCAAAGTCACCAGAGTTCACATTACAAATATTTATCTGAGCCAAGCAACAGCAGGGGAGGGGGCCAGGGGGGGTGGGCTGTATCACACTCTTGGCACCAAGGAGTTCACCTACCTGGCTGTAAAGGAAAGGCATGCCTGTGGGCACGAATGAGCTTCATGTAAATCTTTACGGGGGCCTAACAGACATAGAACACTGGGCTTGAAGCGAGGGACACAAAACTTGACAGCTCCTGGAGTCTTTAAGGACAACCATAGAGCCTCTCCACCCAAGAGCTAGGGGCATCTAGAGGATGAATTTGGAAAGGGAAGCCAAGAGATTCCTCCCTAGAGGGTCCATCGTGGGCACCCAAAGGCTACTAGCAATGTGCATGCAGGCGGCCATAGGCTGCGGGTACACACTGCAGATGCAATCCATCCTGACACAAGCTGGCCTAGCTACTCATGGCGGCTCCAATGACTAGCCCTGCAATCCCTGCCTGTTGCCATTCGGTCGCTGCCGCCACTACTCAACTCTACAGGGGTAGCACAAAAGCAACCAGGGCTCGGTTGCAAGCAAAATGCCACTGTGTTTCAATAAAACTTTATTTACAAAAATAGGTGGCTGCCACGGAGACGATTTACAATGCCATATTATTAAATGCTAAGGGTGTCCCTTAAGTGAACCAGAGACGTGCATGTCACAGATATATTAGTGGATTTGGGCTTGCACTTAATTGTAGCCCTAACCTGAGATCAATTAGTTTTTATGATGTGACCCTAGTTGATACTCACCCTCACAGAGATCCCTGAAGATAAAGGTGCTATAGCAAAGGGTCCTGAGGAAATCAGGTGGCACTTGGTTATCAGAAAGAATAGCTTCTGAGATCTCAGGGGCTTGTGTTAAAACAGGCAGCCACTTATGTGAGGCACCAACTACGTGCACATGGAAGAAGCACACCAGTCTGTATAATCCAAGGATAATAAATAATAAAACCCTAAGTTGGATGACAGTGGAAGACCAACTCCACCTGCAGGGTCAGAGCATGGATGAAGTCTCCGGGAAGGCGCTCCGACCTGATCCCAGGGTGCGACCAGCCGCCTGTAAAGGCGATTCTGGCCAATGTAGCTTGGTTAAAACGTGACACTTTATTATTTATCATTTGGTCTTCCTTTTGACCTATGTTAAAGTTGTTTCCATTTTTAATATTTTCTGCTTTCTTTTCTATTGAGGTTTTGTTTTGTCATTGTTGTTGAGTGTCTTTTTGGCTTGTTTGATTTCGTGTAATATTTTGTATATGAAATCCAAGTCAGGTAAATCTATAGAGGCAGTAACTGGATTAATAATTAGCTAGGGGCATGGAAGGAGAGGGTGGGGGGCAACAGGAAGCTAACAACAAACATGAGAAGGAGGACAATGCTCTGAAATGGATGGGGGTGATGACTGCACAGCTCTTCTGAATATGGCTGCACGATATGCCAATAAAATGATTTTTTTAAAAAACAGGTGGCTGGCCCAGGAGCCATTGTTTGCTAACCAAGAACAGAGTGGATATGTGCACCAGGTTGTAAGAAAACAGCAAAGCAGTCATACTGCTCTGCCCTCTTCTCGACAAATAACACTTTCCACCGTCCCCTCTGCCCCAAGAGCCCGAGTGGTGCCATGGTTACATCCTCCACCAACGGAAAGGTCAGCAGTTCACATCCACCCAGCCGCTCCATGGGAGTAGAGACTTGGCCGTGGGCTGCAAAGATTATGGCCTAAAAGCCTAGTTGACAGCTCTCCCCAACAACCACGGAGCGCTGTGGAGCGCAGCGCAGCGCAGCTTCCGCCCTGTCATGTCCCAGGCTGCAACGGGGGCCTACCCCACTGGCTGGACTACAGGCAGACTGACCTGAGAAACTGCAGGGGGTGTGGCTCCTCCTGGGCCCGGAAGAAGACGTCCACCGAGGACTTGAGACCCTCCAGGACCACCAGCTGCCCGCGCTCCCGGGCAGTGGTCAGGCTGACACCCTACACACGACACGGGGGAGAACGCCCCCATCAGAGAGCCCACACTCCGGCTCACAGCGGGGGCCCAGGGGGCCGCCACCCACAGTCCTGGTCCACTTGCAGGTGTACTTTCACATGTAGTTGCTAAATTAAAAACCAACCACGAAAAGCAACCTTACATTCTTTTGTTTATAGAGATTTTCAAGATCGCCCGATAATAGTTTTTAAATTAGTATAATTCTTAATTAAATATAAATGTGCAGTCCAACATTAAATGATATCATTTATTATAGTCATCATATAGGAAGCTTCCTTATGAAATGCATTGTTTACCAAAAGGAAGCAGTGGGAGGAGGGCTGCAGTCTGGGAAACGCTGGGGCAGGAGCATGGCACAAACCCTGTGGGCTGGTCCCATTGGGAACTCAGGACCCAAGTTTTCAAGGAACTAACTTGTCAGGCTGCCTGGCATCCAGTGGGAAAGCATCCGCTCTTCTTTCCCTTCAACTGATGACGCCGTCCAGACTGGAATGGGGCAACAGGAGTGCCGGGACTGGCAGAGCTATGCTCTGAAAGGCCAGGCAGGGAGTACTGGAGCATTTGCAGCTTCCCCGGAAGCAACGCCAACTCTGCCACTTTGGGGAAACTGGCTGGTGTGGATGTGCTCCAATTGAACTTTATTTACCAAAACGGTGGGGGGTGGGGGTGGGCGTGGAGGTTGAAGTTTGCCAACTCTTGCTCAACAAGGACTTCTCGAGCACGGTTCTTCTCAATAAGACTCCCTGGAGACAAGCGACGAGGATGCGGCTCCCTGCATCCCTGACTCCACAGCTTTGGAGCCAGGGGCCTCGAGCCAGCATTCCAACAAACCACCATGGACCATGCAGCCCACTGCTCTCGGCAGAAACACACGAGGTGGGACTCTTCAAGCTGCCCATGTCCCCAAACCAGATCTCAGCTGCTCACTCACGCCCCACAGCCCTGGTGTCCTCCACTTGCCAGTACCCCGCGCTGCCCCTGCCGACAGAAAGGCTCCTTGTTTTACCACTCTACAGGGAAATGCAATGACATCTCAGAATGCTGAACGTCACCGGCTGGGTCCTGCACATGCCACTCCTGCCAGGTCGTGAGGAGTCACGGGCAATAAAGCCCAAAGAGTGGCCGGCAGAAAGTGCATACATACACGTCTTAGACCTACCTGGAATGCAACATCTACTCATGACCCGCATGTGCTCCCCATGCGCGTGCCCCACTGAGGCGGGCAGAATCCAGCCTCTCAGCCCTCCTCTGCTTCTCACTGCAGAGAAGAGGCAGTGACTTGGTCCAATGATATGGTTAAGATTTTAACATCACTGCTCAGGGGTGGCCTGGTTCTCTCCCTGGCTGAAACTGACCAGTCCATTAAAAAGGGCGGGGTGGGGGGGTGTCCTTGCTTCAGGTCCCCTTCTCAAGCACTAAGTCCACCTGGACACAGGTCACAGCCCAGGAGGCTCAGCAGTCCCTTCGTTATTCTATTCTCACCTGCCTGCATTGGATGAGGGGAAGCCAGGCCAGGGCTGCCCTGCTCTAAGTGAGACAAGCACCTCTCCCCACACTGAGGTCCTGGGCCCTAATGGGAGGCACCAAAAGGCGTGGCAGTGTAAGTCACAATCTGCACACCAGAAGGGTCCTGATTAAAGGCCACTGTAATGCCAGAAGCAGTTGAAACCGGTGGGGTCGAGGGTTATGCTAATCACAGAGTCAGCATTTCAAAGCCACCACAGGAGCAAGGTGATCCTCTACAGAGTGAGTGTGGCACCGGGGCAGCTATGCCCTGTCTGACAGGGTCCAAAGGAACCCCATGCAGTGAGTTCTATGGTTAAGTCCCTCAGCTCCTAGGTCATCTTGTTTTCCCCCTTTTGCATCATTTTATTGGGTGTGGGAAACAGAAGGATTTCTCTCAAGCTGTCTCTCCCAAAAATATGTACCAGACTTAGCTGCTTGAGAATGACTGTACACTAGGCGGTCAGTGAAAGTAGATCAGAGGTTATTCTAGAGCAACCAGACTGTATAGTCTGACTCACCCTAAGTAGGGCCCTGTCCCTTCTGCTATTGTTCCCTTGAAGCAGTGCCCAAAGGCAAGCCCGGGACCACTCTAAGATGACTAAGCTCATCGAGTCCAGGGTCCACCCATCTTGCCACACACGCTCCCCTATTCCCTCCTCTTACTATTGCGCGTTCAACCCTACGTAATCCCCCTCCTATTGCTTGTATTGCCTATGTCGCAACCCCTCCCTATGACGTAGGTTGTTATCTGCTATCAGGGGGTTTGCATGCCTCCCAGGATAGTAAATGTCTGTTTTATTGTATGAGACACCAGAGTGATCAAAACCGCCAAAGGATGAATTGTACTGCCCCTTTCTGTGATGTATGATTCTGTAATCAGACCCCCCTAAAGTGATATGATGCGTGGTTAGCAATAAATAAGGAGGCTCCCTGGTTCTCGGGAGGGCGGCTAGGCGGCTGCTCCTGCTCTGGTGGCTGGGTTCCCTCCACGAGGACCATCAAGTGGGGCTGAGGGGAGCAATGCTACCATGAACTGTGTCTGACTCCATTCATTCCAATCTTTCCTTTAACTCTCATGCTATGACTTTACTATAATTTCTACTTATTATTGCTGTACAATTGCACCTACTGGACCTGTGATGTTTTGTGGGTCCCCTCTCCCCTTTAACCCCACAACTGGGGACTCTTACAGCTCTTATAACAATCCATTCATCAATTGTATCAAGCATATTTGTACATATGTTGCCAACATTATTTTCTAAACTTACTTTCTATTTGAGCCTTGGTATCCGATCCTCTTTTCTCCTCCCTCTCTCATCCCACCCTTGAGACCCCTTGATAAATATAAATCATTATTATTATCTTCACATCTTACACCGACCACCGTCTCCCTTCCCTCACGGTTTCTGTTGTTCGTCCCCCTGGGGGTGGTGATGGCAGTGGTTATGTGTCTGTCATTGCGATCGGTTCCCCCTTCCTCTTCCTACCTTGTCCCTACCCTCTTGGTATCACTCCTCCCATTCCTGTTCCTGAGGGGTTTATCTGACCAGGATTCAGTGTACATGCTCCGGTCTAGCCCAAGTGAAAGGCAGGACTGGGGTCATGATTGTTGGGGGTGATCTTTTCAGTGTCTTTGCCTATATTCTCTGTCTTTTTTTTAATTTAGATCATCTTATTGAGGGCTCTTACAACTCTTGTGACAATCCATACATCAGTTGTGTCCAACATATTGGCACATATATGCCATCGTTCTTTTCTAGACCTTTACTTTCCAGGTCATCTCTTTCACGCACCTGCTGCAGCCAGCAAAGAAGGGTCTGATGCATGACCACAACACACACACCAGACGCTGCACACCTCAATGAACAAGACGTACAGAGAGACTGCAGCCCTTCGGTAAAGGTGGGGCAGCTCCGATTTCCTTAGTCCCTCCCAAGCTCCGTTCCTGACCACGGGAGCTGGCACGCCCAGCCTCAGGTCCTGCCCACACACGGAGGGAGGCCACCCAGAGGGCCAGCCCACTTACCAGCTTCTGTGCCACGATGCTGTAGTGACTGAAGGACTGGGTGAGCGCCACAAAGCAGACTTTACAGTTGGCTAGGAAACAAAATCAAGTGACTTGTGATAAAGCCCCTGCTGACCCAGAGGCCCTTCAATGGGACACCCACCCCCACCCCCGCCGCACCGGGTTCGAAGAAACCCCCTTTTGCATACGGACACTTTGTTTCCTTGATTCTGAGAGGTGCTGCTTCTGTGAAGTGCCTCACAGCTGTGAGCGGCCAAGGAGCCGGCCCGACTCACGGGGACCTCCAGTCCTGCGCCATCCCCATGACTTGCTGGGGACCAGACCACGGTGGTCCACCAGGCTCTCAATGGCCACTTTTCAGAAGACTGCCAGGCATGAGATGGACTACCACCACCTCCACGCGCCCACGGCCAGCACGATTCATCTCATAATGACCCCACAAAGGGTGTCTGAGGCTGTAACACCTGAGGCTGTAGCAGCAGGCCTCCACTAGCTCCTGCAGAGCAACTGGTGGGTTTAAACCGTCAACCTTGTGGTTGGCAGTCCAGCGCTTATCTGCCAGCACCACCAGGGCTCCTCATATGTACGGCTCAAAAAGCAACCAAACAAACCCACTGCCACCGAGTCGGTTGCGACTCATAGCAATCTTATAGGACAGGGTAGACCTGCCCCAATGGGCTTCTGAGGCTAACTCTTGATGGGAACCGAAAGCCTCATCTTTCTCCCTCAGATATGCCACCAGATAGCTGAAGTAGCCCATGCTACTACAAAAGCACAGGCTCTTTGTTTTAATGGCCTTTTCCAATTGTTGGTCGGTATATAGGAGCCCAAGGGACTTCGTATGCCCCACCAGGGCTCTGCTGGGAGATTGTGTGAGCTTACAAAAAACAAACCAGGATGCTGTCCTTTGCTCATGTGTTTCCATGTGCACATGGTGGTGGGCGTACTGTCTCCTTCCCGGGGTTAAGAAGTACCCCCTGCCCACTTAAGTGGAGAGGAAATGTTTTCAGAATGATGAGGGCAATGAATGTACAAATGCGCTCTACACAACTGATGTGTGTGGATTGTGATAAGAGTTGTATGAGCCCCTAATAAAATGATTAGAAATAAATAAGTAAATAAAAACTAAAGTTGCCATGATTACATGATGGTGAAGAAGGAAGAGTACTTGCTTAGGGGGCATTGGTTTATGTTACAGGTGGTGGAATAATTTGGAAAAGGATATCAATAATGGTGGCACAACAGAGTATAATCAATGATACTCAATTATACATGTAGAAGTTGTTGAATTGAAAAAGTTTTGCTGTGTATATGTTTGCCACAATTAAAAAATACACTAATAATGAGTGTTATGAAGAAGAAAATGTTCTAAAATTGACTGTGGTAATGATTCTACAACTCCTTTGATATGATTGAACAACTGAATTGTATGAGATGTAGAAGTGCCAATAAAACTTTTAAAAAAAGAAAAGAAATACCCCCTGCCCATGCCAAGCACTGTGAAGTCGCCCTCCCAGAGGCCTCAAGGGACGTCAGAGAAACCCCTCAGGAGGGTCTGTCAGTGGCTCCAGAGGCAGTCCCGGCAGCAGGGCGGTAGGACGTGGGCCTAGGGAGCACACCCCTCTCTTAACCCGGGCGAGGAGACTCCAAGATGGCCCAGCAATCTGCCGCCCAATAAGCTAGTCTGCTCCTGTTGAGAGAGTCTCAGAAACCCACAGAGGCAGTGTGACCCTGCCCCACGGGGATGCTACGAGTCAGAATCTGGCTGTTTCAGTTCCCCTCCTGCACTCCCACCCGAGAGGTTGCGTTCTACAGCCTCACTGAGCCCCGTGTACCTCTGAGGTAGAAGGAAAGGAAGTGGTGGAGCAGGAAGCTGCCGTCCGTCTGGGCATCGCAGAGCAGAGTCAGTTTCCCCTAGAAGGTCAGAGGAACACATCACATAGAAGGTGAATGAGCCTCTCTGGAGAGAGGAAAGCTGAGCAGAAAAATCTCGTCACCTCTGTCCAGCTCTAAGTTTCTACACCTGTAAATTAAGATTTTTTTAAAAAACTAAATCAGTATTAAGAACCAGGCAGTGTCACATCCTGTTGTCCGCAGGCTCGCTAAGCGGTGGAACCCACCTAAGGCCACTTAAAGTCGCTTCAGGAATCCCTAGTGGTGCTCTGGTGAAGCGCTTGGCCACTAAGGAAAAGGTGGGTGGTTCAAAGCCACTAACCACTTCACAGAAGATGTGACCGTCTGCTCCCGTAAAGATTACAGCCTTTGGGGAGGCTGGGGATAGATGGGGAGCTAACAATGAGGAGTCTGAGAAGAAAATGTCCTGATATGGATTGTGGTGATGAATGACACAAATCTGAATAGGAGAACGATTCAAGTGTATAACACCTGCAGTATGTGCCAATAAAACTTTGTTTTTTAAATGACAGCTTTGGAAACCCTATGAGGCAGTACTACTCCTGTCACCAACTCATCCACAGCAGGGATGCTATGTCTATAAAAAAAGAGAAGAAGCATAAGTCAAAATCATGAAACAAACAAGCAATGAATAAAGTGACCGGTCTTAAGTCATTCATAACAAGCAAGCGGATCCTCGCCTCCACCTTTCCGTGGCAATGCAGAACCAAAGCCCATCTCTTCCTCACGCCTCCCCTTAGTCACTGACTCAGGTTATTCCCGCTCTCAGGAATGATCAGATTATGAAAGATAGGGCCTTTATCCGCAGGCTCCAGTGAAAACCACAAACTTCAGTGAGAGATCTTCCAAACACTCATTTGATTCAACTTCCTCCCTTGTTCTAATCTGGGCTCAGTGAGCTGGGGGACGAGGGGAGAAAGAAGTGGCTGCTGACAAGATACCTCTGGCAACAAAGTTTCTACCCACTGGCTCTGGATGCTGCTTTGGTTCTTTGCCTTCCCTGGGAAACGCTCTGCAGTGAGGTGAGCAGGAGAGACCAGTCCCCGGATGTCGTGCATGGTAAGGTAGAAGGGCAGCTAAAAAGAGGAAGACTCTTGTTAAGAAGGGCTGACATGGTGACTGCAACAATGGGTGCAAACACAGCAGTGATGGTTGGACGGTTCATGGACCAAGCACGTTTCATTCTGCTGTACACAGGACCACTATGCGTCAAAACCAACTCGATGCCACCTAGCAACAGTAAGCTGTGCCAGTGCCCACTCCAGCCACCTTTAGTTCCCTGGCAGCAAACTGTGTGGAAGGTGGGGGTCAAGAGGTATCAGACATGTCACTCAGTGCTGTGTAGACCACAGGCAAGCGCTTTAATTTTCTGGGGCCTCAGGGTGTTTTTAATTTATGAAATATGAAGGCTCATACTCTCAGGTCTTGAGGGTTGCCCCTAGCGCTGTCACCCAGTGGCTTAAGCTCCCTGCCCACTTCAACCCTCCACTCTGTGCTCTGGCTCTGGGCTGGGGTCTTTGGAGGCGTCGGGAGCCTAGGACACACGGGAACTTCGGGACAACTAGAATTCACACAGCTCTACTTGAAGCTACGATCTGTCCGGCACTTTCAGGTCCTTAGAAGGTTTTGCACACATGGTTACTGTGATTGCCTGAGAGGTTTACGTTTCATTAGGGGTAAACGGTTGTGAAAGAAGCCAGATCCGTTTTGTGAGAGAAAACCCCTGGCTCAAACATTAACAATCTCTAGATTCCTTGTCTCCGAACAAGAGTGAAGCATCTGAAAATGAAGCAAGGTGCCCGAGGGCGCAAGGAGGGTGGAGAAAACGGTGATGCGACTGTGGTGCCAAAAGTGGACTTCTGGTACCCAGTGCGAGCAGCTTCGAGCCTTACGCACCACGAGCCATCATAAGGAGGGAGACGAAGTGGAGGGCTGTTCCCTGTGACCGGCCTGGGCAGTGCAGCGCAGAGGTAGAATGGTGCAAGATGCAGGGCGGAAGGGATCTCTTCCTGGCTCCGCCCAACTTCCAGGAGTCTCCCATCCCCACCCACCCACACAGCGAGCTCGCCCATTACTTCTCGTACGTGTCAGCGGGACAAACTAATCCAGTTGTTGGACATATGGACACGTTTCCTGGGAAGGTTTAAAGCCTCGTGCTGTCCTTGAGAACCCAAGTCGGGAAGCCCAACCGCTGCAGACCAAAGGCTGACGTCCAGGGACGGTGCTTCCAGGACTGGACTACGTTTCCCAGGCACCTCCCTACCGGGAGGTGTCGCGCCTTTTCGACGGCATCATTGTACGCGCTGCTTCCGGGGCGGCACCTCATGCCTTGCTCCGAGGTTCATTTTCCTCAACCGCGGGACACCGTACCTGCTCCACCTTGTCCGGGGTAGTGTTCAAAAGGTCATTGAGTTCCGGGAACATTCTGGGATTCGGAGGCGCTCGGACGCAGAGCTGGACGTGGGAGGAGACGGCCGAGGGACGACTGTTCAGTCCACACCACGACCTGCCCGGAGAGCGGAAGGCGCGTGAGCGACGTCACTCCTGGGCGCCAGTTACCGATGCGTTCTGGGTCCTTGATCCGTACCTGCTTCCGGCGCACCAGGGATGACGTGGCGGCCTCGCATTGGCCGGACACAGCCGCGGCCAGCCGTCGCAATCTCGGTTCCCTCCGCGCGGGCTGCTTAGCACCTGAGTCCTCTGTGGCCCCACGCCACCCCCCTTCCTTCCTTTGACCTCTCTTTCTTCCCAGGCTCCGGGCCTCCCAGCGTGCCGTCCGTCGCACTTTTGCTTTTAAGATCCTGGTCACAACTCAACAAACTCGGAATTAGAATCTTATCTTCGTGGACGTGGGCATGGCTAATACACCTTGATGTCCCTGGAGACTCCAGGCCCTAGGGTTCCTTCCCGCAAGATGTCTCACTTTGGGGCAAAAGTTTTCATCTTTATCCCTTCTATGCCCCTTGTATATTCGTGGATCTATTTGAAGTCTATAAATATCCTTGGCCCCGTTCGCCTTTCCAGCCCTGTTCAATTTGCGAGTCTATATGTATGTACTCTTAAACTTATCACTGCCATTGCAAGGTTGACTGTGATAGTTCTTATTTTTGTTACCTTTAGCTTTCCTCCCAGTTTCCTCCATTGCTGTCGTAAGCCCGTGCTACCATCAGTCACTCCTCTTGACTGGAGCAGCCAATGGCCTATTGCAGTAGGAGTTATACTGTTAACCTCAGGGTCAGCAGTTTGAAACCACCAGCTACTCCAGAAAGAGATGAGGCTTTTTACTCCCATAAAGATTGACCCCTCAGAAATCGAAAGGGGCAGTTCTACTCTGCTCTATAGGGTGGCAGTGAGTTAGAACCCAGTCAATGGCAGTGTATATACTGTCTTTCCTGTCACCAGGTTAATACATGTTTTGGGCCTTACTTCTTTGGGGCAAATACTGTGGGTCTCCTTCCTTCCTGCTAATTTTCGTCCCCTTTCCTCCCAGCTTCTTGCTTCCCCTCCCCCTTTTACCCTTTCCTGCAGCTATGACATGCACAGTCTCCTGTGGGTGTGGATGTTACAACATTTCACATTTTCTCAATTGAAAACAGCTGTTTGCTCAAACAAGGTGGGGTTTCCACTGGTTAATGCCGAGGTCTCCACATAGTATACTGTTCTATTTGCTGCTTCCCCCGCAGACTTGTCAGTCTGGGAGTGGAAATCATGGCTGAGATGCTTTGTTAGATTAACACCACCACCCCCTGACATGGAGTCAATTCGAACACATAGTGCACCTGTACAGCTTCCAAGCGATCCATCTTTATGGAAGCCGCCAGCCTCTCCTTTCTCCCTCGGAGTAGCTGGTGGCTTTGGACCATTCACCTTGTGGTTAGCAGTTCAGTGCTTATCCAACAGTGCCACCGAGGCTCTTTAGATAAAACGTATGTAAATCTCCCTCCATTTGAACTGGAGTTTGCAATTTCCCTTTGGTTGTTAGGGGGAGAAACCAGTGGGCAGGCAGCCTGCACCCTCCCTGGTACATGCAGAGACCTCAGCTACTCAGTCCTGTCAAAACCATACCTCTCCAAGAGGGGGGGCGGGGGGGTAGTGGGAAGAGAAGTATGGCTTCTTGAGTGTTTTACACCTTGCTGTAACATTTGACTTTCACAAGAGCTGTATAATTTGGGCTCAAGTAGAAAGCAAATGTTTTGAGAATGATGATGGCAACAGATGTACAAATGTGCTTGACACAATGGGTGTGTGTATGGATTGTGATAAGAGTTGTACAAGCCCCCAATACAATGATTTTTTAAAAAAGGATTGTGATAAGAGTTGTACAAGCCCCCAATAAAATGATTTTAAAAAAAGAGATGTATAATTTGATCATGAACCTCTTAGCCATATTTTTAAAAAAAGTCCTAGGCCGATTGATTCAAATGGCTAACCAAATGATGGCGGTTCAAGTCTATCCAGAGGTGCCTCCTAAGAGAGTTCTGGTGATCGACTTCCAAGGAATCAGCCAGGGAAAACCTGATGGAGCACAGACTGACGCTGAAACACATGGGGTTGCCTGGTGTCATAAGTCAGAACCAACTCAAGGTCACGTGGTTTGGTTCCATACCTGTTACAGGACACAGGGTCCCCAAGGGGTGCAAACAGTTTGTGTTTGACTACCAGCTTAAAGGCCGGCGAGATGACCCAGTCCATTGGGACCAGGGAGGAATGGCCTGGCGATCTTCTTCTCTGTAGATTCCAGCCAAGAAAATCCTAAGGAGCAGTCCTATTCTGTGACATATGAGGTCACCACGAATCCAAACTGACTTGATGGCAGCAGGTCTATGCCATAGATACTTTGGGCAGAGATGCCCAAACTGTGGTTATCGACCCCACACGACTTGGAGTCATGACAACACCTCTCTCTAGTCAGCACCCCCGGCCTACACTCTTGTTTTATATTTAACTTGTCAATGTTCATGTCCACCTGTCTTTCCTGCCACCCCACCAGCTGTCAAGTCAATGCTGGCAGGGCTTTGTTACCCGATTCTCAGTATTTAGATATATAGAATAGTTGTGCAAATCAAACACAGCCTTGAATGAGGTTAATGATTTTGCTAGTATCGCAAACCACCATGTCTAAACTCTGGCGTGTGTTGTGTGCAACACGGACAAGCGCTGCCAGAAACACCTTGACTATATTACAAGTGTGATTTTGAATTACTCGGTGGGTCCTGCATTCAGAAACTCTTCACTGTTGCCAAATTTTTCGTCAACACCCTCCCCTCCCTGCCCTGTCAATTATGGGACCCCAGATGGTCACACCACAAGTTAAGAAGCTCTGTTCAGGTCACACCAAAGGTCATCCTGGAACCTGTCACCAAAGGAAAAGAGAGCTATAAAACTGGGGGGCAAGGGTGGAGTTCAGGTGAAATTTAAATAGTGTTGCAAAGCAAAACACCCCCCAAATAAAACCAAACCCACTGCCATCAAGTTGATTCAGACCCATAGCAACAGGACACACAGTTTCCAAGAACAGGCGAGCCTCATCTTTCTCCCTCGGAGCAGCCTGTGGGTTTGAATTGCTAACCCCTGGGTAGTAGCCCAACACTCAACCCACAGGGCCACCAGGCCTCCAGAAAGCACAGCTGTGTATAAAGGAATCAAATCTGCAGCCTTATTTCCTTCGAGACTACAATGTCATGTTTAGGTCACTTCTCGGAAGCTCTGCATCTGGGCTGGAAATTGAGGTCACTTCTCTGTACCTGCAACTTAGGCCTTCCAACCAGGATGGTGTGTTTCACACTCCCTGATACATGAGAGAAAGCAGCCCCTGAACTCTAGGGACTGGCCTGGGTTCTACCAACTAGGAGTTCTGAGCATAGATAAATGTGTTGGGTTTCTGGCATGCGTGGTACCTCAATTCTCTTGCTTCGCACGCTGAAAGAATTCTCACCGAAGCATGTGACCCGAGTGAGTTTTTATGAGCAGGTGGTATAGTCTCAAAAGGGTATATGCTATTTCTGGGAAGCGTTCACAGCTGGACGTGAGACAACCACGTGGAAAGGGCTCCCACACGTGTGGAACTTGGGCTAGGCGGAGAGGCCAGAAGGCCAAGAATCCTCGAGGCTGTGAGCATGTGGGCCAAGAGGCTGTGGGCCCCGAGTAGGCTTGGAGCAGGCGCATCTGTGCCCTCACGGGGGTGGGGTGGGCGTGGGGTGGGGGGGTGGGAGACTCCTCACCTCCAACTGCCTCTGACCAGGAGCAGGTAAGAGAGAGTGAGGCCTTCCCACAGCCAGGCTATTTCAAGCCTCTGACTGGGGAGGCGTGGTTGATGGTATTGGTTGACCCCATTGGCTGAGTTAGGCCCACCTGTGTGATGTACCTAAGGTGGGTGTGTCCAAGATATTGGTTTTACCTGGGCCTAGGGGGCTTGTGTCTGTTCATGCTCAGTGTGGGGTCTTCAGAGATGTTCGCTGGTTGCCTGATTTCTTTCCAACCTCCTCTATGGGGGCCTTTGCAGGCCTGGGAGGGACAACCGCCCCGCCCCTGCCCCCTAAATCGAACTACCTAACAAATTCACCAAACATCACCCTCAGACTGTGACAATGATGGGTCGAGACAGAACTCTGTAATCACGTTGGATTAAACAAGTGAGCATTGTCAAGGTCACGGACTCCCAACTAGACCATCTCCCAACGAGTAAGGCTGCTGCTTCTTGCAGCCTCAGCCTCCCTTTCATCTGCCTCCCCGTTGATAAGCTCCAGGCCCAGGTAAAATGTGTTTCCTGAGTCCCATCCCAAGTCACCCATCACGCCCCAGTCCTGTAATTAAGTCTCTCCTAATGAGTTGCCTCATGATTCCCCATAGTGCATGCTCACTCACTGCACGAGGACCGTAGCCAACTTTTTCGACCTGCATTTTCCTGGTAGCTGTTCCCTGGAGGATACTGATGGATGATTTCAAACAGCAAAGTTTCTGGTAGTCTCTGGTTGTAGAGAACAGTTTCTGGGTAAGAAGGTAGCAGGTGCTCCAACAAGGAACTTATGAGACTTGACAGCGGCATCACGGCCTGGGAAAAATACTGTGTTAGTCCAGGTTGACTGGAGAAACAAAGCCAGAGACACTCACATGAGTGTAAGAGAGAGCTTTATCTCAAAGAGCAATTGTAGATTAAGAAAGCATCCCAGCTCAGTCCAGATCAAGTCCATATGACCCATATTAGCCCATAAATCTGATACTAGTCCATCAATCACTCTTCAGACTCACACAATCGCATGCAATGAAGCAGAATGCAGGAAGATCACAGGCTAGGGGGTGCAAAGTCCTGTGGATCAAATGGTGGTGGTCCCATCTCCAGGGCTTTGGCTGCCATCATCGTGGCCCCATGTGGCTTGACAACGAGAAGGTGAAGCAGAGAGAGAATGTGGGTGGCCCACTTCCAGGGAGAAAGAGAGGTAGTTCCC
>NW_022111320.1:49175773-49177825 GCF_000313985.2 Echinops telfairi
AGCCTGCGGTCGTCAAGGAGTTCATCTTGTTTGTATGCACGATCAGTGCTCACGGGAGCAGCAGTCGACATCAAAGGATGGATTGCGGTGGGCACGTCTGATGCAGAAGACTTCCTTAATGTGCTGAAGGGCGAGGAGGTGAGTTTGAGGAATAAAGTGCGCCTGATCCAAACCGCTGGTACTTTCAACGGCCTCGTGAGCATGTGAAAGCCAGACATTGTATAAAGAAGACTGAAGGAGATGGATGCATTTGAACGATGGTGTCGGGGAAGAACACGGACTGTCCCTGAACAAACACCGAGGAGCCAGCACATCCGGCTCGGAAGAAGTGCGGCCAGAATGTTCCTTAGAAGTGGGGGTGGTGCGACTTCCTCTCATGCACTTTGGACATCGTGGTAGTTACATAATCTGGTGTCAATTTGCTACTTGAGAGGATTAAGAGTAAGGGGTGTAGTCTACTCTGTCAATCGGGTCCTAGCCAATGAGGCTTCTGTGTGGGCATGGCCTTCCCCTAAGGATTCTGGGAATTCTGGTATTTCCTCCTTGAAGGTGGGAGACACTTCTTTATCGCTCGGCTCACTCCCTGACAGACTTTGTAGCTGACAAGACACATGGAGCTGCGCCAGTGCCCTGACCTGGGGAAGCCACGTAGAGGCCCCTGCCAGCGCTGAGACTTTCTACCTACTGGCCTGTGGTCATCTTGCATTCGGCGTCATTACGTGTTCCGTGAGTCTGAAGAGGACTTTATAGATTGGTATCAGACATATGGGCTAATATCAGGCTTATGGACTTGATCTGGACTGGGCTGGGATGTTTTCTCATTATTCAATTGCTCTTATAGATAAACTCTCTCTATACACATGAGTTTCTTTTTTTTAATCACTTTATTAGGGGCTCATACAACTCTTATCACAATCCATACACACATCAATTGTGTAAAGCGCATTTGTACATTCATTGCCCCACATGAGTTTCTATGGAGTTATTTCTCTAGTCGACCGAGACTAACAGACATGTTATCAGGAGAGACCCGTCCCTGGCAAAGGAGCTGGTTGCAGGTGATGTAGAAGGGCAGCAAAGAAGAAAACCATACAGGAGACGGACTGGCACCGTGGCAGCAACAATAAGCTCAACCTCACAATTGTGAGGATGCTGCAGAGCCGGGCAGTGTTTTCTTTGTTGTCCCTACCGTTGCTATGAGTCAGACAGAAGGGACTGATAGTACCTGACAACGACTCTCCTAGAAATACGAGGGCAGGGATCTTGTCTGTCTCAGTGGCGGTCTGCTCTCCAGTGTGGAGCACATACAAAGTAAGGGCTCAGTAGGTCATTTCGAAGGAATAATGTATGTGTGCCTTTCTCTGCAACTCATTTCTTTGTGAGTTGTTGTGAGACTCATTCATGCTGATATGAGAATTACTCATTTTTGTGTTTTTTTAAAAATGTCTTGTGGGGGGGGTGTGCAGATCTCAATCATAAACAGCAGCAGAGGCAGCACTGATGTTTCCAGGGGCACCCTGGTGCCCCTCTCATACATGGTCTCCTCATGCCCTCCTTCCATTAGATCTCCAACTCCATCTGGCCCTCCGTGTCTCCATGGTCTTTCCATTGGCTGGGCCTTCTCAACTCCAATTCCCTACCCTCCCTGGTGGGAACCCAGGACTGTACCCTGGAACTCAAAACTCCCTGGCAAACACCCTTAGGGCCATCCTCCTGATTGCTTCCTGGAAACACCCCCTGCTCCCTCGACCCCACTTTCCCCTCTGCGCTTGTTGGTGTCCTGCGCTGCTCAAAAACACCCCCTGGGGTCCTGCGGTGTCCTGATGTCACAGTTTGCTCACCTGGTTTTTGTTAGTTCATCAGTGGCTACCCCCGGCCCCACCCCTTGTCTGCACCACATTCCATCTCAGGAGGTGCCCTCCCTGCCTGCTTCACACAGGGGTCCGGCCCAGTGGTCTGACCATCCTCCCTGCCCAGGCCCAGCCCGGTCCAAACACTGCCACCCCAAACTCGGGGCTACTGAGTCGATTTCAACTCGGCGGCCCCTGCAGG
>NW_022111320.1:49178938-49183585 GCF_000313985.2 Echinops telfairi
AGCACCTGAATTCTTAAAGACCTGAAGATAAACAAGCAGCCATCTAGCTGAGAGACAACAAAACCTTTTTTAAAAAATCCCTGTGTCATCTGGGGTTATGCTTTGGGCTGCTAAGCCCAGGGTCGGCAGTTGGGGTTTTTGGTGAGAGATGGGGTTTTCTACTCCTGTAAGAGTTATACTCTCAGCGACCCGCAGGGGAAGTTCTAGCCGGTCCTCTAGGATCCCTACAAGTCCAGTCGGCCTAGACTTGATGGCTGTGGGGCTTTTTAGTTTTTTAAGTTTATGTATGTATTTGGCATTCATGCCATATGTCCCCTGGCTTTTCTGTCTTTATGTTGGTTCGCTGTCAGATTCAAATGCTGCCATCGCACCCACCATCCACGACAGGACATTTTCACAGCCCTGAGTTGAAGGCAGACCCACAGAGGGGAGCAGAGATGGGGGGAAAGGGGAACAGGGAGGAGAAAGAGAACGCTGAAGCAGGTTGGTGTAATCTCCTGCATCTCCGCTGGAGGGCAGGAGACACCAGCTAAACCAGGAGGCTCATGCCAAGTCCACTGAAACAGTTGCCTTTGCAAGCTTTTGGGCGGCCTCTGCCTGCTGACGGTCCACAGAGGCCACTCTCTACGTTGCCGTTTCACAGTCTCTCTGCTGCCCATTCTAGCTCACCCCGAGGTGCCCGTATACTAGAGGCCCGGCAGAGGACTTCTAGTTCAGGGGCTCTTCTGCCCCAGGCTCTCTTACACTTAGGAGTGTCCCTATTGGCTTCATGACCTGACCCAGCACGGAGAGGGGCAGGTCTGTGCAACTGGGGTTTCAGGCCGAGTGGGAGGCACCAAGAGGGACACAGAGGAAGGATAAGGAGCGTCTGAATGGATTTGAGCTGGAAACACGTGAGGCCTTAAAGGCACCCAGGTGGATATGCCCAACAGCTGCCCAGGCGACTGGGGTGGGGGCCAGTTACATGGTCTGGGCCAGAGCCAGGATCATCACTCCTCTCTGGCGGTGGGTGCTGTGATCAAGGAGAGCTGCCTCTCGGGGCCTCCTGGGAGTGTCTCTAAAATCCAAAAGGGTCTTCGAGGTCCCTTTCAGCCCAGGCGAGTTCTGACAGGACTCCCCAGACGCAGCAGGCCTCCACGTGCCCACTTGAGCTGCCCTGCGGGACCCACAGGAGTGCGTGGGTCTGTACCAAAGCCCCACCTGGGATCTCTACCTCTGTTCCTGGCTCTGCCGTGTCTGCTGCCCACTCAAAATCTTTAAAACCTCAATTGACACCTGGCACCTGGAGGCCATGCTGGGGGAAGAATGGGTGGATTTGTGGGGGCAGGCAAGGCGGAGCTGGGGAACTTGAAGCAAGAGCAGTCTGTTTGCAGAAGTGAGTTGGGAGAACCTCAGGCCGTGGGCACTGGCACTCTGGAGACAAGCAGCACCTGCAGCTGCAAAAGGACTTGAAGAGCAAGCCATGTCGAATACCCTGGACTTTTAAACCCCACAACCTCAGTACAGTGGGCTCTCCCTGCAGAGGCCCATTACTACATGGAGGGTTAGGGATTCGGAAGGCAGGGGCTGCACCTCCCACCTGGACACAGTACGGAGAGCTGCAGGCTTTGGGGTGTGTGAGCTAGAAGGGGTCATGGGGACAGACCCCAGCATTCAGCAGAGACCCTCGGGAAAGTGTCACACTTCATTCAAGATGTGGGAAGAGAGTGACAGAGAAAGCCCCACGTCTTTCACCTGGTCCCTGCTCTTTCCCAGTCTAATGGTCTTTCTCTGTCCGTCACCTGGTCCCTTCCCAAAGCCTAGTTGCTCTCCGATAAAATGCCTGTGGGTGACACCGAACCACTGCAGCTCACCAGCACTGGGCACTGCCCACTGCTACTGTCATTGTTCCATTCAGCAGACCCTAGACTGATAGGGGTGGGTGGGAAGATCAGGAAAGAATGGATAAATGGGGTAGAGGAGGGAAGACCTTATCTCAAGCCTTCTATTTTGGGTGAATCAGCGCCGGGGCACCGTCCCTCCCATAAATGCCCACCTCAAGGTCAGATGACTGGAACATTTTTCTTCCTACGTTTTTAAATTTATTTTTACAATAAACTATAAGACTACAGAAAGCATACATGTTAAAAATAAATAAATACACAAACATCAGTGTTACTTTAATGCTGACTGATTGTCACCTAGACGTCTGACGTCTTCTCATAGTATCCACACCGAAGTCCAGACACCGTTCATAGTTCGTTGGAGTTTCATTTGCAGCATAACCAGGTGAGGAGCTCCCCAGACCCACTCCCCGGTCAAAACTGTATGTCTCATTAAAACAAAACAAAGCAACCACTTAACGTCTCCGAAAATAGACCCAAGGGCATACTGCTCATGAATTAATAATCATTCAAGAACATCCACTTGCGCTCAGTGGGAAGAGCGATGGTTGTTCAGTGTTTTGGGTACAGTGACTCTGTGCATTTCCTTCTTTTGATGCTTCCTGTATCGTTTAACATTTGCCCATGATATTTTTCAACGTTGCAATTCAAAGCGTAATCGATGGATATGTTCTTCTCTTTTGGTTCTCTAACCTTCACACACTTCCTTACACTATTCCACTTCGCCTTCTTGGGCTGCCTTTTGAAACATGGGGTTGTAGGAGTCAGAAATGACTTGGTGGCAACTGGCTAATAAACCAACTCGGCTTAACAAATATGTTTTACACACTCTACCTAAGAAGAGCAGAATCTCTATATTTCTCTCAAGTGCATTTAGGACTTTCCTCAGGCTCGGCCATATGCTAGCCCATAAAACAAATTCAGTACATTTAGAAGGATTGAAATAATACAAACTATGTTCTAGAGAAAAGTCAAACTAATTTACTGCCACCATCACCCCAGGGAAGAATATGTTAATTTAAAAATATATATATATATAGAAAGAAACTTGGAAATCTCACAAGTATGCAAAAATTAAACAGCACTGTGGCAGTTATATAATCTGTCAATTTGAGCAAAGGGGTGGAGTCTAGCTTGTCAATCAGATGATAGCCAATAAAGCCTCTGTCTGGGCATGGCCTTCTCCGGAGGATTCTGGGAACTCCTGTCTTCCTCCCTGGAGGCAGGACACAAACTCTCTCTGCTACACATCCCTGTTGACAAGCCACATGGAGCCACGCTGATCCCAGCCAGAGCCCTGGAGCTGGAGGAGCCACATGGAGACCCACACCAGCGCTGAGAGGCTTCCATCACCACTGGATCCCAGAGACTTTTCATCCACTGGCCTGTGATCTTCCTGCATTCGGCGTCATTGCATGTGGTGTGTGAGTCTGAAGAGGAATGTATAGACTGGTATCGGACATACGAGCTAATATTGGACTTATGGACTTGATTTGGACTGGGCTGGGATGTTTTCTTAATATACAACTACTCTTTGATATAAAGCTCTCTTACATACATTTGAGTGTCTCTGGGTTTGTTTCTCTAATCAACACGGACTAACACAAGCACACTCTTAACTAATCCATGGATCAAAGAAGAAATTTAAAGATAAAATTTTAAAATACTTTGACCTACATGAAATGAGGACACAATGTACCAAACTTATAGGATAAAGCAGTGTTCAGAGGAAAATTTACAACTGTATATGCCTACAGAAAAAGAAGAAAATTAACCCTGAAGGAAGCAGAAGGAAGTGGGCAATTAAGATTACAGCAGAAATGAATGAAATAGGGAAAAGAAAGTATTTAGAGAAAAACCAATGAAACTAAAATTTGGGTCTTTGAAAATATCAATGAATTTGACACATTTTCATTAGATTGGCCAAGGGAAAAAAGAAGGAAAAAACTAAGAATCAGACTAGAATCAAAGAGAAGATAATATTACCAACTTGACATATGAAAAAGGATTTTAAGAAAGTACTATGAATAAGTTTGTGTTAATAAGTTGATAACTTAGATGAAGTGGGCAAATTACTATCAAGGCAAAAAAAAATACTAACACTTTCAAGAAGATAAACACTTTCACTAGATCCACAACAAATAATGTGATTGAATAATGATAAAAACATACCTGCAATGAAAAGTCAAGGCTCAAATGGTTTCATTGAAGCACTCTACAAACACTGAAAGGACACCATGCCCTGGTGGTGTAGTGGTATTGCACTGAGCTACAAGGTCTGCAGTTTGCAAGTACCATGTGCCCGGTAGGAGAAAGACAGGACTCTCTACTACCAGAAAGAGTTACAGTCTCGGAAACTCGCAGGGTAGTTGCATCATGTCCTATAGGGACCTACCATTGTGGTGTCTGTGACTTGGATATATAACTTTTGGACTACATCTCAAGACTTGCACGATATTAGGTTTTTCGGGGGGATGGGGAGGGCGGTTGCAGGGAGGTTACCTCTGATCTTGGCTTTGCATGAGAAAAATTCATACCGAAGCTTGGTGTGAGAGTCCTGCCTATATGCAGGCCTGCCTACGGCCTCCTGTATTCCCTGTAGGTCTTTGAAGCTTTACAAAGCTCCCGATGGACAGTTCATTCCGTTTTCTTCTGAAGAGCTGGTTAGTCTATTGCTTTCCTCGACTGTCATCGGTCATCTCATGGAGCCCAGACCTGTGACACACTTGCCTGTACATGTTTTTGACACATGTCCCTCTCGCAG
>NW_022111320.1:49183685-49189887 GCF_000313985.2 Echinops telfairi
CCCCCAGGGAGAGGCTTTTATCATTGGATGAGCATCAACTCAGGCCAAATAAAGAAAAGCCTTTGATGGGTCTTCTCAGGGAACCCTGGAGCCATGTTTCCTTCCGACATCGTAGGGTCCCTGGGGTCTGACGGTTTGGGGTCCGATGGAACGACTCAGTGGAACCTTACAATACCCGGCAGGCCAATTTATAAACTTCTTGGAAAATGAGCTTTGGAAAAAATTCCAACTTTGCTCTGCTGCTTTTGGTACCAGAAATCCAGGATATGACAAGACTGAAAACGGAAAATGCCACAAACTCACAAATTCAGCCTTTTTTTTTTTTTTTTAATAAAAACTCTCTACTTTGCTTCCAGCCTTTGGTCAATTTCCAGCATGCTGAAAAAATTGATTTTGACCATATTTGCTCTTTTATTCCCTTTATCTTATAGAGAAGGTAAAATTTTGGGGGGGTGTCTTACTGTATTTTTGCTGACATCACAATAGTAAATTCTGAAATCAGAATTATGATTCCTTTTTAAAAAACCATTTTATTGGGAGCTCTTAAAGATATACTAACATTCCACAGTTCAATCGCATCTAGCAGCATTGTACAATTGCTACCACCATCAGTTTCAAAACATTTTCTTTTTTCTTGAACTCCTTGATATCAGCTCCCTTAAGTCCCCTCCCTCCCCCACCCTACCCCCTAGGAACCCTTGTTCTTTTCTTTTTCTGTAATTTTTTTTGTTATATTTTACACAATCCAATATATCCATTCACATCCGATTCTGTTGTTCAATCCAATACAGTGGGGCACTACAGTCATTGATGTTATCAGCTCCTCACTCTCCCTCTTCCCTCCACCCCTCTTCCTGCACTCTCAAGGAACCATTACTCCTGTTACTGTTTCCGAAGGGCTATCGATCTTGACTTTCATGTGCCCAACGATCTTAAAGATACAAATGAATATATGCAAATCTAGCATGATTAATGGGGTAAAACAAATAAAAACCATAGTAGTAAGGGGAAGAGATATTAAAGAACTGGAGGATAGTTATGTGGTTCATCAGTGTCATACTGAACCCTGGATTTGTCATCCCTTCCATGTGGTCCTTCTGAGATAAGGCTGTCCAATTCTTTTACAAGCGGGTTTTGGGTCTCTCTGACATCCACGCCCCTTCACATCCATTTAGTTGCTTGTTTTTGGACTTCTGATACCTCTCCCATCGATACCTCATGATCACACAGGCTGGTGTGCTTCTTCCATGTGGAAGTATGATTCTTCCAACTTTGCTCTTCTTCACAATGGTTTTATCTGGTCAGGGCCCTTTGTATTTTCATATTAAATTTTTAGATCAGCTACAATTTCATGCCATAAATAGGCAGCTGTAACTTTATTGGGAGTGCAAGGAATCTGTAGGTCATGTGGGAAGTACTGCCATCTTCAATTCATATGCATGGATGTCTTTCCACTTATTCAGGTCTCCTTAATGTCTTTCCATGGTGTTTTGCAGTTTTCAAAGTACATATCCTACACTGTTTAAATTTCTAATATTTTATTCTTTTGGATGTTATTATAAATGGAATTTTAATTCAGTGTTTGAATTTACTAGTATATACAAGTGCAATTGACATTTTTATATGTTATAGCTTGAAATCCTATAAAATTTGCTATTAGCTTGAATGGTGTGTGTTCCTAAAGATTTTCTATGTACAAGGGCAGATCATCTTCAAATAGAGGTTTACATCTTTTCCATTCTGAATGCCTTTTCCTTCATTTTCTTGACTAATTGTCCTAGTTATAACATCCAGCAAAAAACTACTTCTACACTTCTCTCTTGACAGTTCTCACAGGATGCTTAATAGGTATCTCCAACCAACTCCTGATCATCTCTCTACAGCTACTCCTTCCACAACCTCCCTGAACTCTCTCTCTCCAATATTGAATCCAAGCCATCCTTGACTCCTAACTTTCATTATCACTATAGACTCAATAGCAAAATCTGGTATCCCAACCTCTAAAATAAGTGCAGAGTCTGCCCAC
This sequence comes from Echinops telfairi, assembly GCF_000313985.2. Lineage (NCBI taxonomy): Eukaryota > Metazoa > Chordata > Mammalia > Afrosoricida > Tenrecidae > Echinops > Echinops telfairi. The sequence goes on from NW_022111320.1 coordinate 49,185,712, forward strand.
TCATCACCAGGCCCACAAACCTCAATCTACTCTGAACCTCTGGGATCTCTTGTTTATATCAATGAATTAGTCTTATGTTCAGTCCTCCTGTTCCTACTCTTTCTCCAGCCTCAGCCAAATCAGCCTTTCAAAACGAAGTCAGAAGGGACTTTTGGCAGATAGTGGTCTAGGCAGCCACCCTACCCAGCTCTCCATAAAAAAGACGCAAAAGACCAACGGACACAGATACAGATGATAATCCTGGAACCTTGCGCTTCAGAGGAAAGGATAAAAAAAAAAAACACCTAGATTTTATACCATCTAGGAGCCAAACAAGCAGCCATCAGGCAGGGAAGCAACAAAGCCCACCTGGAAGAAGCACACCAGCATGTGTGATCATGAGGAGTCGATGGGACCGACATCAGAAGTCCAAAAATAACCTCATCGAGGTGATGGAGAGGGGTCAAGCTAGAGACCCAGAGCCCATCTGTGGGTAATTGGACGTCCCCCCACAGAGGGGCTGCACGGAGGAGAAATGCATCCAGGGGGTAGTTTAGCACCCACAAAATATACAACACTCCTTGGGTTCTTAATCCTTCCTCCCCACCACTATTATGATCTCCGTCCAACCTCGCGATTCCCACTAGTTGGGTGTACAGACAGTGGCACAGACAAGAGCTTCCAATATACAGAATTCAGGAAAGACAAACCCCCTCAGAAACAGTAATGGGAGCAATGATTCCAGGCAGATAGGGGAAGGGAAGGAGGAGGAAAGGAGGGAAGGGGGATGGGCAGCAATGATGGCAGGATCACCCCCCTCAGGGGAAGAATACCAGGACAGTAGCTGAAGGGATAGAGCAGGTGGTGGAAGATATGTCTAAATAATAATAACAATTCATAACACATTAAGGGTTTGTGGGGGTGACAAGGTGGGAAGAGACAAACGCTGATATCAAAGGGCTCTAGAAGAAAGATCATGTTTAGAAATTGTTGATGCCAATAATTGTACGTGTCTACTTGAAATAACGGATGTGTGGTTTGGTACAATATGGGTAAGAGCCCCCAATAAAATGATTTATTTTTTTCAAAGCCACCTAGGAGAAGGAGATAAACAAACGTGATGAACGAGGAGACAGCAGAATGGCCCCAATGTCAGCTGCCCGACTCAGCACGGCATGTCAAATGCTTGCAAGCAGCACGCTGTCAGGACAGCTTCTGATGATCAGCCCCACGTGTCCAGGCCCACACTGGCACCCCACACGAGCGGCTGACTCCCAGAAAGGAAGTCTGGCTTCCTGGAAGACAGTGGGCTGGAGAAGTCATGTGGAAAAGCACAGAGAGACAGGTGGAGATGCCTACGGATTCCCAGCTGTGGCAGTCTCCAGCTGTTTAGCTCTTACCCTGGACAGACGCTAGACACGTGAGGAAAGGGGATTTCTGGGGAATGATCCCCATCCCATCCACCCTGTGATTGTAACCTCACGAGAGACCATAAATCAGAACTACCCAGCCAAAATGCTCTTGGATTTCTGGCCCATAGAGCCAAGAAGGGAATCAGTGATTATTGTTGGGCAAGCCACTGAATTGTTATTATTATGTAGTCCTAGAAACAAGGATGCGTTCTCAGTGAGGCCTGCTCTGATCACGCTTACTTAGGCTTCCAGGCCATTCCCCAAGCTACCCACAAGGTCTGGTGGTTCCTAAACATACCTCTGCCCTACGTATATTAAGTGAACTTCTAACCTATGATCTAGCAATTCTACTACTATCCATCTACACAAGAACAATGAAAACATATGTCCACAAAAGACTTGTACGTGAGTGTTCATAGTAACTTTCTTCCTAATAGCCACAAAAAATGAAAGCAAAGCAAATGTTCATCAGCTGGTGAGCAGATTAGTCATGGAATATGCTCAGCAATAAGAAGGAGTAAACCCTGGCTGTGCTCAACACCCTAAACCCTGTGCTGAGAGAAGCAAAAAGTTTCAGCCAGAAAAAGACGTTCTGTGTAATTCCATTTACAGGGAATTCCAGAGCAAGGAAAACCAGCGATGGAGGGGACAAATGGGCGCTGGTATCTTCCTGGAAAACAGAGCCAGGCCAGGCAGCCCCTGTGCTTCCATTCCTGGCTCAGATCCTCTCTCAGGGAGTGACCTTGGGCAAGTTTGAGCTTCTCTCAGTGCCTCTGTGTCACCATCTGCACATTTTCACGGAGGCTGGATGTGGTAGTTACACAATCGGTTATCAATTTGAGACTTAAGAGTGGAGGGTGGAGTCTAGCCTGTCAATCAGGTCGCAGCTTGATGACCTCCTTTGGAGGCGCTCAGGAGATACATACCTCGCTGGAGGTGGGAAACACTCTCACTCCCTGTGAGACATTCCTTTGATAAACCACATTGAGCTTTGCTGATGGCAGCCGAGCCTTGGAGCTGGGGAAGCCACACGGAGACCTACGCCAGAACTGAGATGCTTCCACCACCTCTGGATCCACAAGACTTTCCATCCACTGGCCTGTGATCTTCCTGCATTCGTCATCATTGCATGTGTTGCATGAGTCTGAAGAGAAATTTATAGATTGGTATAGGGCATACAGGCTAATATTGGACTTCTGGACTTGATCTGGACTGGGCTGGGATGTTTTCTCATATTCAATTGCTCTTATATATAAAGCTATTTCTTATACACACACGAGGGTTTTTGAATTTGTTTCTCCAGTCTACCTGGGCTAACACACTGGGACAGGTGGACAGAACTCTGTTTTCCAGGAGGCCCCAGTGGCGCAAACAGTTCAATGCTTGGCTACTAACTGAAACGTTGTCAGTTTGATCTCAACCAGAGGCATCTTGGAAGAAAGGCCTGGTGTTCTACTTCCAAAAGATCACAGCCATCGAAAACCCTCAGGAGCTCCGCTCTCCCCTGCATGCCATGAGTGGGAATCAACCCGATGCCAACTGGCTTGGTTTACACTTCCTTCTCCCCTCGTGACACCCCAGGACTCTGAGATACAAGAACTCCCCTCTGCCTGTCTCCAAATGGCTCAGGCCTCCATGGCAGGAGAAGGGTGACACCCCTACCCCTATCCCAGCCCCTCGAGCTCCAGTTGTGGGCAGACCCGCCAGGGCTGGATGCCGGCCATCCACCACAAGTGGGGCAGGGGGCTCTTAGTGCCTCCCCAAAACAAAGCACGGGGCTTGTCTCCCTTCTCACCTTTTGTTCCCCTGTCTTTGGGGCTGTGCTGGCCAATGAAATCTCAGTCTTGAGAAGAAAAGCCCCCTTGTCCTGAGTTCTGAGCCCTAATCCTCTTACGTGTCACCAGTGGAAAACCAGAGCCGGTGGCAAACGGGCCACTCAGATTTCCCTGCCAACTCATCCTTCATCCCACACTCTGGTGCCAACCCAGGCTGGTTACAAAGGGCTGGTGCTCGCCCCACCCCCTGCCCACTAGCCTGCCTGCCAAGTAACCACATAGCTGAATATCATCTACACTCAGGCCTCCGATGAGGAAGCGGTCAGACTCTGAGCACAGGGCACGAGCTTTGGGCAGCCTGTGCGAGCCTGGGCTCCCCTTCTGCCCGGAGAGCCATCCGCCAGTTCAGAGCTCCCGTCGACCCAGTGTGGCCTGGCCCAGGGGTGTGCCTTCAGCCTTTATCAAGGAAGGTCTGGGTTCAGTAGTCATGGGGTCTCTCTTGACCCACTCAGTGCCAAAGACTCAGAAAAGAGCAGATACCCATGCAGGGCAAAAGGTACTGTTAGATCTCTCTGGAGCTAGATATACCTCGGTCCTTGGCTCCGCGAGAGAAAGAATTCACGCCGAAGCCTGGTTCGTGATCCAAGTGAGTTTTATGAAAGTTAGAAGAAGTTTCAGGTTTACACAGCACCAAGGGACTCCTCCCCAGCATGCGGCCTGGCTGGAAACGGCTCGGTGTCACGCAAAAGTGTCCCAAAGTCCTGCCAAAGCTCTCTGCGCCAAAGTTCTCTCTCTCTCTCTCACTCCCTCCTTCGCTCACTCGTGCTCACCCGACTCTGGGCTTCTGCCTTTTCAAGGATTCCACCCGGGAGGCGTGGTGGACGACCGCTGATCGACCCCATTGGCTGAATTGAATTCACCTGGCCTAGGTGGGCCAATTCAGGTTCACGCCTGCTGGGGGAAACCTAAGCCTCTGGGCAGGAGGAAAAAGGAAAGCTTTCGGCTCCCAA
>NW_022111320.1:49190170-49195063 GCF_000313985.2 Echinops telfairi
CCTGGGGCCCGTTTAGCCAGAGGAAGGTGATGCCCCCATCAACAAACAGCCAGGTTACGGAGTGGAGTGAGGATTTATGACGCACTTGGTTAGCTATGCGAATGACACATTCAACTCATGTACGGATGGCAGAGACATGAGCCATTTGCTCCTGTGTGATTCTGGAGGAGAGAATTAGGGCTAAAAAAAAAAAATCTTTACACGTTACACATATGAAACTCAAGTTTTTACCAAGGCCCATTCTAGTATGTGGGCCTCAAACTACAATTCCACAATTGAGCAGGACACCCCTGGGGGAATGATGACATTGGCACTGTGTGGGCGTTGTCTCAGGATGACAACATGCAGACCCAGGGTGGCTCCTGCATGTGAAAACGAGGTTAGTCAGTGGGGCTCTCAGACCCAGGCAAGAAGGGCCTGGACTCTCCTCACGGGAGCAAGAGGTTCTCAGGACCAAGGGGCATGCCTAATCAATCCACTAATCCATCAATCCTCCTTCCATTAACCCTTGAATACCCACGAGCCCAGACTCCAGCCCAAATGGGCCCAAGTCAACATCCCTGGGCCTTCTTGCTGCAGAATGGAGTCACAGGAGGCTGAGGGGTGTGGACAGGGCTTGAACACGGGGATGTGGATACCCACATGCAGGTTCATGAAGCATCTTGCTTTGTGGGGGGAGGTGGGAAAGAAAGGGGGCCAGGTTAGGGTGCAGCAGGGCTATTCCCTCAGCACCAGATACATCTGGAACAGAGTTCTGTGAAGTCTAACTCGCCAACTCACTGCCATCAGGTCAGTGCTGACTCACGGTGACCCTATAGGACAGGGTAGAACTGTCCCTGTGGGTTTCTGAGACTGTCACTCTTTACAGGAGTAGAAAGCGATGGGAAATTATCACTGAGGGGAATATGATGAGGAGTGTGTTCCCTAACTTATCACAGAGGGAATCTGGAAAGCTAGTATTCCACAGTAGGAAAACCTCCACATTGGTTAGAGATAAAGTCCAAGTACATTATCCTGCTTTAAATATCATTCCCACAGATTCTCCCCTAACAGAGATGCTGCCTTAAAGTGAGCACATGGCTGATTTTATCTCCCTACAGAAGCAAACATCCTGCTGTTACCTCTTCCCGTTGTGTCACCTAGCTGTCCCCTACCTTCCTCAATCACAGGTATTAGGTTTCCTCACCTGTGAGCTCAGGGACCTCACTGTAGATTCCACTCACACTGTGACTATGTAACAACTCAATATGCATGTTTTATGGCTCGCTATAAATATCCCAATGTAGTTCTCCCTGTTCCACATGGTGCATCAAGAGCTGAGGTGAGCATGCTATCATAACATGTGTCTATTTTATTCTCTCTCCTATCTTTGCTATGCTCTGTGACGTTATTAGAATCTTTATATATTATAACCACACAATTGTGCCCACTGACTCTTGGTTGTTAGAGGCTGGATTCCTCTAGCACAGCGGTTCTCAACCTGTGGGTCGAGACCCCTTTAGGGGTCAGACGACCCTTTCCCAGGGGTTGCCTAATACATCCTGCATATCAGATATTTACATGATGATTCATAACTGTAGCAAAATTACAGTTATGAAGTAGCAACTGAAATAATTTTACGGTTGTGGGTCACCACAACATGAGGAGCTGTATTAAAGGGTGGCGGCATTAGGAAGGTTGAGAACCACTGCTGTGGCAGAAAGCTTCCTCTTTCACTCTGAAAAATTTGAGAGTTCTACATTCTAAGCCATTAGGGAGGTCATGGTATGTTGTATGGTGTGTTAGCTTGAATCCTAGCTTCCAACTATGGAGACATGAGCCTACTTCAGCCCTGTGAATTCGGGGGCCATCCTAGGCCAAGTGGGCCATGTGTGTTCCTTTGGGTTTAGTCCACAGAGTGTAGGGATCCTCTCTGAACTGACCCGGGATGTCTTGAGAAGAGCAGGGAGGGCCAAGAAGAGAGCTGCCCCGTGGGGGAAGGCTAACAGGACTGGAAGCATCTCACTTGGAGAAAAGAAGGCTCAGGAATAGCATGTGGGTCCTGAAGAAGGCATCAACATTTTAAAAAAAGTTTCGCTAATTCATCGTAAGTGCTCAAAGAGCAGAACTAAAATCAGAGGATGATTCAGGGAGGCTTCATAGAAAAATGATCTAACGGGGAACTCATTACAAGGATCTACATGTGACTTCCTCCAAAAGTGGGTGAAGGGAGATGTTGGACAGGGCAAGATATGACAAAATAATAATTTATAAATTATCAAGGGTTCATGAGGGAGGGGGGAATGGAGGGAGGGGGAAAAATGAGCTGATGCCAGGGGCTTAAGTGGAGAGCAAATGTTTTGAGAATGATGAGGGCAATGAATGTACAAATGTGCTTTACACAATTGATGTATGTATGGATTGTGATAAGAGTTGTATGAGCCCCTAATAAAACAATTAAAAAAGAAAAATGATCTAACAAAAATGTACATATCACATAGTTCCCAGGCTGAGGGCTAGATACTGTGGCAAGAGCCAGACTAAACACAATGGTACATACGTCATCAAAAAGAAGAAAAAGAAAAGAGATGCAGATAGCAACTATGCAGAAAGACATTGCCCCCTCCCTCCCAACAGGGCACTAATCCACTCAAGGGGAGGGTATTAGTAGACCTCATCCTGGTGCGCCAACCCTTGAGGGCGACATTAGTGTGTTCACAGAGAGGACTGCAGGCCGGCCCCAGGTCGAGACATGACATCCCTCCCTACAGAGGACAGCACTGAAGATACAGTTCAGGGAGTGTGACCGGTCTGATCTGCCCACATGGGGGCAAACCAAGAAGAGGGGAGCGCAACAGACCAGCAATGGGAGCAAAGCCACAAAGTCCCTGAGGAATCCTGATTGTAGACTTCTGGTTTGGGGGGGAGGACAAGGGAGGGGGAAAGGGGCAGTGCTTGGTACCTCATCTGAACTGGTTGAGGGATATTCACAAGGGGCCACACTGAAAGTCTACAGGTGTAATAGGTCGGGGGTGGGGCACTAGATCACTCCATCCTTGGCTTCAGTTAGAGCAATGGAGTCTTGTAGAAGGCACACCCCTCGGACACAAACACTGAGCAGTAAAAGGGTATAAGTGCTGCTAGGTAAGTGGGTCCTGGGATATGGATCCCTGAAAGAAAAGGAGCATGGACCAATGGATTGATTATATCAGGGCCTGTTCGCTATTTAATAGAGGCATATTCATTTACTATGGGTCAGAACAGTTAGACTTGGAACTATTTGTATGGTTCCCCCCCCCTTTTTTTCTTTTGGTGTCTATCTATATAAGATAGGCAAGATAAGCAATCCCAAGGAGACAGCAATGGGACTGATGGTGCTGGGGGGCAGGCATGGGAAAGGAGGAGGCAGAGGGAGCAATGAACCAATAATAACCAGGACAGGGGAATATTAAGGGATCCAAAATGACAATGAGGAGGGGGTAGCGTTCCTGGTTGTGTTTGATCAATTGAAATGTGTCTGAGAGGAATTACTGAGAGGTGAGCAACGGGTAAATGTGATAGTGGGGAAGGAGGAAAGAAAAAAAACCCCAATAAAGTAAATATTATATATATAGGCATATATAAATTTAAATATACAAAGATATGTGTACTTGTGTGTGTGTGTGTGTGTGTATACACACACATATATATATATCAATGAAACAGATAGACTTTAGGCCTCTACTTAGATCAGTACAAGAATGGTTTGTTTTAATAATGTGGCAATGTATGATACTCACTTTCCCAATATGATCACTGCAGACAAAATGGGTGCTTAACAAATTAAGCAAAATGGGTGGTGAAGAAAGCTGATGGTGCCTGGCTATTAAAAGACATAGCATCTGGGGTCTTAAAGGCTCGAAGTTAAACAAGCGGCTATCTAGCAGGGAAGCAACAAAGCCCGCATGGAAGAATCACACCAGCCTGGTTATCATGAGGTGTCCATAGGAATAGGTATCAGAAGTTCAAAAACAAGCAACCAAATTGATGTGAAGGAGCATAGGCAAAGTGGGGACCCAAACCCCACCTGTAAGATAATTGGACAGACCCTCACAGCAGGATCACATGGAAGGGATGATATACCCAAGGATGCAGTATAGCACTGATACAACACATAACTATCCTCTAGCTCCTTAATATTACCTCCCCTTATTATTATGGTCTTAATTTTACCTGATTAATCTTGTAGGATCTGCGTATGTTCATTTGTATAATTAAGATTGCTAGATGCATGACATCCAAGACAGATAAACCCTTCAGAAATAGTAACAGGAGTAATGATTCCCTAAGGGTACAGGAAGGAGGGGGAGGGGAGTGATAGCAATGATGACGATATAACCCCACTAGTGGAGAATGAATAAGAGATTGGTAATGGATACATTGGATGGTATAAGATACAGAAAAAAATATATATATATAATATAAATATAATAACAAGGGTACCTGGGGTAGGGTTGGGGAGAGGGGATTAAGGGGAGCTGATATTAACGAGTTCAAGAAGAAAGAAAATGTCTTGAAAATGATGGTGGCCACACCGGGGAGAAACACTTAGGGTGTGCAACAGAGCAGCAAGGGGAGCAAAGCAATGAATTCCCCAGGAAATACCAAAAATAGACTGTGGGGCCAGGGCATGGCACCTATCAGACTTGACTGGAAAACACTTCTTCTTTTTTTAATCGTTTTATTAGGGGCTCATAAAACTCTTATCACAATCCATAAATACATCAATTGTGTAAAGCACGTTTGTACATTCATTGTCCTCATCATTCTCAAAATATTTGCTGTCCACCTAAGCCCCTGGCATCAGCTCCTCATTTTTTCCCCTCCCTCCCTGCTCCCCCCTCCCTCATGAAACCTTGATAATTTATAAATTAT
>NW_022111320.1:49196293-49200879 GCF_000313985.2 Echinops telfairi
AAAGGGGGAAACCGATTATAAGGGTCTACATGTAACTCCCTCCCTGGGGGACGGACAACAGAAAAGTGTGTGAAGGAAAACATCGGTCAGTATAAGACATGAAAAAAAATTTATAAATTATCAAGGGTTCATGAGGGAGGGAGGGTGGAGAAAAAATGAGGGACTGATATCAAGGACTCAAGTAGAAAGAAAATGTTTTGAGAATGATGATGGCAACAAAGTACAAATGTGCTTGACACAATGGATGGATGTATGGATTGTGATAAGAGCTGTAAGAGCCCCCAATAAAATGATTTTTAAAAGAAGAAAAAAAGAAAATGATGGTGGCAGCAATTGTACAATTATGGTTGATGTAATGGAACTATGGCTTGTTTTAATATCTGTAAGAGCCCCCAATAAAATGTTAAGAAATAAAAGAAAAGAGAAATGCTCTAACAACAAAAAAAGGTAGACAGGATGGCAAGGGAAAACAACAACAGGGAATGGACCACCACCGGCGACTGTGTGCCTCGCCTTCTTTCTGGAGGTGAGGATCTAGGCTCATGATCTTTGGGGGATTTTCTAGAATGGACTTAAGCCTCCAATAGGGGGTCAGGACCGACGGACAATGAGACGTTTCCTTGCCACGAGGGCATCTACGGGTCTGAACAACAAAAGCCACGTTCCTAGACTCCTTCAGACAAGCCCTCCTTGGTCCCTGCTGCCCAGTTTCCAGAAACAGTAACTAGAGGCACGTCGCAAGGAAGTTGTTAGAATACCTGTCCCCTTAGCCTCTACTGGTCATGATTTGGCAGGGTCCCCCCATGACCGTCGGTCACATTTCCACCTGTGTTTTTCTGTGTCTGGGCAGAGTCTGCGGGTGTGTAGATTGCTTACGCGGATGCCTCTTCAAGGCCGCCAGAAGCCAGGGTCCTGTACCTGGGGCTTGGCAGGACCCGGCCATCCACGGGGAGCTGAAGGGAGGTCTTTTTTTTTCCTGTGGGAACTCATTCCAGTCGCCAGCAGGCTGAGGAGCAGAGCCATGTCATTTGGCTTTCTGACGGTTACTTCTGGCAACTTTGCTTGGCTTGTCGTGGTCTTGGACAAAGACCCAGTCTGCCCAGGGTTTCTGTTTCTCTGTCTGCAGAACAAGGGTGAACTTCTGCCTTGGCTGGCCACAGAGGCCACAGGACCAGGGAGCCTTGCTGTCCTCCTTGAGAGAGTGAAGCAGCCGCCAGAATAGACTACTAAGAAGCAAGGCCTGCCGCCTCCCAAGAGAGGCCCAATTAGAGCAGAGAGCAGTTCCCACCAGAGGCTCTGGCCATCCCTCAAAGTCGGCCTTGTGGACAAGCAGCAGCAGGCTGTGTGATTGATGACGGCAGCTCCAGCCGCCCACTGGGTCTGGCCTCAGGAACTTCAAATGAGTGCATGTGGTGCCAACGAGGAAGAAGGCCAGCTCCCTTGCCCCGTCCGCCTGCAAGGGATGAGAGAGAGCCAGCAGTGAAGGTGCCCCCAAACGAGAGGGCTCCTGAGATTTCTGCAGAGGCCACCCCCGGGGGTTGTCAGCAGGGATCCAGAGACGCACTCCTGAGAAGGGCAGACCCCGACTCCACACCTACTTGACTGAAGCTCAGTCTTATTCCAGGCTCTGGGATGATGGACACAACAGGACACTTGGAATCAGACTCCACCTACCACGCAGTCAGCAAAGACGGGCTTTTTTTCCTCTTTCGTTAAATGTACTCCTAAGAATTTTATTATTTTAGTACTATTGTAAATGGGATCTCTCTCTTTTTTAAATCCTTTTATCGGTTACTCTTCCAGATATCATAACATTCCATAGAGCCGTCACCTCAAACAGTACTGTACAACTGCTACTGCAATCAATTTCAAAACATTTTTTTTCATATTAAACTTTCCTGTTTTGCTCTTACTTTATTTTTAAAAACCATTTTATTGGAGCCTTATACAGCTCTTATCACAATCCATACATCCATTGTGTCAAGTGCATTTGTACATTTGTTACCATCATCGTCACTCTCAAAACATTTTCTTTCTACTTGAGCCCTTGGTATCAGCTCATTTTTCCCCTCCTTCCCTTTCCACCCCCCTCTCACAAACCCTTGATAATTTATAAATTATTGTTATTTTGTCATGTCTTACACTGTCTGACATCTCCCTTAACCCATTTTTCTGTTGTCCATCCCCCAGGGAGGGGGTTATACGTAGATCCTTGTGACCGGTTCCCCCTTTCTACCCCAAAATTTTCTTTTTTCTTGAACTCTTTTGATATTATTTCCCCTTTATCCCTCCCACCCCCACTCTACTCCCCAGGAACCCTTATATCTTACACATCCAATATATCCATTCATACACAATTCTGTTATTTGATCCCATCCAGTGGGGATATACAGTCATCAATGCTATCGGCTCCCTATCGCCTACGTTCTTTGCTGGCCCCCTATCTTCCTGTACCTCAGGGAATCATGACTCCTAATACTGTTTCTGAAAGGTTATCGCTCTTGGCTTTCATGTATCAAATGATCTTAAATATGCAAATGTACAGCCACATACCTAATATGATTAATGAAGTAAAACAAATAAACACCTTAATAGTAAAGGGAAGAAATAGTAAAGAACTAGAGGATAGTTAAGTGGTTAGTCTATGCTTGTGGCAGTTACATAATGTCAATTTGAGCAAAGGGGTGGAGTCTAGCCTGTCAATCAGGCCGCAAGGTTGATTCTGGGAACTGCCTCTTTTTCTCCTGGGTGGAAGACCACACTCTCTGCTTTAGATTCCTGTTGATAAGGCACATGGAGCTATGCAGTCAGAGCCTTGGAGCTGGAGGAGCCACGTGGAGACACCCATGCCAGCACTGAGATGCTTCCACCACCACTGGATCCACAAGACTTTCCACCTATTGGCCTGCGATATTACTGCATTCAGCATGTTTGCATGAGTTGCGTGAGTCTGAAGAGTAATTTGTAGACTGGTATGGGACATATGGGCTAATATCGGGCTTATGGACTTATCTGGACTGGGATTTAAAAATATATATATAATTACTCTTTGATATAAAGTTCTTTCCTAAACACGAGTCTCCCTGGATTTGTTTCTCTAGTCTACCTGGACTAACACATTATGGTACCTTGGGTGTGAGATACTAGAGAAGGAAATCACAAAGATGGAGAGTGGATGCTTGTTTGATCCCTGCAGGCCTCCTGGTAGTGTTTCTTCCTTGGCTAGTCAGAGGTCAAAGATGGCCATGCAGTTTACTGGGTTGTTTTTGGAAAGATTATGGAAGGTAAAGTTTTGATTATTTTCTTTGGTGGTTGTCTTTGGTTATTCCTGTTGAAATGGTGAAAGTCGATGTGATTAATGTGTATTTTGAGTTCAGGGCGTGAAATCACCCCTTGAGTTTCTCAGAGACCATGTTGGTTAGTGAAAACAGATGACAAAAGGTCGTGGCTTGTTGTAGTTAGAGACCTAATGCCTAATTTTCTATCAATGGAATAGTTTAGATAAGGATTAAGATAGATAAGGATGGAATTAAAAATTGAGTTTAGGATCTGGCTGTACTAGGTTTCTACTGTTTTCTTATTATTTTTATTGATATAATGATTGATAGAAATGATTATTGGGAAGTATAAATAGAGTTTGTAAGCTTTCTGTTTCAGCCATCAATCTGAATCTTTAAATGGGTGTAGGTCACACCTGCAAAGAAGGCTCTGAAAAGGTAAGCCCCACCCAGTGTCTTAAATGCTCAGGACATTTGAAGGTGAAGAGACTTGCATAGGGGGCTGTTGACTGAAGAAAAAAATGGAACCCTTTTAAAAAAATTTTGAACTAGTGGTTTGTGCCAGAAGCTAGAAAAACTTTGGAGCAATTGTGTTAGCTGGGTTGACTAGAGAAAGAAATCCAGAAACAGTCATATGTGTGTAAGAGAGAACTTTATATCAAAGAGCAATTGTATACTGAGAAAACATCTCAGCCCAGTCCAGATCAAGTCCAGAAGTCCGATATTAGCCCATATGTCCAATACCAATCTATCAATTCCTCTTCAGACTCACGCAACACATGCAATGATGTTGAATACAGGAAGATCACAGCTCAGTGAGTGAAAGTCTCATGGACCCAGTGGTGGTGGGAGCATCTCAGCACTGGTGTGGGTCTCCACATGGCTCCTCCAGCTCCAGGGCTCTGGCTCCACCAGCAGAGCTCCATGGGGCTTGTCGACAGGACTGTCTTGCAGCAAGTGTGTCTGGCCTCCATTGAGTCATTTATCTCCCTTGTGTCTCCAAACGAGGTCATCAAGCTGCGACCTGATTGACAGGCTAGACTCCACCCCTTCACTCTGAATATTCTCCAGCTGACACCAGATTATGTAACTACCACAGAGGGATGGAGAAGTGTATTATATAATGAGAAAGAGAGTACTACATCAAGAAGATACGGTAATTCTGAAAGTGTGTGCACCTAACGAGAGGTTCAACATACATAAAGGACACTGAAACAAAGGACAGATAGCCTGCACGTACAGAAGATCTCCCCACAGTCAAAGACAAAGGGAAATCAGTAAAAGACAAAGGGAAATCAGTAAAAGACA
>NW_022111320.1:49200979-49219915 GCF_000313985.2 Echinops telfairi
GTTTGTTTCGTATACCACGTTACCCCGCACAGCCCGTCTTCAGTATAGGATCTGTTGCACAGAAAGTACCCAAGTAATTGGAGGTTTGGATCCTGCTTTTCCCACTTACTAGGGACATGACCTAAGGAAATCAGTGAAGATAAGGAATGAGATGAGCTTATATTATACATTTATATTATACATATTCCGAGTCTCAGGGTACTTCACTGACTTCACACACACACACACACACACACACACACACACACACACACACACTTTTATCAGCTTTACAGCAATGTAAATTTATCCTTTTCAACCAGAGGAGCGCAGTAAAGAAGAAAACCAAACCGTCCAGTTTTGATGAGAAAGACACTGGGCCACACTGAAATTTCAAATGGACTCATGGCCCCACGTGAGTGAAAGACCAATTTGTTAGCTGTCCAGTCAGAAGCCACCAGTCTGGGACCTAATTACCAGTTGATCTCAGAAAAACTTGGAGGACAGAGCTCAATTAATTATAATAAGAATCAACGGTTGCTCTATGTTCCCTCACCCTTTTTTTTCCTTTTTTATGTTTCATTGTAACTGGTCTACTTCGAGACATTTGTCTTTTTTACTTTTATTTTTTAAGAATCAGAATGGAGGCTGCCTTAGTGAGCTTGAACACAACTCTCTCAATATTAATTTGGCAGAGAAACAACAAAGAGAACAAGAAAAATCCAAAGAAAGCCTAAGAACTATGTGGGACACCATCAACAAGAATGACTCGCGTGTGAGAATTTGAGAACGGGAAGAAACAACAAAAAACAGGGAGAAAGTTGTTGAAGAACTGTTGGAAGAAAACTTCCTTAACATCAATACTTAGGTACAACTCTAACCAGAGAAACAAAATACCTTTAGCCGCACCCCCCACCCCGACCCGTTGCCCAATAAAAATTTTTTTAATATATTTACATTTAACATTTTGTTTTGTGGACAAGAAAAAACAAACCACCCAGATCCATGAATGTTATGGAGGGAATGGAAGGAAGAAAAGTCACAGGCGCAAGGGTCAATAAATGCTAACCTGGGTGAAACAGAGGGCAATGCACAAGACTAGGGGCCCTCAAACTACAGCCCGGGGGCCACATGCGGCCCACCAGGACATTTCTCCGGCCCACCGGGTGTTTTTGCCGCCTCTGCCTGTGCTGCTTAGCAGGCGACTCATCCCGGGCCCATAGGAATTTGTTCATAGTTTTTTTTAAACTCTAGTCCAGCCCTCCAACAGTCTGAGGGACAGTGAACTGGCTCCGTTTAAAAAGTTTGAGGACCCCTGTACAAGAGGGGGGGTATAAAAAATGAAAATAAATGAAAAGGAGGAGGGTAGGGGGAAATGACTGAGGCACAGGAAGACACTGGGAGGTTTGCAAGAGTTAAAGGAAGCAGAGGCGAATACTACTACACACAGAGTCCCACAACAGTGGGGACCTGAAGGTAGATGCCTAGATAGATACGCAGACTGAGCAGGTGGGAGAGGGAGAGTGGAGGACACCCACAAATCCACATAAGTTTGACAAAGGATATTTGTGCATGTGCATTTACTCTTGCTGCAAATGTCCCCATGAATGTGGTAGAGCACACAGGGAACAAAGTTATGAAAACATCTTAGATGGAACCAAACACCTTGAGGGAGTGAGTCATTGGACCTTGGGTGTCAGCACCATAGTCTCAGGGGATACAGAACATAATCCAAAAAGACAACGCCTGACCTCCGAATTTGTTGAATAGTTATTGGGGTCTGAATGGCTCAAAGGAAACAGCCATTTGAGGTCCAACGACTGGTCTTTTTCCCATCCAGAAAATAGACCATCGAAAGCCAAATGAACAATTAGTCCAATGGACTAATTAATTAATCCATGGACAGTGGAAACATCAACCCCGAGACAAGAAGAACTAGATAGTGCCCAGCCCCCACTGCCAACTGCTTGGAAAAGACATTTGAAGGTCCTGGGAAGAGTGGACGGAAAATGGGAAGCTGAATTCAAAATTGTGAGAGAACAGACTTCACTGGTTGGACAGAGACTGGTGGAATCTCCAGGACTCTTGTCTTTAGTCCCTTTTCAGGACTGGACCTGAACTCACTGCTGTTAGAATAACCAATCCTGTGAGATAAAAAGGGACAACACTTACCCAAGGATAAAGTTCAGAGGGCTAGACGTGGCAGGATGCAAACAAGAACGGGGAGGAGGTGGGATAAATGGTGGTCCATTGAGGGGACTATAATGGAGGAGTCGAGTCCGCACCATCATTGCTGAAGAAGAAATGGCCTGCTCTGTAAACCTTCACCGAATTCACAAAACGCTTCTTTAAAAATCAGAATGTCTGCTCTATAAACACACACCGCTCAGAAGACACCTTGTTTCAATTGTCTGGGGGTTTTATGATTTTAATATAACTGACTTGATCCAATTTGCTGTGTGTAACGTTCCTTTTAACAGCATGTTCGACGCCCTCAAGTGAGTTCTGGTTCACAAGACTGTGCACAATGGAAGGAAACACTGCCTGGTCCTGTGCTAACCTCACAACGGTCCTGTTTGTGCCACTGTTATAACCATTGTGTCAATCCATATCATTGAGGCTCTTCTTTTTGCGGACCCTCTCTACCCTGATGTGCTGCTCAGGAGGGACTGGCTCCTCCTGATAACAAGTCCATAGTCCATGAGACAAAGTCTTTTCATTCTCACCTTTAAAGAATATTCTGGCTGTACTTATTCCAACACAAGATTTGTTTGTTTGTTTGCTAGCAGTCAGTAGAAATTTTAATTATCTTCACTGACACCACAATTCAAACCCATCAACTCTTTCTTCTCTGTCTTCCGTTTTCTTTGTCCAGCTTTTGCATGAAGATGGCCGAGATGTACGACTGCAATTGCTTTAAAAATTATCTTCATAAAAACGTTCCTGGTACAATAATGACGTTGTTCAATAATTTACCCATTAGAGAAAATTGCTCATTTTGTTAGGTTGCCTTTCTTTGGAATGGGCACAAAAATGGGTATCTCTCAGTTGATCGACTGGCCAGGTAGTGATGCTCCAAGTTTCTTGGCAGAGACTACTGTGTGTTTCCAAAGGTGTGCTTGTTTGTTGAGCCTTTTGATTGGTGGTGGTAAATCCCTGGAACCTTGTTTACCAGTGCCTTCAGGGCAGCTTGAGCTTCTTTCATTCTTTCTTGATCATCTGCTACTTCTAGAAATGACGGCGTGTCCACCAGTTGGTATAGTGATTCTGTGTATTCCTTCCATCCTCTTCCGATGCTCCTTGCATCCTTTAATATTTTGCCCGTAGAACCATTCAGTGGTGTAATGAGAGCCCCCACCCCCAAGCTTGAGATAGACGACGCATGCTCTTCTAGTTTGGTTTGCTGGCTCTTCACTCCATGTGGTAGCGAAGGCCTGGTGCAGACATCTCACATCTTCACTCTTGCTCTCTCCATCTTTAACGTGGCAACTCCTCTCTCTCTCCTTCTCCGTGCGTATGTTCCTCTCCTACAACCTGTCAGGTAAGCGAGTCGCCGCAAGATCCTTATACTTTCAAGGCGTGGCCTCCTTTCAGCAAGACCACAAACTAACCAACCCCCTACCAGCATTCCATGTGACTTATCTGGATTAGCAGGTTATTTAATCCCTACAATCCTTTATTTGCCATCCAGTCAATTAATGAGGATTTCAAAATAATGCTTGGGGAGAAGGGTCTTATTACCTAATTCACTACACCGCAAAGAACTTGTTCAGAAGGGTTAGAGGCCTTCTACCTCTGAGCTCAGTGCTCTATAGATTATGTGAACAGGACGAAGACCTGCTAAGCAAGTACTTGGCTGTGTGATATGATGTGATGTCATGTGATATGATGGAGGAAGAAAAGGCCCCGAAACAAAAGCCCAGATTCGGGGCTCTGATAGTGCTGCAGATGCTTTCCAGGCCCAAGACCCAGCCTGCATAGTTCTGGTGAGGATAGATAGAAAAATGTGCTGTGAATGATTAAGGTGCGATGCACACGCCAGGGCCATGGGGCCCATATGCACAGATGAGCGAGCACTGCCGGCACAAATGAAGTGACTGTATCAGTGCCAATGGGCTCCCCAAATACCTTTGCCTCCAGGAAGCTGAGGACTTCCACATTTCCAGTTTGTCCTTTCTTTACAGAGAAGAGACATAGAGCAGGCTATATCTATGGATTGGGCTAGAAGCAGGAGAGAGGAGAAGGGAGTAGTGCACACTTGTCTGAAAGCCCTAGGGTGCTAACGTGGGAACACCCATACAATTTCAGGGGGCTGCAGAGGAGAAAGTCATGGAATTGGTGGGGGTTCCCCAGAGAGGGCGCTGGCCAGCCCAATGGATCTCAGTCATCAAAAGCCACAAACACGTTCACAGAGGACCAGCCACGATAGACATCTGTATACCCTATTTCAATACTTCAGCCCATTGGGGCCAAAGCCACTTGGCAACATCTCATCACTGTTCAATAGACATCCAGTTTCTTGTTCTCTCTCTCATGTGATCTGGGCTTTCTTATCCCTCCTGCATGAGCTGAGGCGGTAGGGCAGAGCTAAGGGCATTAATCTGCACTTCAAAACACTGTTTGTGGGAAAAACCAAACACCATGTTAACAACCCTTAGATCTGGACAGGGATTTGAAATTTATGAAATGCATTCTTACATAAGCCCTTTGGACCTTGTGAAAGGAGCCAAAAGAACCATTCCAGAAAGCTGGGTTCCCTAGGTCAGAAAACACAAGCAGTCGGGAGCAGAACCACGGCAAACTCCTCCAAGTGGGTCAGCGGTCCGAAAACCATGAACACACACAGGCTGGAGCCCAGCACCCTAATACTCAGTACAACCCAACAAAAGCTCATGGTGCCAGCTGAATGCCATCTGGGCAAGAGTCTCAAGAGGGAAACACAGTTTCTGTTGTCAGTAAATGGGAGATCAGGTTAATGGGACCGACTCATCCACAAGACTGTACAGATATCTGAAGATCAATAAATAGCTCACAGATCCTGAACAATGAGGGGGCTGACATCCCAGGGAGGCGGAAGTCCAGACAGGGGCACCCAGAATACTTACCTACTTGGAAGAAAGAGGTGGCTCAGGAAAGCTGTGTGTCTGACAGTCTTACAGGACTGCGGTCGGGGCAGAAGGAATGCAGAGTCCACGGAAGGGGAGGCACTGCTAAGTCACAGTCCCGGCCTGCTTTGGCTGTGACCACAGAGGACTGTAAGCTCCTGCAGCCCATCCTCTAGTGTGGCTTCCATGGCCTAGACATTCTGCAACCTTGAACCTGATGCAGGTGATCTCAGATATTGAGTGACCCCAAGTACTATGTTACAAGAGCGAAAATGCTCACAAAACCTCCTCTGGAGGAAACAATCATGCTAGGCCTCAACTGTTTCTATGAAGTCTTTTTAAAGCAATGTCTAGCAGGAAACTTGTGAGGACAAATCAGAGGGCACTAACAGAAACCAGGCAACAGAATCAGGTAGGCTCATGGGGAGGCTAGTTATTAGAATTCCCATAGGTTGAACACAGGCAAATTCCCCAAACACCCCCAATCCAGAGAGTCAATCCATCTGAATTATTTTAATCATCTCTATTATTTGCCTGGCACGTTGCAATCACCCTTCTCAAATCTGCTTTCCCAAGAGTCTCCAGAGACACCTACTTTTTTAGAAATACGCCTGACCCTGGCCTTACCTGCCCTTCAAGGCTTTTTAACTGCTCTCACTTGGGCTTGCAGGTTTTGTTGTTTCTTTTTTAATTAATCATTTCGCTGGGTGGGGGGGAGGAGAGGGTCTTAGAAATCTTCTAACAATCCATCACTCAATAGTATTAAGCACACTTGACCATAGGCTGCCATCAACAGTTCCACAGCAGTTTCTAATTGAGCCCTTGGTATGGGCTCCACTTTCCCCCCCCTCCCCCACCCTCTCTGGACTTGCAGGCTTATCACCTGTGCGCATCCCCCGCCACGCCCAACTTGTCCTGTAGCACCACCTCCCGATCACACAGTGTATTACAATTTCTCTTTTCATTTACGTGTGTTTCTCCAGACTATTAACCTCTTGGCATTAAGATCGCTCTTGCTCAGCTAGTATTCTTAGCATCTAGCAGAGTGCCTTGCTCAGAATCAGTGTTGGAAAAAATACTTTGGAAAGAACAAAAGCGTTGAAAAATATTTAGCAAAGGACCAACAAGCATTCTTAATAATTGGTGATGCCAACCATTTCGAGGATTCCAAATGCATTTAAACGTACATTTCCAAGGAAGGTGAGGGTGCCATTCAAATGGACAAGCCCGGGTCAGGAGCGGACACCATGAGGTTCAGAAGAGTGGGGTCACTTTTTTAAAAGTTTTATTTCAAGAACTTTGTTTGTAACTGGTATCTCAAAAAAAGGTGGGCCAAAGTACAAAAAAAAGTCAGTTGAATAACAGCGTAAGTTTAGAAATCACAGCAGCAGGAGCACTGTACAGATAGCACAGACAAGACAATCCGACGTATGCCATTCCATTCAGGTTCTTGGCTTTGTTTTTTTCCTCCCCCGCCCTCCTGTACGAAATACATCAAAGCATGCCATGAGACCAGAAGAAGAGGGTTTAACAAATGGTTACAAGAAATAGACTCTGTACAAGAGGGGATAACAGCTTCTTTCTCCCCCCCACCCCCCCACCTCCCACCCTCCCCACCCCCAGGTTCCTTCCTTCTCGCTCGACTTCAGGTTAAGTTATTCTGCAGACAGTTCACATCCAAGTCGGCCTGGTCACCTTTGCTACCCTCCAGTTTGGGGGACATGGAGTTCTGGATGTTAAAGGACTCCTCTTCTTTCAGGCAGGACTTGAGAACTTCCTGGATTTTGTGGGGAGCACTTGGATCATCCTGGAAGAAGAAGAGTGTTTGTGTGGAGACAGACAGTGGACAGGGCAATCAACCAATCAACCAACCAACCAACCACAGGCTTTCCCATCGGGCTGCGAGAAGCATCACTGGGCCAAGGGAGGCAGTTCTGAGACAGGAAGGAGCAGAGAACTCGGGAGCAGTTCCCTTGCAGGAAAGTCACCCTTACAAAGCCATAGAAATGAAAGTGTGGCCAGTGGCTGATTACAATATCTTTCGTTTGGGCCACCCCACAGGGCTGTTGCTGTGTGCCCTCGAGCCGACGCGGACTCAGCAACCCTGCAGGACAGAGTGGAGCTGCTCCAGAGGTTCTGAGGCTGCACTCTTTACAGAAGCCTGTCACCACATCGGTCTCTTCTCCCAAGGAGCCGTGACATTGGTGGGCTCATGCCTTTTGGTTAGCAGCTGAGGCTTTAACCACTCTGTCACCAGGGCTCTTAAAAGCCAAGGCAAACCCACTGCCGTGGGACCCCCGATGATCCTACAGGACAGAGTAAAACTGCTTCCTAAGGTTCCCAAGATTGTAAATTTTGACGGGGACAGAAAGCCTCATCTTTTCTCCAGAGCAACAGCCAATGGGCTTGAACAGCTGACCTGGAAGTCAGCAGCCCAGGGCATCACCCACACCTCTCAGGGTTTTATATGCTGATCAACTCTGCCAGGCCTTCCTGCCTCTCCTCCTTCTGGCCCATCAGGTGTGGGACAGGTCTTGGGCCAGAAACATAGCGTTGTCAGTCAACACCTATGGTGGCATGCTCACGGAGCTTTAGTGGAGTGCTAGGTTGTTCCTGGCCAAGCCAGCCTCAACCCCGTCCAACGCTTGCAAATACACGTGCTGGGACGAGAGACCAAAGACGTGGTTTTTGGTTACTGCCGGGTTTTTGCCTACCAACAGATGCTATCTACTCAGGTGTTTCCTCAATCTAGTGCCACACCAGACTGAATCCCAAGGCCTCACGGGCCTGCTATATTCTGCATCAAGTGGTATTCGTGTTGCCGGTTCATGACCTGCTGCCGCAGCGCTACAAGCTCCTGAACCCCAACTGTCTCCACCTGTGAAGGGTTTTGGGGAGCCTCACGTGGCACGCAGTTCTCCAAGTCTGCATGCAGGCATTGGCCGGCTCTCACGGCAACCCCTCCTGGCCCACTGCTTCTTTCCTTGGGCTTACTTGGCTCAGACCCATGGAGAGTTGGGAGTGATGGGGGTGTCCACTTCTTTTTGAGGTGCCCCACGAGTTACTGTGAAGGCCTGAAACCCTGCTCATCAAAGAGGTCGTATAGCTCATGACCCAGGCCCACTGCCGGGGGTGGGGGGTGGGGGTTAGAATGTCCTTATCTGCCCAGTGAACTAAGACGTGTCTGGCTTGGAGCACTTTCACAAGTCAGCTCATGACCAAGGTCCAGGGCAGGCTCCCTGAGACTCTAGCTCCCTCCCTCCACGGAATCATCACGTGGCTACCGATTTATGGGGAGACTTCCGGGGCTAACCATCTTTATGGCTTTATGGGAGCAGCCGCCTTGCTTTTCTCCCTTGCGGCTAATGGGACTCTGGATATTTTCAACCACCGCTTGGAGAGATTCAGAAAAAAAACTTTACAGTGACACAAATCTACACTGTGAGGTGGAGATGTCCGGGATATAGAGGAACAAGAAAGTAAGAGAATATAAATATGAACTTACTGTGTTTTGTCCAAGTCTACACTTATATATGTACTCATGTATATATGTACACACGTACATGCACATTTTATGGGGAAAGTGGGATGTGACCAAACAGTAGTTTTAATTTCCTGTACTTCTGTACTGTTTGGGGCAGGGGGATAACAGACATGGAGGGCTGTAACTTCTGGGAAGGCTGGGCTTTGAATCACAGGAAAACTTAGGACAAGAAACAAGGACCTGCCCTTGCCTCTCCTCTTGCAAAGATGCGGTCTGCTTTTACGCTTTGTAAGATGATCCCTTCCCCCACTACTCTTTGGGGTGCACGTGGGCCGAAGAACCAACGTAATGTGAAGAAAGTAGATTTAGTCACTCCCTGGGCACCGAAGCTATGATGCCACACAGGTAGGGGCTCCTTCAGCCTGGTACCTCGAGGGCCACGGCATTGAGGCAGATGAGAAAAGGGCTGCAGGCTAATGGTTTTGGAGGGGCACTTTCTCCAAGTAAGGAGAGTAGGCATCCAAACCCTTCTATTAGTCGAGCTTTCTGCTAATCCAAGTGTTTCTGCAAGAACTTGATCCTGTAACGCCTGGTGTTGGTAGAGGCTGAGTCGCTCTGACTCCCAGTGACCCTCTGCATGACACCCTCACTGCCTGCTTGTGCGCCATCCTCACAACTGTTGCCGTGGTTACAGCCACTGTGCCAACCCTGCTTGATGGCCTGCCTCTTTTTAGCTGACCCTCTGCTTGCTATCTTTTCCAGGGACCTGCATCTCCGGATAAACAAGTGAACTGAAGTCTTGCCATCCTCGCTTCTAAAGAGCATTCCGGTTGTTGAATCCCAAAACAGAAAGGCCTGTCTGCCTTTGATTTGGTGGGAAAGCCCCTTACCATGGGAGATGGCCTGCCATCTGGCCTATATCCTGGGAACGACTGTGGGTTTTTCCCCTCCTAGTCTACCCAGCCACAGAGGATCCTTAAGTCCAGGGAGACTATGCATTTAGGCCTAGACTCTTCCTTGTCTAGACAGGAACCTCTAAGAGAGAAGGGAGCAGTAGGGCCCCCTCAAACATATGGCAAGGGCAGAATCTGGACTGTAAGATAAGAGCCGAATAGCAAAAATAGACAGCACCAACCAGGGACACCCTGGAGAAATCCCAGGAACGGGCCGAGGAATCCTGGAAGCTTTGCCAGCTTCTGGGAGGATTTGAGTTACGCCCGAGACATTCCCTGGACAGCGTGGTTGTGAGGACCACAGGTGCTCTGTGTCTGGGCAGTCTGCCTGTGGGTTTCAGGTGACCTCATTCACGCGGTGCACCTGAGCGTCCAGCGCCCCACACACTCAGTGCTCCCGCTGGAAAGCCTGCAAACCTCCACAGCCGGGGCTGAGGAGCCGCCTGCCTTTCCTTTTGGGGCGTGTCCCTTTCGAAGTTGACTGCTCAGCTCCAGGAGGTGCTGTCCGGTGGACTCAGACAATGACCACGCCCCAGCTCCAGGGGCTTCCATGGGTTCAGGAGAGCCCACGATCGGGGCAGCACAGGGCACGCTGAACAGCAGTGGGGAAGGAAGGGCAGGTTCCACTACCACAGACATCAAAGCTACGGATGTTTTTGGTTTGTTTTCGTCTTTGGGGGGATGGGTCTGGAATCTTTCCAGAGTGGCTTGTAGAGATGGTTAGAACTATGTAGGCAACTGACCCAATCTACTTCACTTCCTCCGTGAAGATCAACAGAACGCTCCCCAAACTGGGGAAACACTAGGACCAGGAAGCCGGTCTCAGGAGCAAAGAGAGGGTGCGGGATGGGAGAGCCCAGTTCGGCAGGCCTGACCTCCCAGTTCAGCCGAGAGGCTGCCTCATTTTCATCTGCTGGTGACACCACTTAGAAGCAACCAGTGTGGTGGCTGTGGCATTGAGGTGGCTACCATCTCAACGGTCAGTGCTGGCCATGTCTTGACCAGGACTAAGTGTGACCAGCACACTCCTGGAAGGATGGGGGAAGGTTACTTCCTCACCTCCCAGTCAGTACCTTTGTGGAGCAGGGATTCTCCCGAGTGCACCCTGAAAAAAGGATGCAAGCTGAGATCCCCGAGGCAGAGGAGACCCCCTGCGCTTGCTGCCCCTGGCTCTCCCACAGCCCTTTCTGACACAAGATCCACCAGACCTGTCTATCCCCGGACCCCACTCCGTATTCAAGACTTTTCATATTCTGAACGTGGTCGGGTGGTGGCTTTCACATACAAGTGCCTTGCTTTCCACGAAGCTGGGTCAGCCAAGAAAAGGAGAGGTTTGTATTGGCTCGTGTAAACAAGGCCTCCAAGAAGGGCTATTTCCTTCCCCAACCTACTTGTCAAGAGGAAAGGTAGCTGGGCCCGGGGTAGGGATGTGAGACCAGAAATGGACAGTCCACACACTTCCCTAAGGACCCCGGAGCTCTGTCAGGAAAGCAGAGTTAAATGTGGACAATGAATATGGTGACTGTAGCAACTACAATATCATTCATACCAGATGTCCCACACGTTTACGATGGTGGACCAGGCGGGGAAAACAAGATACTTTGTGGTAGACTCTCATTCACTAATAGTCAATAAGTGTTGAATGAGTGCTTACTCATTATTGCAAGGGGCTGGGTGGGGCAGGGGTGTCAAACATGGTAAGAGGAGAAAGATGCTGACCTGTCCCGGAGGTGCTTATGTCCTTGTTTCCCTTGACCTGGATTTGGTAACCGAGGTCAGAGTTACTATTATTCTCTCCTCTTCTGGGGGCCACTGTTTCCCCATCAGTAAAACTGAGACACTGGTGTAGAAATATGCTGTCCAATCTCAAGAGCCCACGAGTCACTCGTAGCTAGTGAATGGTGTGGCAGAAAGTGCAGATAAAGAACATTTCGATCTCACCGAAAGTTCCATTGGGCAGCACTGGTATAGGATGTTAAGGCTCCAAGGAGTTCTTTATCATTTCCAAGAATTTCTTCTGAAATGCCATTGTTTCCGTGTGAAGAGGCTCAGTGTGGCTTCCTAATCGAAGTAATATGCGTTTATCATGAAGTACGGAGCCTGAATCCCAGGCAAGATTCCTGGATTTGGATGTGACATGATTTGGGGCCAAGAGGTGGTTTGCTGTATTGTTTTCAAAATTTAGCTCTGAGCAGTGCCCGGTGTTTTCATTGGTCAGTCTGTCAGGCAACACACCAGGCCGAACATGACCGGTCTCCTGGATGGAGAGTGTTGCTGTTGTGACTTGCCTCCGACTCATGTCCCCCACCCTCACCCCCACCCCTCAGGTACGACTTAGCGAGACTGCCTGTCCGGCGCCATTCCCAGGGCCCCTGGTCACGACGCCGGAGACCATTGTGGTGGTCATCGTGTAGTTCTCCCAACCTAGCCGCTCGCCTTTCAGGACTGCACGGACCAGAGCTACGTTGTGATCCCTGGGGTTCTCGTTGGCCAGTTGTTGGCCTTTCTTCCTAGTCTGTCTTAGTCTGCAGGCTCCACTGAAACCTGCCTGCCACGGATGACCCTGAGGGTATTTGAAATACCAGTGGCATCACAGCCACACATCAGCTGACAAACTGAGATAGGTGGTGGTCGCTATTGGGATCTAAGGACCCTTTTTTTGGGTGGGGGGATGTCTCAGCTGATATATTTATTAGCCCACCATCCTAAGAACAGAATTTGACTTTCAACCCTAGCCTTAAGAACTACCGTTCTATCAGTGTTCTGTGCTCACTTCCGGCCCGATCCGGTTGTCTGAGGGGGCTTCAAAATGCTGGTGGAAAAATTCCAGTACCTTCTTAATTCCACTTTCCCGTGAAGCCCACTCAGATAACCCTGGAAATTCTTAGGGTTCACAAGTGGGGTCCAGAATCCAGAGGCCAGGGAGCGCCTACTGTTTGCTTCACTGACCGTCCGGAATATCCCCGGCAGGGAAAGCAGAGCCCTTCTTTCTGCCTTGGTCTGAGGAGCAGAAACACTTCATCAGACTTCTGAAACTCAGATGAAGCTGGGAACTGAGCCATCCTAGTTAAAAAAAAAAAATCCTTTCTACTACTTATAACTCTGCTTACCAAGGAAGCGATATCTTCACACCGGCTCTCAATGGCCCAGCCAGTGGCCCTAAGCTAATCTCCAGAGTTCTGATGAAGCAGCACACTTGGAAACAGAGCAAGGCCACGGGAGGGAGCGGAAGCATGCATACAGGGGAGACGTGAAGAAGACCAGTTACCTGACAGATAATGTTATCATAGTGAGCCAAACCACGGGCATGGGGGGAGGACGCACAGGGAGTGTCGCAAAGTTTCCTTACATTTGGGTGGGAGCCCTCAGCAATGGTGGAGAGGGAGAAGTTATCGTTGTGGAGCTCGGATGGGGTCCGGAATTTGCTGGTGAGGACAAAGAAGAGGAGACGGGTGAGTCAGAGGATCGTGACAAAGGTCTACAACAGGAGTTCACACCTCAGCTTCCTGCATCAAGTAACTCTTTTCATCAAAGGCCGTGGATCTGGTGAACGGACCATGAAGGACCAAACCCCAAACGAAACTTTCACCACGTCAATGGGCCAACACTTTCTAAGCTCCTCAGGTTTACATACATGGAACAGAGAGCTTGGGCTTCCGAGGAAGGGCTGGCAATGATATGAACAGCTACGTCCGTGTTTGTGCAAGCCAGGCAGTTACTACAGCATGCCTGCCATCTGGCTGACCATGATGACAGGGTGCCAGCGAGCGTACGGCAGTCTCATTTCAGGGAGGCTAATAGGCGAAGAAAATGTTTGTCTCAGAATCCATAAATTCCAGCAGTCTCTGTCGTGCGTGGGGTACACACAGCGCCCGCTGAGCAGTAACCAGAGTCAAGAAGGAAAGAAAAAGGATTCAGAGAAAAACCAGGAAGGGGGGGCATCTGAACCGAAGGCGTGCAGAAGACACGCTCTGCTCAGGACACAGCCAGAATGAGGACCTCCCTCTGACCACAGTCCTCACTGCCCCACGCCCGGGCAGCGGCTGCCTTCTTCACCAACAGCCTCCTGATCTAGGTGGCCCCATCTCCCCTCCTCTCGGAACACCCAGGTCACGGGGTCTCGGCTGGTGCCTCCTGGGGTGATCACGTGCACAGATCCTGCCCTGCCTCAGTGCACAGGCACAATGGAGGGGCCCTTTCAGCCCCGCGAGAGAGCTGCTGGCGTCTGCACATTGCCTGCGTCTAACCCCGCAAAGGAGCAACAGATGGCGTCTTGTCCTTTTCCGGGCATTCTCTGGAGGAAGCCTTGGGTCAGTGGGAGGAGACAAACGGGGCAACAGGCTGGACAGGAGGTGGGGGGCCATTCTGCATAAGTTGTCCCATGGGCCCGAGGAAGGTGAGGCTCAGTCTCTTTTTGTGCCTGTTGTGACATTCCCGAAGGGGTTTCTAAGGGCGCCAAGTGTTAACAGTGATGCTCTCATAGGGTCCAGTCTTCAAGGCAGGGACTTACGGGTGAACACGTTGATTCTCACACCGATAGCACAGTCGCCACTGCGTTAAGGAAAGAGCGGCATGGCGCCCTTACAATCCAGTGTGGAGGGCTAACCCTAACCACAGCCCCGCGTGCTCCTGGAGGGGAGGTGAAGCGTTTTGAAGTTTCTTGCACTTCTGTTTGGACCAAGGGTTTGCAAGCTTTTAAAAAGCAACGCCCTATGGGCTAACCCTTTGCTGCTCCGTGTTAACTGAGGAGGAGCCGGGATGGAGGAATTGAGGGGATGGCAGACTCGAGGGAGATGGGGTTCCTCCACATAGACTTATGAGCGGACCCTCATACTGGCCACTGAGCACAGGGACATGCTTGGGAAATCAAGTCTGGAGCCGCAATAAGCTGAGCGTCTTCCTGAAGCTCCTTCCATCCCACGTGGGGAGGTGGAAGGGGATGATATCAGGACTGATGCTGGCTAGCTGAGGCCAGAGACCCTTAGGACAGCATCCTGGGATCAGGTGGCGGGGCCAGGGGTCTGGGTGCCTCCTGTCGTAGGAGGCTGGGCGACGCAGACTTACCTGGTCCTACGCAGCTTGGTATTCTCTGTCTTGAGCAGGTAGAGCTTCTTGGCAAAGAACACGGTCATCATGAAGAGCAGGAGCAGCACCAGGGCAGCCGAGCCGACGGCCACACACATGACCTGGAAGTCAGTGATGATGGACTCACAGCGCATCCCCTTGTGCCAGATGTAGTCCTGCGTGTTGCACCTGCAGGAGGGACAGGGGAGGCTGAGGTGGTGGGGCCGGCAGCCCCAGCCCGACCCCAAGAATGACCTCAGTATCCTGCCCCCAGGACCATCGAAAGGGACCATCTTGCCCCACTGCTGCATAACTGATATTCTCACCCCTCTACAACTGCCCTGTGAAGTGGACCGGGCAGCCTGGAAGTCCCTGGTATAGAAGAAAGGTCACTGAAGCTACGTGAACATGAAGCGGCCAGACATGGAAGGGCATCCTGGCTTTCTGGTCTCAGTGGGTCTCAGAGAATCACAGGATTCTCACAGGCCCCTCCCTGCCCTGGGCTTTAGACAAAGGAGACAGAAAACAACAAGATGAATTGGAGCTCTGGCTACAGAATCCTAAAACCCGCGCTACCTATGGAAAGCTATCTGTTGCTCTGCAGTCTCAACTAGCTCACGTGGCTAACCAGACGCTGGAAAATAAAGAAGTGGCAGACAAGGGCAAACACAAAGATAGATGTATAGTCTCTTACCTCTGCAGCGCTGCCCCCATCCCCGGGCCCCCCAGCACTGCCCCTATTCCATTATCAAGAGAATGAACATGTAAGCAGAGTGAGAATCACCCCTCTGGGTGGGTTTTAGTCCTTTTGTTGAGTGACTTTCTCCTGCCCTTGGGGACATTCCCAGGCTCCAACTCTTCCAATGACATTGCTGTTTCCATGGGAACCAGACTGCTTCAAAGAGGAAAGATGTGGAAGGATACAGAGGCAGGCAAGGGAGGGAGGACGGGAACCTCAGGGTGAATGACGAACCAGAGAAGGGGTCCAGAGATGGGTCAATTAGGTATGGGAGACCTGGCTTGGTCACACTACGCCCAGAAGCGGATGGGGGAAGACTTAGCTACTAAGGAATGCCTATTTCTTTTCCAAGGGGACCTCTACAGTCACCAGGGTACCAACTGTGTGAGGATGACGGCTATGCCTCCCCTCCCAAGAGGGGCCCTGTTACACCCGGTTCTAGAGAAGTTCTGTCACAGCTGATCGTTCACCCGCAGTGGGTCAGGGTGACGGAGACAAAAGCACGCTGCAGTCTGCTACTAAAGGCTCAGCAGTCTCCTGTGAGCGGAATGCCAAACAGTTCTCTAGCCACGGCTGACGAGTACACACACGGTCAGAAGAGGCATCTGATAGGGAGGCCCCTGGGTGAGGCTGGGCTGGGAGCTGAGCAAGGGGAACTGACATGAACTTGAGAAGCTCTTCAGAGGCAGGGACACACTGGTGACTTCTCAGCACCGCCTGTGATTTCTTGAGGAGGATAACCTTCTCCCACTTGCAAATCCCTGGAGTGCTCCAGGAGGCCCGGAGACTCCAGAGGTGGCCAGGACTCCACACTTCATACCCTTGTGGGGAGCTCACTTTGAAGGCCTCCAACAGCCCACAAGCTGCCAGTGGGGCAGAGCTGCCACCGCTCCCGGGCTGAAGCCATCACTACAGTGCCCCGAGCTCAAGTCTGAGTGCGGACCACGATTTCTGATTGTGCTTAACAAACTGGCAAAGTTCTCGTCGTTGTCAGTGTCTGCTCATACGCCTTCCTCCTGACAGTCGGCCGGGGACTCCAACCAGAACCCTGCGGTCACAAACCCCTAATGGCAGGCTCATGCAGCATGTGCGTGCCCACGAGCAATTTTAAGGGCTGGAACTCGAGCTGCTACGCCAAGGGCTTCGAATTCAGTGCTTCCTGCGTGTCACTCTCCTCCTAAGGCATCATGATCCGAGGGACTCGGACTCTTGACCTTCTGTCCACGACAGATTGTGAGAAAGGAATAGTGGGCGTGACAGGCATAAAAGGGACATATAAGTAACAAGAGCTTCCGCCGGGGCCCAAGTAAAGCGGGAGAGCGTGCCGGCTGTGATCATATCGCCTCCAACTTGTGGGTGGGTTTTTCTCCAGAATGCTGTCAGCTCCCCATTACACTAAACACCTCACTGGGAGGGCAGGTCTCAAGAATATAGGCAAATGAAGACAAGAGCCCTGAGCAGGTGTGGCACCAAAGAAGCCAAGCTCTTGGGACACTAAGTTTTCTGGGTCTTTGAGAAGATTACGGGTTGTGCAGCTCAAGGAGGGCCACCATTGAGGGGAAGGGGAAAAGCCATCGTTCGAATGGTAGGATATTAAGAAACCCTACCTTATCTAGGGCACTGAGAAAGACTCTCAGGTGATCTTACCTATTGGCGTGGCATCATTGGCACCAAGGTCCCCTCCCTAAACTTTCCAGGCCCACCCCCTCCACAGTCCACGTGGGAAGACTAGGCCCTCCATCTGCCATCCACATCACCCAAGTGTTTAGCAGCAACTCTTTCCTGCTGAGATGGCTTGGGGGGGGGGGGTCTCTTCTCTTTTTGCTGCTGTAGCCAGAACTTTCCACCCCAAAACGCGTCCACCCTGCAAGGATCTCCCCTTGAAACCTCAGGAAGAAGCGCTTGCCAGATGAGGAATTTGGTAAGGCCCACAGACTTACAGAGAATACAGACGCTTACTTCTAGGGAAGCTCTCCTAGCGATGGAATCACAGGAACTCCGTTCCAAGAAATCATTTCAAAGCCAAGACAGGACGAGCGACCATGTCTTGACCTGAGGGTCTTGGGAGTGTCTAACACACTTTGGAAACTGTGTCTCTCACACTTCTGCCTTTTGAGCAGAGGCGGACTCACATACATACCCTCTTCAGAAGCCCCCTGGGCACCTGTCTGGCACACCCTTACCTGCAGAAGGCCCCTATGTTCTCCACCAGGTAGCACTGGCCGCCATTGTGGCAGTAACTGGGGAAGAGGTCGCACACTGACCGGCAGGAGCCGTTATGTCGCACGAAGCCACTGCGGCACTCGGTGCCATTTCCTGGCTCTCCCGGGCGGGGTCGGAGGGCAATGCTGCCGCCAGGGGCGAGGCCCAGAGTGTGCTGCGGGGGCACCGCATGCCACTGGTGAGTGGGCTGGCCTGGCCCTGGCCCAGGGCCAGGCTTCTTGGTGGGCACGAGAACGTTTTCATCTTCCAGGTCTCCACCTCCCACCGCATCCCGGTCATCTTCCTCTTCCTCCTCCTCTTCCTCTAAGTCATCATAGAACGAGGTGGTGGGGTAGAAATCAGATTCGTCGAAGGGGGTGAAGTCATCATACAGGTCAAGCAGGCTCCACGAAGGTGTCTCTCCCCCGGTGTCGGTATCGGGGTGGTGTTCCGAGGTCCCTAGCGACCCCGGGAAGCCTCCAGGGTCGGCACCACGGCCCTCCCCATCCAATCCTTCGAAGTAGTCGATGTCAATTATATCGGAGGCTGGGTGGGGCTCCGGCGTGCCCTGCACAGGGTGCGTGGGCTCCGGCTCAGATGGGCCAGGTGTGCCCCCTCCTAGGTTCAGCCAAACCTCCAAGGGGTTCTCCTTGGGGAGCTCTGGGCCTGGGGTGGGGGACGGTGCTCCGCTAGCCTCGGGGGTGGCTGGGGGCACTGGCGACTGTTCGAGGGCCTCCTTGTCTGGGGGCGGCGGCGTGGCCGGGGGTGCCTGGGCGTCGCCACTGCCCACCTCGGCGGTCACTCCCCCCAGGTTGGGGCTCTCAGTCTCCAGCCAGGCGGCGCCCGTGACCGCGGCGGATGCCTCCAGCGCCTCCTCTGGCCCAGGCCCAAGCCTGGGGCCGGCCGCGGCCTGCTGGCCGGCGGGCGAGCTCCACGCCGCCTCGTCGTCCGCCGGCACGGGCGGACTGGGCCCCGCGCGCGTGTCGTTGGCGCGCGGCTCCCACGCCAGGACGCGCTTCGCAGGCTCCTCAGCCTCGACGGCGCTGCCCGCCTCGCGCGCTGTGGGCGGGAGGGCGAGGGGCGGGGCGTCAGGGCCTGGCGGGAGTTCCCGAGCCGCGCCGCGCCCGCCCCCCACGGACCGAGGCCACGCCCCCGCCTCTCAGCCGAGTCCCGGGGTCCGCCCTGCTGGGCCTGGGAACACCCCCAGGGTCCAAGGTTCGCCCGCAAAGGCTCCGCAACAGACCCACCAGTCTAGGAGGTCCGGGCGGGGACGCCCTCCGCTCCAGCCTCGGGTCCCAGTCTGGCCCCGCCCCCGCCTCCAGGCCCCGCCCCGAGGTCTCACCCGCAGACCACACCCACCAGCGGGCCCCGCCCCCATCCTGCAGCGCGGTCCGCAACCCGGGCCGGGGC
>NW_022111320.1:49220425-49236791 GCF_000313985.2 Echinops telfairi
CCCGCTCAGGCTGCGCTCCCGGGGGACAGACAGACCCCCTGCCCGGAGCCGGAGACAGACGGACGCGGAGTGGCGCAGGGGCCGGCGCACAGCGCCGCGCGCGGTGCTAGCCCACAGGTGCACTGGCGGGGCCTGCGGGGCGGGGCGCGATCCCGCCCTCCCCTTGCAGGGGCTGCGCGGACCCTCCCCCTGCGAGGAGCCCACCCGCCATGCGGCGGGGATGGAGGCGGGGACGCCGCGGGCCCGACGCCCGCAGGCTCGGGCGGGGCTCGGCAGGCCGCGGGGGGCGGGTGTCTGAGCCTGGCTGTGGAAGCGGCGGTGCCCGCGCGCGCGGAGCCTCTCCGATCTCTGCGTCCGCTCGAGACGCAGCGCCCGCCCCGCACTCGGGGCTAGGAAGGTGCTGGGGGAGGTCGCCCTGTCCCCACGGGCGGGGCGGGGGGCGAAGCCGGCAGCCTGGGCTCTAATCGGATCGGCCGTAATCCGTGCCCGGCTTTCGCCACTAGCCCCGACCGTGCACAGCCTGGCTCCGTTGGAACGCGTCCCGATGGGACGGGGGTGGCGACACCCTCCCCGGGGCTGCGACAGTCGGGATCTCGCCTCCTAGTGCGGCCTGGAGAGCGGCCCTAAATACCTGTCCTCCTCTCATCCCTCGGGATCCAGATCTTCATAACCTACCGCTGGGTCCGGGACTCCAATAACCAGACGCGCTGACCGTCACTCAAGTCGATTCACACACAGCAACCGACAGAGTAGAACTGGTCCCTAGGGCTCCCAGGGTGTAAATCATGACTGGAGCAGGCAGCCTCATCTTTCCCCTCACGGAGCTGCACACGGGCTGAACCTGTGACCTTGCGGTTAGCAGCTCAGGGTTTAGCCCACAGCGTACCAAGGGCTCCATTAGCGACCCGATAGGTCACTGTAGTAAAACTGCCCCTTAGGGGTCCCAAGGTCGTAAATGTGACTTTGCCATGCCTCCTAGGTGCCTCAGGACACCAAAGAACACGTTTCTGGGTAGACCCAGGCGGCTAAGATCGAACAGGGATCGATAGGTGCACCAAGGGAGCCTAGTCACCTGCCTATCCCCAAACCCACCTGCTGGGCAGAGTAGCACCTTCAGCCTGGAGCACTGGCATCTGCAAGCCCAGGGAAGTCTTAAAAAGCACTCGGCCCTCTCACCCTTCGAAAGCTCTCCCGATGTATTACTGACCCAAATAATGATGTTTGGCTTCACAGCTTCAGGATCTGCCCCCAGGGGATCATTTAGGTGACTCTCTCCTGATCGCTTTCCTACAAGTCCCCGAGGAATTGTTTTGGTTAAGAGCCTGTTTCTCTCACCTATTTTCTCGACCTGGCATTCCTTCCCACCCTGGCCTTCCTAGTAAACGCTTCCTTATTAACAAGAAAGCTCAATTCTTGGCACCCCCCCCCCCCCGCTGTGAAGGAAGCCTTCCCTTAGGCCCTGACCACGTGGGCTGTACGTCCCACAGAGTGCAGCCCAAGTGCGGGGACTTGAGTGCATTGCGCCGCGCCAGGCAGATTCGGTAGAGAGGTGGTGGTTGAACAGGCCACGGGAATGTAGCTCTCTGCAAAGGGGCTGACCTCCCCAGGCTTCTCCATGGCTACACCCAGCCTCTGGAGTTTGAAATACAAGGACAAACGAGATCCATTCCTAACCATGTCTGTAGAAATCCGTATAGGGGCACACGGTTCTTAATGAGCTTTACTTTGAACACAAGAAAAAGGAGCCTTAGCGAGAGTTGGGAGTTAGGCTGCTAGCCAGAAGGTCAGGAGCTCAAACCCCGGAGCTCCTCCTCAGGAGAGAGGTGGCTGCCTACTTCAGTAATCTTGGAAAGCCTTCAAGGGCCATTATGACCCAGACTCCATCAGGTGGCAGTGGGCTTGTTTTCCAGGTTTTAGTGCAAGAAAAACCTCGAGCTCTTGTGGATTTAAAAGCTGCAAGTGTGGCAAGTGGAGGTGATTGTGATGAATTTGAGTTGGGGATAGGTGCTAACTTGGTGGTTTCAAAGTTGGGCTTCAAATCAGTTCATTTCAGTTTGAACCCCTGCTACAGCTCCACCTTATTCTGTGAGGTGTCACCGAATTGGTTTGGACACAGTGACTCTACCTACAAAAGAATGACACACTACTCAGTCCTGTGCCATCCTCCCCGCTGCCATGTTGAGTCCACTGTTGCTGTCACTGTCAATCCATGTCAAGGGCCTTCCTTGTTTGCGGACCCGCCACTTGACGGTACATAGACATGAGACGCATGCACGCAAGGCCACATGCAGACAGAAAACAAGGGAACTCCAAAAGCTCCTGGGGAAATTCCCGTTGGCTTTAGTTTGGGTGGGGTGCTGGGGGTCAGGCAGAGATCTTGTTTAAAATGTAGATTAGAATTCACTTTATGTGGGGCAGGGTGGAAATGCAAATTATCAGCAGGGGGCAGAAACCAAGGAACTGGTTGGCAGCCTGTTTGAAAGTGAGGGCAAATGGCGCTATTCTAGGGCACATAGGAGTACTAACTAGGAAGGCCCGCCCAGCCTGAGCAGAGGGTCACGCAGAGCGCCGCTGGCACAGCCTGGCTGTTCCTTCTGGCCTGAGCGCACACATTTCTGCGACCCCGTTCTCAAATCTCCCTTTGGTATTGGGAGTCAGAGGGTCTCTCCCCCCAGCCCCCAGAGGGTCTTAGGGGCATGCCTTCTTCGTCCTCCGAGGCAGGAGGGGAGGATAAAGACCATTTCCACCTCTTGTATGAGAAAATCTGGGTGGGGGCTTTCTCATAACCGTTTAAAAATTTCAAATTGTTAGCCTTTAAATTCAGTTAAAATAAGTTAAAATGATACAAATGAACTATCTTCTTCGTTATCAGCTCCTCCACATTTGCCTCTGAGCCCAATGTTACTTCGGTTTGGGATTTTGAATCAACTGTTGCCATTTGAGGAGACCCTTCTGATCCTTCCAAGCAGAACTCACCAGCAGCTGGGCCGGAGCCCAGTGCACCTAGGGGTGACTCCTCCAGGATCTGTATGCAAGCAGGCTGTGATGTAGGCACCGGTACCAGATTTAGGTGTCACCTTGGGAGTCAGTATTCTTAATCTTGTGAAAGCACGTAGTCACCAGCATGGGTCCAATGAATGGACCTTTTTTCTTAGCCAGTCGTCTTTCTATGCGTGTGAAAGCTAGACAATGAACGAGGGCGAAGAAACAATGGCTTCCTGTGGGGGTGTTGGCAAATTCTGTAGGCTGCCAGGAGAACACACAAACCTGTCTTGGAAGCGTAGCCAGGTGCTCCCTAGGTGCAAGGATGGTGAGACTTGTGTTTCTGGAGGACATAATGCGAGCCCAATACAGTGCAACGGCAGAAAAGAGAATACCGCCCATGGGAAGGATTGACAAAGGGGCTGCAGCAATGGGCTCGACTGTCAGGATGGTGCAGGATTGGTGAAGTGTTTTGTCCTGGCATACAAAGGGTCACTCCTGGGACAGACCTGTCTCAGCGGCACCTTAAACCACAGGCCCAGGGACTCCAGTAGGTAAGAGGGAGTTAACAAGTGGGCGCGCGGAGCACCCATGTCCTCACATTCAAGCCTCACTCACTTGGGCACCAGAACTGTGTATAACCCTAGTTTTCCACATCTAGCAACTGGCTCTGAAGTTAGTGCACCTCGTGACATTGCCTGGGAAGGTTCTCTCTGGTCAGTGAGCTTATGAAAGCAGTTTTGCTAGAACTTTGTTTTTGTGATGGCAGATTTAAGTGAACAGTGTACGGCTGTTACAATTGTTTCCTGTTCAGGAAAAATGCTGCAAACTGTTGTGATGTTGACATAGCTTATGAGAGCAGCACTATAGAAAAGCCCAAGTGTATGAGTGGTTTCCCTCATTTCAAAAGAGGTGACCTGTCCATTAATGACAAACAGTGTTCTGGATGTCCATCAACTTCCTGGACGGAAATGTTTACTTGTAGTACATTTGGAGTTCATTCCACCAGGTCAGACTGTTAATAAAGCTTTCTATTTAGAGGTTCTGAAAAATTACCTGTGTGTAACAAAAAAGGCCTGATTTGTGTCAGACGGGAATGGTTTTGCCACAACAATGCACCTGTTCACATAGCCATTTCAGTGTGCCAGTTTTTGGCACACACAAGAAAAATCCAGCATGCCTCTCTTGCCCTACGCACCTTAATCACCTGACCTCACTGTGTGTTTTGTTTCTGTGAATGAAGAGGGACGTGAAAGGATAGCAATTGAATGTAGAAGCGATGAAAAAATGCAAGGGAGGTGCTATCATCCATTCAAACAGAAGAGTCTGAAAAATGTTTCTAAGAACGGAATCGCAGATTTGACAAATGTATTACTAAGTGTAATGGACAGTACTTTAAAGGTGATAATGTTGCTTTATATAAAAATTTAAATAGATAACTTTGAAAAAAATTATATATACATTCCGGGGGTTTTTTGGGTACCCCCTCACATACATCTGCAAATCGATGGATAAGAGAATCCACAACTTTGTCCAAGGCCATGGCAGGGAGTTAGTATCACCAGGAAGGTGGCAAACGCTGGACTTCTTTTGAGCTGTGCACCACCTCGTTTCAGGGACCTCTGGATTCTGACCCCAGCAAGTACTTTAACCTCAGAGAAGGGCCTGCTATCTGGAGGTGATCATCTCGTGTAGGCTCCGCATCTGCCACTAGATGGCAAAGCTCTGGGACAGCATTGCTCAAAATCAAGCCAGTTGGAAGCCACACAGCACCAGACTGGAGATTCTGGCAGCGAAGCTTGTCTGAAAAGTGCTGTCTTAGCAGTTGGCCTCTTCAAACACCCCCCCAGGCACCCTGCAGTTGACATCCTCCTAAGAGACAACAGAATAAGCTGACCAGAATGCTACCAGCAACCTGGAGTCATGGGAGACTCACCAGTCAGGTTTAAGACCCCTTTCTGGGCCCTCTGAACCCTTCAGCTGGTGGGTTGTCATAACCAGAGAGGGGCTTGTTTCCATCTGTGGTCACTGTACTGTACCATAGTAAGGCAGGAACAAGCTGGACCCATAGGGTGAGTGGTGGCATTTTCCTGAAAGTTGGGTCACTGCTAAAACTAGTCACCTGGTGGGAAGAGCTCAGAAAGGCCTCTGGGGCAATATGGAGTATAAAGCCGCATCTTTCTCCCGGAAAGGTTGGCGGTTTGGAACTGCTGACTGTAGGGTTAGTGGTCCAATGCGTAAGCACAATGACGCCAGGGCTCTTAGGAGAGACGTCTCCAGTTCTGCGAGGCAGGAGCCACCGTTCATGCTCTCCTGTCTTGAGGTAGGAGGCTTGGGTGGGGGGTGGGGGGACGACAACGACGACGATGACGGGGTTGAGACAAGCTATGATTAGTTTGGAACCTCTTAGGTTTGAGATTCATGGGACGTGATAGTCTACCATCACCACAGTATGGTCTCAGTGAGTTCACAAAGGTGGCAGGCACTGGTGGCATGCCTGAAGATGTGTTGCAGGAGCTGCCCAGGTGTCAGCGGGAACCTCAGAGGTGCAAGGCGCCCTAGGGGTTGAGTGGTTAAACGCTCAGCCACCCATCACAAGCGGCGGCAGTTTGAAGATTGCTGCGTAGGGCAGCTCACTGAGTATGACAGGGACACGATGAATCGGTTGGACAGCACATGCAGGGCGAACCTCAAAGGGCCCCAAGGAAGGCATCCTGGTTCTTCAGTTGAAGGTTAACGGCCCTCTAGTGACCACACCCAACAGGAAAGAAACCAGTCCACTGGCCAATTCACCCTGGACACAAGTTGTTCCCCCAAAATGTGATGACATATTCTTCAGCAACAGTGAAAATATTTAGCTATCTATGCCCCAGACGCCCCCTCACCTCACCACACTGGAAGTGGCCTGGGGATTTTGGTAAGCTTAGTCACAATGACAATTTCACTACACAAAGTTCAAGGCCTGCCACAGCAGGGCCTCAAATGTTTACAAAACAGTTTCACAGAATGCGTCACCAGGAATTATGCAGAGATCTTGCTCTCAAAACCACCCAACAGATACTCTTCTCAAAGGGCGGGCCACCTTAACCTACTGCTAACTCGTCGTAATCCCATCTGCTGGAATTACTCAGGAAGCAACTAAGGAAACCATTTTCTGGAGAAATGATGTACATGGGAGCGCACACTCAACTTTGTGAACCAATCTTTACTTAGTTTAAACCAAGGAAAGACGTCTGCCTTCACCCTCGGAAAAGTGGAGAAGCTAATCCTGCAACGCCAGTGGATCCAGAGAAAGGAGCAGAGGGCAGAACTCAACCTGGCCCACTGCTAAGAGGGGTTGGGAGGGCACTTCATCTCCCTACGAAGCCTGAATCAGCTGCTCGTGCTGCATCACGGGTTCATAAACACTGTGAATGGAATGGCCCTCGTCTTGTCTATACACAGGGCTGGCACCAGTACCTGCACAAGCACTATCTTTGGACAATGTCAAAGTTTATGGACTCTTCTACTCTTTAACTTTGAGCTGTCTACACTGAATCCCGATATTCTCCAATTTGCCCAGGGAACTTATTCCTCCCTTGGGAGTCAAATGTTGCCTATCCTTCCTACAGGGCTTCCAGTCCTCTTTCATGTTGACCCTGGAAGACTCCACCTTACTCATGAAGGGAGCCCTGGGTCAGACCATTTCAACTGCTGCCCCAAACCAGGGGTCTGTGCACGTGGGTTTGTCACAGGACATACAGGAACCCTGGTGTGTGAACGCAGAGAATGGGACTGGAACTCAGAAATGGTGCTCCGTTTATTCACTGTGAAAGATTAGCCTTTCTGACCTGTTTTTCCCATATCCCCCAACCCCTTCCCCTCATGTTTCCAAAAGAACAACACACCGGGAAGACACCTTTGTACAAAAACCGCATATAATTCCCCCGCTCCTCACAAAATTGGGCGGCTCTGTATCAGGAATGAAACTAGATCACAGACATGAAAAGAAAAAGTCACTGCTTATCCTGAAACGCAACAGTGCTGAGAACTTAGATATTCTGTAGAATCATGACCAGCATAGTAAAAATATTTCCACCTGGATCTTTTAAATTTGAAAGTGATCACATTAAAAAACCTGAGGTTACCAGGGACCACAGTATGAACCAGAATTCTGTTTGTTTGTTTTTTCTAGGACCCCAGGGGAAAAGGTTAAGTATTTGGAATGAGTTTCCTTTGGGAAAGATTGGCAGGAAGTGGGGAGAACCCTGGCCATTCTCAAAAGGCACTGGGGTCTCTCAGGAGAAAAATGAACCAGAACTAAACCCCAGTAGGGACCAGCTCATGTCCACTCCCAGAGCCCAGACAAGCACGTTCGAGAACAGTCTCCCCAGCTCTAGGACTCTGCTCAGATGGTGATGAGGACCAGTTGGTTAGAGGCAACACCTGAGGGTTTGAAAGGCAAATCTCAATTGTGGATTTTTTTGCTTTCTGATAAGAAAAAAGTTCTAAGATGTTTTAGAAACACCTCCCTACCCCCTCTGACATGTAAAACTTTTTAGAACATACAGAAAAAGATCCCCCAAAGATGTTCCACCTTGCATTCTAGGTAATGAGTACGTGAAGTCACTAGGCCAGGTGCTTTGAAAACCAAGCTCTATCCAAAGCACCCTTTCTTCTCATCCATGGGAGAAGGCGGGGGAGAGGAGGAGGACCGACCAGAGGAGAAAAACGAACTCTCAAGCGACAGGGCTAGAAATGGACTCAAATTAAGGCGGTTTACGGTTCTTCCTCTGGAATGGCATTGCCCTCCCAGCTTGAGAACCCCAAGCCCCACAGCATGACGCTCTGCCTGCCAAGTGAGCTCCCTGGCATCGCCTTGGCACCCTGTGATAGATGGAGTGTGAGAGCTCAGAAAGGGAACGGAGGTACGGAGAGGCCGGTGGTCCCATCCCACTTCTGCAATCCCATCCCAAACCAAAAGCACCGCTTCACTACGCTCTGCTCACCCTGGCTACTGTGAGAGGTAGTTTGGGGACTGCACGCCCAGCCACCCTAATTGAGTTTCGTCATCTAAAATGTTGACTACTATCTACTTTTTCTTCTCCCTTTTTCTTTTTTAAGGGTTTCTTAAAGAGGGAAAAAGAATGCACACAAAGCAGTCAGAGGCTAGACTCCTTGGGTGGCCGTTGCCCTAGACCCTCAAAACCGTCCTGGCTAAACTAGGGGACTAAGGCAGAGCTTCCCAAACCCCAACCCTCAAAGCTCACACTGCCCTCAGAGAAAAAACCCCCGACCCCACCCCTCTCCAACAAATCATCTGCATAGAAAACCAGAGCCAGCAGGCCTGGGGAAGAGGGGCTCTTC
This sequence comes from Echinops telfairi, assembly GCF_000313985.2. Classification (NCBI taxonomy): domain Eukaryota; kingdom Metazoa; phylum Chordata; class Mammalia; order Afrosoricida; family Tenrecidae; genus Echinops; species Echinops telfairi. Next base: position 49,228,754 of record NW_022111320.1, read on the forward strand.
CCGTCCCTGCCACACACTAGTTGACATCGCATGTTCTCTGAGGCAGGTTGGAGACCCTCACCAGGGAACTGAAATCAGTGGGGTCCCCCTTCTTCCCTATCTCTTATCATTCTGTGACCAGTGTCTCAAGAGGCCCCACCATCAGCACTGTTCTTAGCTCAGATAAGCAGAAATAAGGTCACTTATAATGCCTTAAAGTTTGTCTCCTGTGGCCATCCCCTGCCCACCACCAGTTTTTTGGTTCCTATTAACTTAGGATGCTCTCTTATAAAACAATAACACCAAGGGGTAAAGAAAAGAAATTGATTGAAAAAAGCATTATTAATACAAGAGAAAAACAAAAGGAGAACCTGCCGTAAGAGCAAAAATCATAAAGCCATAGCATACCGACTGACAGGACCTACAGCCAACTGGCAGCCCAGCCTACCAGGATGGGGGCCGGGCCGCCAGTCACTTTTGGAGACTCGGGCACATGGACACCACAGGCTCTCCTTAAGAGGACCTGAGGACCCTGGCACCAGGGGTGTCCGAGCACGAAGGGGGCCCAGGAAAGGAGAAATGGGGAGGCACAGGACACGTGCTTGGGGCTGTGAGCAGAAAAATCCTGAAGAAACCCAAGGGAGGTGAGGAGCACCAGTCTTGTCATCCCCTCTCCAGCTGGTGGCGCTGGGCATGGATTCCCTCCTCTTCCAGGCTAGGGTGCAGCCGAGGCTGGTGGGCCTGGAGCAGGAGGAACGCCATCTGCGGGCAGTGGTGGGGGTGGCGGCTGCTGTGGTGGTGGAGGATCTGCAAACACAGCCAAGAGGAAGAGGTCAGTGCTGGAAATGCAGGGCTGCGGAAAGAACCCATTCAATGAAAACGACAGTGCAGTCATTCACTTCCTGTGTGGCGGCTAACTGACGAAGTCTGAGAGGCCTTTGGCTGTTGTAGCCTATGTGGGCCAGGTCCAAATGCCAGGTTCACGGGGGCATACTTCAACCCTGGCGGTACGGGAAGAAGGCGGGGTCAGGGTCTGCCCCCCACCCCCAGAATCAATCCAGCCTTTCCCCAAATTACACAATTTTGCTGGATTTTAGTGGTTCTCAATGCTAGTTTTCTCTTCGGTTAAATAGGAGCTCCTTCCTGGGTCTTCTGTGCTGCTTACTGCTCTCTCTCCACAAGGCCGAGCGCTGAGCTGGGCACAAAGCAGACCATCAAGAAGTTCTTGAGGACGGACTGCTTTCAAGAGGGCCAGACAGCTGTATTCCAGCAGCTGCCTTTGTCAAGGCAGACCTTGCTGGGGGCCTAGCGAGGGCTCCAGAGATGCCCTTCTTCGGCTTTTGGACCAAATTAGCCAGGTCCTGAGGGGACAATTAGTCTGAGTGTCTGTCTCAGGTCCTTTACTAGTTTAACTTGAGCTGCTTTAGCGTACAAAGAAGGAACCCTAGAGATTATTTAATCCAAGGTTTTAAAAATTTCGCTGGATTTGCCAGAAATGAAAACACACGGAAGGAATAAGGAAAGTGCATCCTTGCTCCCAGGTCCGTTCACGCTACCCCCACCCAGTAGGTCTCCACCAAATCCCTGAGGTTCTTCCACGCTGACCTCAGCTCTCACACATCATCTTACAGCGGGATCTCAGGCCTGACGGGAGCACAACTCACCCAAGGCGGCAAGGCCGGTTCTGTAGCGCCAGGGTGCTGAGATGTACCGATAAAGCCTCTCCTCTGTTCCTAAGGAGTCCTGCTGGCTAAGCACTAGACTATCAGTCAGGTGACTTTCTGCTCCAGGACACTTAAGTCTTGGAAACCTGGCACAGCTTTTTCACCAAGAGTCAGAGATGGACTCAATGGCAGGGGGGTTGGTTGGTAACCAGACCCTGGTCTTGTCTTCACGCTTACAACTTTTGAACTGTTGTCACAAAAGGCTCGTGCAGGGAAAAGAACCTGTAGTTCTGTATGTCTACCAAGATTCAAACTGGGCAGGCTCAAAGAGCAACCAGTGAGGCCTGCCCTTCAGCCTCTCCACAAGCCCCGCTGCTCAGGACGGCGGCGCGGCGCCCCCTCTGGAGGCAGTGGGACGTGAGCCTGACTTAATGAATGCACCCCGCCCTCTCCACAGGTGCCGCTCATCAGGACTGCTGGAGAGCACTAACCCAACACGAATGCACAGGACTACGGTCTCAGAGTCACTGAGACTGCCCATGGAACTCCTAAACCGCGGGAGGTTAGGAGGCTTGGCTCACATGCAAAGTCCTCCTTTCCTTGTCTAAGGCCCGTTCCCTGGCAGACCAAGCTAAGGCATCACCCCACTCTGCTACTTACACATGCCGTTAGGTGCTGTGAGGGGCACCCGTGGTCCTAAGATGCTTGCTGGCATTGGAGGCATACCAGGAGGTGCGGGGCCACTTGCAGAGGGGTGGATGTTGGCTGCAACGGTGGGAAGCATACGGCCTGGCATAGGTTGCCCAGGCATCATGGGGCCTGGGCCTGGTATTTGACCTGTGAAGGAAGATGTATATCAGGAAAGGGTTTCAGAAAGACCAACTGCCCCAGATGGTAACAGACAGACAAACATGCCTAACCCTACAAAGGATCTACATATCAACAAAGCACTGAGTAATACATGGTACCTCCGGTTTCTTCTTTCTTTTTTGGTGGTGGTGGTGGTGGGGTTAATGGGGACAGGCCTGTGGAATGACTCATTACTCTAAACCCTGGTAAAAACAGGCAGCTCTGGGAAACAATTACGAAGAAAGCCTCTCAGAAAGCAGGCATTCACTCTGCTTACTGTGGGTGAGCAGTGGATTGTAGATGTCTTCCTGGGGGCACAAGATACCACATCCAGACCGGTGGGAACAAGGAGCAGGGCTCCCAGGCAGGCAGGCCGCAATGCAAGGGCATGGCTCCAAAGGCCAAGAGTGGACAGCTTCATGTGTGGGCTCTGACCAGAAAGGGATTGCTTGCTACTCTGGGGTCACCCTCAAAGGGAGCTTCATCTACAACCCCAAGACCTGTCCACACTAAACATCTCCTTCATCTCCCTCCACCAATAAGGGGGGAAAAGGAGAGACAACACAGATACTTCCTTCAACCACTTGAAATGAAGGCTGGGAGCCCCTAAGGAAAGGGACAGTCGGAGCTCTGGTGTTCTCATCCGCAAGGAGCCTCGGAAACGAGTTCACTACACCTTTTCTGCAGAGCTAGCTAGTAGAACATTGTTCTCATCCGCAAGGAGCCTCGGAACAGAGTTCACTACACCTTTTCTGCAGAGCTAGCTAGTAGAACATTTTAGGCTTTGCAGGACATCTGGTCTCAGTTGTAACTACTCGGCTTTGCTGTTGTAATGTGAAGACCAACCCAGACAATACACAACAAACGAGTATGGCTAGGTTCCAGTAACTATTTATGGACCCTGAAATGGAAATTTCTCAGAATTTTCACTAACATGAAAGATCACTCTTTTGAACCCTTAGCCGTTTAAATAGGTAGAAAGCATTCTTAGGCTGTGGGCTGGAGTTAGATAACCTCTAGCTTTAGATATGATGATGGATACTTGATTAAATTTGAAACCTAGTGGTTTGGCTGCTGGGCTTGGTTCTAAAGAGCTTCAATCTATGGAGACCAGTTTAAAGGGTACAAAGCAAAGCAGAAGTCCTTTGGAAAGAACAAATTATATTCACAGGACAAAAAGAGAGAGAATCTATGTATTATTATTTTCCCCCTTCCCTTTAAATTGAGGGACTTCAATACAGGTTTTCCAGGATCAGTCATGAACAGCTGAAAATTAAAGAGTGCCTTAATCCAATCTAGGAACATTTGAAAGACAGACCACCCAATAGCAAACTGGCCATCAAAAGGTCTAATACAGCGTTGAACATAATTAAGGCAAAGATTCCTATTTGCCACTTTAGAAAAAGGCCCATCTTAAGAAAGACTCACACCTCAGACCATGCATTCGAATGCTTGTTGTTGCAAAAGGGACCGAGAGAGAACACCCTGAGAACACCCTACGTGGCTGGGTTGTTCACGTAAAGACTCTGCTGAGGGGCAGCTGTCAGGGGTGCAGCACAGCTGGGACCCACCATCCAGTAGGGGCTACTGTAGAAAAGTATACCATGCTAACCGATGCATAAGCAACTCTCAGGCCCTGTTGTTCACCTTCCCACACGCTACAGCGTGACTCTGCAAGTGCCCAGCACAGGAGCTCAGAGGCCCGCCTCTGGGAGAATTTGGTCACATCTCTCAGTGAAAACCACGAGCAGGTGGTGGACCCCTTTTTTGGGAAAGTCACTTAGCATGTCCTGAGACTCCGGTTCTCAAAGCGATTGAAGCTAAAGACCAGCCACACGGACCACAGGGTTTTGAATGACCAAGGGGACGTTTGCTACAGTTCCTCACAAGCTACAAAGCACTTCACTCACGCTGCTGCTGGCTCCTCCAACACCCTTGTCAGAGACAAGGCAGCCACTCATTTCACAGAGTGAGCAGAAGCTCGGAAACGCTTACAGAGATTACTTTATGGTCACAAAGATAGTAAGGTATCAAACGAAGCCTCTATTAAAACACCAAACTCCTCCCATGAGACGACTCTGTGCTCCAGTGGAACAGCCCACGCAAAAGGACTTCATTTCCCAGCCAGCAGCACAGAACACTGAGGCATATTCTTCTAGTCCAGACCCAGTGTTTCCTCCTTCACATCAGCTGTGGGGCCATTCTGCCTCCTGAACTTTTATATTTTTTATTTACTTTTAACGCTCAGTGATTTTAGCAGCAGGTAGTAGATTGAATGGTGGCATCCAAAGGAACAGGTTCAGGTCTAATTCCTCCTTTAAAAAACCTCTCTTTTTAAAAAAAGAAGCATCGTCGTGGAGAGCAAATGTTTCGAGAATGAGGAGGGTAATGAATGTACTAATGTGCTTTATACAGTTGATGCATGTATGGATTGTGATAAAAGTTGTATGAGGCCCCAATAAAATGATTTAAAATAAAAAAAATCCCTAGAATCTGTGCATGTGACTGAATTTGAAAAAAGCTTTGTAAATGTAATTAAATTAGGGATCTGGAGATGAACGTGGAGCTACCTGGTGAGCCCTCAATCCAGTGACAAGTATCCATCTAAGGGCAGCAGGAGAAGTCAGAGGAGACGGGGAGGTGAACGTGACAGAGAGAGAGAGATGTGGCCACAAACCAAGTCATGCCCCCAGTGACAAGAACTGAAGATTCTGTCCAGGTGCCCCTGCAGGGGTATCAGAATCCTGCCCTCCAAATTGTAGAAGAATAAATTCCTGTTTTAGGCTCCCAGTTTGTGGTTATTTGCTATGGGAGTCACAGGAAACAAATCCACGCCTCTCTCTAATCATTTTACTGAAGAGCTTTGTGTTCCTCCATCAATCATTCAATCCCTATAACAACTCTATGAACTGTTGTCATCCCCGAGGAAGAAAAGACAGGTCATGTAGTTTTGAGTGACTTGTTCACGGTGGTAAATTATGCAGAAACAAGGGGGCCTGAATCTGATCTCGGTCCGAATTCTCGCTATAGTGGTACCATCCGTAAGCGCTGTGCGCCTCTGTGCACTGAAGTCTGGTCTGAGAAGAGAAAAGCAGTCCTCTTGCAGCTGGGGGTTGAGGACGGCATGACGCCGCCTTGCTGCCTCCACACTGATGCCGACCGAGCAGTGCCATTCCTAGCTGGAGAGAGCCGTTCTCGGCAGCAGCTGAGTGTGTACTCCGGCAAGGCCATCCAGAAACCAGGGAGCAAACAGCCCAGCGGTTCAGGTACACTAGCTCAGACCCAGGAAGTCAGAGCGGTCCATCGTGAACTGAACGTGCATGCTGCGTTCTTGATGCCAGGCTGGCAATGTTGTCACCAGAGCAACCTGCTTAGAGGCAGTGGCCTATTTACCTAGTTCCCCACATCTTTATGGCAACCTGCTCAGAGAGGGGAGCCTAGGGTTTGCCAAGGCTCTGAACCCAGGAGCTCGAAAAAGATGTTTCTTCCCCTCATATTACAGATTCTACAGCCTTCTGAAAAACCAAGTCTCTCTGTCCCTGCTGTTACAAAGCCACTGGGATGGAGCCCTCAGCGTATGCCATGGAAAAGCTCCACGGAGGTAGCGGCAACAAGAGCTGGAGGAAAGTGGGATGAAGTGAGGATGGCAGTCTTCAACAGAGCCAACAAGACCCCTCGGCACAAGCCTTTACGTGAAGGCCATGCCTGGCGGAGTTTCCATCGATTCTTCCTCCTCCCCCTCGGGAAGTCTGAGACGAAAACACCCAGCAGGAAGTCTTGCCAAGTTAAATGAAAGGAGTGTGTGTATGTGCATGGTTTCCAAAAGAAAAAACAAACACTCGGGTTACCTGCTCCCCATTCGAGAGGAAAGAAGGAGGTGAGAGAGACACAGCTTTAAATCAACAGCATCAAAGCACAAAATGGTGGGAGTCTGACCTACATACAAGCAGCTTAAAAAAAAAAAAAGACCAACAACAAAACCCAGCAGGCATCTGAAGCCAGAAAAACGGATCGGTTTGCTAAAATTAGGTTCAGCCTAGTGGAAAAATCTCTCACGCTCTTTCAGGTTCATTAGATCTTTTACTAAAGTGTTACGCTTAACAGAACGTTACTTTAGGATTTTATTTTTATTCTGAGATGAGAGGTGCAGGCAGGAGGAGAAAACGGATGGAGGAACGGGAACTTGTGAAATTCCAAGTCTGGGCATGATGCTCAGGACATTTCCAGCGGTCCACAGCACGGCCTCTGGCACTTGGGGGAGTCCCCAGGAGAACGGAAGTAACACAAATCAGGACTGCGCCAGGTGAGGGGAAGCCCAGACGGAGCCTGCTCTTTCCCCGGCGGCCTCCCACAGCACCCAACAGATGTTCTTTGTTGTGGACGGAGCCTCGCTGCTCTGTGACGGGAACCTGGTCCTCTGGAAAGTGGCACACCAGCCTTGTTACCCAGGATGGGAACAGGACTGAAGGCAGCTTGGATAACAACAAAACTACTGTGGCCAACTCAACAGGTTAATCCACCCCATTTCGGCACTGGGCGATAAGATCAGAGAGGGAGCTAAGACATGACACTGGTTGTAATCCTTTCCTGAGTCTTCTTTCCCAAGAACAGGGCTGTCTAGGTGGGTCTAGCTGGGGGCCCAAGTTGAGTGTTTAATGCCGCGGTTGAAATATTCTTGAAGATGCAGTATTTCAGGGACTCGGATAAACTATTCTAGCTGTTCAGAACGCCATCTCTATTGAGTCTGATCTCTCGATTCAGATCAACTCTCCACTTCTACTTCCTGGACACCTCAAAAAAAAAAAAAAAAGAAAGAAAAAGATCCACTATCCACAGTGAAGCAAGCATACTGCTATTGAGACCGAGTTTCCCTCTGCTTTTCACAAACGCAGACACATGCTATGGCTACCCCACAGCAGGCAGGCAGGTAGCTCTCTGTAGTCTCCAGGGTCTGTCAATCACTAAAGATGCCCAGGGGAGGGCAAAGCTTACACTTACTAGCTTACAGCTAATAAGTAAGTGTACTTATTAGCTGACTATCATTTCCTTTTAACTCAACTCACAGATAGGTAATCTTCCAGCAGACATGTGCCAAGGCCCCAGGAGTCCCATCTACCTTACCTTACAGGAAACTTTCCTGCTTGAGTGAATTTCCCAGGAAGCAGCAGCCACTAGCCAGGCAGGCCGCTCCTTGGATTCCTGTGTTGGCATGGATGTCAGGGCCCAAGATGTGGCCAAGGAACAGTTCACACCGGGCACTGGAGACCTGAGCTCAATTGTCAAGGTGTGTCCTTGCCAACTTGTGACCCCCAAGCAAGCTGGTTTCTTTGGTTTTCTGGGGACCAATGTTTCTGATGTGCAAAAAAACCCAAGGTTCCGTCAAACAGCTAAATCCGTTGAAGTTCAATGATTCCTAGTCTCTTGGACAAGTTATAACCCCACACTCAGGTATTCCAGGCACAACCAGGTGTGGGCATCCAAACTATCTTCTTACTGACTGAGGTTTATAACCCTAACCCTGTTGCTTCTAGACCTTGCTGCCCCCC
>NW_022111320.1:49236891-49247604 GCF_000313985.2 Echinops telfairi
CCCCCCCCCCCAGGCTTTACTTGCCAGCTCAAAAACTCCCCTGGACTGTGGTGAGCCCAGACCTCCCACATGGCAGTCCCTCCAGTGTGCCCCCTGGGCTGTCGCGGTCATCTTGGTGCTGCCCCGGCTTCTCCCTCCAGGAACAAACTTTGTAACAGACAACCTGGCTGCATCTCCTTGGTGGTTAATCCCATCCACAGCTCTCCATCAGAAAGCTACAAGCTGTCTTTTCAAGATGTACAGGGTTCTTTCACTACCTGGCCCTCTGACGTGTCCCCTCGCTGGTCAGCTCCGACCCTGTGCCTACACAGCATGCCCAGGAAGAGGAGCTTGTCCAGGTTTCCCCCCAGGAGCTCTGCTGGCACAGTGGCTGCATGCTGGCAGCTACTGGCAAGGTCCGTGTTTGGCCTCAGCCCACGGTGGGGAACGACAGGGGATGGGGCAGTCTGCAGCTTTGAAAGCCGGTGAGGGCAGTTCTACTTTGTCCTATACATTTCCCCATGGAACAGAATTTATTTGACAGCAACATTGGCATCATCATTTTGGCTAAGTGGTTCTCCAAACACACTGGGTAAGTCCACATGCTTTTGTCTGTCTAAAGCATACTCCTTTTACTTCAGGAGACTTATTAGAGACCAGACCACCTGGGCCTGCCACTTGTATGGTTTTGGACAAATCAATAATCGTTCTACACTGCAAGTTTCTCAGTTTTAAAACTGGGACTGAGAGGATCTATGTACTTCACAGACTGTCTATGAAGATGGAAAACATGATGACACGTATGAGCGTGCTCAGACCATCACCAAGGCACTCTGCCCATCTTGACAGAGTCTCTCGCCTCCGCGTCCTGCGTGCTGTGAGCCATTCCGGATGCCTCTAGAAGTCCTTTGCAAGACTATAGGGTCCTTGAGGATCTGACTATACAGTCTGTCGCTCTTCATTGTCCCCAGTGCCAAATGCAGGAAACACTGGGAGAATAACCAGGCTCCCCATTTCCTGCACCGTTTGGACTCCTCACCCCTTGCCGAGCCTCAACAGCCATGGGTGTGCCTCCTCACTCTATCCCCACAGCACCTGTGCCAGCCTTACATCCAGGGTACCATTCACTGTGGCTTCTGCTCTCCACATCCAGGTGGGAGACCTTGGATCAAAGAGGGCATGCTCACATTTGGCTTGGCACTCCTGGCATCAGTACAGGATCCAGAACAGGGCAGGTACTCAATGTTGACAGAGGCCACAAACCTGAGCCTTAGACGATTTCCCCAGAAGAAAATGACAGTGAGGTTTCTGGTGACTTAGTACCAAGAAAGTGGTAGCCCTGAGGTCTGCTGCTTTTAGTCCACGCTAAGACAAGGAGAGGATGAGGTTACACTCCATCTGTGCCAATTCGAGACAGAGGACTGCCTGAGACCGCTATCGGTCCCCTCTACAGACCTGTCAGTGACGGGAAGTACAGCAGCAAAAAAATACTTTAAGAGTTGAGAAAAGTAACGTCTAAGATTAGAGCAGGCTACACATGCTAATTACAATCATTTGCAATGATAATGAACCAATTAAAAAATGTCTCAACTATTAGTCAAGATCTGTATAAGCAAGTAAAGCGGATTCTCCAGCAGCCATTGGGCACAAGCATGCCTGGGGCCTTGACAACCTCGGCACAAAGGCTCCGTGGTTTTCCAAAACTTATACCAAATATCAGAGCATACGAATTCCCAAGGAACCTCCCAGAGACTGGTTAGTAACCCAATCATGGTCAGGTGCATTAGTAACTACTTGACAGTGAGGGTGACACACCAGTGTCACCAAGGCATGGCTTCAGCACACCTGGAGGAAATGGGGGAGAGTCCCAATTTAAATAAGCTTGAGTTAAATGGACCAAACAAACCAGTGTTAACAAAATAATTAAAAGAAGGGGAGGGGAAAAAAGGAAGGTAACATTCCCCCAAAAGAATTGGGGAGGCCAACGAGGCACACATTTTCCTGGTTCTATAGATATGCTTCGTCCTAGACACACTAAGGGGCGTTGGGATTAATGCTGGGCCTTTGTGTGACCCAATCAAAAAGCCAAACTCTCTGCCACGGAGTCGATGGTGACTCTAGGCCCCTGTGTGATCAGGTGCCGATTATTTTGACGCCAAAGGGAACCCGACAGAGAAGCAGGGACTTAAAAGGCCTGACCATTCAGAAGTGACTAAGCCTCAAGAATCAACAAGGGCTTTACATCCACACATCGCCCATCTCAGGTCATCATGAGGTCATTTTATTTTCCACGCGAAATCAGATTCAGCCAATCAGAAGGAGAGGCGGGCAGTTTGGAGGTGGAGCGGGCACAGATGTGATCCTACACAATAGAGGAAGGGAAGACAGTAAAGTCTGGGAAAAGCAGATGCAGAAACCTAGGGAACATTTAGTGTGACCTCTGAAGTGATAATCTCGAATCAAAACATGGGTTAAAATATGTTCAGGGTGTGCTCTATTATGAAGATGAAAAAGAATGCAACTCATTTAAAAATGTTACATCAAATTTGTTTATATACATCCAAGTGCTGAAATTTTACGGGGTGAGCACCAGTCTTGTGAAAACACTCAATTACTAAGAGGTCCATGGCCTCAATTCCCCCTTTCTGCACCGAGGAGAGGACTGAAGAATTTACCCTTGAACTTGACAGGATGCCTGACATACAACATGTGCTCAAGAATTGGTTGTAACTGCAACTATTCATCTTCTGCCATCTGGACTGGCAGCTTCACAGGGAGAACCAGGAAGGCTTTAATTTAGGAATCATTTGATGAAATCATACTGTTTTATAGTTCAAATGAAAAGGAATGAAATGCAGTGCTGTGTATCAAAGACCCACAAAAGCTAAGAGCGAGCTAACGATCAATGTGGCCGACTTGCAGCTTCCAACTCAAACCAGAAGTAGCCCACTGCAGACACTTCTTATGCTGCTTTGTTTGGTAGGAACAAGGGACCCAGGGGGCTCTCCATCAGAGATTGGGGTGGGGTGGGGGTGTTTGGAGAGAAATATAACCCTCACAAAAAACCCAAAACCCTACCCAAAAGCTTGAGTTACTGGATGAAGTATGAGTAAAACCAAATAGCAAGGTAAGAGTAGATGGAACCTGTACTCTCTATACGAAAATGTCGAGCATTCCCATCAAGCCCAGGCGGGAAGTGGGGCTGGACAGCAGAGGCAGAAAGGTCCATCTGAACAAGCCTGGGATGCGGCCGCCCAGAGACACAATCACACAAACCCATTTGGAGGGTAGGTATCTGGAGAGATGTACTACTCTCATAATTTTGCCTCGGCACGCTGACATACAACACTTACTTCTTCGAACTAGCCTTTTCTGAACTGGTGACATTAAGAAAATTTTTCAAAAGTGAATTTAATTCCTTATTGTTCTCAATTTTATGAACACATTTGTCTTAATTCCACATGGGAACTTCAAAGCAGGCCCACAATAGGCTCAATTAGGAAAACGATCCCTTGCCCTGCTGGGCCTCTCATAAACTGGTCTGATGCAATTAAGACCTCCCGGAAGCATTCACTAACATGGAGGCAGACATGCCCTATGACCCATTCCTCAGTGGACACCTAATTCTACTCTCAGAGACACACGGAAACGAAAGGTACAAGAAGTCTGCCAAAAGGCACCTGCGCGAGCACACTCGCAGCCCGACCGTCCACCGGGAGCACGGCCTGCCCAGGGGGCTCTTCTGGTACATACACGAGGCTCTGAAGTCACACTGGAAATGTTTACAAGGTTTTATTCAGATAAGGGCGATGTCAGCTGTTGTAAAAATAAATTTACGGTGCCCAAATAATTTTTAAATTGTGAGGGACAGGACTGGCTCTTCCATCTCAAAAGTTTGCCGACCCCTGGACTAGGGAACCGTGCAGAGCCACACAGCAGAGCACTGACCAGCAAAGATTAGAACCAATCTCTAACCACTCACTACAAGGAGGGGGCACCGCACGTGCAGCGCACACAGAGCAGACTCACACCTCACTGTGGGGTTCCCTCTCAGTATCATCCAAACACAGGCACAACTAGGCTACTGTGTTCCAAGCAGGGACAGTCATCACCTATGGGAAGGGTGGCAGGTGGGAAGATCAACAAGGGACCTCTGGATGCTGGTGGCACAGGTGTATTCTCTGAAGAGCTATCAAGCTAACTACCGTATATACTCAGGTATAAGCCGAGATTTTCAGCACATTTTTTTAATCGTTTTATTAGGGGCTCATACAACTCTTATCACAATCTACACATACACAAATCGTGTAAAGCACATTTGTACATTCATTGCCCTCATCATTCTCAAAACATTTGCTCTCCACTTAAGCCCCCAGCATTAGGTCATTTTTCCCCACCCTCCCCGCTCCCCTCTCCCTCATGAGCCCTTGATAATTTATAAATTGTTATTTTGTCATATCTTGCCCTGTCCGACGTCTCCCTTCATCCACTTTTCTGTTGTCCGTCCCCCAGGGAGGAGGTCACATATAGTTCCTTGTAATCGGTTCCCTCTTTCCAACCCACTCTCCCTCTACCCTCCCAATATCACCACTCACACCACTGGTCCTGAAGTTCCCTGTGTTTCCAATTCCTATCTCTACCAGTGTACATCCTCTGGTCTAGCCAGACTTGCAAAGTAGAATTGGGATCATGGTAGTGAGAGCGGGGAGGAAGCATTTAGGAACTAGAGGAAAGTTGTATTTTTCATCGTTGCTACATCGCACCCTGACTGGCTCGTCTCCTCCCCGAGACCCCTCTGCAAGGGGATCTCCAGTGGCCTACAAATGGGCTTTGGGTCTCCACTCCGCACTCCCCCCATCATTCACTATGGTAAGATTTTTTGTTCTAATGTCAGCACATTTTAAAATGCAGTTTTTGTTGTAAAATTAGGTGCCTCGGCTGATATCCAGGTTGGCTTATACCCGAGTATATATGGTACTCACTACTTGTACATTTTTCAACATGTAAATTTTATTTAAGTAAGAAGAGACTTTCTAGTCAGATTTTTTTTAACTTCTCAATTTAATCTTTTCCTTACAAAATCCCATTTATGTGAGACTGCAAAAGGACAGAGGGCTGGTTTGTTTTTGTGACACTTGATGAACGCTGGTCGTTTACAGACGAAGTCTCAGTAAGGGACCAGCTCTGTCTCAGTGGTCTTTGCTGCCTCAGCGCCTTCAACTGTTCAGCGAGGACAGGAGAGGTGAGGGGGCGCGCGCGTGCGCGCACACACACACACACACACCATCAAGGACGTCCCTTAGGGACGGACACGCTCTCTGTACATCTTTACAAGCGAAAGGCAGATGCGGGAACTCCTTGACAGCATTCTGTGAATGTCACGTGGGGTGGGGGTGGAGACAGAGAGAAAGAGTCCTTCCAAAGGGCTCTCTATAGTCATCTTAGATTGTGATATAAAAGAAAAATCATATAGGATAAGAACAATGTAATAGGGAGGAAGAGCAGGGAGGGAGGGGAAAAATGAGAAGCTGATACCAAGGTCTCAAGTAGAAAGAAAAATGTTTTTTTGAGAATGATGATGCCAACAAACTAAACGTACAAATGTGCTTGCCACAATGGGTGGATGGATGAATGGATTGTGATAAGAGTTGTACGAGCCCCCAATAAAATGATTAAAAAAAAATAATAATAAGCAGCACATACATATCCCTACATATTGCTCTTAGAAGAAAAGGCTGAAACAACAACAAAACAGCTGGATTTAGGTTCTTATGCTTCAGAGAGCTGCTATGAGCTAAAAAGGGGACAATTTGGCATTAAAAAAAAGGGTACAATAAACTGGAATACACCAAATATTCAAAAGCATATACACTCATAATATTAACATAAAAATTAAAAAATTATGCAATCCTAACAACCAAAACCTAAAAAAGAACAAAAACCTTTCATTGGTCACCTGGGGGTGGGGGGGTGGGGGGGGCACCACAAGTCATTTGCAGATAACTGATAAAGGGAAAGAAGCAAGCATGTTTGCTTGTTTTTTAAAATTTACTACTAAAAAGAGATACATTGCTTTATTAACCAATCACTGATTATTACCTACAGAGTATATGTGTACTTGCTTTTACATTGAAAAAATGGTTTGTCAGTTATTAGTAGCCAATAATAAATTCAACTCTCTTTTTTGACCAACTATCAAGCTCTAGATTATAGCACACGGAGAACATTGCATTCTAATCTCTAAATTGGGAGTAAAAAATGTTTACAGAAATAAATATGAGGAATCTGATAAGCTGCTAAAATATGTTACGGCAAATAGCTATGAAACCCTAGTAAAAGGCTCCTTTAGTTTCTCAGCATCTATAAACAGCTTCACAAATTGTTTGGAAAATCAGCTTAGAGGCAAATAACAACCTGCGTGCCCCATCCCGTGCTTGCAGCCAACTACTCCTGAGAAAGACCAAGCAGCACTAGTAATGGAAGATCACACTGAAGCCTGAAGCTTGAACGCAAGCCCTGGTTCCGGCTCAGTTTTCTGCCTCCATCAGAATCTTCACTAGGGAATGTAAGTGAATGCCTGTCTGCAGAATCTCCTCCTTCAGCGCTGTGCAGTCGTTTCTGTGAGGGGCTCGGTGTGAATATCCATCTCAGAGGCATTTACTATGGCTTTTACTTTTAAGAGATAGCAGCATACCACTTTGTCACTGTAAAGGCAAAAGTGACCTCTCAAGGCAGCAAAAGTCGCATGGGTGGGATAGAGATGGAAACCAATGGCAACCCCGCAGGAGCCGCAGAATTAAAGGTAGTCAATACTTCCTAATGCCGTGACCCTTTCATACAGTTCCTCATGTTGTTTTGTTAAAGTACAACAATTACTACCAATTAAATCTGAAAGAAATAATCAGGAAAATGCCTTTCTACACCCTCTCATCATACTCATTCAATCGGTGTGCTGAGCAAATGAGAGAAGTTCCCAACCTGGGGGTTGAACGACATTTCACAGGGATCAACTGATTCATACCAATAGCAAAATGACAGTGATGAAATAGCAACAAAGTAATTTTATGGTTGAGGGGACGGGGTGGTGTCACCACAACATGAGGAACTGTATGAAAGGATCACGGCATTAGTAAATTTGGGAAACACTGGATTATATGAAGAAGAAATCAGCAGCGGGATTAGAAGAAGGCTTATTAACAACATGTGATATGCAGATACAACCATACTTGCTGAAAGTGAGGAGGACTTGAAGTACTTGCTGATGAAGATTAAGGATTGCAGCCTTCATGATGAATTACAACTCAATGTAAAGAAAATCCAAATCCTCAAAACTGTACCAACAGGTAACATCATGGTCAATGGAGAGAAGATAGAAGTTTAAGGATTTTGTCTTGCTTAAATCCACAATCAATACTCATGGAAGCAGCAAGCAAGAGATCAAAAGATACACTGCACTGGGTAAATCGGCTGCACAAGACCTATTTATAGTGTTGAAAAACAAGGATGTTACTTTGAAGACTGAAGTGCAGCTGACCCAGCCGCAGCCCTGGCATTTCAATGGCCTTGTGTGCATGAGGAAGGTGGGCACTGAGTAAGAAGGAAGACCTGAGAATCGATGCATTTGAATGATGGTGCTGGAGAAGA
This sequence comes from Echinops telfairi, assembly GCF_000313985.2. Classification (NCBI taxonomy): domain Eukaryota; kingdom Metazoa; phylum Chordata; class Mammalia; order Afrosoricida; family Tenrecidae; genus Echinops; species Echinops telfairi. The sequence continues at coordinate 49,244,515 of NW_022111320.1, forward strand.
CGACGGAAAAGGACCACGGGCTGCCAAAGAACAAGCACACCTGTTTTGGATGCAAGGCCAGAGTGCTCCTTCCAGGCAGGAGAGCGAGCCCTCGCCTCACATCCTTTAGACATGTTCTCAGGAGACACCAGTCCCTAAAGAAGGACATCATGCTTGGAAAAGGAGGAGGGCAGCAAAGAAGAGGCAGACCTTCAGTAAGGCAGACTGACAGCACGCTGAACAGACGGGCTGACACATAGGCGCAGTTAGGAGGATGGCGTCAGAACCTACGAAGAACTCGTGCTTCCTTCAGTAGCTCGGACTCAACAGCATGGAACAATGGCCACCTGCTGTAACACTCAATGAAATCACTGCTGGAGGCGAGTTACACTTGGCAGCTAAAACCATCACAGGTGAAACCTGATGGGAAATTTCGTGACAGACAAATCAGCATACCTACACTGGACCCAAAGGGCAAACTTAATATCCCCAAATCACTGCCATTGCAAAGAGAAAGCCTGCCACGGAAAGTGAACCAGAACCGACAGTCTTTCTGTTGATGGGGAAAGGGGGTGGAGAGGGAGTTGGGGAGAAGGGTATGTGAAATGACCCAATGTGCTTTTAGCATACAAGCAAATAAATGAAAGCAAAGTCAACCGCTGTGATGGATGCATTGAGATTTAAAGATGTATTTACATGATATTAGAAATTATGGTTTTGTTAAAGGTGGTAACTATTGAAGCTGCATCATAGCAGTTCATTGGATTCCCACCCACCCACCCGCGCCCCCTGACTTCTGGTGCATGTACATCTTTTAAAAGGTCGCTAAAAAGTTTTAAAGTGTTATATACAAGGATGAACTTTACGTAACTCTTAGATAGATGAAGGGCCTTTCAAAGTGCATGGGAAAGCCCCAGTATCCTTCCCTTCCATTTCCCCACAGACTTTTGGAAGCACCCCATTGCCCATTCAGAGACAAATGACCCCAGCAAAGGGCACCGTGCAAAGAACAGGTAAGCTTTATGTGGGGAAGGCTGAAGCCAGACTGAGAAAACAGCGCCTGAAGCGTTGTGTCCCCTGGACAACCCTCAAGTCTTCTTCAGGAGCAGAGGCTTCCTCTCACCTGGCTGGGGCGGATGAGGTGGTGGCATCTGGTGGTGCATCAGCGGGTATGGAGGGGGCTGCTGATGCGGCATCATGCCAGGATGCCCTGCCGCTCCAAGTGGGGCCAGGCCAGGTCCTCCTGAAAGCTGGTGGGCCTGAGGGTTCTGCCCATGCTGCTGCTGCTCCATTTGCTGCCGGGCCCGTAATTCCGCGTATTTCAGCTGCTCCATGTGGAAGTTCTGGCGCTCAGTGAGCAGTTGCTGCCTCTGTTGTTCGAGCTATAGAATAGAAAGAAAGCAGGATAGATCCTTAGAACTGGATGATACACTGACATCTCTATGATAGTTCAATTTCCTGTGAATCATCCTCGACGTCACCTTGCCTCCTGCAGTAACTACTACTAGAGTCATTTCTCTGAGGTGCCACACTGCTAGGCGCACCCCGTGATCACAGGCAAGGCCTTCTCTAAGAATCTAAGCTCTGTCTTTGGAGCGTTTACCCTCTGGGCCCACTCGGCACAGCTAGCATAGGTATTCCTCAATACATTTTCAGAATAGTTTCCAGGACCCCCCAGGTTTGCAAGCTTCTCTTGTCACAGTGTGAAGTTCCCGTCACCTTCCCTGGTGCTCTCTTCTAGAAGTGACCCTTTGGGTCTAGTTCAGAATGTGACACCAGAGCTAAAACCTCTGGATGTGGTGATGTGGCCTCAGCCACAGAGCCATACGTTTCTCCAAGTGGCATTTTGATAATGATACTGCAAGTCCTAGCTCTCAAGGACCTTAAATTATACAGGATGTCTTATGCAGAGCCCAAATAAAAACCTGAATCAATCTTTATTTGAAAATTATTTAAACATTTCAATATTAAAGATAAACAAAGAAAAACGATTTATCATATGGGTCATGAAAGGCACAACCATGCACCGGGGAGTAGGACGCCATGGACATCACAAATGGTTACAGCGCGCTCCACTGGTAGCTGGAAGGTGGGTAGTGTGGGCCCACCTAGAGAGGCTGGCGATGTGCTTCTGAAAGGTCACGGCCTCACAAACCTGCTGAGTGGGTCTACTCTGTGCCCAGGAGCTCATCAAGAGCTGGGTCTGGCTTACTGGCAACTAGCAGCAGCAGCAACACTGCCTGAGTTGGAGGCCACTCAACACTCCCCAAATTAATTTAATTCAGGGCTGGAACAAAGCAAGAACTAGAACATGAGAGAGAATAAAAAGGCAGGTGTCTTTAAGTAAGGGGTATAAAGATGCTAAGAAAGGTAAGGAGACTTGTGTCTTTTCTTTTTCTTTTTAAAGTCTTTACATTGTGGGCTCATACAACTCACCACAATCCATACATACATCAATTGTATAAAGCACATTTGTACATTTGTTAACTTCATTCTTTTTTTAAAAATTATTTTATTGAGGGCTCGTACAATTCTTATCAGTCCATACATCCATCCATTAAGTACGTATGTACACCTGTTGCCCTCTTCAATCTCAAAACATTTGCCCTCTACTTTAGCCCTCAATATAATTTGCTCATTTCCCCCCTTCCTCCCCCCAACCCTTCATAATTCATAAATTATTATAGTTTTTTCATAAGTTACACTGTCTGATGTCTCCCTCCACCCTCCTCTCTGTCCATTCCCCAGGGAGGAGACTATACTTAGATTCTTGTAATTGGTTCCCCCTTCTACCCCATCTTGTGTCTTTTCAATGATGCCTCGATGCCACCATGATCCTTCACAAGAGCGGCATCTCTACAAAGCATTTTGAACAGCTGGGCTGTCTAGTACCGCAGCCAGTCTAAAATGAGATGCGCTCGATGTACAAAAGACAAACTGACTTCCAATGACTTGAGCAGTAAGAAACATTTTTTAAAACTTAAAAACAAACAAAAAAAAACCCCCCAAAACTTAAAAAGTCAAGATTATATGCTGAAGTAGTTTGCATATACTTGTTTAATTCCTTTCATTGTGGCTACTAGAAAATGTAAAATTACATACCTGGCTCAC
>NW_022111320.1:49247704-49256719 GCF_000313985.2 Echinops telfairi
GCTGACACCAAGGGCTCAATAGAAAATAAATGTCTAGAAAATAATGATGGAAACATATTTACAAATGTGGTTGACACAATCGATTTTTTGGATTGCAACAATTGCTGTAAGAGCCCTCAATAAAATGTCAAAAAAGAAAAAGAAAAAAAAAGCAGTAACTGTATAGGATATGCTCATTGGGAAGGGGCGGCTGGCGTGTTGGTTGAACACTCGCTGGCATCCCAGAGGCTTGCAGTTCCCACACATCCGTTGTAAAGGTTGCAGCCTTGGAAGCCAGACAGGAGGTGCTGTACCCTGCCCTTTAGGGTCAACATGAGAAGAACTGGCCACACCGGTAAGGGGTCCGTTTGGAATAATCCTTCATTAAGGCAGTGCAGGACTTTAGGAAAATTGGCTGAGGCAAGTAGACCAGAAGAGCACCTCCCACCTATGGACTGGCTGCACCACGATTGGCCAGGACAGCTTGGCTGAAGTCCTACAGTTACATAAGAAACTACAAAATTTAGGTCAAGATTTTTTTTCTTTGTCTCTGAAGGGAGAGTTTGGTTTCTGCATTCCCTTAGTGCTATTTAGTTGCTTTTGAAATGAACTAGCCTTGCTTTTGCTGCTGACCTTTGTATTGGAAGTATTAACCTCTGAAAGAAAAATCTTTTGTTAAAAGGATGGGAGAGCCAGTTGGGAAGAAGTTGTTTATTCTTGTTTACAGTCTGGACTGCCATCAATTTATCTTATTTATCCTGGAGCCTCACTTGTCAATTAAAAGGTATCATTAAAAGGACAAAACACCCACACACAGGGAAGCCCAACCTGGGGTGAGCCACGCCCAGGTGACAGGCAGGCAGGCAGAGCTCCGCTCCAGGCTCATTCATGTAGCCACGTCCTGACCTCAGACAAGATGTTCGGGACAGCGTGTATTTTTAAATCCAGTTATGGACCGCATTCACTTTTGTGGTAGTCAGAGTGGTGACTGGGAATTTGGCAGTCGGGAGCACACCTGACACGCATGTAACTGGTGACATGATGACTGTCCTTCTGAAAACCTGCCCCAGGACACCTATGTATATAGATGGACCGTCCCGATGCATTGTTTTAGGCAGACAGTTTTGTCCAAAGTATACTCAGTAGCGGATAAAAGCAAAGTTGCGATAATATAAAGTACAATCCCAAGTGTATAAAAATATTATATAAAGCACATGTTTAAACATATTTATATGCGCCATGTAACCGTTCTGGAAGATACCAAACTATGAAAAGTGGTAATCCTCAGGAGTGAAACTGTTGAGGAGAGTCATGAATTTATTAATTTATCATATAATTTTTACAATGAAAAAATATGAAGCATGGAAAATGGCTCAGCTATGAAGCTACAGACACCTTGTTTGCTTTGACTCCATCTCCATTTCCTGACAGGACTGATAAGTCCCAACAGCCAGGATGCTGTTGAGTGAATTACGGATGTAAATAGGGTGCTAATGAAAGTGCTCACTTTCTTTCAAAGCTCCAATCTGGCTGCAGGCAACCCATTTCATACAAGGCTGCCTGGAGTCCTGCCCTGAAGGCACTCTGCCCCCCCTTCTCTGCCCCACGGCTACGCTGCCTGTGTGTAAAGCAGCCACATCCAGCGGAACCTGAACAGAGCGCTCTTCTCCACTGAGACACCAGACACAGGCACAGCTGCAAGTGCAGCTGAAGTTCACACAAAGCTCTTCTCCCAACTTCTCTCTGACACAAGAAGGGAGACGGGGTGGGAAAGAGCAGGAGATGGTCGTGGCCACAGAAATCCATCTACACTGCCAAGGACTGAAATGTCAGCGAATACCCGAGGCTCAAAACGGAAGAAAAGGATCTCATCTTCCTTTTAAGGGCTTGGTTTAGGTGGCCAGAAATTCCTACACCTGTGGGAAAAGAGGAAAAGCGAAATGCAGTGTGCAGCACTGGAGGGCGTGAGGGCAGTCTGAATGCATGTGTGTGTGTCGGGGTGGAGATGCAGGCAGACAGATGGAGGACAGGCTCCGGAACTCTCAAGCCTTTACTTGTGCCTAGATCTGGGCCAGTCTTACAAATGAGACCAATCCCCTCCCCCCGCCTCCCTCCCCCACCCCAAGGTTTCCCTCATCTCAGCCACCCATGGCCTTCTCCCTCTGAACTTGCACAGTTAGTTCGTTAAGTTGGAAATCCTGAGTACCCATTGATTATTGGCTCTCTTCACGTATCCACATGATCTAGCCTCTAAAAACATTAGGTCAGGGTAATTCAACCATTCTGAATTTTTTATGTCTCCTTCTGAAACTGTAAAATTTCTTTATCAAGTCAAATCACCTTCACACTTCAGGGGCTTTCCACTGCAAAAATGGATTAGCTCACACATCTTTTTTCAGAGTTCTCTACAAATCCATATTATATGTATAAACCACAGACATATGTATGGATTTCGGGCTGAAAACTAGTTCTAGCCCCAATCTAAGAACGAGTGCTTGATGCTCAAACTCATGAACACCACTGTCGCTATGGGTGCCACAGCAAAGTGCAGTGCAGAAACTAGGAGCACGGCTATTGGAAGGAATGGCACGTGGGGTCATAAAAGTTCATCTTCAACAGTAGCTATGTAAGTGAGGCGTTAACTACACCCATATGGAAGAGGTCTGTGTGATCCAATCAAATCCAAATCCAAGGAGGGAAGAGCATTGCAGCTTAAATTTTGAACAGTTGGTTTGAAGAAGGCTGTGGATGACAGTGGAAGCCCAAATCTATTTGCAAGGTCCACTCGTGGATTAAGACTCTGGTGAATCCCCTCTGTCCACAGATCAGGGATGTGAACAGTCTTGCTATCCTAGAGAACGCACTGGAAAGATTACTGCAGATGTAGTTAAGTTAAAAATTAACATCTTATCATTTGATCTCCCTTTGACCCATTTAAAAGATTAGTTTTAGTAATCAAAAAAACCTTTTTTGATTGAGGTTTTGTTTTGTCATTATTGTTCTTTTTTTGGTTCTTAAATATTTTATTGTATATGAAACCCAAGAAAGGCAAATCTTTGGTCAGTAACTGGATTGATGATTCCTTGGGTGTATGGTAGGGGAGAGTGGGGGGAAATGCGGGGCTACCACGATGAGCGTAAGAACGATGTGGTGATGACTGTACAACTCTCAACGTGATTGAACTACTGAATAGTATAGTTTGTGAATTAGATGCCAATAAAACTGCTGGGGGGGAAATCCAAACAGGAATACTGCAGTGCTCTCCAGTTGCTTGCTGTGCACGCTACCTGGCCCACGCTCTCAGTTGAGGGCCCAATGCCGGCAGCACACACCTCACCTGAAGTGAACACTGTTAGCATGCTCTTTCCCTAGCAGACGTTACCCTTTCTTGAACGGGAGGGGAGCTGGAACAAGAGCTACTAACCTTGTAACATGCTGAACTTGCAACAGCTATCAGAGATTTTTAAACGTCTTTATTCTTAATTACTAAAGAAGACTCAAGATACCATCTGGTTTTAAGCCATTAGAGAAAATACCCAATTCTGAAAAGCTAAGGAAAGAATTTTGAAATTTATTGCATTATAAACACCACCCAATGCTTGACTAGAAAAGAGAAGTTATTCTAAACAAGCTACTGCTTACTTGAGATGAACTGACACAGGGCTTGCACAGTGGGTCCCCACAGCCTGAGCAAAAAGCTACTGGCCACTGGTTCAAGATGAGCCAGCCCGCACCCTTAAAAGGCAGGACTCTTGGACAGGAGGGCACCAGGCAGTAAGTTAGGGCTAGCTGACCGGCTCAATTCCCAGAGTCTCATCTTCCTTTGTTCAAAACAGAGGGATGACAGCAGAGGTTCTGAGTTATAAGGAGAAAGGATGGATAATTTCTTTAAAAACGATGAAGAGTACCTAAACATAAAGTCACACAGCCCTGTCACTTACGAACTGCATGATCTGAGGTAATTAATTCACCTTTTCCAAGTTACCACTCAGTATTCTCAGGTCTCCCTAAAGCAGCTTTTGGAAAAATAAACGATAAAACCTATGGAAAGCCCCTTAACACAATAGATATTCACAAGGCCAATGGGCATTTATACACATTAGGAATTTGAAATAGATTTATTGAATACTGCTACAGCCAAATGGAGGTATTTACTGAACCTTGTGTGCCAGGCATTATGCTGGGGCACACAGTCTATCATTGGTAGAAACTCAGCCATGGCTTTGCTTGCCTGGAGGGAAGAACACTAGCAGTGGGATGGAAGAAGAAAAGATCATGTCTCAGTTGTTCATGAGGTGAGTGGTTGACACTTTGAAGGGCTGTTTCTGGTTGTTGGGACAGCCAACCTCCACACTGGCCTGCAGTGATCCCACTGTCTAGTACTTACGCCTCTTCCCGAATAGCTGGGGGTGGGGGGTGGGGGGAAGGGGTTTGCTTGATCAAAGGAATAAAGAAGAGATGACATGTGACTTACAAGCTCACTGTTAGGTTATAAAATAGACATTTGGCTTCCACTTTGGGTACCTCTTGTGTTCCTGCTCTTTTAAATCTCTGTGGAAGCCACCGCATGAGCAGTCTCATGGAGAGGCCTAGGTGACAAGGACGGAAGTTTCCTGTCAATAGCCATGTGACTGAGTGAGGGTATAGTTCGTCCAAACCCCAACTGAGCCTTGAAAAGACAGGCACCTTGTCAAAGAACCACCCAGCAAAGCCGATCTCAGCATGGAGAAAAGGGCCTTCCTCCTTGTTGGAGAAGCAGGGTGCCTAGACAGTGGAAAAGAACGAAGCACGAAGCACGAGGGAAGCCTGCTGTGGACTGGCATGGTAGGAACAGTGGCTGAGAGATGCTAGAGAAGTTCCTGGATTGAACACGGGGACCAAGTGTGCGAGAGGTGTAGTGAGTGGGTATCCGGAGTTACTCAGGCACAGAGCAGCCTTCTCCTCCTGGTGCTGGTATGCATAGATACTTATGCATATCAGTCAACCCATTAAACAAAAGGAAGCAAAACTAAACAAGACCCCAAAAGGTTTTTTCCCCAACTATAAAAGTCTCTTGAGAGAACCCATTATTGCCCAACTTACACATTTTGTTCACTTTTTGTTGTTCCCTTCCTTGTTTTTTGGTCTTTTCCATAAGCCCTCAGTCCTGTCGGAAGTTTCAGGCTGTTAAGCATGAGGTCTAGGAGCTCAAGGTAAACCTGGCTCCATCCCCTTCGCAATGCAGCCAGGGGAAGGTTAAGAGTGACACACCCAAGGACGGGGCCTGAGAAGGGTACTGGTTAAATGTCAGCACACAAACCGATGACCCTAACTAAGAATGAGATTAAGAACTACAAGAGGGTAATCCCCCTAAAAAAAGTTGGACCCCCCCCCCAAAAAAAGCTATGTATTTACTTTTTTACAGAACAACCTATCACCTTCAAAGTATTCTCCATTACACTTAATACATCTATCAAATCTGCAATTCCATTCAAGGAAACATTTTTCAAACTCATTTGTTTGGATGGCTGACTGCACCTCCTCTGTATCTTCTTCACCACTTATATGTCATCAAATCGCTGCCCTTTCATGTTCCTCTTCAATTCAGGAAACCAGAAAAAAAAAAGCCTCATGGAACGAGGTCAGGTACGAGTCAGGTGCGTGTGGCAAGAGAGGCATGCTGGTTTTGCCAAAAACTGGCGCACTGAGATGGCTGCATGAGCAGTACATGGTTGTGGTGGCACAACCAGTCCCCCGTCTGCCACAAAATCAGACCTTTTTGGTCACACACTGTTATGCTATCTTTTCAGAACCTCTAAATAGAAAGAAAGGTTGATGAACAGTCTGGCCTGGTGGAATGAATTCCAAATGCACTATTCCCCTCACATCACAAAAACAAATGAGAAAAAAAAAACACCAACAAAAAACCCACACAAACGAGCCTCGTCTTGACCTCTGCTTCCACTTGACGAGCACTATTTGGGTGAGGTGATGGTGGCATCTGCTATTAGTTTGAGTGATGTTTGCTTTCAGGGTTCTAAGAATAGCACTATGTCTCCTTACTAGTAATGACCTGGACCAAAAAAAAAAGTGGGTCACTTCAGAGCTGTTCTTTCAAAGCACAGCATGTTTCCACCCGAGGCACACATTTCCCAGGGGTCCTTCTCATTCCCAAATCTTATGTTAAAATCGGCTGAACCGAGCGCCAAAATAGTCCAGATAGCTTCCCCATCTCTTCAATGGCCCGCCTTTGGCCTTCAAGCACGAGGGCACGAATTTTACTGACATTTTTGTCTGGTCGGGAAGTTGATGGATGTCTAGAACGAGGTTTGTCATCAATTGACATTTCACCTTTTACCTTTTTGGAAAAGAGAAAACCACACACACACTTGAGTTTTTCCCATAGCACTGTTCTTATGAGCAGTGTTCAGCATCACAACAGTTTCTGTGGCATTTCCCCCCAAAGCAGGAAAAAAATTCCACAGCCCCACGCTGTTCTCTGAAATCTGCCATCACAGAAGACGAGGTTGAAGCAAATCTGCTTTCGCGAAAAAATTCACTGTGAGGAGAGAGAACTTTCCCAGGCGATGCCGCTGGGCGCACTAACTCAGAACCTGAGTTGCTGGAGGCTCACCTAGCAGAGAAAAATACGTACTACGAAAGCTCCACCCAGGGCATCTTTTTTCTTTCTTCTTTTTTTTTTTTTTTGGGGGGGGCGGGGGGCGCAGTACTCCCTCGTATGAGAGGCCTTCAAATAGTTCATAGAAATGAAATTAGGAGGACCTAATGCCGGGGGCTTAAGTGGAGAGAAAATGTTTTGAGAATGATGAGGGCAATGAATGTACAAATGTGCTTTACACAATTGATGTATGTATGGATTGTGATAAGAGTTATATAAGCCCCTAATAAAACGATTTAAAAAAAAAGAAATGAAATTAGAAGATAATGGAAATGCCCCCACAAACGTTTGTAGGTTCTTGTATCTTACAGACAATATGAAATTAAGAACATCTCTGAACTGTGAAGATGAACACAAGCATTCTATTTCATTGGTTACAAGTAGGCACAACTTTTGTAGATGATAGAAGCGGATGCCATCATGTGATGTGGAAAACCACAAGACAATATGAAGTTGGGGTTTAAATAATTGGTTTCATAAAGTGATAAGTCCCTTTATTACGTATCCCTCCAAAGACAACAACCAAACTCAGCGATGTGACTGCTAAGGACCGTGTGGACAGAGCAGAGCTGGCTTCTGCAGCTGCAAAGCAGAAACCCTCATCTTCCTCCTGGGGGAAGCAGCCAAGTGTGTGTCCCACTGTGCCACTCGTGCCCCTTCAACAGCATCCCAACTGATCATGCTTTTGCAAGGGCAATGCAAACAGCTAGAGCCAGAAAGAGTAGGCTATCACTTGTTTCGTCCAATGAAAGTCAAGAAGTATGATGAACTTCCCCTACTTACAGCCTCTTTCTCTCTGTCCATGATTGTTTCCAGCTCTTCAAAATGTCGAAGCTTGATCTCTAGTTTCTTCATCTGAGTCTCAACCAGGAGGGCCACCAAGGACTTGATCTTCCTCTCTTCCACAGCAGCCAGATGCTACAGGCAAAATTATGTGGATTGTTTAGGTACATATTTTCTTGAAAATAACAACAAATGTAAAAGGCTGATATTCAGAGTGGGAATTACAAAAGTAAACACAGTGGCCGGCCTACAATAGAAATGCCCTTGTATTCTTCTGCCATATCTTAAACTTCAATTTGGAACGATAGTTGTCATGGAATTTCCGTCCTTACAGAGGCAAAAGCACCACCTTCAACGACCCGCCAGAAGGGACAAGGATACCCTCTGGCCAAGGCCAGTCAAAGGGCTTTCCCTCACACTGTACGACTGTACTACTTTGCACTCGCGTTTCTGATACACACTTAACATGCCACACGCATGGCTTGCTTCTACACAAGAATTAGCAAGCCGTTTTCTTACTGATTTCTGTGTTTCTTATAGAATGCAAAAGAACCTAACATTTAGAATTGATTTAATATAGGCATCTGGGAATGAAAATTTAGTATTCGTAATGTTTAAGAGTTAAACGCTTCATATTTTACTCTATTATAGCTGAAAATGAGCAACGCAGTGTTGCACTATAGAGATCGATCTGCATGAAGCAAAAGGTGATGTGAAAGTTTGATGAATAAATCTATAGCTGTTAACAATCAAGTTTCCCCCCAATAAACTACAATGAGCTATTACGATGCCAAAATTAACAAAATTATTGCTCCCTTACTCTTCAAATTAGGTGAGAAGTATTGTTTAAAACAAAAAACTCTAGGAATAGCAGGAAAACATTGCTGAAAACTATCAAGGCATTTACAGCATTACGAGACTAAAACAATTTGAGATGACTGGTGGGGGGCGAGTGTGGAAAGTGATAGAGCAGACACTAGTTGCAATTTTATTTTTTTAATTTTTTTATTTTTTTTACTAGTTGCAATTTTAAAATATGTATGGGGTGATCTATGTATTGTGATGAATTGTATGAGCCCCAATAAATAGATTTATATATATATATATATATATATATATGCACGGGGTTCAAAAGGTTCATGGAAAAGCTCCATTCTCTCTTACTTCTTTTTTTCCCATGAATTTCCTGAAGTTTCTTACATGCCTTCTAGTTTTAAATAGGAATTTTTTTCATTTGGTTAAAATATGTGCCAGCATATTCACAAAGAAAAAGCTTGAAAAAAGTCAATAACCCACAACAAGAAGAGTTATTTATGGTTATGGGACCACTATGATAAAAAAATGAATAACTATTATCTTTTAGAAATAGCTCTGAAGTATTTTTTTTTCTTTTATTTTTTTTTTGAGAGAGTGAGTGAGAGAGTGAGTCAGTGAGTGAATGAGTCAGTGAGTGAGAGTGAGGGAATTAGAGGGTGAGAGAGTGAGTGAATGAGTCAGTGAGAAAGTGAGTCAGTAAATGAGTGAGTGAGTGAGTGAGTGAGTGAATGAGTCAGTGAGAGAGTGAGTGTGTGAATGAGAGTGAGTGAGTGAGTAAG
>NW_022111320.1:49256819-49270871 GCF_000313985.2 Echinops telfairi
AGTGAGTGAGTGAGTGAGTGAATGAGTCAGTGAGAGAGTGAGTGTGTGAATGAGAGTGAGTGAGTGAGTGAGTGAGTAAGTCAGTGTGAGTGAGTGAATGAGTCAGTGAGTGAGTGAGTGAATGAGTCAGTGAGTGAGTGAGAGAGTAAGTGAGTGAGTGAGAGAGTGAGTGAGTGAGTCTCTCTGAAGTATTTCTGTAAGAAATAATGCCTCCGGTTTATTTTAGAATACTCCAGCAACACCCACTTCCCACCTAAGAGCAAGTAAGAGACAAATGAAAAAGATACAATCACCAAAGCTGGATGATGGCTATAGAGATCCATTAACATTCTTATATCACACACACACACACACACACACACACACACACACACACACGCCAATATTTCTATAATGCATTAGTAAAAAGGGAGTTTCCAATTAACGACACAGGGACAACTGAGTAATATTCATGTGTGGGAAAAATAAAATCAATAATCTATTCCAGGCCATAGGTGCTGTGGGGTGTAACACCAAGGTATACTAGTTCAAGCCCACCAGCCATTCCGTGGAGCATGAAGAGGGCAGCTGCTTTCAGAAAGGTTCACAGTCTTAGAAACCCTACATTGGATCACTAGGAGTTGGAATCAATTAGATAGCAGCAAGCTTTGTATTGGTTATGTCAGACCATACTCAAAGATAATACGCAGAGTGAAAGGTAAGCACTACTGCTAAATTTCTTACCAGGGCGTGGAACCAAAATAATATAAGCGTAAACAATGATTTCATTGACAAGACATCAAAAATAAAAGTAAACAAACAAGTGTGACTTATTAAGTTTAAAACTTCTGTGGTTTAAAGGAAATCAAGAAATTGAAAAGACAACCAACGCCTTGACTGTATGAGTATTTGCAGATCAGAGCCAAGCATCCAATGTTTCTCAAGAATTCTTAATAGCTTAGGTCCAAGAAAGAAGTGATAGTGTTTGTAATCGAAGCTAAGAAAAGCACTCAGCTGTGCAAATGGACTATCTCTTTAATGAAAAAAGAAGGCGTTTTAAAACAGAAGCAACAGCTGAGAAGGTGAAGTCAACAATCAAGCGAAATAGAATTCTGAGAGAGAAGGCTAGGCCCTGATCACAGAACTGGAACTGTGTGTTTGACTAGATTTCAGAGCTGCTATGAAAAAGTGGACGTGCGCGCACCCCAATTTTTCTTACAGCTAACCTGTGTGTATCACCACAAATTCTTCAAACCAAGATCATTAAGAAAGTCGTACCTACAAACCATTCATCTTTACCTACCTGTACCTGACTGATAAGAGAAGATCCCAGTCCTTCAGCCTAAGCCTGATAATACAGTAGAATGGGACTTTGGGGATCATGGGATGTTTGTGTTTCCTGTGAAAGAAATACAAAGGACTTCTTGCCAGCGACTAGAATAGTGGGACCAGTCTTCTGTCCACCCAGAGGAACGCTCTCTGTCTCACCTTGCTTGGAATAGAAACCGTGACTATTCAGACCAGTAACTATGGCTGACATTACTGAGTACCACTTTCACAGCCTGGGTCACGAGAGCCTGCTGGGAGACATGGGCTCCCCATATTGCTAGCATTTGGATACTTTTCTGATAACACCCTAAGCTGCCACAAAAGGGTCTAACTCCTGTGAGACCATTTTATATGAAGAAGTCCAAGCTACGCTCTTCAAGAGGTACAGTAGCTTTCAGGTGGTCTAGCAATCCCCCCAGGACTGTGAGTGCAGTCACCTCAGGCCCGTCCTTGTGGCCCACTGGTGCGCACACTCAGTGACCCAGTGTGTGCCACATGCAGACCTGTGCCAGCTGAGCTAGCGTCAGGTCCTAAGCCAAACATCAGTAGCTCTAATAACATGACTGTGGCTTTAGGCCACCCTATTTTGGGATAACACTGCTGAAGCTCAGGCTGTGCTACTTGAAGGGTCTCGGTAGCAATGATGATCATGGACTTTTAATAAAGGGCTAAATGGAGAGCCTCCATCCTTCCAGTATTGTTTCAGAGAACCTAAAGGGGGTGGGGGGGGCCAAGATTGATGAGCTCTGAAATGCGCCTCAGAAGGCATATGGAATACGGAAGAAAAACCTGAGAAAAATAAACTTATTAAGTAGTAACTTGCTCAGAACAAGAGTGAAATGAACCTTACATAACAAAACATGCACTCTAATAATCCGAAAAGCAGGTGCAGAGGTGCCAAAGGGAACAGTTATCAGGCATCAAAAAACAAAAAAATCATATCACTGTGTGCTTACCTCCCAGATACAATCGCCAAAGACAAATGGGTGCATAAGCAAATGTGGTTAAGAAAGCTAATGGTACCCGGTTATCAAAAGACATAGCACCTGGGGTCTTAAAAGCTTGAAGATAAACGAGTAACCATCTATCTGACAAGCAACAAAGCCCACATGGAAGAAGCACACCATCCTGTGTGATCACGAAGTGTCATAGGATCAGGTATCAGGCATCAAAGAACAAAAAATCATTATCATTGTAAAAGTGGGTGAGTGCAGAGTGGAGACTCAAAGCCCATTGGTAGGCAACTGGACACCCCCATACTGAAGGGTTGTGGGGAGGGGAAGAGCCAGTCAGGGTACAGGCTAGCAACGATGAAACATACAACTTTCCTCTAGTTCTTAAATGCTTCCTCCCCGGGACCCACTATCATGATCCAAAATCTATTTTACAAATCTGGCTAGAAGAGAGGATGTACACTGGTATAGATAGGAATTGGAACCACAGGGAATCTAGGGTGGATGATTCCTTCAGGACCAGGGGTGAGAGTGGCGATATCAGGAGGGTGGAGGGAGGGTAAGGTAGAAAGGGGGAACCGCTTACAACAATCTACATATAACCTCCTCCCTGGAGGACAGACAACAGAAAAGTGGGTGAAGGGAGATGTTGGACAGTATAAGATATGACAAAATAATAATTTATAAATTATCAAGTGTTCATGGAGGGGGTGATGAGGAGCTGATGCCAGGGGCTTACGTGGAAAGCAATTATTTTGAGAATGATGAGGGTAACGAATATACAAATGTGCTTTATACAATTGATGTATGTATGGACTGTGATGAGTTACATGAGTCCCAAATAAAATGATTTAAAAAAAAGACAGAAAAGCAGGTGCTATTTATCCATATAAGGAAAATAAGTAAAATGGGCTGACTGTTGACAAAATTATTAAAGAGGCCAATATATCCTCCTGTGGGACATTTTCCTACTTTCCTTATGTAAAAAGGAATTTTAGGCCTAAGTGAGAAAGTTATGAAGTATTCCTGATGGGTAAGAATCTTCCTGTTGGCTGAGAACTAACACCTAGTGGCCACAAATACTAATCTACTTTAGCCATTTTCAATTATGGGGGTAGGGAATGGTCAATCTGAAAGAAATGCCCATGGTCCCAAAATGTGATCTGTGTTCTCTGGAAAGAAATGAACTCAAAAGTTGCTAAAAAAGAGAGAACATGTCCTAATATCTGGTTCATCTCAGTGCTCATTCTGGATTATTCCTTCCCAATCACCCTGAGCGCTCAGCCAGACGAAAGCCTGAGCATGCTGACCTGGTGACTCTGCTGCTCCCCACAGAGCACTTGTTGGTAGGAACAGGGACAAAATGGACATGCTTTTGCAGAGTTCTTCAACTGGCAGGAATGGGGAGAAGCCAGAAAACATGCTACCCGCTGTGTTTAGGAGTTAGATCTAGAACCTTTAATTACCATTCCATGTCAGAGTGTGACAAACGATTAAAATGTATCAAGAAAAACTCTTAATAACAAAGCTGCTTATAGACACAGAAGAACAAAAAGACTTAAGAGAAAACTTGGATGGGCTAGATAAGTTATACTAATTACAGTAATTTAAGGGAATTCTTTACCCCATAATTACCATGTGGCATAAAAATGATTATTGTGTGCTGTGAAATGTATCATATCCAGCTGTGAAGTGGTGCTTTATTGTCACACTCAACAGTTCACGTGGCCAAGTCAGGGTGCACAAGCATTGGAGCACTTTCGCGGACCATGAGGGTAATGGAGGTGTTCTCAGAAATAAAAGTGGGTGGTGATGATGGAGGGAGAATTCAGGAATTGAGGAAGTATTGTTTGGACTTTGGCATACGTAAGGGACAGGCTAATCGATCCATACAAGTAGTTTATCTCCAGTGAAAGAGTTAACTATTGTCTCAAGGTGTTCATACATTGGTGACAAAAGTTGCAAATAACGACCACTATGAGATAAAGGGAAAATATCATGAAACCCATTTGTCAAACACTTTTGGTAATGTTTTGTTTTCATCTTAGGCAAAACTCAGTAAAGCAAAGCAAAGCAGCAGAGGAGAAATCAGAGAGGGCAGAGTACGAAGCTCTGGGTCAGGGAGCCCAACTGTGGGGAAGGGCATGAGCTCTGTTTGGTAGAAGTGCAATAGCAGTTCAGGCAAGTAATAGGTTGGAGGACTCAAGTACTCTCTCAATGCAAGACCACTTTGTTCTATTAACCTGGAATTCTATGATGCTCACTTTCCTGACATGATCGCTGAAGACAAAGCAGGTGCATAAGCAAATGTGGTGAACAAAGCTGATGGTGCCCAGCTATCAAAAGATATAGATAGCATCTGGGGTCTTAAAGGCTTGAAGATAAACAAGTGGCCATCTAGCTGGGAAGCAACAAAGCCCACATGGAAGAAGCACACCAGCCTGTGTGATCACGAGGTGTCAAAGGATCAAGTATCAGTCATCATCAGAACAAAAAATCCTATCATTGTGAATGCAGTGGCATGTGGAGTGGAGACCCAAAGCCCATCTGTAGGCAACTGGACATCCCCTTACAGAAGGGTCACAGGGAAGAGACCAGCCAGCCAGGGCCCAGTGTAGCAAGATAAAACATACAACTTTCCTCTAGTTCTACCTTACATATCCATATCCGGCTAGACTAGAGGAGGTACACTGGTACAGATAGGAACTGGAAACACAGGGACTCCAGGACAGATGATCCCTTCAGGACCAGTGGTGAGAGTGGCAATACCGGGAGGGTGAAGGAAAGATGGGTTAGAAAGGAGGAACCGATCACAAGGATCTACATATAACCCCCTCCCTGGAAGAAAGATAACAGAAAAGTGGGTGAAGGGAGACATCGGACAGTCTAAGACACGATCAAATAATTATTTACAAATTATCAAGGGTTTGTGAGGGAGGGTGATAAGGAGGGAGGGAGGAGAGAAAATGAGCTGAAACCAAGACTCAAGTAGAAAACAAATGTTTTGAGAATGATGAGGGCAAGCAACCGATATACAAATGTGCTTAACACAATGGATGGATGTATGGATTGTGTTAAGAGTTGCACCAGCCTCCAATAAACGTGTTGAAGAAAACAATGAAATGGGCTAAAGGAGTAAAAAGGGGTTTGAATATCTCATTTAAAAAAAATCCTGACCTCCCAACTAAACAGTTTGAAATTTTAGCTTACCAGAGACAGGGAGGTTATTAAAGAAAGAGACAGAATATTTACATTTTAAGAGATGCCTATATACTCTATGATTCCACTCTCACGAGGTCGTAACAGGAAAAAAGAATCCATGATGTTAGTTATTCCCACGGGAGAAGGCATCGCAATTAGAAGGAAATACGAAAACGTTTCTGGGTATGACATTTTCTTTTATTTTTTTAATTTTTATTGAATACTTCTATTGGGGGCTCTTATAGCTCTTAACACAATCCATACTTTCATCCACTGTGTCATCCCACATATACGGCCATCATCATTTTCAAAGCACTTTCTTTCTACTTGAGCACCTGATATCAGCTCCCCATTTGACATTTATTTCTTGATGTGTACACTGCTTATACAGGTGGGTTCCAATTCTGAAATATTAACTCAGTATATTGGTTTACCGATTCCCTTATTGGTGTGTAAGTTTTACTTCAATAAAAAAATGTACTATGTAGCAAAGAGAATGGAATGAAGACAGGCAAGAGACATGGGAGGAGGTGGCCATCAGTCCAGCATGAGGGCTGCAGGGTTGTGAATGCTCGATAGGAGCTGACCAGCTATGGAAAATGAAAAGAGTAAGAACGGAAAGATGATAGGGGCGATGGAAGTGCAATGAGCTGAGAAAGGGCACAAGGCTAAAGGTCATGTGGCTGCTGGTGCCTCATCTATAACATGGGAGAAGAAACCTGAAACAACGTGAAGGTCTGTAAGACCCCACAACAGTAGCAGTAATCAGGAAATAATAATTTAGATGGTACAGAGACTAGGAGATGACCCAAACCAAACTTGGCAGAACACTGCTGTAACTAAGAGTGTAACTGGTGTCCACAACAGTACTCACATAAGCAAGGGAATGCCTAAAAAAAACACTAAGAGATGAAGGTTACTAGGGTAGCGTGAACACCTAAAATTGAGAGAAGACCTCTAAAGATCAGGCGATATCTTTGGAAAATACTGGCATGGACAAGTATAAAACAATCTCAAGCAACTGTAGTAATAGCAATCAGTTGGGGTATCCGTCTGGGGGAGACTATATGCACTGATCCTACTACCAAGGGAGTCTGTAAAAAGACCTCCCCTAGTTCTCACCTCTGTCAGACAGGTGAATACTCACACTAGTCTTAAGGACTGCACTGGCTCACAAATGGCTCTGTTTAAATACGCTTGAAGTCATAGTTCACAGCAACCGACTGTCTGCGGGAATGAAAGACTAGGAGAGAAGATCCTAGCAGGTCATCAAAATCAAGTTTTAATGGCACCAATTCAAGACAAAAGGAGAGGACTGCTGCTGCACCCACTCCTGAGGGTTGAATGGAGAATGGTTGAAAGGGTTTTTAAAGTGTCATATATTGGAAACCAAAGATTCAAGGACTGATCATCTACATCAATGCTTCCTAAAGGGGGCGGTGGCGGGAGGTGGGGCTGCAAAAGCGGATTACCTACACTTTAGCCATTGCCAATATGTCTGGAAACCTCCGGCCTCATCCTGTGTGAGACCAGAAGAATGAAGTGGTGCCCAGCTATCATCACGGACAAAATAGAAGACCCCCACACAGAAGTGGAAAAACAGAAAATTCCATTTCTATGGGGCTGACAGAATGAGAAGATCCCTCGAGACTCTTCCCACGATCTCTTTGAACTTCCAACAGAAGCTACTCTTGGGGTTCACCTTCATACAAACAACAGACTTGCCTTTAAATTACAATTATCACCCAGCCGTGCTGCCCTAAATGATCAAGGGCATGAGATGAAGTGGTTAACGGTTACCTGGTTACCTTAAACAAAGACTGAGAAAGCTAAGGAAGGGCAGGGAAATGAAGTGAACAAAAACAATAAAACATGGCAAAAGAAATGAATGTAACAATGTGCACACCTTACAAAAATTGTAACCAATGTCATGGAACAATCTGCATAAAAATTATTAAGCTGAAACCTAATTTGCTATGGTTAAACGTTCACCTAAAAGAGTGAATTTAAAAAACAAAAAGAAAAATAACCGCTCCCCAACCCCCGCCCCAACCTTCGTACATTCATGTCTGAAATGTTTTAAAAGGCAAATTTAACACAAAGCAGGGAAATAACATTATCTTGTCTACTTAAGTATGCTGTGCAGCCGATACTATGTTATAAATAGAGAAAGCCACCCACAAGAAAGCTGGCAAATTCAAGGAGCGAGCGAGCTATTTTAGGTTTCCTCTCTTTCCCTTCAGCCTGGAAGATAAGGGTGAGGTGTTTTTACAAGGAAGCAAATTTTTGTCTTAAAAATCATAAATATTTCAATCTGGTAGAAATTACTGGACTTTACGTGCCGAATAAACTCTGCATGCAAATTAAAAACAGAAAGATAATTAGTCCCCATAAGAATCTAAATTGGCCTTCAAGCTCTGCAGTCTTGGGCCAAATGACACAATGAACCCATTGAAGGTAATCCATCCCTTATTAGGACAGGATCCACCATTTCTACCACCTCTTCCTGCCTGCGGATCTCCCACCCTAGAACTGCCACTCACGCCAACAGTCTCCACTGCCTGGGTGTGAGTCTCTTTACACAAATGTTCCCAATTACCCAAACACAATCCCACCATTCACAGCTTAAGCAAGCGCTACAGAAGGGCTGTTGGGGGCAAACCTTGGCTTTGGTTGCAGCGGAGGCAAGAGCAGCTGCTGCGGCTGTGGCTACATTTCCTTCCGAGATTTCATGTTCGACTTTCTTCTTCCCGACATTGCTCTCTCTCTCTTTACATGAATCAGTGAGCTCTTTGTTCTCCTCAGCCTCCTTTTCTTCTGAAAAAATCCAGAAACCTTTATCACCAGCACACCCACCTCAACAACCCATCTAGCTCCCACCTCGGCAACACGACAAACTAGGACTGGGGCTGCAAGCAGATCTCAGGGCCTTGCTCTTCTTTGCTCAGATTTTTCTGAACCGTTCCTATGTGTTTTAAGTCAGCTTCTGTTGAGGATGGGTTTTCTAAATGGCACTCTGTCCTTCCTTTCTCTAAACTCTGTACGGAGTCCTCTTGGATGGAAAAGAAAAGCCCCAAAAGCCACGTGTTTGTGTATCAGTCAATGAAGTGTTCTGGGAACCCGGCAGGGTGGGAGGAAAATCAGACGCTGAGAATAGAGTACTTCACTCTGAAGGCCTTCTGAGCAAAGTACGATGTGATGTGTCATCAACAGACACTAAAAATAACATGCAAGCCTGTGTGGTGACAATCAGCTGTGGTGAGTAATGTGCTCATCTACACGGGGCTGAAAAGGAAGACCAGAAACACCGGCCACCAGCATCAGCACTGCAACCTACTTGCAGAGTTAAGCACAAACAGTGTTACACCAAGACACCCTCTCAAAAGAAATTAACAAAATCAACTTGTACAATGATACTGCCCACAATCATCTAGGCCTTCCATCGGTCGCTCAGGTTACCTGATTTAATGTCCTCACTGACATCATTGTCCTGCTCCTTCTCACTGCGCTTTTCACCGTCTCCGTCGTGAGTTTTGTCACTGTCACTCATCTCATTTTCACTTTTGTTTTCTGTCTGAAGGGACACAAACGTGGAGAACAGCAAGTAAGTTAAGCTGTGTTATTAATAAGGGCTCAAGTAGAAAGAAAATGCTTTGAGAATGATGAAGGCAACAAATGTACAAATGTGCTTGAAACAATGAATGGATGGATGGATTGTGATAAGCGTTGTACAAGCCCCCAATGAAATGATTTTATAAAATGTGTTAGTAAAAGGTTTCCTTATTTTTGGAAAGAAGTGGACTGGGTTCTGAAGTGCCTTGGGGAACAAATTCAGGAGGAATGAATAAAATCAGAGAAAAACATTTCACCATCTTAACGACCGCTCAGATAATGCATGTTGCACACAGCCCCTGTTCTCTCTGCATCCTATGCCGTAAGCCCCAGAGTTACACTTGCCAAAGGAATGTCAGGTGCATTATTATTATTACTTATTAATTAAACAAGTGATTGTTCAACTGGATCGAGACCCAGACCAGACCAGGCAGCAGGTCAAGTACATTCTCACTAGCCTATTTTACCGTCGACTGTGCCTGTGACGCAGGAATCAGGTCACAAAAACACTGGCCACGTTGATGTCCCTCACACGCCAACAGAAACAAGTCAGTGTCTCCCTCTCCAGCCAGCTGGAACTTTCATTCTCTCTGCTCCATGTCAAGTTCTGCCTGCTGTGAAACGCAACTCACAAGCTGCCTTTTCTGGACATTCTTCTGGTCTCCTGCGGCCTGTGACCTCTCCTGGAAAAGCCCTTACTCCTCTGTGGTTCTTTCGTCCAAAGAATGGGACCTACACCTATTCCACTTGTTATTTCTAAGAACCATACGTTTTTATATTTCTATTCTCAACTATGTCTCAGGCTGGATAGTCTTCAATGAATAAACAAACAACCAAACAAACATAAAATGCCCTACTTATGCCCTGGGACAACTATACCTCAAAGCAGCCAAGGCTAACAGCTGATGGAGGACCACTTACAGTGCCTTGTGAGGGACTCAAAAGATCTGGGGGGAGGGAACCAAGCCAAACCAAACCGTTGTGTTTTGAAAGGTATGCTCTCTGTGGGTTTCCTAGTGTGGGAGATTCAAACAGACAATCTTCACCTTTTCAGCCTGCTGACCGTCAGTGTCTGTTTCCATTTTTTCCTCTTCAGCTCCTTCTACAAATAAAAGAATAAAAATAAGTAATCCAACCCGTCTGTGTTGTATGTGTGTCCACAGTATTCTAGTCACCAGGGTCTGAAATACAACCACCCACAGGAATAGAAACGAACCACACAACCACCAGGATGACAAGAGAAGTCAAATACAAAACACCACACACTGAGAACCCATGGATTTCCTGTTCAAAACAGAGAAAAGTAATGGATGATTTAGAAATCAGAGAAGAGGGGAACAGTGAGTGAATGAGGACACAAAGGCAGCCCCGAGGGCTCTTGGGATGCTGGAAGGCTGCTTTTATGAGTGTCTTCAATCTGTGAACATTTTCCTAGCCACACATTCAGGATTTCCAACTTTCTGTATAACACCAAAAAATGTAAAAGGCAAAAACTGAAGACAGTCTATTATTACTTAAACATACAACAGGTGTATGAAGGGGTTTGGAAAAGTTTGTGGAAAATTTCCCTTATCTTTTAATTCCATTTTGCATAAACTTTTAAAAGCCCACTCCTATTTTGAGCCAGGCAACAGAGAAATACAGAAGCCCCAGAGCGTCGCCGTCTAGTTGGGAAGTCCAACCAAGCCCACCGAGTACGAGCAAGGCACATGCTAAGGGAAGCACAGGAGTGACGAGTTTACGGTGCTGAGTCTGCAGCGAGGTTCTTCAAGGAAAGCAGATGAAAAGGCACAAGGGTGCAGGGCGCATGCAACTCCTTGGTCACAACCAGAGTGGAGAAATCAGAAAGGAGGCGAAAGGCGTGTGTGCGTGTGTGTGTGTGTGTGTGTGTGTGTGTGTGTAAGTGTGTGCTCTTTAACTGCATCCTGTAAACAGAACATAAACAAATAACTTAACCAGGTAATTTTTGGGTTATTATTCTAAAATTTTTGCCCAAAGATTTGCTGTATTTTCCAATGAAAACATTAGAATATACATAAGATACATTAATTTTAGATAAGGTGGCTTCAAGTATCAATGGAAAAATTAACACTGGCTTTTGATTCCATAAAATTTGAAAAGGCCCACACCATCACGGCTTCTTGTGAGATCACCCAGTACAGCACTATCCTCATGGGTCCACAACCACGCAACCAGCATCCCGAGAGGACCATCCAACTTGCCCTCCAAATAACAGAACACTGGTTGATGGGGGAAAGAGTGCGACCACAGGAGGATAAAGGGGTAGGCCAATTCCATAGTGAAATTAGCTGCAGGCAGTTCGAAGAAGCATTCCTAGGGGTCTCCCAGAGACATACAATGGAATACTACGCCTCACTAAAAAGCAGTGATGGATGTATGAAGCACATCGCTGCATGGGAAGAATTGGAGGAAAGTATGCTAAGCGAAGTAAACCAAGCACTAAAGGACAAGTACAACATGAGTCTGCTGAGGTAAGCTCAAAAATGCAAAAGGGGCATAGGGGAAAAGCTACTGTATACATACATTCCTGGGGTGAGGTTCAGGTAGTATGGCAGGGGCCGAACCAAATCCAGGGATACATATGGTATCCAACTAAAAAGGAGGGGGGAAAAAGAAAACAAAAAAGAAATGGGTAGCGGGGGAACAGGGCACTAACCCATCCAAGGGGAGGATATTGTTTATATCTCAACAGGGAAAGAGGGACCAGACTTCGACCCGATGCTCCAAGATGTTGAGTGCAAACCGGCATGAAGCAGGGAACCAGTAGAGAGAGGTCTGAGGGACCGGTACCAGTCCCAACTATGTGGACAGCTGCCCCTCCTCCCAGAAGAATTTACTTCAGAGGAAGACAGCACTGAAGCTACAGCTTGGGGGAAGGGACAGGTCTGATCAGAGCAAATGAAGGAGGAGGAAGAGAGAGTGGAACATATGCTGGCCCACCAAGCCTTGAGGACAATAACCCTGCTCAGAGCAGCCAATGCAAAGAGAGGACCATATGGCTGGCCCCACTATGAGACGTGACATCCCTCACTGACCTATCGCCCTATGGGGGACAACACTGGAAACACATTGCAGGAATTGCGCCCAATCTGACCCCACTACACTGAGGCAAAACACTAAGGGCTTGCAACAGAAAAGCAAGGAGAGCTGAGTAAGGAAGTCTCCAGGGAATACCAAAAATAGGCTTTGGGGCCAGGGCACGGCATCCTATCAGATTCAACCGGAAAACATTCCTAAAGGTCAACAAACAGACTTTGAACTATTTACATGCTTTTCTTTTAGTCATTGTTTTTTTCTTTCCTTTTGTTGATTTGGTTTGCTCTGTCATGTTTTTGTGCATATTATTACTTATGCAGTTCTGTCTAAATAAGGCGGGATAAACAATCTGAAAGAGAAAACAAGGAGACTGACAGTTCCAGGGGAACATGGGGGAGGGGGAGGCAGGGGAAAGGAAGTGGGCGTTAACAAACCCAGGGACAAGGGAACAATGAGTGATCCAAAATCGGTGCCAAGGTAGATGTAGGAGGCCTGGTAGGGGTTGGTCAACGTAACCAAAAGGAATTACTGAAACCCCAATGAAGGCTGAACATGCTAGCGGGACAAGAAGAAATTAAAAGGAAATAGAGGAAAGAACTTGGAGGCAAAAAACATTTATAGAGGTCTAATTACAGGCATGTGCATACGTAAATATATTTATATATGGCCGAGAAATACATATATGTGCATATATTTATAAGTTTAGTATTAAGGTAGCAGGTGGACATTGGGCCTCCACTCAAGTACTCGCTCAATTCAAGACCACTTTGTTCTATTAACCTGGCATTCTATGATGCTCACCTTGCCAACATGATCACTGAAGACAAAATGGGTGCATAAGCAAATGTGGTAAAGAAAGCTGATGATGCCGGGCTATCAAAAGACATAGTGTCTGGGTTCTTAAAGGTTTGAAGATAAACAAGCGGCCACCTAGCTCTGAAGCAACAAAGCCCACATGGAAGAAGCACACCAGCCTGTGTGATCACGAGGTGTCAAAGGGATCAGGTTATCAGGCATCAAAGGACAAAGTAACATATCATTGTGAATGAGGGGGAGTGCAGAGTGGAGACCCAAAGCCCATCTGTAGGCAACTAGATATCTCCTTACAGAAGGGTTGCAGGGAAGAGACCAGCCAGTCAGGTCCCAGTGTAGCAATGATGAAACAATACTTTCTTTAATGCTTTCTCCCCCTGCCCCACTATCATGATCCCAATTCTACTTTACAAATCCAGCTAGACCAGAAGATGTACACTGGTACAGATAGGAACTGGAAACAGGGAATCCAGGACAGATGATCCCTTCAGCAGGATCAGTGGTGAGAGTGGCAATATCGAGTGGATGGAGGGAAGGTGGGGGAGAAAGGGGGAACCAATCACAAGGATCTACATATAATGCCCAAAAGGAGACGTCGAATAGTGTAAGACATGACAATAATGACTTATAAATTATCAAGGGTTTGTGTGTGTGTGTGTGGGGGGGGGGGTGGGGAGTTGTGTGTGAGGAACTGATACCACGGGCTCAAGCAGAAAGCAAATATTTTGAGAATAATCATGGCAACAAAAGTATAAATGTGCTTGACACAATGTATGTATGTATGGTGGTAAGAGTTGTACAAGCCCCCAATAAAATGATTTTTTTAAAATCTTAAAAAGGCCCTTTGTATTTCACAAATTATAGGGTAATGAAATTAACCCTAGATAAGAATATTAAGTGCATTTAAAGAGATACAAAGGATCTTCAAAAAGTTCATGGAGAGAAGAGTGGTGGTGTACTGAAAAGATATAAATAATATCTGATATAAGAATTTAACAGTCTAGCCCTTTATGCTCCTAGAATGTCACTTTATCACATTCATGCTGAAAAGGTGAGCACTTTTGTTACACACACACACACACACACACACACACACGAGAAGGGGCTT